>NC_139738.1:2516186-3143357 GCF_964211835.1 Anser anser | reverse complement strand
TTTGAATCCAGCTCAAAACTGAGTTTCAGATATATGGAATTGGAATACTTGTAATTCCTATCGTATTTGTTCACACACAAAAATCTCCATGCAAATAAAAATAACCTATGAATTGTATCTCAATGTAGAGGGATTTTCTGCTCACTCCACTGCTTTTCTTTCAAGGCTTTTGAAATTTGATACTCGGATAATGTTTCTGAAAGGGAATTCATAGGCAAAACCCCGTGATTGCAATAAAAGCCAGAATTTTTCCTTATGTTCCAGGAGATGCAGGCATCTTCCACATGGATAATAACTGGAGTTTCCAGTTCTCTGTACTTGAGAATTTCTCATCTGTACCCAACAGAGGGCAGTGGTAGCCCACACTTTTTTAAGCTCTTACTTCTTTTTATTGCGTGAGTGGCATATGCTGTTTTCTAGAGTTGCACTCTGCATATGGGTGTGTGGAGGTTAGTCAACAGCAAGAAGGAAAAATACAAACAAATGGCTGTGATGTCAGTACTGGTGGCTGAAAACCAAATTTGGAACCATCTATACCTGTTAAACTTCACTTTGTTTCTACAGACTGGGGATTGCAAAATATTATGTCCTCGTGAAATATCTCACTTGAGCATATCTGTCCTTGTTTAGTGGGAATACTTGGTTTTCATTTATTTTCTAAGCATTGAGACAGAGTTGTTGTGCCAAGTGACTGTTATATTAGACCCCAGAGACAGCTACAATCGTGCAGCAAACTGGAATGGTGTATGGACACACAGGGCCACACACAGAGATGTAGCAATTCTTGTTATTTAAACATCAAACATCAAGAACAAATATTTTTTCCACAAGTAGGAAAAGAGACCTTTAGGGAAAAAAATAAAAATAAAAAATCTGAAATCATGAAGAGAGAAACTGACCAAGGAAAAGTATTTTCTGTTTGCTGAGAGGAAACAAAAATTTAATTTCACAGTAGTTTCATTTGAACTGTATAGTATGTTCCGTGATTAGCTCATACTCCATCCACAATAAACCAATTATTTTATACTCAAAGCATTCACATGTCCCACCTATGGCCTTGTCAAAACTTTCTGGGAGTCTTTTAGTTAAGTTTATCAGACTGTATCCTTTTCTTTGAACTTGATTTTGGTACCCTGAAATGCTTCATGAAAAAAACATCTTGCTTCAAATGAGGTAATATTTGATCTGCTTTGTTTTAATTTCTTACAATAACTCATTGTTATATCTAATCTGAGCTCACAGTTTACAAATGTTTGAAGGTTTTTGAAGAACAGAAGGAACTCTATTATAAACTATTAAAGATGAAAAACGCTGTATAATTGCAAGGTATTATTAGAATACAGTATTAGCCTAAGCACATTCAACCTAATAAATTCCCTATGGCAACTCATTCAGCATAATATGTACCTAGCTTTATACCTTCTGACCTGGAGATAATCACCTATTTTTTTTTTTTTTCCCCATCTGCCACACCATTTTATCTTTTTTTAAGTTTTCACTAGAACTCCTACTAAGTCATTTAAGTCTAGAGATGTGAGAAACATGAACCTGAAGACTGTAAGAAAGGCCCCAGGATGCTGGGGGATTTGAAATGATGTGTTTATTTCTCTGTCATTCTCTCTAATGTTTCCCAGCCCAAAAGTATTTCATACATAAGTCTGTTGTCATTAACATTCCATTCATCTGCCTGGTATGTTATTCTCAACACTAATGATAGCGTAGAATGAGACTTCTCTCTCAGAGTAGTTTCATTCTTTCTTCCCAGTTGTTTTCGAAAATGCAAATGAATCACATCCTAGAATTTCTGCAAAGCAGCTTTGGTGCACTGCCGTCATGTCTTGAAGGCATATTTTAAACCTGGGCTGGGAAAGTCAGGTTTAAAATACCGTTCCAAGATTCTGTTTTTAAATCAATAAGCACACCGATTAAGTATATACTGCTAAATTAACTTTGAAAGCGATTAAGTCAAATTGAGATTGTTGATAGAAAATACCATGTATTTGTATTTTTGTAGAAATACACTATCTCGTGAAGGTTGGAATCAAGCAAGATCGCATGGGCTCTTAAAGGACATGAAAATGTCTTCATATGTTTGTGATAGATTATCTCTTAATACCTACTGATGTCTTCAAGGGCCCAAGTCTAGATGGGTCAGGGGTGGGATGCGTCCAGCCAGGACTATTGGATTTGTAGTTCCTGGTGTTGTAGCAGCCAGATACGGACTTTCAGAGACTGCTGCAACTTCAGAACAAATTGTTGTTCAAAATATGTTTTTAACTTGTTACCATCTGAATCTTCTGTCAGGGGTCTTTTTTTTGTTAGTGTCAATTTGTAGATCAGATTAATGCTATTCCCACTTCCCCCCTTGCCATGCATTGACATGGCAACTGATTGAAGTTTCTGAGAGAAAGAACAGACCTCTTGCATTAGTCTTTTAAAATATGGAGCTGTCTGATTTTCTCGCTGCAGAAAAGATTCCTTTTGTTGTAATCAGAAGAAAAGCATTGCAAATTTTCAGGTCAGATAGAAATAACAGGAGTCAGAATTCAGAGTACTGATCTTTGTTCTGTTCATGGGTGCCTTTGGGCATGCAGGCTCTCTAGGCTTCACTTTCTTGTCCTGTCTCACATTGGCAGAGCTATTTTTCCTCACAATAATGTGTGTGTGCGTGTGTGTGTATGATGGTGGATTTAGAACATTCCCCAGGAAAGTTACAAGGCTGAACAATTTTGAATTGCAGAATTTTGAGGAGCTGCTGTCTTCAGATGATTTCTGAGCAGTTGAATAAGTAATGAAAATAATTACCATACCACCACCACCAAGCCCCCATATCACTTTATACCAATTTTCTGGAAATAGGTGTAAAAGAATCATCTCTAGTAGATGACATTAAACGTAGAATTCAAAGTGCACCCATAAAGCGCTGATAAAGCACTTATTTAAAAGTACAAGTAAATGATGAATAAAGCAAACTCTTCTGTGTGAAAAAAGGAAACTTCTGACATTTCTGAATCTCATATAAACATGGAAATTCACAAAAAAAAAAAAAAGACACCACACCTATCTGAAATTGTCATCATCTTCTTCTGCCACCAGCTTGGAGCAAATGCTAACGAAGCTCAGCCCAAACCACCACAGACACAAGAATGAAGAATGACCATAGAGGATTCTAAAATGTCCTGTTCCTTTCCTTCTTCCAGACCTGTTTCTTAAACCACTTTAAGTGCTCCTTTAAGATCCACATTTACAGTAGAAACTTTCTGCTTTACTAGCTAATCACGTTCCAGAAGAAGAAATACAGCTGTGGGAAGAAAGATTTCAGTTCCAATGGTGTTTCATCACTGAGCTGTGTGACCTGAAGCAAATTGCTTCAGTCCTGGTTTTGATTCCTGTCACCCTGCATCTTGCGTGGTCATTTGTACTAGAACATTAACCTTGTAGGACTGCAGAGATTAAGTCCTTTGCCTCATTTTCTCCTTCAAATGAAAGTACATTGTGCACTACTGCATGCTTGCAGACAAATGAGTACATCACGCAGTCAAATGAGTATTTGGAGGCTGACCTTGGTGGATGAAGAAATAATTTGAAAAAGAAAAGGCACCCAGAGGAATGTAGTGAGGGTTGGTTAGTGTTCACATGTACTCAAATGCAATCTTGCGCAGTAAATGTGGCAACGCTGAGGCTGCTGAGCCTCTCTCCGTTCAGATTGTCTACGAAGACAGAGAAGGCTTGGAACAACAGCCATGTCTCAAGGCTGCTCTGAACTGAGGATGCTGATGAGACAAAAAGTCTAGTGTCCCAGAAAGATGTTTGCTATATCCACGGAGAAGCAGTTTCCCCAAGGCCTGTTACCAACAGATATATTGCAGTGGGGTCAGGAGAGGACCTAACTGCATAACTCATATGTACTCAGTGGGCAGCTTTTTCCTTTAGATACCACAAGGGTTGACCATTGAACCCACTGCTGCTTCAGAAAACCAAGATAGGTCTCTTTGGTTGAGCAGGGAAAAAGCCAGGAGCCTTTACTTCTGTCCTGAACACAAAGAACAACCCACCCAGGCCCTTTACTGGTTTTGGCCTCTCTATAGCCCGCGGAACTGAAAGATCAGTCAGTTATAATGTACTTTTTTACCTTACACGTGCATGTAATGAGTCCCCTTACTTGTATGACAGTGACACCCCAGATCTATGCATTTCATTTGCTGTCTAAAGCCACTGCTGACACCAGGTAAGCATTTTAGATCTACACAGGCAGAGCTTGCTAACCACCGTGAAGACCTTACTGCCTACCGGCACGAGATGCATTAAAGAAATCATTGCCCAGTGAATCACTGGAAGGGTGTGGTGGCCTCTCATACCTCCCAGGACAGGGGGCCTCAGGGAACAGAAGGTGCTGGGCAGACCCTGGCAGGTTGCTCCATAGCAAAGGGTAGGGCCAAGATTCAGAGCAAGCCAAAGTCACAGGGATTGGTGAAGAAGGCAGCTCAGGAGTCGTATGTCCAAGCAGGAGAGGTGTGGGATTGGGCAGAGAGGCAGGGAGCCTGGATGGACTGCAGAATAAGAGGAAAAAATGGGGAAAAACACTCAAGAGCCTTAGAGAAAAGGGGATTGTGGCAACCTCGGTCTGAACGGGCTGCAAGAAAAAGGTCGGGCATGGAGCTGACCTTTTGCAAAGTCACGCGGAAGGAAAGAATAAATCTTTAGGGTGTTGTTAAGGAAGAAGCAGGACCTGAACAATCACCTCAAAGAGTTCATCCCATGAGTAACTGGGCCAGGAAGCCCCAGAGACATCTCTTCAGGGTGGGAGCACTACTTCTGAGCATGGCTATTGTCAGTTGGATCTCATTGCCAAGGATGAGGCACAGTTGCAGGGGGCTCTGGAATTCTGGGGAACCCATTTTTCACTTATGCCAGGTAAAATCTGTGCTCCAGACACTGTCATCTGAAGGGCCTCAGAATTTTGGGTTTGTACTGTTTAAGCACTAATTAATATTGCTGAACTGTACTTAATCTTGACTTTTTTAAAGTGTCTTTCTTCTTTCTTGGGTAATGCAAAAGTTTTACAAGTCTTTTTTTTTTTTTTTGGCTTTCACAAAATAAATTTGGAATTCTGAGCCCTGTTAAAGGCAGAGGATATTTGCTGTTCAACCTAAAGTGAGTCTTCATCACTCCATCAACTCCAACTGCAGTTGTAACTACCCGTGTGCAGATGGGAACTATGATATTGAGAAACTAAATCACTATGCCAGGTCATATCTGTAACAAAGCACTAACCTATCGTGTTTTGCACAATCTGAGCTTGCATTTAAACCAACAGATATCCTTCACCAAGGATCCATCAGGTCTTTCTTGTAAGAGTACAGGATGTTAATGCAAATGTCTTGGCCAGACTCCGTTCAAGTAATTGCATTCTGCCTTCCTGAATTCCCCTCTAATTTCAAGTGCATATGAGATGCCTCACTTCCAGGTCTAAGCTATGACCAATGTCATTTGCATCAAAACATCTTGCTGCTGTCCCATCTAAATGTGGTTCCACTTCATTGATGGAAGGAATTATGTCTGTAGGGTTTTTGGTTTGGCTTCCTCATTAACTGCTGCCAAGTTGACACTCTTAATCTTTGGTCCAAAGGCAATTTAGAGGTGTTGAGTGTTATTTGTTTTTCTTATTTTAGTTCTTTGTCCTCTGAGGGATTTTATTGCTTTAACTACCATACTGGCGTTTACTGAATGAAGTTGTCCTATTTATTTTAGCTACAGGTAATTCCTTGGTTAAAAAGGGGTAACTTTCCTTCAGTGAAGGTTTTGTCACTATAGTTAGTGCATTTTGCTTCATAGTGTTACAGAAGTATAGTGTATTATCATCTGCTAGACTATCATTTTGTAGAATTGCCAGAATCTTTTGATTCCCTAGGAAACTGATCCCCATCATTTTCTTTTGACAGGGAACTGATAACTTGTCCATAAATAACTTCAACATGGATAATTATCTTGAGTTTCAGATAAGGGCTGTGATGGTTCCTGGGTATCACTGATTCATTGTTGATCATGTGGCAATTGTTCTATTACTTTGAAGCTCCATTTTTCTTCTACAAAGAAAGGCTAAATTTATTTATCTGCCTTTAGTGGAAGCATGCATGCTTATTCATTCGGTGAGTGTCACCCATTTCGAGCTGTCTGGATTAAAGGTTCTGCATCAGCAAGTGCCAAATGTGAATCATAATCTTTGTTTTCCATAATCACTGCTGTTATGATAATGATCAACGTTGTTCATTTATAGGTCAGATGAATATTTCCAGGCATCATACTTCTGTTGGGTTTTACTTCATTTTCTACAGACTAAATTTGAGAGGCAGCAGGCAATCAGATGGCCTTAGCTGACCCAAATAAAATAACAAGCAATTTAGCCTGAGCACCACTGTTGGAATCCCCGATAAACTTGCTGAACCCAGAGCTTTTTTTTCCTTTTGATTTCCTCTCCTGCCTGGCTAAGGCCAGGAGTGACCTCCTTCCTGATGACTGTCATGGAATTATTTGTACTTAAAAAATAATTCTGGCATGTTTCTGAGTCAGAATGTGGAAAGGTCAGTCCTCTTCCTTGTTTATTCCCCTGATAAGGAGTTCCATCACCAGGATTCTGTTCCCATTTACCTCCCTGTCCTGTGCTTCCCAAACGGTAATTGGCACAGAGCTATCAGTGGCCATATGCGTGGCCTTCTAATGACATCACCTGCAGACACACAGACAAACACTACGACATACCAGTTTCTCCTTACTGTTCATCACTTTCACTCCGAGCCTTTCACTGCTTCCGCGTGCTCCTCTTTGGCATTTGACATTTGTATGATTGCATTGCTCTTTGTATCCAAAGCACAGCATGCCTAGTATTAGAATTAGAATTATGTTATTAAGCTATTACCTTGCAAGATGGATGTATGCCTTCCAAAGCCATTATAATGGCTGTGGTTTCATTACTGCTGAACTTCCTTTAAAGTCAGGTAACCTGTACAGATAACCATTCTTCAGAGATGGTTTGGAATTTCATAGCAAGTTTTTGTGTCTAAACATTTTTCCTTACTCATTTAAAATAGTAATTTACTCCTACAGGAAGAATTCTGGATGAGCTGCCAGTGGTTTTTTTTTTTTTCCTCTTTAGACACATAACGAGCCTCATTGAATGTTTTGATTTGCTACATTTCTTCAGCAGATATGCCTCTGCCTTGACCTAGAGGAATTGCCTCCAGTGCAGTTGGGCCTTTTAATGAGGAAGTGTCCCCTGCTTTGTACAGCTTGCTAAGCAGCACAGACCACCTGGTAAACGTGGTAAAGCCAATTCAGTGTAGATAAACAGCTCACTTATCGATGTAAGCTTTGGTAGATGCTGCAGTGTTGTAAGAAGACATCTCTGAAGAGGAGGGAAGCTCTTTGGAGCTGCTGATACAAACTGTGCTTAGGATTTATGTCTGCCAGCATAGACTCAGGGCAACTTAAAAATAAGTATACGTAAGGCATTATCAGAAATAAGATAGCAAGGCAGCACGATTTCCTGTAGCACACAGGATAACAGAATGTCATCCCTTCTCACAGTCTACACTAAATATTCATGACAACGTGTCCTAGGGAGTCTTCCCTTGGGGGGTGCTCAGGGCATATTCTGAAGTCTGTGACAGATCAAAGTTAACCTGCCCTTGTTCATCATAACAGCAAAAAATACAATCTCACCCTCTTTGTAGTCCAACGTTGTATTTCATGTGTAACAGATATATATAGCGTATGATATTCTTGAACAAAGAACTGACCTAACTGCAGTAGCAAAGCGGGGCATAGGGAAGCAGGGAATGTCTCAAACAGTGTTTCACAGGTAACGGCTGTTCTATCAAGTCAATGTTTAGACTATTGATGGAACAGAATATGAAGCTGATACTTGCTGCCGAAACCTGCTGGAAGACTCCAGTCAAAAGTGCCAGAGGTAATGAGGAGAATCAGGGTATTTTATCTTAAGACGCTTTTCAAAATAAAGTAATAAAAAAGGCATTACTTACATTGTTGGCCTCACTGTCAGTCCTTGTGCGATGAGTGAATGATTGTCTGTCAAAGGGGAGAGAGAATTTGAGAAAAAATTATTACGTAAAGGAGATAAGCCCACATGATGTACATTCACTTCTGTTCTTGATCTGTAGATCTCTGTGCTACAAATGGGTCTAGAAGTGAAGATAATCTCTGGATCTCGATCTTTCTCACTGATGAAGTGAGAAGAAAGTGTATTAAGCAACGAGCACTGCACGGAGCTCATTCAATGAGGCTGGAAGCTAAAGGCCCAGAGATATGGGGTCTGATGCAGGGAGCACCCCTTGCACATTTTCAGAAAATGTCTGCAGGACCACTAAATGCACAAAGATTTTGTTGGCCTTTTGTCTAATGCAGAAGTAAAGATTCTCTTAAAACACTGGATGAGATCTAGGAATACATCTTAAAAAACATGTTTAAATACTCCAGCATGACTACTACCCATCCTGTTGCAATTAACAAGCAGTATCAAAGCAATAGTCATCCCCGTGCTTACATGGCAGCTTACATCACCAAAGCTTTATACAAACACCAATTAGCGCTCTAAACAATGCTGCCAAGTGTCATTACGTCTGTTTCAGAGGTGAGGCAACCGAAGAGGCAAAAAGATTTGCCCACGACTGCCCAGAGAAGAGAAAAGTTCAAGAGTTTAAGGCTTTCAAATCAGTATTTCTTTGTCGTGCTGCGGCAGACTCTGCCCTTGTCTGTGGGTGGAGTGACATCTTCATGGCCATTATTTTTTGCAGTCCTGGTAGTTAGAGAAATAAATAACTTCTTGTTGCATTTGTTTTATTATTATCAATATTATTTTCTGAAAACATGCTGGAGACTGGACAAAACACCCTTGGCAAGCAAGGAGCCTCCACGAGGACTTGATTTTTGAACAAATGGTTGTGAAGCATTTGGGGGCTTCTGCCTTTATGTGGGTTTTGTACAGAGCTGCTGGGGGTAAACTCCGTGCCAGTTTAGCTCATTTTGGTTACAAAAGACTCCTGGTCTGACTTTTGGGGGCTGTCTGTGGACTTCTCTGGAGGTTTTCTGTTAGCACTGACCAGACAGGTCAGACCAGGAGTATTTGGGCTGTTCAGGTGGACTGTTCGCTCCGCATTACTCACGGTTACGTACGGGCTGTGAGAGTCACGTGGCAGCATTTCTACTCCTTGATTGGCAGGTAAAGCTTTCCTGAGCATGAAAAAAATGAAAAACAAATGATTAATAGCAAATCTTCAGGCTTACCAGTTAAATACAGTGCTTTCCATATGAATAAGCACACCCTAAGCATGACAGCAAACAGAGCCAGGGTGCAGGACATTCACGGCTCACCCCATCTTCTGCGAGTCTCAGTGAATCAAAAATAAGTCATCTACGTAACCTTTACATTAATCTAGAATTTTGTGTTGCTTTTGGCATCATTGTAAGGTTAGAAAATGATCTGGTTTTTAAAGCTGGGTTTTCTCTTCATCCATAATGCCTCCTGGGGGCGTGCCTGAATTCGGAGGGTTGTTACTGAGCTTTTTAAAGTTTTCAGTGCCCGTAGCCTGTTTGTAAAAAGTTTGTACGTTTGCCACTGGGGCACCAGCTCTATGACATTGCAACAACTCTCAGGCACAGCCAGACCTGTTCTTTAGGAGGCTGAAGGAATCCCTCGGAGGCTGCTCCTGGAAAATACAGTATTTAACCCAAAAGCATCCATCTGCAGAGGTATGACAGCTGCCACAGCCACTTATGTAATAGCTAGTTTCAGTTACTGATTTGCTAATGACTGTTTTGCCCTTGCGCAGATTGTTCCAAGTTTCTTCATTCCCCTCCTTCCTAGCTGCCATACTGTGGTGCCTCTTCTTCTTGTCGACATCTCTTCCAGCTCCCAGTGGGAAACCCTGAACTTGCCGGATGGAATAACCCCCGGGGAACCGCTAACACATTGTATTGCAGCCTCTCTCCTCGGTACCGAGAGGAATAGGGACCGCTGGGGGAGATCTGCATTCCCATTCCCAGAAGACGGGAGCCAGAGGTACCATCTGCCACCTTCTCCAGGAGCTTGGACAACTGCTCAGGGAGATTTGGCGTTCAGGTGTGATGGAGATACGGGGTCGGTGATTGCAAGGCGGCTGCATCTCTCATGTCCACAGAACAAGTTCTTACTGATGTCCTACAGCCTCTGCCAGTCCTAATTGCCTCGGCATTCCTACAGATACTGTGTCTGAGCTGGAGGAGGATAAAAAGTCCACCGGCAAGCAGGAATTCACCAGCCTGTCAACCTCTGAAATGGCTGAGGGGTAGGCAGGTCCCAACAGGTGGGACAGCATCTCTGAAGGCCTGTGAGTAAAGAACAAGGAGAGCAGAGAACAGGAAGGAAAAGCAAGAGCAGGTACTCTCCCAGAGGGATGACAGGAGCATCTACAGACGTCTTACTCAGACAGGTGAGTGAGTGGAAATGAATGCTTGGTCATACTGGAAGCGAGCAGGATTTTGCTACTGAAGCTGCATTTTTGACTGTAAGCGCCTCTGGTGGAGGCTTAATGAAAAGCAGAGTTTACGCGGGGCCTTTTCATAACGAGGGGTGTAATTAGGGAACATTTAAATGGCTGGTGACTAGCAGAACACGCATGTGCTCGCTGCTCTGACTTCTGGGTTTTGCAGGGATGTTCCAGCTAGCTTTAGCCTTGCTAACTCAGGCGCTGCTGGTGACAAAACCGGAGCACCGGGGAGCTCAGCACAGGTTAAGGAGCACTCACCTACTGCCTTGAGCAGGTTTGGCAGCCTCTGCAGCACTTGACGCTGCCTTGGCTGGATGCAAACCAGCGCAGAAGGGAAGCTGAGGTACACCAATACTATTCTGTTCCTGCAGGCAGAGCTCCCTGTGGTTTCGAGATATAGATCCCCTCAGCCACTGCTCAAAGCATCACACAGGTAAAACAATGAACGTTGGGGTTCTCTGAAGAGATTTTGGTGAACAGAGAGGTTCAGTTGAAATACCCGGAGGTGAGGAAGGCATCTGAAAAACAGGGTCAGTATGGGAACATTCGGGGCAGGATCAGGAGACATTAAGCAATATTCAAAAGCTCTCCAGGGCAGGGACTGCCATTGTTCTGCCTCTTGCGTAGGGCTGGACAAGCTGTCAGCGCTCCCATATCTCTGAGCACTGCTCCTTTATCCAGGGGGGCAGCACAGAACAATTTTGTGTCCAGAAAGGAAGACAACGTGCTTCTGACTAGGAAGAGCCAGGAGCAAACGCAGGAGGCAGAGCCCAGTGCATGCCAGCTCAAGCCCATACGCGGCGCAGCCAACCAAGAAGACAAGGAGGAAATGCTGGGAGTTTCCTTCTGCTAGAGTTGCCCACAGGAGTTTGTCCGCCTGTGAGTGGGAGGAGGAATAGACTGGCTCGTCCAGTGGCCATGAAGAAAGCCTTCTGAGGGAGTTTCCACAAAACAGGAGGAGGCAAGTCACACTGATCCCAGAGCGGGGAAAGCTGGGTTGGTATGCTGTGTCCTCTGCAATGAGGGAAAATGTGGGAAGATGGCTTGAGAGAGTACCTGGAGCAGTCCAGGATATCAAACACCACCCATGCAGGAACAAGTGACGTGAGTAAAGCCTGATTCTCTAAAAAAATCAAGATGAACTTTAGACTTACAAAGCCTGCTGGAGGCAGGAGGGTGCAGGATCTGCTCCGTCACCCTCCTGCTCCCGGAGGACGCGGGTGCCATGGGCGGCTTCGCCCAGCTCAGGCCGAGGAGTGGGGCAGGGAAAGCAGTGGGAACCTCTGCCAGACACAGACGAGTTCAGGAATAAGAACAGAAAGTAATGAAACACCTGAGTGTGAGAGAGCACAATAATATGAAACAAGTGCAGCAAGGGAGAAAGTTAATAACTGAAGGACGGTTTGTGCAGTTAGTGGACAGCAAATTACAGTGAAGTTTACAGCATGGTGTGGCAGCAAGGAGAGCTGCTAGGAGCCGGGGGTGCGGATGGATCATTTCAGTGTGCTGATTTGTGTTATGCCTCTCAGCACAAGCAGCTTTCAGCCAACTGGGGAAGTCTCCGTGACTGAGCTGTTGGAGCGTCCTCTGGTTCCTATGGGAGGACAGCTCCAGGTTGGCTTCTCTAAGCTTCAGGGTCACAGGAATGTACCTTGGGAGGTCAGGGGGTGTAATTTCTGTGGTTGGAAGCATTCATACCCGTGTGCTCAGACCTCGCTGCAGCTCCTTGCTCTTACAAGTCCAGACGCTGTGGCACCTCTTGTTTTAGACATTTAAAGTGAGGGTGGACAATGCTATCTGAGCTCTGGAGGGCCAGCCTGACACAGCAGGAGGGACTCAAGCTAGAGATCATCACTACACTTTTCTGTTTAATCTCTGGGATTTTATTATTATTTTTTAACAACTCCGGCCTGTAACAGCAAGTCTAGTAAGGGGCAGTGCCCCCCAAATGCTCTGCATGCTGGCTGCTAGCTGCACTGCTAATCTGCTTGTATCTAACATGGACAATAAGAGGGGTTTACTCTACAGAGAACAAAAGTTCCACATGCACCAGCTATCAGGAGATATTCAAAAATGAAAAAGATATTGTCCAAATGCAGATTTCCTCAGATGCCTAAGTCCATTCCAAAAGGAACATCAGTTCACTGAATATCTCCCCTGCCCATGTGAAATAGCTGCAGTCTCATCTCTCTGCCTGCAGGACATTCTTTGTACCTCTTGTGTTACTCCAAGCGGGTGCTGATACGGAGATAGGCATGTATTCAACGGCTCCTTCTGCGCGGTCTCATTTTCATTCCTCTTTCAGCAGTCTAAGAGATGGGTGCAGAAACAAGGGTTGGGAGCATGGAGGTGGGCAGTTGCCTTAACACCTTGAACAAAGCCCAGCCTGGCAGGGGGGCACACAACACGTGTACTCCTTCCCTCTTACAGCATACAAGCACCGACAGATTTTCTGGCCCACTGGAAGTAATTACAGCATAGTATTTTTCTGCAGCAATAAAGGACTGTGTCGCGAGTGTTATTTACAGAATCTATTTCTGGATTTTGGATAGAAACACCGCCTTTGAACCAGCCCAAGAGTTTTCTTCCCTTCTCCCCACAGTTCAGGGCATGGGATGACAAATGAGTGAGGGCAAACAGAAAGGGCCTCTTGCTCGAGGGACAGCCGTGTCTGCACATCCAGTTCTTCATTTCCTGCAGGAAAATCTCATGGCTTGCTCAGAAGGTACTGTTCCGATGTACGGCCAGACAATCCCTACACTGAGGCCTGCAGCCATAATGAAGCAACAGAATTTGCCTTGTGTGTTCATTGTGCAATAATTTCATTGTCAAGGATTTATTGTTGCCTTCTGCTATTACACAATATAAAATGAAGAGAGAAAGAAGGGTGGGGGACGAATAAATGAAGATGACAGAAGTAAGTTTTCAGTGTTCAGAGATTTTTAACAAGAATTTAACGGCTTCATCGATCAGTGACAAGTGGCTCTATTGTAGCTGTTGATTTAAGAGCCAAATGAATTTTTTTTTTAAATTTCAAGTTTGCTTTATACACCCTAAAATACTGGCTTCAAAATTTAAAACATTTTCCAAATGGTTTTGTGAAATTTCTTTTTAGTACCAAAGAGGGTAAAAACATTAATAGCAGCTGTTGAATTCTTTTAGAACATTCTCTTAAAATTGAGATGAATGTTCTTAATGTTTTGGTTTTCTAAAATAGAACCCAGCACAAAACAATTGTTAAAAATGTAAAACATTGGCTCAAAGGACCATAAAAGGATTTAAATTAATCAAAATCAGAAGAGTATTTTCTCAGTTTTTCCTGATCCTCATCTCCCTTTTTGAATTGAATTTCGCAAGAAATTTCAATGATCTTTTATTTCGCAGCTAAAAGTATTTCACAATTTCCAATGTAACAGAAAACCCATTTACTAGGTGATTTTGAAAGGCAGGCAGAAGCTCTGCTGGTCAGATTTGAAGCTCTAAACATTATCCGTATCCAGAGAATTTGATATTTTATAACAAGCTTCTTGCAAAACCAATGCAGAGCCATCTTCCAGCTGGACAGATGTCAGTATTAATTATGCAAGTAAATCAAGGTGTTTTTTTGTTTGTTTTAGCAGTTTCAGAATACCAAATAATTTTGCATTACTTACGCTAAAGACTTTTACAAGTCTTAACTAAGCAGTATTACAAAAGTGTTCTGGTTTAAATCAAGTATCATGGCTGATGCTCAAATTGAGTCCATTCAAGTCCCACCATCCAAAGAGCTGAGTTTTTAACAAATATGGGAAAACCCACTGCAGGTGAGCAATAGTTTTGGAGAAGCAGGAAGAAATCCAGTGCCACACGCGCCTTACACAGACCAAGTAGCCGATCATTTCAGATTACACCTAGGTATGTAATTCCTGAAGCACACATATAGAAACCCTAATGGCTTCAATTACTAGTGATCATGCAAGCCTCCGGAAACAATGGAAAGAAGGCAGAAAGCTAATTCCTTGATAGGGAAGCTCAGAGCAGGAAGAACCTTCCAGCTCCCGTGACTACTTCACTAGATATTTATAGAAATTATGGCCAAAAAACTATTCTGGCCATTGAAAAAAAGGAACACCCCCATCCCCCCCAGTCATACCAACCTTAACTCAAGTGTAACCTTAATGTTAACTTGTTTGTCCAGTTCATTCACTTCCTATTATTCCCCGGATCATGCTTTGAATAATTCCCATGATTTGTTTTTTAAGACCTGCCCCTTTTGATGTCATCAATTTGATCCATATAGGCTGGACAGCTCCAGCATATCTTCAGTTAGAAAAGGCAGCCAAAGCTTGGGACCGAGACTTGTCTGCTGTCCAGGAAAAAACTGAAGGCCGAGCTTAGTGCCTACTCTAAAACATAGAGTTCCTGCCAAGGTACAGTACAGATGTTTTTGAAATTTGGACTTCGTTGTTTTACTGTGTATTTCCGTATAGATGTATGATTGATTTGTAGATGCAGATATATACAAGGTTAAATGTTTGACTACACGATGTGTGTAGGTGTTTAATGTGCTGAGCATTACGTTGCTGTGATAACAGACGAACATACATCCGTCTGCCCTTGCTTTCTCACTTCCACAGGCTCTATAACCTGCAGCCTCTCTCCAGGCTCTTACCACAGACAAGACAGGCAACCGTTCACTGTTTTGTTAAGTCCTTGACTGCAATTGCTATGGTAGATGAATTAGTGGTAGGCTGGCCTGGGAAACCAGTGGAGAGAGGATGTTCTGTTGCCTGTACACATGCATTTTGAAAGACTCGCTCTGTTATTTTGCATTGCCATATACGTTTCCATTTTAGCTACTTTAAGAATGTTTTCAAATGGTATGAACTAGCTAGCTGTAGCCTCAAGAGCCAAATCAGAATTTCTAGGAACTGGACTGCCTCTGTTAGCCACGGTTTGAAAGCTTACAGATTTTTGTTAGATTCCAAATTATACATAGAATCTGTCAAACACTTTTTGATCATTCACTTTTGGTAAATACTACCTTTATTTTTTTCTCATTAGAGCAAGGCTAGCTGTAGTAAGATTTTTACAGTAACAAATTTCATTTTCCCATTTTAGTCTCAGAGTTTTCATTTCCATCTTAAACCACTGTAAATATTTAAGGGCTCATCCAATATATTTCTTAAAATACACCGTAGACTTGTTTTCATTTATTTTTATCCAAATAAAATGAGAAAGAAAAGATTGAATAAGATAAAGGTTGAATGCATAATTTAGCCTAAAAATTTAATCTAACAGAAAAATGTGTAGCCATTAGTGGTTGCAAGACTACCATGGATTCGTTTCTAATTTGCCACAGATAATCCTTTTGACCAAAGAAGTACTGAGATGGAAACCTTCAGCTCTAAGGCTGGCTGATAAAATTTGTAACCAGTGGCTCAAAGCTATGGCTCTGCGTAGTCTACATGTCTACGAATAGCAGATCAACCACATCAGCACAATGCAAAAAAAAAAAAACAACAGTATTTCCTTGTAACAAAAGTGGAATTTCTCATCTCCCACTTCAGTTCTTTATAATTTCTCATCTCCCACTTCAGTTCTTTATAACGCATTCTTTTAATTGTTCATGTCTTATATATATATATATATATCACTTTGAGGTTTCTGTATTTGTTCAAAAGTGAATATGTTAAGAAAATTGAAAAATAATTTGTCATGATTAATTTTAACACATACAGCAGATGCAAATGCCCTTGAGTGAATCGTGTTATTATTGTTAAATGATATCTCAGAAAATACAAACACGGATCTGTCACGGTCTTTGGGGAAAATAACTGGGAATAAGCAGGGTTTCCTCGTCAGATAATACGCTTGTGTGCTATTTGTCATAAAGCTGATCTGATGTACAGCTTTCTGAAGTGCTATTCACTATTTCATAATTATTCCTAATCTTCTGACATGGAAGGTACACTGAAGAGACTGTCTTAACAGCTTATGTCTCCTTAAGATGGTATTTCATTTGAAGCATCCTAGTACGAGAACCTTTGAGACAAAGCCATGTTTCGACACGGAGACATGTAGTCTCCGTTGGCACTGAAGGTCAGGGCACCAGCGTTTATCAGCAGATCCGGGGTACCCTCACTGGCTCCTCAGGCTGAGACAACCCCAAACACTTCAGACCCTTCACTGAGACCTTGGGTCTTGAGTGTTTGTTTCATTATTGCAGAGCCCACTTTGAACAACGCTTTAGTTATTTGTGTGCTCATTTCTTGACTTCAAACTGTTAGTGTACTTAACAGATTGTTATTTGGAGTTAAGGTTGGAGTGAAGTGTTGCAATCAGCAAAAACTTCTCTTAATAGCATAATAGGCAGGGTGATTCATAGAGCGCTGTCATGTTGGAAACTCACATATTACAGGACTTGATGTCATGTTCACTAAGTGGAAGTATGTCAACATAAATCCTATGTCCAAGCCGGTACTGAAACCTGGGAAGATTCCATCAGTCCGTGCTGACTAAAGCACATGAGCATAAATAACATTCACTTTCATCAGCAGAAATTCTGAGATAATCTAGCGTAGCATAACAGACTTTTTACTTACCGTGAGGCAGCAGATGTGGATTTTGATTTCCAGTTATGCCACTCCTGGATGATGTTCAATTTCTGTTCTTCATTTTCACATCTGTAAATCAGAGATAAGGATAAGACCCCCTTTATAAAGAGATTTGTAGATTCTTGAAAGAAAGTATTTATGTAAGAGATAAGTGGCAAAATTTCTAATAGCAGTAATTAATGTTACTGTGGTCTTCAGAAACAACCCAAGAGCATTTAATTTTAAGTAGGAGCTGCAATGCTTTATCCACACCTCAATTTGGTTAATTCCCTCTGTGGTTTCAACTGAGGAGTTTCCCTCCACTTCCTTTCCTGAAGATCTGATTGTACTCATCTGAACTATGAAATACATACTATATTTCATCTCGGAAGTGGCTGTATTTCAGGAATGACAGACATTAATCCCATTCACTTCCACTCTACAGAATGTCAGACCATGCAATAGTTCAAAACCGATCCTAATTTCTCCCTTCCATACACTTGAAAGCTGGATTTATCCTTTGATACCCTGACATAAGGATGAAGCCATACTGCTCATTCTGAGACTATTTCAAGCTTCATAGCCCAGCACGTTTCACCAGAAATTTACTCATATTAATGAATTAGTTGCATGTCTATTAATAAATGGTGGTACAGTGTTTCAGAATTAATAATTCCTCAGTATTCTTAGAAAGAAGCAAGCTACACACGCCTTTGGCTGAAGACTTCTCAGCACCTTGGGTATTAGTCACATTAACTTTGCATATCCACAGTAACAGAGATGTCATAGCGTGCGTGATAAAATCACTTGAAGGTACTTAAGCAGCAGCATGCAGAACATTTGATTTTTGCTACTCCCTGGTGTTCAAACTCTGTGAAGAGGGATAGAGGCCAGCTCATAGCTATTTTCAGCTTTTGCTAATAACAAACTCATTCAACACCCTGTTTGAACGGGTCCACAGATCAACCGTGGTCTTTCTCACAAGCTAATACGATTTTTTTTCTTTCCTTCTTACTGAACAGAAACAGACTTAAAGGATGGAGCAGGAAGTGGCGAGAGAGGAGGAAGAGAGAAAAGAGGGCTTGATCGAGTTTTATGATTCCTTCAAGGACATGTTTGAGTTCTTCTGCAAGAACACCACAATCCATGGCACCATCCGCCTCGTGTGCTCGGACAGCAACAAGATGAAAACAGCTTTTTGGACTCTGCTTTTACTCGCCAGCTTCGGCATGTTGTACTGGCAATTTGCACTTATGTTCAGCCAGTACTGGGCCTACCCGGTTGTCCTGACCATGTCCATGCATTCAGAGCCCCAGATGTTTCCAGCAATCACTATCTGCAATCTGGACCCATACAGGTAACCCGTTTTTTCCCCTTGGCTATAACCCTGTCTTTAGCTACAAGGGTCTAGAAGGTGACTGACTGAAGCCTGGAGGAGCTTTGCTGCCAATCCAAGCAGGGTGGGCAGTAGGAAGGCCCCATGAGATGCAGAGGGATTTATTTCCAAACTGGTTTTCAGACCAGATCTTGTTTGGAATTGGGCAACAGTACCTAGCAGTTTATCTGATGCACTGATTCAGGATCAGGAGAACTCTGCCTCGACACCTGGTTCAAGTGCTAACTGATTTCGTGCTCTGATAAAAATAGTCCTTCCCCAAAATACATGGTTACTGCGTGTATTTATTCATAGATAAGTCACAGATCACTGGAGCGATGCACACTAATGCTGACTCTGCTTCTTTTTTTGTTCAGACGAAGGACTTTAAGGAAACTTCCGTGGAAGTCTTTACAAGTATGTTTGTCAAACAAGGCTCACACAGTAGTGGCAACTTATCAAGAGGTTTTAAATTACATAGTGAAGGAATTGTGTAATTTCCTCAGAAACAATTAAGTAATTGGCTGACAGGAGGGCCTGTTTGTGCAGCTGATGTTGCATGACAGCAAACTCTGAGGTTTTCAGTGGAGGACCCAGCAACTGGAAATGCAGCTGCTGGAGTGCCTAATAAATTAACTCAATGAAATTAGGCATGCTAAGCACAGCAGCGCAATCGCTACCTTTTCTCAGCCAGACATCAAGGTCTGCAGAGACCAGGAGAATAGCCTTTTATAGTTACTATGAGGTACATAAAGTGCTTTTGTCTCAGAGAAGCAGAGATATTCACACATAGCAAATATTTCTGGTCCTCACAGGTTTGAACTGGTCAGTGAACACTTGGTTCAGCTGGATCGCATGGCAGAGGAATCTATTGCTTTTCTATACGGCATCAACACAACAGCCGGCATGTTCCACATGAACGAGAAAAACATCCGCATGAGAGACCTGTCAAGCACAGGCAACCTCAGCAGATCCAGCTTCAAACTGAGCCAAAACTTCTCACTACTGAGAACATCTGAGCTCAACAATAAGACAGGAAAGAGGCAGTCCCACGTGGGCTTCAGGCTGGTAAGCGTGTGTCTTTTGAAGATATGAACCTGTTCCCAGACATGGCAGATTTCGAGGGAACCCAAGGCCAGCAGGGCAGGGATATCTCTTATAGGGCCCCATCGCACCCTACCTGAGCAAGGAGAGCACAAAGATGATGGCCAGCTTCAACCAAAATCCAGCTCATGGCTGAGATCCCAGTGATGAGGCAGGTTTGAGGTCAGGAGGCTTGTCCACAGGCCAGGGTCTGGGTCAACAGGGCCCATGGTGAGGCAGGGACGTAGCTGTGGCCTCAGTGGAGACCAGCAGTCCTACAGCATCCCCCAAAGAAGAGCTGAAGGCCCCAAGCTGAGCTTAAATGGGCTCCTGGCCCCAGGTGGAGGCCCCAGGTGAGGCTGCTCAGGGCCATTAAAGCCTATAGGGACACTCAGGGCCCTGACAGAGATCTCACCAGGTACATTCAACAAGTCAGTGAAAAAAATAGGTAGTTTTAGTGCTGTGTAATGACAGCTTGGAGGATATTTGAGGAGGAGTCCATCCCCATATCATCATCATTTTGTGCTGATTGCCATGGTTCTTGTCAAGTGAAGCAATAAAAACTTCAGTGGCCTTACACAACTCACCCACCTGTAAAGTCCTTCTGGCAGTAATGAATTTGGTAGAGAAAGGCAGCAATAGGCTGTGGGAATCATTGTACCCCTTTCTAAAATTATACAAAACATCTACACTTAGCAGGTGAGCCCGGAAATAACAGAGAATGAAGAGCCCATCTAAAACAACGAGAATTTCCTCAGCGTCTAAATGCTGTGGTACTGGGGTACTAGAATTGTCACAGACAAGACAAGAGATGACAATAAATAATCAAGACAATGAATACCACAAATGGGTATTTGTTACTTTGGAGAATAATGTGAGTGCTTCAACTCCTTCAACTCATGAACAGAATTAGCATAGACCTAAGAGCAACAGCTCTGAGAGAGAAATTGATGTGGCTTGAAAGGCCAGCAATTTTTGCCTGATGATTATCGCCCTGCCCTCTCCTGAGGTCCTTCACCAAGCACACTTTCACCAGAACCTGTGGGTGTTCACCTGTGTTGTGGTTTAACCCGGCTGGCAGCTAAACACCACACAGCCGTTCGCTCACCCTCCCCCCTCCCTCTCTGGGATGGGGGGAGAGAAACGGGAAAGTGAAGCCTGTGAGTTGAGATAAAGACGGTTTATTAAGACAGGAAAATAATAATAATAACAATAATAATAATAATAGTGATAATGGTAATAGTATTAACAATAATAATGTGTAAGAAAACAAGTGATGCACAATGCAATTGCTCACCACCCGCTGACCGATGCCCAGCCTATTCCCGAGCAGCCGGCCCCCCCACCCCGGCCAGCCACCCCTATATATTGTTTAGCATGACGTCAGATGGTATGGAATACCCCTTTGGCCAGTTTGGGTCAGCTGTCCTGGGTCTGTCCCCTCCCAGCTCCTGCTGCACCCCCAGCCTGCTCGCTGGCAGGACAGAGCAAGAAGCCGAAAAGTCCTTGGCCTGGTGTAAACACTGCTCTGCAACAATTAAAACATCAGCATGTTATCAGCGCTCTTCTCATCCTAATCCAAAACATAGCACCCTACCAGCTACTATGAGCTACTTAACTCTGTCCTAACTGGAACCAGGACAACCTGTCTAAGGCCTGAGTAAGAACAAAGAAAGCGTCTCAGGACTTGGTCCATGATTCATGGGTTGTAAAGAATTCCTACCACCCCTCTCCTTCTTTCTTTCAACGTACTTGAGTTTGCTTCTCTGCTCTCATCTCCTGTCTCTTTTCCCCACCGATACCACTGAGATAAAGAAGCACACCTAATCTAGTCTCAGGGAAAGAAGGTGCTTATCACATAGCTAAAGTGCTCAGACACTTCATTTTCTGGAAGAATATAGGTTCCCCATGTCCTTGTATGTGGTATTTCCTTTGCCCCCTGATCTCTGTCACCTTCAAGCTGTCATGGCCTAGTTATGCTGAGTGGCTGCTCTCTTCTTTTTCCCAGTGCAATGCCACGGGTGGGAACTGCTTTTACAAGGCCTACTCATCTGGGATGGATGCAATTCTTGAATGGTACAGGTTTCACTACATCAATATCATGTCCCAGCTGCCGGTTATAATCAACATCTCTGATCACGAGGAACAAATAGAAGATATGGTCTACTCCTGCCAGTATGATGGGGAGCCCTGCAGGCCCAGGTATGTTGCTTCCTGAGGTGCTGATTGGGATTTCAGCAAAACTCAAGGACTTGAAACTGAGCCTGTAGGGTGAGGCATCGCATCTCGTGGCAAACTGCCAGACTCAGCTCTTGGTGGAGACCTGACTCAAAGACAGAGCCGCCTCTCGTGATCAAAGCACAGAGCTAGGAACCTAGAAACTGGCGTTCCCCCATGAGTTACCTCTGTGATTGGCAGTGAGTGTATTAGGCTGTCAAAAAAGCCTAAGGGAAATTCAGCAGGAACTGAGACTTCACTGGTGCAAGGATGTGCTGACTGTATCGGATGATAAATAATGAATGATTGCCTGCATGGGTGGAAAGGAGCATAAAAGCGGGGCCTGTTTTTACTGGAACAATGAAAAGTGGGGAGAGAAGGGGAAGAATAAGGCTCTCATTGCTCTTACCATGTGGCTCGGCCCTTGAGCACAAGGATTGCTCTTAACCTTTATGCCAGGAGGACTCAGGTAATGCCAACAGGGTCAGATGGTCTTTCTGCACCCTTTTGTGCCTTGAGGCAAAGTGGGCCTGCGGCCCAGCACAAAAGCAAAGTTGTAGTTTCTAATTCCTTCATGCCTATGGTTGCCTTGGCCCGGGAAGTTCATCATGACCCTAAGTGCTGTAATTTTTAAGTATACAAGGAGAGGGAAGCTCTTTCTCTTAGTGATTGGATGCCCCATCCCTGGGAGTGTTTCAGGCGAGGTTGGATGGGGCTTTGAGCAACCTGGTCTGGTGGGAGGTGTCCCTGCCCATGGCAGGGGGTTTGGAATTAGACGATCTTTAAGGTCCCTTCCCACCCAAACCGTTCTGTGATTCTGTGATCAGAACACAGAATTGGTCTCATGCTTCAGCCTGCCTGGATTCTGGGACAGGCAGGAAACAACTGAATGTGGTTGGTAGAAGGAAACACAAGTCAGAACTCTGAATTTGACTCCTGTATTTGCCACTCTGGCTGTAACCTGCAAGCAGTGAATCTCTGAGCAGATAATTTTTTCCTTGTTTCTGGTGAATTAGCAACTCTTTCCCATAGGCACCCATGTAGCTACACACACCCCCCATACACAAAACACATGCTTTGTAGAAGTAGAGGTGTTGTTACACTTGTAATTAAAACCTATCAAAATCTCTCTTGGTTTCAGTGACTATGTTCACTTTCACCACCCAGTCTTTGGAAGCTGCTATACTTTTAACAGCAAGGGAACGGACTCCTTTTGGACAGCAACAAAACCAGGAATTCCTTATGGTATGTTATTTGACAAAGGGTGGGAAGAAGAGGTAAAGTGAATGTAACTTGGCTATGGATTAAATATCTGTCTTCTAAAAATATAGCCCTCTCTTCTAGTCTGGTAGCACAAATTATGTGCTGTATTTGCTTGCTTCACTAGCCACATGTATATGATGGCCGTATCAGCTAGTTACATAACCATAGGAAGCAGAATACCGTTCCAGGTTTCAGGCAGAATATTATTGCAGTTTTGGAGTAGGCTGGTGCAATAGCTACCCGACCATTCACCAGGTCTCTAGGGAAAACCAGTGCCTCTTCTGTGAGCTAAGAGCAATTTCATCAGTGCTGAGAATTCAAGACATGCTGACGTTCCTATTTCAACCCCAAAGAAGTTGTTGTAAGCTTCCCTTTTCTGTGGCTTACAGGACTTTCCCTTATCCTGAGAGCAGAGCAGAAGGATCACATCCCACTCCTGTCTACAGTAGCAGGTGTGAAAGTGATGATACACAACCACAATCAGACACCATTCCTTGAGCACGAAGGCTTTGACATCAGACCAGGCATTGCAACCACCATAGGCATTCAGCAGGTTAGTCGCTTGCTCAAGAGCATTATTTCTTTTCCTTCCGATGGCAGAAAGTTGCGAGGAGCTGAACTCTGACTGACTCACACAATGGCCTTGTGGGGCTCTGGTGTTCACTTCTCGACTCTGCATGCAAGCCCATTTTTCTCTCTTCACTGTGCTCAGGTTCCCATAGGTAAAAGAAAATTATTTCAACTGTACAAGTGACCTTTTGGTCCTCGGTACATTGGGGTCTGATTTGTTTTTACACTGAGGCTCCTACACCTCAGTGTACCTCCACACGCGACTGCGTGTGCCTATAAGGATGAGAACAAACATCCAAAAGTGATTGGGATATGCTGATGTGATGAGTTACTGCTCGTCAGCTGAGCCATACTGACTGACCAAATATATATGTGTATATAACCATACTTTCTGTCCTTTATGTATATGGTGCTCCGTACAGTTAAGTTTATATGGTAATGGCTAGGGCCAATTAAAGCTTCTAATCACTCAGGCCTCTTTTCTGTGTCCACAGGATGAGGTGAATCGCCTGGGTGGCAATTATGGGAAATGCACGACTGATGGCAGTGATGTGAATGTTAAACTCCTGTACAACAACTCCTACACCCTGCAGGTATTGTCAGAGTGGCTGGCTGAGGCCCCAGCTTATTCAGAGTGGATAAATAGCAAAAAAATCTATACCTTACTCTCCAAAGAGCTTTTAGAAATCAGTAGGATCGCTGCTGGAGATAATAGTGATTTATGCCATCCAAAAGTAGCTCACAAACTTGGTGTTAGAACTGGGAATGTGTTTCACTGAGCAGGAGATACTGGGGCTCTCCCCTCTTTGTGGCACAAGGGAGATGAGGCAGTGAGCCAGCCAAGGCTCTCCTGGTAGGACATTCTTCTACCATCAGGTTTTTGGTTTTGTAACTAGTTGCTCCTGGATCTGGATGCTTGGGCTGTTTAAATGAGATGTTACCGGACATAATCACAAAGTGATCTGTCTCACTGAGTTCAATGATGTTCTCAGAAGGAAAGTCGTGGAGTGAAAAATGAAGACCTTTTGCCTCAGCTTGCTCAAGTAATGGCTGGCATCTTTTTGCAATCATGAAATCTGTACGTCTCCTTCTAGCAGCTGCACAGTATGGTCTGAAGTTTTGGGCACTTGGGAATTTCTGTCTTATCCAAGCTTTTACGTCTTTTTTTTTTTTCCAGGCTTGTCTGCATTCCTGCTTTCAGCACATAATGGTTCGAAAATGTGGCTGTGGCTATTACTACTACCCACTGCCTCCTGGTGCTGAGTACTGTAACTACAACAAGCAACCTGCGTGGGGTAAGAGCAAAACATTTCTGTCCTGTCCTTGCCAGCAGGGAACGCCTCTTCTGGCACAGTCACTGGTTACACTGCTCCTTAGATTGCTGCCCTTCTACTTTGTAGATGCCTTCCATTTCCTGAGGAAGTGTCTGAGTGTGTTTCTCTCATTTTTTCCACCAGGTCACTGCTTTTACCAGCTTTACAACAGGCTCAGAAATCATCACCTGAATTGTTTCGACCAGTGCCCCAAGCCTTGCCGGTAGGTCACAAGAGCAGAGCACAATAAGTGCCAGCATTCAAAACAAAAAGAGATCATTTTAAAGCAAAATATCAAATACCTTGGTTTTGACCACATCAAAGAGGAGTTCCAGGATTTTCAAACTGTTTCTAGTTTTCTTCCCAATCCAAACAGTTCTCAGCCAACCTCTGGTTTTATTTTCTGAGCTGATTTACAAAGTTTTTTTGCAAGGTTCTCAAGAGCAGCCCCTAGCAGTTCTGCTTTGGGCAAGCAGTTGGCTTGTTGAACTCCTTCACTTTTCAATGCCAAGAGTTGTAGTGATTATAAACTCCATTTTTATCTTAACAGGGAATCACTGTACAAGGTGTCTGCTGGGACAGCTAAATGGCCATCAGCAAAGTCTCAGGTAATCCATGCACACAATGGCTGAGTTTAGAGGTGAAACTGTATCTAGTATGTTTGTGGGAACATTAAGGATGAAAACAAAGACCTGGGCAGCAGCAATGGAAGAGGCAAATAAAGTAAAGTAGTCCAAAACCCGAGCACAGTGTAATGCCTCCATAGTTGAGATGCCAGGCTAAAATTCTGGAGAGGCAAATTCAGCTCCAGTTCTGATCCAAATTTCCCTGTGACCTGAAACAATCCAGCTCACTGCCCGAGTTCCCACCTCCAAAATGGTGATAAGGACTTTCTGCTTCCAGTGGGTGTTGTGGTATAGTCACACATTGCTGTTTGTGAGATCCTGCAGGCTGCAATGGAAACTCTGTGAGTCAATAGATGACCTCTTGCCATTTCTTATGCTCTAATGCTAAATGGGCTTTCAGGCTGTATGACCAGATAATTAATTCATGTGAAATAGATTACAATTAGATGTAAGTGCAACAAATACATTGTAAAAAGGAAGTGATTTAGTGGGGTTGCCATTAAAGGCAAAATTTAAGAATCAAAATATTATATACACCTAAAATACCAGTGTGTATCCCCGTTCTGTCTGGCAAATATAAATATCTATTACTTGACAGCTACTACCATATGCCATTAACCAATTAACTACATCCTTTTTTGTTATTAGCAATACCCATTTTACTGCTTATGAAATCTACCTTTACAAAATATTAAACCTACCAAAATTCAGAAGACAGGATTGCCAATAACATACGTATATCTGTTGCAGGACTGGGTCCGCCAAGCTCTAAGGCATCAGAATGGATATAACTCTACTAGCAACAGGTTAGTTACTGAGAAAAGGTATTCTTGTTAAAACTATGGATTATCTTCATCCTTAGAGAACTCTGGAAAGGGAGGTCAAGAGAAAAATGCACAGGTTCCTCCAATAAATGTCCCATCTTTCCTCTAAATACTGTAAGACAGTCACTTCTGTAAACTTTTTCTAACCTAGTTTTTCAAGCTCATATTAAACTCAGAAGTAAAGGTTGAGCAAGTGGGGAAACTTACAATTAGCCCACTAATTAACTTAGCCCACTAACTAACTTAGTTAGGTGTGGGCACCTTGCTGACTGCTCTTTTTCTCCAACGCAGGAAGGACATCGCCAAGGTGACAATCTTCTACAAGCATCTCTACTACCAGTCTGTGAACGAGTCTCCTTTACTCTCAGTAGGTTGAACTAGATCAGCTCAAAACATTTTTACCTCTCATTAATTATGGTGTGCTGTGTATGGCTGGAGGGAGGATTATTTACAGCCCCCAGGATGGGGTGGGATTTCTTCTTGAGGAATAAACTTGAAAATTTAACAGTTTACACAGTCACACAAAACAACTCCCCAGATGACAAATAGCTGACGGATCTGCTGGTAACATGCAATAATTTCATGTTTGGTAAATGCAGTCTTTTGATTCTTTCCACAGGATAATTTGCTTCTGTCCAGCATGGGAAGCCAATGGAGTCTCTGGTTTGGATCCTCAGTGTTGTCTGTAGTGGAAATGTTTGAGCTGCTCATAGATACACTGGTCTTGTCTCTCCTCTTCTGCTACCAGAGGGTCAGGTCAAGGAAGACGTTAGAAGTAGCTCGCACTCCTTCCATCCCTAACATGAGCTTGACCCTAGAAAACTACCGTGTTGTGCAAGAAGACGCTGGAAAAGGGGCCGATCCTGCTCATACTCACCCTTCTGGAGTGACTATTGCCATGGACAGCGACAGTGACCTGCATCTTCACCCACTCTCCAGCAAGGTGGAAATGCCAGAGAGCAACCCAGATGTGGTGCTCAATGGATTTAGATATATGAAGGACAGCTCTTTGGAAACGGAGCTAAATCACTAAGGCTTGTGTGCCCAGAGGAGTGGGAGACGTGGAGCTCCCCCAGTGCTCAGGTGCCATCAGAAAGGCTGCAAACAGAAATGCTCTGGATCCACCATCTGTGAGCACCTAAACACCACACTGGGAGCTTAGGAATCCTCCAGCTGCTACGGGTTCGTTATTAAACCATCCCTGTGTCCTGGAGACGGGCATCATGCGATGTTCTTTTGTTCTTAATGAGTATCTGGGGAGGGGAGAACTTCACTTCTGCTCTCTGGGCAGTCGTCCTGTCCTCGTAAAAGCCTATTCATAGCTTCTAACTTTTAAACCCTTATGAGGAAATCAGCCTGTGGCATTAGACAGGCCCATCTGCATTTCACAAATATACACAAGAGAAAAGTCAGCCTGCCTTCTAATGGAGAGATTTCCAGCGGAGGCAAATGAATGTGCACTCCTATCAGCCAGCAGTGCCTTGAGGATGGCAGAGGCTGCAGTAACAAGAGCCTGCTCTGATCACAGCTTTGCGTTCAAGACGCCTCTATCCTTGTCCTACTGCTGTTGCATCTTGAGCACCATGCACAGAATGCTTTTAGACTGAGCCCAGATTATTTCAAGCGAGACTCACTGTCTTAGAGGAGGGGAATTAGAAGAAACGGGGTCGATGACTTTTTTCTGTCACAGAAGAAGCATCTGAATTATTTAGAAGATCAAAACAATGCTGCATTTTTACTGCAGCCAATTTATAAACAGAGCTGTTTTAATGTTAATATTTGACAGTAACTTATGTGTACATAAAATAACATATTTATTTTTGATGATATTTGCACAGAAGCGTTTTAGTCTGTTATAATCTTGTTGTGACTTTCTGCAGAAGACAAGAATTGACAAGAAATCAACGAGCTTTGTTTTGTAACCTTTTTTTTTTTTTACATAATAAAGTGCTCTGAATACAAACCATGACTGGAGATTTAGTTTGATTTTGGTTTTGCTGCTCTGAAATGTGACAGTCTTCCGTTGTGCCACAGCGCAGTGTCCTGTGACTGGGGCCAGCAGGCTTGGTGCTGGCTTTCTGGAGAAGCCAGGGCTGACGTGAGGGGATTTACTCGTCGTCTTCGGCTTCTCTTCTGGCAGGCAAACCTCCCAGCTCCTGTTTGGGGCCGGTACAACAGCAGTCCCGCTGTCCTGGAACAAAACACCCACCCGCTGAAGGGCACTACCAGGTAATAATAGCTCTCCGTGGACAGCTGATGCAAGGCCCAGCCCAAAGCCCCGGGGAAGGCAAAGGGTTCAGGTGTCCCAGCCGTGGCTCTGTGACCAAACCTCCCTTGATGCAGGGAAGGTTTCAGATTTACCCTGCAATTCCAGAGATAATTTGGCACCCGCATCCCATTAGTGACATCTGTGCTCGTACATTCGCTGCCCGATGTTCTAGGACAATTTCTGCCACAGTTTCTGAGCTCATTTTTACCTGGAGATGAACCCCTGTAGCCGCAGGGGACAAGATAAGGGAGAGATCCAGAGATCCCAGGCATTCAGCTCCAGCGGTGCGGCCGCCTGGAGGCTCTCACAGAGATCTCCTGTGCCTCTGGCTGCCAGCGGACACGGCCTGCGGGAGCATGGCCCAGGGCTGCTTGGAGCCACATAGCTCCGAGGCACGGCATCTGTCATCGGCGCAGCGATGCAGAAAGCGTTTCTGCAGCCGTGTCCTTGCTGCAGGACGAGAGGACGGGTCCCTCTGCGGGTGAGGGACCCCTTCCCTACGCCGGTGTCCCCCCCAGCTCCTGGGCGGGCACTGCGGGACGTGAGGGCGGTCTCGTTCAGCATATGGAAAGTGCAGGCCCAAAGGGCCTTGAGAACAACTCCCTTCAGGCTTCTGATGCGGGCTGTTATCACCATCCAGGCTGTAACCAGGGCCTGTTGATTTTCAGACACAGCAATGCTCAGGAAAGGCCCAGTTTTGTGCCTGCCACCCATCCAACTTGGCCAACCCGGGCCTTCTGATTCCTTCCGCTCCCCCGCCACCTCCCTAAGCAAAGCAGATTCCTGCGTGCCCCCTTTCTGGGGAAGGAAAGCTCTTTTGCTCGAATTAAGAGGAGAAAATTGCCGCTGTAAAGGCTCACTAAGACTCCTCTCTCCTAGCACACGGCAGCACTCAAGATCTAACTCCAATTATACGAATCCTGCTACTGGGTGAAGTATTAGCCCTGGATTTTTGAAGATACTTAAGCATTTAATCCACAGTCAGTAAAGAAGGAGAAAGGCAGTCTTTTGTAGCTCTGGACTTCTGTAATTGCATTTCAGTCTTCAGCGTATTTATCCTTGTGAGGCTTGTATCCTCATACAGCGTCCACTTTAGACATGGAATAGAAATGCAGTAAGAAAAAAGGATGGCAAAGGGAGAGAGCAACAGGGCAGGCAGTGGGCCAAGCCTTTCCGAAACCCTGTGCTTATAATTTTGCTGCAAGACCATGCAGCTCTCCTTCCATAAGTGCCTTAAATGACTGTAGTGCTCCTGGATTCAAGGTATCCTTCCTATTTAAGTCCTTCATCGAGTTCACGAGCCTACCGTGATCCATTAATTTCTATTTATAGGGATCTGCTTCTCCCTCCACAGGAAAACAAGAGGTTTTTACATCGCTTCTTTATTCCGTACCTGTTTTCCATGCTAAGTATGATAGAAATCATGAGGCCAGGCCACTCTTTCTTTTCTTTTTATTTTTCTGCCACAGGCACATGAGATGAGAGAAACCCAGGGGGAAGGATTGCAGTGATACAGGGGAACGAGCGGTCCACGTGCAGAACACGGAGATTTTTCATCTAGTGCAAGGTCTCCTTTTACAGGGCAGTCAGCAGCAGAGCTCGTAACACAGCGAGCAGCGACTGACTCAGGTACTCTGAAGAGACATGAATGAGGGGTGATGTGAGCCTGTCACCTTCCCCGTCTCCTTCCCAAGCACCCTGAAATCACATTATCACAAGACAGCGTCGCAGAAACCCAACAAAAAGCAGAGCAGTTACGCGGCATTCTCTTCACTGACATAAGATCCAAGCTGTGGGTTGCAGTGGAAAAAGAAAACGGGTTAAAAGAGTTGGTGTTCTAGGTCCAGTTAATACGGGCAACAAGGCAAGAAACTGTACATAAATAAATAAAGCCAGAGAAAGAGGAGGGAAAGAGTTCATCTAGATTTTTATTAACAGTGTTTCCAGAGACAATAGAAGAGAAGCGAGGAAAAAAAGGCAGACACCACAGCAACAGTTTTAAAATTGTACAAAGGTAATAACATACAGAATATCTGGTTCCATAGTTACAGTCAGTACAGGCTGTGTAGGGAAAGGGGGAATTATAAAACGTGTTACAAAGTTGTACTGAAAGCAGGCAAGTGAAGGAGGTTAATAGGTTATAGCGTATTTACAGCAAGTGCCAGCCCCTGGTGCAGCAGCCCAGCCACTCGGCGTGTATTGGAGCCGTGTTATCAACCACACGTAGCAGCTTTTACTTGGCTGAAGAACTTTTCTCTCCGTGCTGTTTAGATAGGAAGGTACGGGAGCCTTGGCCAGCAAGAGGCTGGTTGGGCTGTCTCGTCCCAAAGGCTTCCAGCCCAGGCTGTGTCGCCCTGCCGTCAGAAAGGCTCGCTCGCCCTCTGTGATCCAGCAGCCCCAGGCATCACACCGAGGGCTCCCAGGATGGGGAATCCACTCTAATATTCCCGTGCTGATGGAGGGACGGGATGGATGGAAGTGACTGAGACAGGCCTACAGCTCCACTGACAAGCTGAAGGCAAGCACCTGGCCGCTTCCAGCATGTCAGCGAGCGGAGCAGGAGGACACACAAACTGAATGTGCTCCGCCACGGCCGTCACCGTGAGCCAGGATGTTTGTGGAGGGATGCTCCTGCTTCAGCCAGCCTCTCCAGCCATCTCGGCTCCCGCACTAGGAACACACAAGGTCCTCCTCGTGCCCTGGAAACCGTCGTGGCTCCCACCTCTGCCCCTCTTTCCCTCCCCATAACTATTTGCCTGCCCTTTCCTCCCACTAACACGTGCTAGGTACGTACCCCAGTCCAATTTCCCTACAAGGCAGAGGAGCCAGCAGGCAGACTGCGATATGAATCACATTCCTATGGAAACAGCACTGTATATTTTGGAATCTCAAAAAAAAATAATAAAGTTCTTTCAAACTCCCACTCTCCCTTCTGCTCGGTCCCTCCGTGCCCACCCTTCTCCACGCAACAGCACCAAATGCTCTCGCACGCAGGCACACTCACACCGACGTTTGTCATCAGCAAACCAAGTGTTTAATATCACACTGAATCCGTTCACTCTGTTTTGTCTTTGGTTGAAAGCAATAATGCTCGGGCAGTGAGAAGAGAGGAGCAGGGTCGGGGCAGCCCAGCAGCAGCAGCAGAGGACAGCTGCGTTAGGGCTGCTGCACCGTCAGTTATCAGTGCATTTCTTTGGGAGGTCCTGGTTTTCTCTTGCATAAATAATGGCCATTTGTGCTGATCTGAGATGTTACCGATCTACTTTATGCTGATCACAGTCTCAGCTTGTCTTTAAACAAAAGGGTTTGACACCAGTTCTTCCAATTCCGTGTTTTTCCTCAAGACTGCTCAGAGTTTCACAGCGCAGAGAGCATCTCTGAGACCGCAACATTAAAAACACCCAAGGCATCCCTTGAGGGCACGGGGGGGATCATTTCAACTTGCCAGCAACTTGAAGTTGTCCCATGGGGAATCAGAGACAGGTGCCTCTAAGACTCAAACCCAGACTACCTGTCCAGGCACTCGGTTACAGGGTTTGGGTCAACTTACAAAAAACGAGTACAGGTATGTGAATATTCACCCAGGTCTCAAAAACTCAAAGGATGACAGAATCTGCAGGGCTGGGGCAATGGTTTGGGTCCATTTGCCTGGCATGTTGCTTTCGAGACAAAGGCAAAGCCTCTCACGTTATCTGCGGTTGCAGCCAAGTTACTGTCACAGTTACAACATATGCACGCTTTGAAAAGAAAGGATGAGAAGAGGAGTTTTGGCATTCTCAATTTCAAACAAGATTGTACAACACAAATACAGCTGTACTCGGAGAAAAAAAAAAAAGAGTGTTCAGATCTAGCCTTCCCTGTAGCCCAGTTGGCCATTTATTTTGCTGAAAACAAACTTTATGTACAACTTCCTCGCTCCCCCCTCCAAAGCTCTAGGCACGCACACACACACACCCCGACCTAATAAATCAAACACAAACCAGTGAGAAGTGCCTCCTTAGCATTTTTTCCTGGAGAACCTTTTTTGTTTAGAAACTGCAGGATGTACTAAAGTGGTTGATTATATTACAAACTAGAGGCATTTCATGCCTCGTCATCTGTATAATGAAAATAGAAGAGAAAAGGGGGGTGAGGAAGGGGGAAGAGGAGAGCTGCGGGGAAAAAAAAGGCAGGTTTTGAAAAATATTCCCTAACAATGCTACAAAAAAATCCTGACATTAAATACAGACAAACTGTATTGAATAAAAATTGCACTAGTCCTCTGGGCACATCAATAATAAATTAAATACTTAACAATTCCACTGATTAAAAAAGACAGCACAAAATCCATAACAAAAGAACATAAAACCCCCCAATACTGTATGTAGGAAAAGTGCACAAAGTTGCTTTATACATTGAATCTAAATAAAGTACCAATACATGTTAAATAAATTGTCTTGCAAGACACTGCTTTTTGCATCAGTATTTACACACGCTTTAACTTCATGTACTTCAGCAGTAAGTCTGAGCTTCACTGGACCTAACTGTACCCGGTTCCTGTTTTGTTCTCATGAGTCACTCATGCCGACTGTGAAATAAAATGACCCAAAGTGGAAGCCACGTCTCAAGTCCTCCTCGGCTTACAGAAAGGATCAGGCCTATTCCTAGCTTCTCCTAAGAAGCCGGAAAACCAACTGGGGTGTTTTAAGTTGCTGTGCATGTGGCAAACGTTGCTAGATGACGATCATGCTGAAGTTCCTTAACGGAGTAGGACCGTGGTGGTGGTGAGACATCTGTTCCGCTTCCCCGATCTCTGAAGTACCCTGGAAGATGCCTGGAAGATTCAGCGTGGCCTTCTGGAAAAGGCCACAGCTTGAGGGGAACCACATCAGCTCTGACAAACATCTCATCAGATGCAGTAAGCATAAAATGGGCTGGGATTTTCAAGAGAATTCATTACAGAGGGTCTCCCAGTTCCTGACCCAGGCAGAAAAGACGGTTCTTGTCCGCATACTGGTCCCTGTCCTGTACCGAGCACTCGAGCACTGATCTGGATGCCACGGGGTGATCTAACCACGAGCACAGTGCTGCCCTGCTGAAGGGCTCCGCCAGCCACCGGCTGCAGAGCAAGCAGGCTGAGCTCACGAGGGCGTCCAACAAGGCAGTGACACAAGCGAAAGGCACCACTGCTCCGAGGGGGAGCCCCTGTAAACTTGGGGTGACTTGGACCAGGAAGAGAACCAGCGCAAAGGAAAGATGAAGCTCCAGGAGAATGTGAAGCGGTAACGTTCGGTAATCCTGCGCAAGAACACTGACGGGCAGCGATGCTGGCTCTACCCTCACACGGGTATCAGGTAGAAAGATTTAACCCTGGGCATATTAAATGCGAGCTGAGGGAGATGATGTAGCGGCACTGCAGCAACAGCACACGTCCACCTGCATTTGGCATCACCCCGAGGGGCACATGCCCGAGTCAGCCACGATCGGAGCGTGGTCCCCGCTCCCAGAGAAATCCCCCCGTGAACAAAGGATACAGACACCCCAGCGGTTTATGCCGCGCCGCTTTGTCCTGCATCACTCCTGAGGGTGTCACGGCTGATCAGAACACGGCCCAGACCCCGCAAACACTTGGCAGAGGGCAGGTAAGGGCACATCCTACAGCCCCAACTCACAGAGGGCAGAGGGAGCATTGCCTGGTTAAGGATGAAAGTTTCAGACCAGGCATTGAGCAGCTGAGAAAGGACAAAGCCAGTCTGTGTGCTGGGTACAGGTACAGAGCCTGGTCCTCGAGGCAGGAGGGGTGGAACGATGGAGAAGATGCAGCGAAAGGCGTTGCCAGGGGTAAACAGGCTGAGGGGGGCCAAGCTCATTAATTCTTTAAAGATTGGTGGAAGGAGATTGTTTATGGCTTAGGGAAGAAAGAAAGGCCCTGGGACCGGATTCTGCACCGCCACTGAGCTGCATCAGTTCCAACACGGTCACTGGGACTATTTCGGGCTCACAACAGACAACTGGAACTGAGCTCAGAACTTGGCACCGGGCATCCCGCAGCTTCAAGAGAGAACGGGAACAAGAAAGCCACAAGAGAAAGATGGAATTCAAGCCCCAGACTGCAGAGACAGAAAATGGTGATCTGTGTGCAGCAGGATGTGGGGCAGCACTTCCCGAGGGCAGCAGGGACGCTCCCTTGAACCGAGGGGACAACTACCAGAGCCTAAGGGGAGCTTCTTTTTTGTTCCACTTGCAGACACACGGGTGCACTCCGAGCACTGCTGGACCAGCCTGAGGGCACTATCTCAAGCGAGGAGCTGGGTTCTTCTGGTATCTGAGGATAGAAATAAACCTGCAAAGGTTTGACCCCCCCCAAGGGCTGCAGCAAGACACCAGCCAGTTTACGAAGAAAGGAAGTCAAAGAGTGGATGAAAAATAGTATGATTGCGTATCACTGCTGATGTAATGCAGGAGGATGGGGAACTCTGCCTGGCATTTGTGTTCCTCGTGAGATCCTGACCCCTTCAGGGATCCCCCTTCAGGATCCCAGCACTATCTGTAAGGCACAGTGGCCCAACCCCAGAGCCAGCAGCCGAGGTGCCCAGGCAGACTGAATACCAGCTGTGGGCTGCCGCCCACGAGTCCTGAAAAATTCTGATGCCAACAGCAGTTTGAGAGCGTTCTGAAGCGGCTCTTGCAGGAGCACGTCTCAGCTTGGCGTCCAAGTTCCCAGCCAGAGGAGGATCTGGCAGAGGTACGCACGCTCGGTGAGCCCACCACCTGAGATAGGAGCACCTGGCTGCACCATCTCTGCAGGGCTACTGTAGCATGACCCCCGTAACAGACCATAAACACCAGCAACAAAGTGCTCTGAGTAGAAACACATTCCCCCACTCCAGCAAAGAATAATACCAGGAAAAGGAAAGAAAAAAAAGAAGGTCCTGCTGGTCATTGGAACTGGGAAACGCAGAAGTCCCCGGGCCAGCTGCTGAGATGCCCTGCTCACATGCTTCAGCATGCGGGGTGAGCACAGGGGATACACATGCAGGTAGAAGTCTCCTTCACAGAGACACTGAGTCAGAAATACGGTGACCAGGAAACAAACCAAACCAAACGGCATCGTGCAGCCAGCCAGCTTGGCAGTGGCAGTTGGACTTGGCTTTTCTTCCCTGACAGAAAAGCCCATCGCCAGCGACAAGCTTCTCCCAGCCTCAAAAAAGTTAGCATTGCTGCTTCATACCATGGGCAGAGTGCACCCCGGCCCAGGAAGCAGGTGAGCTATGGCTTTGACCAGCTAACCACCAAGGCCAAAAAAAAGGGGAGCGTGGCTGGTAATAGTCCTGAGAGCAAGTGAGGTGGGTAGCCATGGCTCTCAATTCTACCCCTTCTGCCGTGCAGCGAAGCACCTGCCCCACGAAACAGCCTGTTCCCGACTTAGAGGTCGCATTTGAGTTTTTCTAAACTGGCCCCAGCAGCTCCCAGATGCTGCAGAGTCCCAGGAGAGAGCAGGCTGCTGGTCGCACTGCCAGGAGAGGGCTCCCCGTCAGAATCCCTTCCAAACTGTTCAGACGAGAATTCAGCGCGTGGTGACTGCACCGAAACAGAGACACGAGAGGTTCGTCTGACCCTATTGTTGGCGGGCTTCTCCTGGTGATAGAGGGTTTCCTTTTCTTCTTTCTTTTTTTTCTTTTTTTTTTTTGTTTTGTTTTGTTTAATGCTAAACTCTTCTCCCATACTTTTCACACACTCGAGTTCACACGCCATGGTCTGTGGTTATGCCCTAAGAATCTCCTACACGAAAATCAACCATCCAGTAGTCAAGCATGAGAACTTTATGCTAGCAGGAAAGATCCCTTTTCCTTCCTGCACGCATCTCAACCTATATGCGCAGGCATCAAAAACAGACCAATCTGCAAGAAACACCAATATACCAAGGATGGGGCTCTCGGGGCTTCCAGAAATCCGGCCCCACTTCAAGACTGCAAAGGGGAGGTGGGGGAGTTGTCACTAACACTCATCTATGTTAAGGCTGATGAACTCTTGTATACACTTCCTGTACTGGAGCTCAGTAGGGCTGTTGCTGGGATATTGACCTGGTTGTCCAAAGGGGCCCTCTGCTTCTCGCATTTCCTCATTCATCCGAGCCAAACGCAGCCTAGAGCAAAACAGAAAGCAAAGGGAGAGAGGTTTTGCTTACTTTCTGCTATTTGCAGGCAGCGTTCCCACCTGCAGGAGGGGCCGTGCTGCACTTACAAGGTAACGATGTCTGCGTTGGCCGCCTGGACTGCGATACTTAGCGGGTCCTGCCCGTCGCTGTCCACTGCATGCTGGTTCGCCCCTCGCTTGAGGAACAAGCAGACCTGGCTGCAGAAAGGAAAGAAACGGCCGTCAGCAGAAATCCTACCTCCATGCCAGAGTGGGCACAGAGCACAGTCCCCCCACAGACAGTCACAGCTCTTGCATGGGCAGATTCCCCCTCTGAACTGCTGTTTGGGATGGAAATCCACCCCAAACCCAGCTCCCCTGCCCACCCCATGACTTTGTGGCAACCCTGAAGCTCCAGCCCAGGGTGACGGAGCAAGTCGGCACGCAAAGGACTTACCCAGTGTGCCCCAGGTACGTGGCATGGTGCAAGGGAGCCCGGCCTCGGCTGTCTCTTTGGTTAACATCTGCCCCGTTCTGCAGCAGGAATTCACAGGCTATCAAGGAGCCCTGGCAAAGTAAAGAGGAATTTTATTTGTAAATTCAGCCCGCAGTACCGAGAGGATGCACGAGCACGTACCAGCCTGTGAGCTGCCTACTGTCAGCGTACTCCAAACTGGAGTCAAGGCCTCCCATTACCAAACACAGCCCCCCAGCCACAAGCACAACATACCCCCATCACGGCTTGAATCAGAGGAGTTTTGTTTTCATCTTCATCGTTCACCCAGTTGACCTCAGCACCATGAGCCAGGGCTTCTGCCATGAGTGGCAGGTTTCGGGCTTGTGCCGCCTTGTAGACCAACAAGCCAGGATGCAGCTCCCGCAGGTCCTCCAAATCTGATGCCTCCTGCTCAATCTCTGCTTCACCGCTTGACTCCTCCGACACCTCGCACTCTGAGAGGGAGAAAGGGATGGAGAAACATGACCCAAAAGCTTGGCATTTCCAATTTGCTGTGTTTCCTGTTGCTTTTGGCACCAAACAGTCCTGGCCATCCCTCCTGCCTCAGGTCTAGCTGCTCCCCACACCACTTCCGTCACCAACCTCTGCATGACACCCACCTTCCTCCGTCACGCTGTCCACCACGGAGCCAAACACCAGGATATCCGTGCTGCCGTCCGTGCTTCCCCCAAGCCCGCTGTCACTGCTCAGACCTGCAGGGCCAACAGAAGACAAACCAAGGCCATTTTAATACCCAGGCACTCCGGTACCAGGCACAGCTGAGACCACGGGGGAAAAGGGCTGCGCAGAACGTCACACACACATTGCACCGGGCGCTGCTGGCAAGGGAGAGGGGACTGCTACCCCACTTAGCCCCACTCAGTAAAACTGCCCAAGGAAAAACTGCAAAGCCTTATGGTGTCCGTGTCCCCACGCTGCCCTTCATGCAGGGATACTCCAACATTGCCATGGCACTTTGGGCTGCTGAGGACAGCACTTGCTGCAATCCATGAGGGTCGCCGTGACGTAGACTGGAGCAGAGCAGCAGCAGAGACAGCTTTGCAGCAGGTTACGCAGTGTCGTTAGCAAATAGAGACACCCCTCTGCTTTTACCACTAAGAATCTTAATTTCCACTCTCATCTGAGCTTTCTCCAAAGTTTTTCAGTTGTCACCGGGGCATTTGCAAAATGCATTGCCCTTGTAGTAGATTATTGACCACGAATGGGCCAAATAATATCAACAATGTTTATTTCAAGCCAAACTCTTAAAGCATCCATTCACTTATTCACCCTTTCTCCACCCTATGGTGCTTCCCACCTTCCCTGGTGAACGTTACAGGGCAGCTGATTACATGTAAGTGGAGTCAGAAGACAGGAGACAACTTGTGCAAGGACACACTGTGTCAGCGGCTGAGCAACTTTGTACCTTCTACAATTTGGATCCACAGCAATCCAGAAAATGACAGAAGGGAAGGAAAAAGCAGTGTTGGCAGTGCCCCTGCAGAAGGCTTTGGGACATCACCTTCATCGTGAGGGATGCCCTGTCCCTTGGGAACACTGGCTGGGCTCTACATCCTGCTGCCAGTCACTGCTCCTACCTTTAAGCAAAATCCTTTCAGAAGTATGCCATTTTTGGTAAAAACTGGTGGAAAAAAACACTGAAGGAAAAATAATCTCAGTCAATTCATAACAAACGTTTGGGGCCAGATTCTTATACAATGCATTAGTGTAGATCCACTTTTGTAATCAGATCTACACTTCCACCTTCTGGGTATCCACCCCCACACAAGAACAGGCTGGTGGCTGAATCTGCAACCTCCAATATTTTGTTAGTGCTCTTTGTGTGGTGTCATTATTACACTGATTGACAATTAACTATAGGCTGTTTTTCAAAGTAACTGCTATGTTTTGCATAGAGCAATGAGTAATTTCCTTAGCATGCCTCAGGAAGCTGTGCCTTCTGATCTCCTACTTGTTTAAAAGAACGAACAAGTGTTTGGAGTGGTGTGTTAATTACTGTCAATCCACCGTTGATTATCTCATCATGCACTCACACTCAGGGTACACGAGGCGTCCTAATCACCTCCAAAAAGGAGCCCAAATTCTCTTCTGACATTAAAAAAAAACGTTCATAAAACTAATGGCAATAGCATCATCCAGAGCCAGGCTTGGATGCAGACGAGCGGACAGCCTTTACCCTGCAAGTATATTTGCTCATGCCATGGACAAACACATGTTCCTGTCCCAGTTAATTACTGGGCAAAAGCTTTCAACATCACTGATCTGTACAAAGCTGCTTGGCAGAACTACACAAGAAACTAGAGACCAGACTCAAGACAGAGTCCCTTGGCCACGGATCAAGCGGCAAAGAAACTCCTGTCACATGAATTTGATGGATTTTTCTGGACTTATGCCTTCTGTAATTCAGATTCATTCACTAAGGAATTTTTGGAGACTGTCCAGTTTTGAAACAGCTTTTACAAGCAGTGAATAATCACCAGATTAGGTGTACGGATTGGACTTGGGAACTTCTTGACTTGGTGAATGCAGCTCTCAGGAAAGGCTTAAAGCAGCACATATCATGCCTGTCTTTTTTGGATTTGCTCTTGGGAAAATTATTGCTTTCTTTTTGTAGATAGCAAACAATCTTTGGTGAGACCCATGCTTTCCATTATACCAGCACGAGTGAAGAGCGACTCCAATGAGTTACAGGGCACTACACTAGATTTACAAAGCAAGAAGGGAGGATCTGGCTCATAGCACATGAATGTTGATATGTCAAATTGCCAGTTCTGCTCCCACTGAATCAGTGATAAAGCTCCGATTTTCTTCCACAGGACCCAGATAAGGCTGCTGAACTCTGCAGTTCTACATTCAAACTATTGTTTCTGCTTGACTAATAATGCTGAATTCCTTGAAACTGGGACAGCCTTTAAGGCGCTGATTCAGACAGGCACTAAAGCACCTGTTTCATCGACTTCAAGAGGTAAAATTCACTTGCACAAAAGGCTGCGATTTTCTGCTGGGCTGACACAGGACCTTAAACTATCGTATGAGCTTCTGAATAACGTAAGTGGCTGAGTTGTTTTAAAAAGTTACTATCCCTCATCTGAGTATAACAACAAGCCATGCTCTTGGTCTGTGATAAATGCAGGGCATTTGAGGTAAACACCTCTTAAATCCTATTTGCCATGTGCTGCCCACATGTGCAGGCTTGGATCCTTCATCTCATCCAAGAGAGCTGTTCCTTTCAGATGCAGCAACTTGACTGCAGGAAACCTCACGATGCTTTTTAGCCTTTCAAACGCCTGCCAGCCTGCCTTCCCCACATCATTTACGTGCTCCAGTTGTTTGGCTGCAAGAAAATACATAACTGCCTCTGATGTTTGGTTTGGAACAAGTAAAATTTGGGCGTCTCTTTTGCTGCTAGCTGCCAGAGCGTCACCTTACCTCCGTCCAGGAGGAACGGCGTACCGCTCCCACCGGGACCAATGCCACTGCCACTCCATGGGCCACCTGTTAGCGGATGCTGCATAGAGATGTGGCTGGCACCTAGAGGAAGGTGGACGGAATATGAGGGGAGTTCATCGTCACAAACACAAAAAGAAAAATTGTCCGCAGTAACGCTTGCTAAAAAAAAGGAAAAAAAAAAGTAAAAGCCGAAACTCAAACCAGAAAAAGACGATGGAATGCACAGTCTGGGAGTAAAAGATGTGGGGAAAAAAATCCCATCCACCAGAATGCAAACACCAGGGACTGACTGACAGGATATTAAAATAACGAGTGCAATAAAAAGAGTGATGGGTTGGAGTTGGTGCAAGTAACTCCCCATCGCTCTTCTGAGACATTTACCCAATGTGTGTGATTTGGTCAGCCGTCTGCCTCTCCAGTGAGGCCGATACCTTGCCTCAAGTCTGGTGCAATGCACACGCCCTAGAACAGCTGGGAGGTAAGGTGTGCCAGAAGCAGGGACACTTTTTCTTTCTTTGTACTTACTGCGTGGGCCAGAGCCAGCACCAGTGTCGAAGTAGGAGAAGAGAGAGTCCAGTTCATCAGGGCAGAAGAGGGAATCTCGACGGAACTTCCTCTCCAGCGTGGCTGCTGTTTTACGGAGCGATTTTGAAGTGCATAGTTAATAACATGCAGATGAACAAATGCAGAGTTCCACAGCTGTATTTACACGGACTGAACTTGCATACCCCAGAATTTTTCAGTGCCATAACCATGCTCACATACACCATCAAAACACAACCACCATAGCTGGTGGTAACACTGCAGACCAAGTCATACCAGAGCTTTCTGAGCAGCCAGAAGCCTTCATAAACGTGGCCTCCATTACAGACCAGGAAGGCAAAATTAAAAGGATTTGCTTTTTTCTTTTGTTAAAAAGCAGGAAGTTGGAATACAAAGGAAGGCAAAGACAGCTTAGAAGTTGCTAGATCACCCAGATATAAAAGATCATAGAACCATAGCATGGCTTGTTTTTGGAAAGGACCTTAAAAATCATCTATTTTCAATCCCCCTGCCATGGGCAGGGTACCTTCCATCAGTTCAGGTTGCCCAAAGCCCCATCCAACCTGGCCTTGAAAGATCTCTTCTGTTAGCCAGAAGAACCTCCTCAAACACGTGGAAAGTGTTAGGAAATGGCTCTGAAGATCTGCATCAAGGTTTGTGCAACAGCATTTTGCTTATACCTCCGGCAGGCTGCAGACCCCAGAGGTGCAGGGCCATGTGTTATGGCAGCAGTGCCCATACCTACACAGGGTGGTGAACAGGCCAACACAGCTCTGTCTGGGGCAGGGAAGTTCCCACCTGACGACAGCATGGCTGGCGATGCGTTGCCTGCTTCGTGGCGGTACTTCCTACGAGCTGTGGGTGCTTTCGTGGCGCTGTTGTGCCTCTGGCACTTCTTCACACACCAGCGTCGAGGTTTCCGCTCGTTCTCTGCCAGAGCCTCCCCATTTGGCAGCTTCTTCAGGAATTTCTTCTCCACATACTTCACCTTGATCCAGGCTTCCTTGTCCTGCCTAAGAGAAGAACAGCATAAAGCTGTGCACAGGGTCACAAGATTCACCTAAAGCAAACAGCCACAAGGGGATAAGGCTGCTATGGGTCATTTTCTCAACCTGGATTTGAGTCCTAAAAGCCAGCGAGGCCTGGATGAAGCAGGCAAGTCTTCTAAAATCTAAAAATATTTCAAAATTTTCACAGCATAACTGCGGAACGCAGCATGTGGCTGAGTGGAAAGGGATGTTCAGCCCCAGCCCACGCCACGTGCTTCAGTTACGTGTATTTGTAAGGTCTCAGCAGGTGTACACCCAGCAAACCCTGGTCGAAGGATGTTTCGGCAGGCTGCTGGCTGGTAACACCACACTGACCTTTCTGAGAGTCAAGCTCAGGCCAGCTGCAGAGGGAACAGGCTGAGGTGTCCAGCCTTGCCCAAGCCATCTGCACCAGGAGGAAGGGAGTTTGGGCCCTCACTGAATGTCAGCCCCACTCAGTCTGGCTTTCCAGAGAGCTCAGGGCAGAGCTGAGGGGTCGGTGTAGGTGGATACCTTCCCACGGGGCTGTAAGGACCAGGGCATGCGCTCAGACTCACCTGGAGCTCCCTGCTGTCGGTTTCTTAAGTCCCAACTCTTCACACTGCGCCTCGTAAATCTGATTCATGGTGCTGTTCCCCAGCTCACACATCAGCTGCAATACAACAGGGAGGGAATGAAATCTTCTGGTGAGGAGTTCTGCCACCAAGAGTCCCTCCACGCCCACCATTTGTCCAACTCTTGGTGTTAAAAGCCAACACTCACTTTCAGTAACTCTGGCTCCCAGGAGTCCAGCGTGAGAGATCGGACTTTGGAGCAATGAACGCCCAGACTCCTGTTTATCCAAAAAGAAAACCAAAATGGTTACATTCCTCAAAACAGATTATGTATCATAAGATGAGCAAAATCAATCCAATTCCTATGCATTCATCTACACAGACATAACTATAACACAAAAGCTTGATATAAAAATCCCCTGCCACAACATTATTCACATTAAAAGCTATTCTTCTGTTCCGTTTATCTCTGAATCATTCTATTTCACTCTCCTTGTCTTTATATCCCTAATGAGAAGGGTTTCCCTACTTGAGGTGCACACTACCAGTGTGTCTGATGGCTCACTAGTGTGAGCTACTGATAGGAGCCAAGGTACTGCAGGTCAGTTTGCTGGCAGAGGCATTGCTCGGGGATGTGTGCGCTCACGGGTGCAGCTATCTGTCATTTTACGCTCAGGAAACAGGTTGAATTGCCACGTATGGAAAGTGAAGAATGAGAGAGAGCGGCAGTTAATTTCTCAGCTCTATAACATAAATCCAGTACAGCAGGAAAAAACAGCCAGGCTTCCTGTTTCAACAGCTCATTTTTTCACAAGTGCTAAAACTGGACTGTGTAAATTAATCCTTTTTCTGCCTTCTAAAGCTGTGTGAACTTAATTAGCTGAAGTCTGTGAAGTGTTTTGCAAACAAGTGCTAAATATCACTACAGCCAAATTATTCAGGCTGTTTCCTGGTGTACTTTGAGCTAGACTCTGCACTTTTGCTACGTGGGCTGCCAACCTCAACTACAGCAGCTGTGTGGGAAGCACAGAGCTTGGATACACACAGAGATGTACCTGCACACAAGTACTGCAGCAAGCAACTATCTTTGAATCCATCTGTACCAACATTATTCAGTTGCAACCCATGCTCCACCTTTTTTCTAGGAGCTTGCAATCTACGGCCCTGGCTGGCAGCACAGAGCACACACGTGCACGGTACCTGTGGATACCAGAGCACTCGATGCACAGCAGGATGCCCAGGTTGATGCTGGCCCAGCGGGGATCTGGCTGACCACAGTCACAGCACTGGTCATTCCCAGGGATGCTCTGCACCCTCTGCAAGATGGTCTCCCCTTTCACGTTGCGCTCCCGCGAGTCGGTAGCGGAATCAATGCTGCTGGTTGATGGGGAAGCAGTCCGGTCCAGTCTCTGCAGGGAACAAAAAGGGGTCTAGGATCTGCAAGGAAGGAATCAGAGCTTTCCATTGCAGAGGCGTTGAGAGGACGCATTATCTGAAGGGAAATGAGCTAGTGCTTGTCCAGGAAACGAAAGGATAAAGCCTCATTAATCTCTTATTGCTACAAGACAGTGCTTCACTCCATCCCTGCTCTGGGAATGTGGCTCGTTATCATGTCGCCTTTCAGTTAGGACAGCCAGCAGCTTGCTGCCTTGGTCCAAACGTTCGCTCACCCACACTGGACCTGTCACAGCCCAAAAGCCTGCTGCTATGGCCCTGACACACCAGTAGGGACCTTCCTTGACGCCTCACTCACTTCAATGTAGTAGCTGTCAGGACTCTCCCGGTATGCAGAAGCAATGCTGGCTTGAACAGCCTGAATCCAGGCCTGACGCAGCTTCTCCGAGTCAGCCTGCAACATGCAGCTCCTGCAAGAGAAAGAAAAGAGTTGGAAGAACAAAAAGAGCGTGTGTTTTGGTCAAAACTGTCCTGCTTCACCCACAGCATAACCTTTCCAATGGGGGCAAGCACCTTGGTTTGGCAGACACAGTGGCAAAAATTAATCCTACAAGCTCGCACTGTCAGAGTTGCTCCCACTTCAAAATCTCCAGGCAGTTTTGGAAAGCTGAGCATTGCCAGTTTCACAGTGTATATATACATTAGGCCTGTGTGCCCTACATCTGGCTTATGCTGGTATCTGATAAGCTTCATGAGGACTCTGGAGCATCCCAGCCAACACTGAATAACGCAGGGCAGCACCTGCTCAAAGCGAATCTCTTGCAGTTCCACGCACACCCCAGCTGCCATAAGGGTGACTTAGGGAATCCACCAAACTTACTTGGTAGGTGAGACGACCTCAAAGCAAAACCTCCTCTCTATGTCTTCACACGGCTTGACAGTACAGAGCCGCAGGTCTTCCACCACTACTGTGAGGACATCCTGAAAGGGTGAGAACAGGCGGCTTTGTCAGCTCCCTGAATCTGTCAGAACTGGGCTTTTCAGAAAGCTCCTCCCCAAACCCTTCTGGTTACCATATGCTGGGTCCAGAAAAAAACAAGCCAGCCCACCAAGGGAAAACTCCTGGGCAATAGGAAGGGGCTGCACAGCACCAAAGATTGGGACAACAAGTGCACGCAGAGGCCAGCTGACTGGGGACATCACCTTCCTCCGCTGATCAGGGATATTTAGACCGCTGCAAACACCACCTGCTGCCACTTAGTTCTCAGCACCGTCTAACTCTGGAGCGTAATAGTGCCTGAATGGGCTTGCGGTCCCTCCAAGCCAACCCCACCCTCCCCACCACGGTGTAGAAGTCCCCAGCGAAGCAGGACACAAGGTGACCAATCTAGCAGGGTCACCTGGGAAAGCCTCACTGACCTTTAGCTTTTTCTGGTACACCAGCTGGCTGTTTTGGATGGAGAACCACCTCCTGAAGGAAGACAGACAACACAGCGAATGAACGGCAGAGCTCTAGACAGGTGGTTTGTTCTGCGGCAGAACAAGATCTCTGCATTTGAGTCTAATTTATTCAAAGAAGCTGAAAACTAACGTCATAAACTCTTGCTTCTCCAGCGCCTTCCCTCAGGGAATAAACAAAGGATCTACAGCCTTAGGGAATGACTCCTGGCATCGAGATGCTGTGCCCTAGATATGGCAGTGTATGTGAAGGAGGAAGGAAGGGAAGGAATAGGGCAGTCCATACTGCTGCCTAAGATGACTGGGGCAAGAAGTCTGTGTGTGCACAGTGGCCCTGGTGCAGGCAGTAAATGCTGTGCCTGTTGGACACGTTCCGCTGCTGGGGCTGGATGGACCTGGCATACCCGGTGTTTATTGAAAAGGCTGCACACCTTGCTGTTTATACAGAATACGCTGTCCACCAGGCTGAGTTCTCAGTAGCCACAACAGACTACAGGAGGCCAAACTGAATGCCAAAGCTCCTGTTTGCTCTGGCTAGAGTAAGGACACGTGTGTTGGGAGGGAGTCTGCCTCCTTAGGGCCAGCTTTCCACTAAAATATAAGTGAGAGAAGGTCCATGTGATGCTGATATCAGGGGTAAGTCCCTGATGTCTTAATCTCCAGTGCTAAATCCAACCCCCCCCCCCCAAGCCATTTCCTCACCCCAAAATACAGCCTAAGGTTTAGCAACCTGATCATCATCCCAGAGGACAATGAAAACTATGGCCACCACCACCAGACCTCAGGAAGGAACATCTGAGTACAAAGAGTCAAAGAGCTTGCAGCAGGCTGTCATTTGAGCCTGTATCATGCCCGTTTTGCAAAGGAACTGGGTTCCCTAGGAAAATGAGATGAGACAGGATTCTCTTTCTTTCGTCACTGCTGAAACATTAAAGAGGGAGATAAAAGGCAACAGCAATAAAGGACTTGACATGTCTGCGGAGAAATGGGAAAATACAGGTAACTGGAGGCCATCCCACCTACGTGGGAGCCCCGTTTGATGAGCTCATGTGGTTCTGCATCTCTGAGCTGCTGTGACAGTAACGATCTGTAACGATTGCTCCAGGAGCAATGCTGCTGTCACACAAAGCAGAGGGGAAAGCTTCTCGTGGTTCTGATCCTGCTCCTGTTCTGCCACCCCCGGGCACACGTTGCTGCCTGGTGCTGCCTCCTAACCTCAGCTGAACTGTGGATTTTGTTGTTTTCTGCCTGCCCCCTGCTCACGAGGGGGAGGCAGCACCGGTAAGTGGTGGAGTGACAGCAGGAGGGCGATGAGTAAGCGCCAGGAGCTGTGAGTTGCTGAGACGCCAGAAGATGTGGCTAAGAGTGGGTGGGACGGAGGAGGCCGTGGGGAGGATGCAGGCTGTGTATCACTAGGATGTAGGAGGATATGGGGGAGGATAGCTCGGATTTGGCGGCCTGGGAAAACCTGGAGCCCTTGACACCAGCTTTACTTCAGACATCAGGAAAATTTGGAAGCCTCTGAGGATCACGTTCCCTCCAGGGTAAATGCCCGATGGTGTGCCCCTTGAATTCACAGCCAGGTGGAGAAGAGAGCTGCTGGAACCGTTTTTCTCTTTCACAAGAACCAAGCTCTCGATGTACAGGTCGTGACATGAACCTGACACACTCCGGAATGACCTTCTCCTCTGCACAGACACGTGGCGTGCCATGAAAGCAACCATGCATGTCTAGGGACAGAGGCTGTAGTCTGCTTATGAAACAGCAAACAGGGAAATCCTAAAAGGCTGCTAAGATTTCATCCGCAATGCCTTCCAGGTAAGCACTGAAATCAAACAGATGATGCACTGGGCCAGAGCTGCTGTTGTAGTTTCTGGATCTTCCAACTGCAAGCTTAGCGCTGAAATGTCAGGGGATAAGAGCCTGAGAGGCAAAAACCATTCTGCTAAATTTGACTGGACTCTCCTTAGCACTAGGGCAAGCCTCAGAGAGGACTCACTGATCTAGCTGACTCTGAGATCTCCAGTAATTTCAGATCTTTTCTCTGTGCAAACACAGGCAGTTTGTGTGCACCCCGCAGACTGTTCACTGAATCACTCAGTGTTTATTTATTCCAAAGCCTAATGAGAGCATATTTCAAGCCTGCTGTGGCATATACTCTGAGTGTATCCCACAGCCAAGTACAGGATCTCATAATATTATATCATTTCTCTGTTAAGTGAGAGGAGGAAATGTGGGCCAAAAAGGCATTGATTTCTTGCATTAGAAACTCACTGGAAGGGTTTAAATCCTGTTGCACAACCAAACATGAAACCCAATGACGCTCTCAAGGGACACTAAACACACAAATATCGAACAAGGCAAGAACATGAACCCTTTGCTTCCACTTTCCCAAGGTCTCTGGCAGCTGTAGAGACTCCTAACTACCGAAGGAGCCATATGAGACTGGCATTCCCGGTGATCTATCAAATGAAATATTTATAAGCAATTAAGAGCAGGGTCAGTGCACAAAAAGCCACCTCAGCTCCCAGCAGCGCAGCTGATGTTCGCACTCTCACGTACCTCCCCCTCCCACAACTGACAGATTTGATACTTGTGGCTCTTGAAAACCGGAAACGTCCTGCTGTTAGATATTTCTCTGAATTGTTACGAATTTAGCTTTCCTATGGTATTAGCTGTCTTCAGAGTCTTGGCCCAGGTATCAGATGGGCTATGAGTTATTACTCACCGATTCCATGTTTTGAACGCATTGCTAGCTCTCTTGAAGAGGTAGCCTTCCATTACCACTCCATTTGGGGCGTCGACGTTAAACTCCACCTTTGAGTCATCGTAGGAGAAGTCCTGCAAATAGAAAGAGACAGACTCTAACGTGGCTACGCCCTGCAGGACCAAGATGGAGACAAGCCTAATAAAAGCATAAAGAGGAAGAAAGCACCTATGGCAAGATCCTGACGTTCAGGCAGGGCTGTCTCTCACAGCACATCCCTTTGCCTTAGTGGGCTGCAGCCTTGAATAGCAGTCAGGAATTGTCCTCATTGCACTAAGCTTATCCGTCCCTATTGCTTGGAGAATGCAGTATGCCTGCTGTGTTTCCCACCCTGGTAGCTGGCACGTAGAAAGGCAGGTAGCTTACAATTGGGAGGATTAAAAGTCCCCAACGATCGGGGCAGCCTGCAATGGGAAGTAAGGTGATGGAGGTGCTTTTCACCTGGCCACGCAACTCCGCAGTGCTGCTGCCTTACCTCTGCTCTGCAGGGGGCCAGGAACAGAGCAAACCCAACCTTCTCGCACAAGGCAAGCCAGCACGATGGTTTCCAGAGGGTAAGAAAGACTGATCGATTCCGTTTTCATTAGCTATCATCATATGCCATCTCCAACCTGCACTCACACGATTCTCTCCGGTATGCTACCAGCCAGAGCCGATTTGTCAGGGCTGGCACTGATCCACCACAGCCCTCACGGACTCTGACAGCTGGCGAGCAAGACACGGAGCGGAGAGCACAGCAGCTGCTCCCGCAGAACACGGGATTACTCTCCCTGGGCAGCAAGCTGCCTCCTTCCCCAGAGAAACCAGGTCATGAAACCTGACTTTCCCCTAACCTGGGGAGCGAAGGCGCGTTTCTCTTCACCCACCGATTTCCCTCTACTGACGCATTCCACCCACCCTTCCCTTTCTCTCGAGTGCAAATATTTTTCCCTGTGCCGCTCGGTTCCAAGACCCAACAGCACAGCGAAGAGCAGCCCCATTAACCTAAGTGCCTTCGAGCTCCGCAGATGAAGACCCTGGCGATGCTGTGTCGCTTGGCAACGCGCACTTCACCCTCATTAGGATGAGTTATTTTCACGTTCGGAGATGCCAGCTCGCCCGGGAGGTGTCATCAGAAGAATAACACTGATACAGAAGGAGGGGATGTAATGGGACAGGTCTGAGTCATTCCTCGGAAAGACAGCATGATGCCCAATTAGCACCGGGAACGCGGCTGGAAGGCACCCAATTAAATGAGCCTGCCCTGCCCCAAATTTTCGTGCTGTAAGGGGGCGATTCCCACGGGGGGTCTCTTCCACAGACGCCTTTCATGTTCGTATTGCAAACAAAGGCTAGAGGAAATTTTCCTCTAACCTGTGGCCATTTGAGTGCGTGATTTCCATAGAGCTGCTCCAAAGTGAGACTTTATAAATTTGGTGAGAATCTGCACGGGTCTACGATAAATCATGCAAATACCCCAAAATAAGGGCTTCGTCGGGAAACACACAGCACAAAAGCCATGCCAAGGGCTTCTTAGAAATGACACCTGGTGGAAGGGGTAAAACCAGGGGCAAGGGTCTAAACACAACCCCGTGATTTCAGCTGCCCTTATGTAACGGTGCTGCGTGGTGTAAGGAGGATGTTTGCTGATGAGAGCAGGAGGAACAGATGGGCCTCATGCGTCAGAGTAAATCCACTGAAAGTCAGCGGAGTCAAGCCAGGTGTGCGTTTAACCTCGTGGAGCCTGCATTGTGTTACACCCCTCTACAGACCGAAGGGCTGAAGCAGAGGAGCCGAAGGCACGTGGAGGCGTTCCTTACCTGTGAGAGAACTCTGACCTGCACCAAACCCAGTTTTAGAAGGAATTAACACAAAAACACCAAGCACATACACAGCTCGTAGGAGCCAGAGCTATCTGGATGGTGCCCAAACCTAGCAGCACGTTGCTAGAAAGATTGACTCGTGCTTGCATTACTTGGATGCTATTTCTCTCCCTCCTCCTCGTTGGTTAGGAAACGTCCCCAGGCCAAATTCTGCACGTGTTTCTGCTGGTGTAATTCCTCAGCAACTCCACTGAGGTCAACACAGCCACTGCAGGGCAGCTGAGGGCAGGATGCCCGCCGGACCCGTAAGCTGGATTTGTGAAGTAGGCTCAAATCAAGGGAGAGCTGAGGAATAAGGAGCAGCCTGCCTCTTGTCCCTGGGCATCCCCCGGGCCGATCCTCAGGGGCAGCTTGCTCCACTCCATTGCACTCTGCTGAGGTCTTTGCTACAAGCTTATGTAGTGAAGGACAAACTAAAGGAAAAGGGGAGGAGAAAAGTAAATCCAGCAATTGTCCCCAGTCAGTATTGGTTTTGCTTTCTCAGCCAGGCAAAGACTGAAAGCAAAAGGTGCAGAAATGGCTCATATAGCCACGAGGTAAAACCATGGCAGGACTCAGGATGGTTTAAGGTGCCCGCCACTCAAATTGCACAACCGTAATTGTCCAAGTCTCAGCACGCTAAAATGAGCTTAAACTATGTCCTTCCACAACAGATTCCTAGGAGGTAGTTCATACAGAGAACATTGCTACCACGGCCATTGGGAAGAGGGCAAATTTCTAGCAGAGGAGCTAAGCATGAGCACACAGATCCCAGCTCAGAAAGCTGCCTGAGATCATCCTGCCCACGGCGATGAAATGCATGGTGGTGTGGCCACAGCTGGACGCAGACAGCTGTGACAACGAATCCTGGCAGACCTGCCATTGATGTCCCCGAGTCTGTTCTGTCCATCGACAAAAAGATTTTAATCTCGTTAGATCTGGGAAATAAGTCAGTCGCAGCTGAGTGACGCTACTCCTGCCAAGCACGCAGCCGGCCGCGCCATCAGCGAGTCTGTGAGCCCTCCTCGCATGGGATAAGAGCATCAGGGGCTCTCTGGCTCCAGGTAGAACTGGGAAGGAGAAACTTCCCAACCTCTCAAGCCAGGCAGCTGTGTCTGGGAGCTGCTGGTGAAGGAACGTGTCACCCATTCCACAACAGACAGTAACCTTCTGGATTCAAACCTCACTTTAAAAGGCCCAACAAGCAGGGTAAGGGCACACAGGAAAAGCTTTTTCTTGTGCCCCCTTTCCCTTTCCTGCTACATGTGACACTAACACATGATTTTCATAGACCACCTTTTACCAATTTCTCCCCATTTTTGCTGTGTACATGGAACAGGAAAGTCTGCTCTCAACGAGTTTGGACCCGTTTATTCAGCCTGCAATTAGCACCTCATTGTCTCTGCTGTACGAAAAACGCTCGACATGGAAAAGGCTTCCTAGGACTGGGGTCTGAATGGCTTGGGTTACAACTGTGCACACAATTAGGAACAGCAGCGACACGTTGGATCACACATTGGTTAAATAAATCCCTTGTCTTCCAAAATAAGAAACCGAATCTCTGCCATCATCTGCTTCCCCGTGTCTTCTACTTCCAGTAAATCGCACCGGCCTGGCCTCGCCGGCCCCGTCACCCTGAGGTTGCACACATGGCTGCCCGGGACCTGATATTCTTTTAGAAAGGATGCCACAATGGTTTCCATGGGAGCACACCGACTGCTGCCGAAGCGACAATGAAGTAACAAATTCCAAGAGACACGTCCGTAGGGATGTGAAAAAGGAATTAAGGGGGGCACTCGAACCAGCAAACGAAAGGAAAAACCCAACACAAGCACAGACACAAACGGATCCAGGAAAGAAAAACAGAAAACCCTATTTAGAGGGCATCTCCTGCCCCCCTCGGTTACAAACTCCCCCGTCCATCTGCACGCAGCATGCACGGGACTGCCCGCACCGCAGAGGCCAGCCAAGCTCTGCCACTTGCTCCTGGGGAGCCAGCGCTTCACGCAGAGAGACGCCTGGCCAAACTAAATACAGCTTCAGTGAGCAGCCTTACCACGGGGGGCGAAGATGCCCCTCATCCCCCCGGATATTTTTGGTAGGGGGACGTTTGCCAGGCAAGGAGCCCTGCCTCAGAGGCACCTGCTGAAGCAGGATGGTCTTTTTTTCTGCCCACCTGGCGCAGGTTCGTTCCTGTCCCAAAGGGCACAACACCTAGCTGAGAACAGAGAGAACCTTTCCTTGAAACACTGACTCCCTTACAGTCCTTTAAAATATATTTCTTATGGCAGCGGCCCTCCCTGGGGAGCCGCAGCATTAGCACGTCACTGTACCACTTCAACGTGCACATCGTGACTGCACTTCTCTGTACGTTTTGACTTTTAGTGATACAGAAACACTCAAAACTAGGCAATCACGACCAGTGGATCATCCCAGTACAGTTTAAGATATTCAGAGAAACACGGCTTCCACCAGAACTCCACATGACTTTATTTCCTATCAATACCATTTAAGATAGCAGACAGCACACGTGATAAATGCTCGCCTTCAGAGAAGACAAAGGCTTCAAAGGCTTTACCCAAAAGTGCTTTCCTTCACTTGGTAAGTAACCAGTGATGCTCACCATTTACCGTTATGTACACCCGAGCACAGAAAAGAGCTTCTCCCGAGGTAAGCGAGAAGCTGCGTGACTAGTTTGGCTCCGATTCTGAGCAGAACATAATTCAGAGGAAAATTCACATTCCCCAGGGAGGCACACACCCCCTTCGACACAAACCCTGGTGCACGCACATTCTGTTCTCTTCTGGTGCGTGACTGTATTTCAAGCCTCTCTATCTGGCTATTTTTACCCCTGTGTATATACTGTACAGCCCAAGGCACCCTTCGAAGCAGATGGAATTTGAAGGAGGGCTCCCCCACATGCATTCCCATTCTGCACAGCTTTTGTTCATTCCAGCAAAATCCCATTTACAGACCTTTTGTTTCTTGAGCTCCCTAATGCCAAATGATCCCCCTGCTCTGCAGCTTGCCAGCAGATGATGCTCAGAGATCCGTGCCCTGCCCTTTTCCATCCCACAGACAAAACCAAACACGTTTGCTCTCCTGCAGTAATAAAGCTGTGCTTGCTTTTGGGTCGCATCAGCGAGCACAGTCCTATGGGCACCGTCCTTGCTCCCCCAAGGCAAAGCGCCCCCTAAACTTTCTCCCCAAGAACCGACCCTGTAGGAACCGTCTCCTTACCAGGAGGTATTCAAGCCTGCTGAAAATCTTCATGATGCCAGCTGCCAGGGAGGTTCTGCAGGGAGCAGCTCTGTCCTCTCTCTCTCTCTGTTCGCTCTCTAGAGTAGCATCTCTGCTAAGCACTGTGGGCTGGCAGGGAAGGAGGGATTTCTTTTTCAGCCCCTTCTCCTTTACCCCTCCTACTCCTTTTTGGGAGGCTGCAAGCTCTGCCGCTGGCTCCTGTCAAAGCAAGGGGCACCGGGCGAAGGAAGCTTGCTGGCCCCTGGGGAGCACCTGCTTGCCCCCTCCCCATGCCTCCTATTCACAGTCAATCAGCTTAGAGCAAGGGCTAATTACCATACAGCTGTCAGGGAGGCACAGCAGGGAGTGGGAGAAGCCAGGCAGCACAGAGCAGGCTTGACAGGGAGATGCTCACCGACTGTCCCCTGACCTTAACGCGCTCATCTGCCTTCAGCAGGGTCTGCTCCTGGGAAAAGGCCACCCTTTGGCCAGCAATTCCACCCCTGCTCCACTGCAGCCATGAACTCGGGGCGTTGAAGTGCCATATGGCCCCCGGGTTGTTATTTACCAGCTGGGCTAAATGAGGCAGAGAGCTCTGCCTTGGCACTCCTTCCTCCCTTGCCATGCAAACAGGCAGCAGAAGCACAATTGCTTTCTCCACTCCTCTGGACCAAAGCAAAGCAGCTTCTGCACAGCCCTGTGTTCTTCCACTTCCAGACACCGGCAGTTTTGTTTAAGTGTTACCATTTCTTTCCCCATTTCCCACTGGAAAAAAACTTCCCAGGCTTGCGCTCCAGTGGTGAGTGTTTCGCCTAAGTGGTACAACCTGGACCAGCCCACGTGCCTTTGTGCATCCATCTGAAGCAACTGAGCCCACGTGCAAACAAACGCATTACGTGTGTGGTTTAACACAGTTCATCTCAATGCACAAGAAATTTGGGAAGCAACAAGACTCTCTCTGCAGCCTTTTGCACAAATGTCTTCCATAAAGCACTCCTTTCACACAAGCAGCCCATACACACAGGAGAGAGGCACCCCTACCCGTCACATTAAGCCTCTCTTCTCTTTGCACAACAGAAGGATAACTCAAATATTTATTGTAGTCCATAAAAATAGACTCATCCTTTCGCTAGTTTCATTGGCACCCTTTTTGTACAAGGGAGCGTTATTTTGATATGCAGTGTGAAGCTGCAAATGGAGCTCTTTAAGGCTTCGGAGCTGGAAAGGCAGAGAGGGCAGCAGTTAAAATGACAGCTAGAAGTGATAGCTGCCCTAGGAATTGACACAAAAGGAGGCAGATGCTCCATGCAGGAAGGTGGGGGAGAGGGAGGCATAAGAAAAGGCACCTGAATTCTGGTATCAAAGAAAATAGTCGAGATTGATGCTGAGTTTCCCTCCTATCATTTTTTTTTAATTATTAAAAGAATAAGAGACCACTTTGTTAGGAACTTGGCTCTTAGAAGGCTGCCCTCACAAAGCTACCCTAACATAAATCAATGTGAAAGACCCTGCCATCAGATCCCAAGGAACACTCCAAACTATTTTTTACACTGGATTCCCTCCCATTCTGCTGTACCATGGCAGGCTGTTCAGGAAGCCACTGGTTTGATTAAATAAAGATGTTTCCCCCACTCCTCTATAGTTAAGTGCTACTAAATCCCAATTTATTTTTTCCCAAAGACCAGAGGATATCCCTGGGTTTGGACGGGCTGAGCAGGCAGACATGCATTCCGACGCATGCTGTGCTCCCTTTGGAGATGGCGAGATGCTCAGCAGACGCAGAGTGCCATTTTCCGCGGTGAGGAGCGACACCAGTGCAGCCAAAAAGCAGCCTCAAAACACGCCCAGGCAGGAAGCTTTAAACCCTAAACTGCAGTGGGGGCGTTCAGCTCGCTTGCAAGCCCATGCACACATGGAACCACAGTTCTATGCATACGTATCTTGATGAAAAATAATTGCTCTTTCTCCCTCTTGGAGCCTGACCCCTGCTTCGTTCCCTGCTAGCCCATTCAAAGCCACGCAGTGGAAAGAGATTTAACTGAAATGCACGGCACTAGAGGGACCGTCCGCAGTCCCTCGAATGAAGTCATCACTCCTGCAGAGTCCCCAGGGGAACAGAGAGTTCACAGATGGGTTTTCCCCTCCCTTGGAGCACTTAACCGCAGGGAGCACACGCGCAGGACGATTCACAGGGAATGCCTGTCATTAACTTTCAAATCCAGTTACGTTTCCATTTCATGCGTTATGACATTTTTGAGAGAGCATTAGAAGGAAAAAAAATGGCCAGTTGCTTTCCTCCTGTTGAGAAGTATCGATCCACGCAAGTACCTGCCCTATACATACATCGTCCCAGTAACAAGCCAGGTTTTAATTCATCCTGTCAGCTATCTACAGGCAGCTTGATCCTTCCTCCATTCTTTGGCTTTGCTCTAGCTCTCTGGCTCTTATTTCACTGCTAAAGGAATCTTTGAGAGTTAAAACCCTGGTAGGGCTTAAGCTCCAGGTCTGAAAATGACAACAAGCCATCAACGCCTTGGCAAGCATTTTTGTATTCCCCGAGGATGGCTTGGCTTCCCCGGCATTGCTGCTGTCATCTCCTGTGGGACAGCTTTTAAACAGACTCGAACGGAAAAGCTGCTGCAGCCCATCTCTCCCTGCAGAGGTTATGTTACATGATGCTGTCTAATGGACCGGAGAGCACACGTGGGAGAAAGCAAATGCACAGCACCGAAAGCATCGCACACTGGTAAGCCATCCACCACAAGTCAAACCCTTCCCACCCACACAGGACACAACGGCCCCCTGCGCAGTGCTCTGTGGGCTGGGGGCCATAATTTTGTATTTTTACAAATGTGTATGTGTTGAAAGTCCACCACTGACCTCAGTTAGAAGCCCATACCGCCAATTTTCCTCCCACCAGACCCATGGTCTTCAAAGGCTCCTAAGCACCAAAAATATTGCCAAAAATATGCCAGCCAAGCACTGCTGCCACTGCTCTGAGTGAAGACTGACCATCACAGAGAATAGAGGAAACTGAAATATTATTTCAGCACAGGATTGAAAACAACTTTGATGAGAATGAAACCAAATTCACTTGAAACTGGGCTTTAAAAAAATCACATTTCTAGTGTTTATGTTACAGCACTAAACTTGTTGCAAGGTTTCTTTTTTTTTTTTTTGTTTCAAAGGCAGGACTTTGTAAATATCCAGAGAGACAAAGTGCTAATTCTGAAAAATGAAGGTGCCGGAAGAAGGAAATATGTGGTACTCACCTGCAGGAGGGTCTGCACGGACAGGTCAGCAACCCATTAAGAGAAGGAAAATAAGAAAGTTAATGTTACTACAAGGATTTGGGATCATTGCATGGATGAATGGTCTGGAAAATCAGAGCTCACATTAGCCAAAGCTACCTCTCTTCTGAAAGCTAAGACTTGTCTGACAATAGATCCTAGCAGCTTGCCAGATCATGGTGGTTATCCCCAGTTATAGCAGGTGAATCACCTAGCAAGCAGTTAGGAGCAGACTTGCACAAAAGTTCACTGCAGCATGCTCCTCTCCCAGAAGCAGTGCCGAGTCCTGCCCCCGCTCTCCCACAACCCTCCACATCACTTCGGTGCAGCGTGAGCTTCGCTGTGAATGAAGAAAGGGCCCTGCAGCAAGCCCTGTCCGTGTGTGCCGAAGGAATGCAGCCGTGCATTCATCTCCTGGGAGATTTAGGAGGGACTCTGGCCAGGACTCAGCCGCAGGACTCACCCTCTGCTGTATCAGCGCGTGCTTATGCTCCATCTCCCTCTTCTCCACCGCAGAATCAATCACCAGCTGGTCGAGCTAAAGGTGGGGAGGAGAACACCAGGAATTCAGGAAGGAGATTTATAAGCTGATGAATCCATTTCTGCTTCCCTGCTCTAGCGTTACACCAACCCTCCCCATGATGTAAGTCCCCACAAGAGGAGAAAACTGTGCTGGGCTTCGTTTGGGTGCGCGCTGCAAGTAACTGCAGCTGTCGGCTGCTAACCGTAGTGCTCAGCCCAGGGCGCAGCTCAGACAGGCACACGGCTTCGCGTGATGCTCTGACCACACTCCCCAATTACCAGGTCCAGTAGCTGAATGGGAATGAGGACATCCTCTCAGGGCAGAGGGGAGGAAATAGACTGATTCAGCCACAGTTCCCTGTCTCTCACCTCTGTGGCAAGCTTCTTCATATAGGGGTCCAGTTCATGGAGAAGACTGTAGCCCTGCTGGAAGAAGGTGTACTGGGCGTGCATGAAGGACAGCATCTGGAGAGAGGAACAAAAGCAAGGTCAGAACAGGCTCTGGAACAGCGTGAAGTGTCTTTATCCTTTATTTTCCATTAAAAAAGCCCCTCAAGGCACAGCTCTAACACTTTCCTTTCCTAAAGCAGCCTACCCATTAGGTGACTCTCCCTCTTTCTTCCCCTCAGAAATCGTTCCACAAGGCCACGCTTCCACATGTTCTGAGCACAAAGCACTAAAAGCAGCATCCTTCCCCCCTGAAAGTCCCCTCCAGTTCTGGCCTGGGGAATTCTGCTCTGCTCCTTCACTCTCCCCTCTTGTTAGCATGCCTGCAGCCCCCAAAACTGCCCCAGACAGCATCTCCATGGCAGACCAAGGAGATGGGATGCTGACCCGTGCAACCCGGAATGGAGAGGGCTGCCTTTCCCTGAGACACTGCAAGCAGCCACAGAAAACAGAGTCCTTACCGCATCCAGGATTTCAAACTTCTTCTTGGCCTGCAGGACGTTGATCTGCGAAGGGATCAAGATAAGACTCTCAGCATCAGCAGCATTAGGCAGTCCAACACGGGGATTTAAGCAGGAACAACTTGTTGCAGTACCCCTAGCAGCAAACCCAACTATTCCAGTACAGTTACAGAAAATTAGCTCCTGAAAAGGCAGTTCTTGAAAGTTCCAGGTGGAATAAAAAGAATAAAAGAGCAGAGACATTTTCTGATGGAGGCTCCTACTGACTGAGGTTACTGCTAGACCCATGGCTGTACACAGGCTGAAACCAGTGACCCCAGAGTGCAATTTGGTATCTCATGGAGATGTTTAATCTACCAGAACACTGCTTTGATTTCCCTTAGCAGGCTGAGAGGTAGCGCTGTAGTACTATGGGCTTTTCCAATAACTATCGTGGAACCAGCCATGAAATTGTGGTGGGCCTACGTTCTCTGTGTGCACACCCTTTCCACACCCATTTTTCAGACAAAAGTGCCTGGGCTGACTGTCAGAGCGTATGTGCCATCAGGCACTGCCTCATGATCAGACAGAGCATGTTGGCAGATGGTCTCTGGTTGGTGCTGCAGGAGTGACAGCTACTGGAGACACACATGGATCAATATTAACACAGTTTGGCTGCTTAATACACCCACTGCCTGGAAGGACAGACCTGACACGAAGCCTGTGAATGATACAGAGAAAATCCTTCACCATTTCAGATGCAGCAAATCTCCCACTGGGAAGAGGAATTCAGTCTAAGGCAGTATGTTTAACTTCTCTTACTGAAAAGCGATTGAGATTTCCCTTCCCATCTATGCTGTAGCATTTTTAGGAAGGAGAACATACACCTGTGGAGTCAGGTCAGTGCCATGCAAAGGCAGAAACATATATAAACACATTTCAGCACTGACTCGTAGCATAATATAGGTTGGAAGAGACCTCCAGAAGTGATCTGCACCCTGTTCATAGACAACTACACCAGTGCCTGCAACCGGAGCAAACCTTGGCGGCTTCACACGCCCTCACACACCAGTCCCATAGACTCCCTGGCCCCTGAGGACAGAGGGCAAAATGTCCAATGAATTAGCAACCCCAAACCCTTCTGAATGCAGATGTAAGACCCTTTTTGTCCCCCACCACCTGTCAATTTCTTCATTCCCTACAGCTGATTTAGCAGTTTGCCTGTGAGGTCCTGTTCTGCACTGAGAGGCGCAGACGGAGCCACGGGCAGACACCAACCTGCAACACGTAGTCCAGGGCCAGGTGCCGAAAGCACTTTCTGGTTATGGTCAGGGTGCCCGTCGCCTCCTCTACTTCGTGGGGCTTGTGCCGAGGTGCCTGGGCATTCTTTACCAGCGAAATCTCCATGTCTTCTCGTACCTTGTCAAACTGCTTCTTGGTTTCCTTGAACTTCCGGACGTCACTGGAACCCAAAGAAGTGGAGATGGTGGGAATCATTGTTAGAGAGCAGCCAGAACACTGCTGGCACAGCAGAGCAGGGAGAGGTGAGGCCAGGTTCACTGCGATCACTCGGAGATCTTGCTTCAAGAGTCATTGGCACGTTAACCCACCCCACCAAGTGCCACTGCGTCCAGCTGGACTGACTCCAGACTAATTCTAGACTGTCTTCAGAGAAACTTGGCAAGGAAAGACACTGGGCTTTCCATGCTGCCTTCAAACCTTTAAGGAAATCCTCCAAGGACAGCACCCAGAAAACCAGGCAAGACCACATCCAGCCCTACAGACAGTCCACGACTGCCCTCGGAATAAGCAGTGAGCAGAACATTTCAGAGCCTGCCTGTAGCAACTTCCTATTTCACGACGTGAAAGAGAATGAACCCAGCTACTTTTCAAATTCAGGACAGGGCATTCAACAAGGGCAACCAGGCCATTCATGTGCATCTCTAACCGATTCTGTCTTGTCTGACTAATTCCAGACATTTGACTTTTCCTTTTCCCCTTGTTTACTAGGCTCATTTAATAATATTTGCATACTATATATAACAATACATATATTTATATATTGTTATATATTATATGCAAATATTATTAAACAATATTTCATATTTACGAATCAGCCCACAAGGAAACATTTCCCATTGTTCCTTTATTCCCACCAAAATGATTCCAGGTGTCAAAATTATTTCCCCAGCCAAGGGCAGGAGCAGTGCGGAGATCCAGGCACCAGGGCCTGCAAGTGCAGACGCTCAGGGGTACAGGTGGGGAAAAAGTAAGTTGCGAAGATGCTAAAAGGATGACAGCCCCAAACTGAAGGTGAAATTCCCCCTTCTGACCACCAGCCTTAAGGAGATTAAATCTGAGCTCATCAGACAAATGATTATAGAGAAAGTGGGGGTGGGGTGAGTGCTAGGGAAGAAGATGGGGATGGGGAATGGGGGGGGTCCGCTGGGGGCCCCCCTGCACCAAACCAGCCAGCTGTGAGGGATTCGGTCAGTTCCCAGTTCCCATGGAAACCAGCTCCTGCTTAGCTGGAGGCCTGGGCTGCCTCTGACCTACATTCAGCTGATTCGGGATCCCACGCTGCACGTGGCACCTGCCCTGGGGAGAAGATGCTCTCAGAGGAAGCGTTTAACGCAGCGACAGCAAGGAAAGCCTGCTGAGGCTCGATCAAAGGTCCAGACCGTCCCCATCCAAACTGGGAGCACGCACTGGGTTAAGCCACAGAGAAAATTCTGCATTTAACTTAAGATAACAGATGCAGAGCTGGCGCTGCTCTGCACAGATCTGAGCTCTGGGAGGTGTTCGACCTCTAGGCTCAGTGAGGGGAAACAGAGGTGGGCTCTGCAGATGAATTCCGCCAGACTTTGGGATGCTGCTCTGATCTGCAAGTATCCTTCACGTCCTGCTTTAAATAGGACTTGGGAACAGGATAAATACATCTGGCTGACAACAGAGCAACCAAATTATAACATAGCGAGATGACAGCAACAACCATCCCACAAACAGGTCCTTTACTCTGCCCATCCGTGTCTCTTTTGCCCCAAGCAGAGCCTCCGGTAGCTGTGCAGAGGTTGTGTTCTCTCCAGTGCACGCAGGAGAGGTGCAAAAGAAGCTGAAGACCAAGCTAGGTCCAAGATAGGACACATACTCACTCTTTCACAAAGTTGTGCAGCTGCTGCCGGACAGACCTCTGAGCCTGGTCAAACAGGATCTAAAAAAAAAGAAAAAACAGGAAAATTGAGTGTTTGTAGGAGCAGCCGCCTTCAGTCCGTTTTGAAGTCTCTCCCAAGTCCCAGATTTCTGAATTTGCCAGAGGAGGGCACTGTCACCCCAAGGCTACGCTGCCCTGGGAAGGAGACAGGAACAACCTCTGAAGGTCCATCAAACCACATGCTGACAAACATGGGTAAGAAGTCCAAGTATAAGAAGTCCAAGCATAAAAAGGGTTAGTTCCTACAAATCTTTTAAACTTTGTCTACCCCTCACCAAAAAAAAACCACAGGACCATTTCTCTACACCCTCTGCCCATACCATCTCCAGCCCTGCCCACCTTCAAGGGATGTTCCCCCGTTAGAAGCCACAACAGCGGGGTCTGCTCCGCTCCCTCCCACCCAGCTCTCTGCTGGCCACAAGTAACTCCCCATTTCAGGCAGGGCTCGGGACGCACGGCGTTCTGGCTAATTGGGAACAGAGGGACAGGCTCCCAGACCACACAACAGCTCTGCCACAGAGGGCACAGCAACCCAGGGTTACACGGAGAAGCCTTTGGCCAGGCTGCAGCTAGCAAGAGTGGCCCACAAAGAGGGGACAGGGACCCCGTTTCATTCCCCCACCAGGAGCGCGAGACCTGGGCACTGGCCAAAAGCTGAACGAAGCCCTGAAACGTCCGTGCTGGGTCCTGGCATTACAGCTGCTTGGCATGAGTAACCCTGGCTCGGTTGCTCCAACTTCGCATCGTGTCCTGGGCAGCCAGCTGAACCTAGGCCACACAGCGACGATTGCGCCTTTCTCCTGAAAGGAACAGCACTTCCCGACCCAGCATTTGGCCTCGCTTCCTCTCCTTAATTGACCAAAGCCCTAATGCCCTCCGTCCCTCGGAGGCATCAGGAGGATGGTTCTGTCCATCCTTATTCTGTACTTTGAGGAACTGTGATGGTTTCCTTGGGGAAGGGCTTTTTTTCCCTGCCTTCACCCACTGGAGCACGGTCCATGCTCTCAGCCTGAGCAGTGCTCTGCCCACGACACCAGGACCTTACAAAAACACACAGATTTATTCCTTCGTACACGGATGCCCTCCCACCTCACACCTCCCATCAGGAGACGAGCAAGGCATGCTTCCGATGCTGTCCAGGTGTACCACCCCAACAGAAAGCACGGCACTGAGAGGTCTCAGCGGCTGCGGAGCCTCACGCAGATTCGTTCCGTGCAGCGCTGCAGCCAAGGACAAAGCAAGAAACACGCCAGGACTAGCTGAGCATAAACAGCCAGGAACGGCCTCTAAATACGAACAGATGCAAGGCAAGGGGGGAAAGAAAGAAAACCCGAAGACCACCCAGTTTTGCGTTTTTGCCAGCGTAAATTATTCCCTCCTCTTGGCATCCATTTGCCCTCCCAGAAAGCGCTCCAAGAGCCCTTGGCCTGCAACGTTTCCCATGGAGCAGCTTCCCCGAGTGCCGTTTGTGCATCCGCAACGCTTCCCTCTAACCCGTGACACCGCACAGGAACGGGCAAGCTGCAGGAAAGCCACCTGGCCTCCACCGCACCTCCAGCTGGAGAGCTGCCGTCACTGCTTTCCACCAGGGTGACCAGGGAAAGAAGCACCCTGCGGTACCAGCACCACCCTTATCGCTTCCTTGATTTCACCAGGGGAATATCTGCAAGCAGGTCCCTCCATCTGATTTCCAATGCAAAATGGATGGGGCTTTAAGACCTAGAATTTCAAATATAAAACCGTTCCTTGGCCGATTCTCCTTTCCCAGACACACTTGGAACAAATCCTTTGGGTTAAGATTTTCCAGACCAAAAACCACCCCACCCTCTCTCGCAGCTTCCACCAAGACACGAGAAGTCCAGCCCGTGACTCACGCACATCTGGGCTCGGGCAGGGTCAGCACGGAAGAGGGGAGTTAACACAGCTCTCACCCAGCAGCGAGGGGCCGGGTCTTGCATTGCACTCCCCCAGCGTGAGCTTCTGAGGCAAGGGGATGAGAAATCCCGTATTTGCAGAGGGAGGAGGAATTTCTTATCCCCCAAAAAAAGAACATAGGAGCACCTGCCTGGGGGCTGCTTCTCTCAGCACGTACACCCCTGAAGCAGGACATCACAGCTGCACAAGGGGATGGGGCTTCAGTAGAGAAGAAAGCAATGCATTTATGGTGAGAATTGCCAAAGAGAAGCATAAGCAGCAGGTCCAAGGCTAAGCTGGGAAGTCAGCCCCTATATCAGGATCAGGCCCAGCAGTTACCAGACAGCTCCATGGTGACGAGGCAGCATCACAGCAGAAATTTATGCTGCGGGTTGGGATGAAGATCACCAGGCTCCACAGCTAGGTATGGGCACGCTGAAAACCTGTGTTCCTGCAGAAGAGCTCAAACCAGGGGGTGAAAACCCAGGGCTGAATTTATATGGAGCAGCTGGGGCTATGGGCAGAGGGTGTGGGGGAAGGCTCCAGGTGAGGCTGGGCAGGGCCATCAAGGCCCGTTAGAGCACCAAGAGCCACAGCCCCAGATGAGATCAGGATCCTGCAGAGAACCGGCTATTTTCCTGCAGAAACCGGCCCTGGGTGATCAGATGGAGGGTGTGGAGCTTCCTTTGCAGCTGCCTGACCTAGGGACAAAGGCAGCTCTCTCCTCCAGCTCCACCAATTCACCAGCCCAGCAGCAGGGGTAATGAACCGGGTGAGTCACATTCTGCATCTCTCTCCCTCGCGGCCAGTCCGGAGGCCTCCTTCTGACACCAGCACTCCACAAACAGTCTGGGGCCTGATCCGTGTTTCAGTTCACCGGGTGCTGGCTGGCTGGTGGCCTGGGAATCAGAGCCTGATCCTTCTGTCTGTCTCAGGGATGCTGACACAAAAGTGTCCCGCAAAATGGGGGCACTGCAGTGTGCAAGTGAGGGCTGGCAGCCGTGGCCAGGCTGGCAGAGCTCAGGAGGTTGTGTAGGGGGCTGTGGTTGTCGTCTGTCTCTGAGCAGCTCCTGGGGAACGAACGTGACCCCATGCCGCAGAAGCTGATCACCCATTATCTTTACAACAGCCTCCAACCATCCGGATTTGGTGCTGCTCCTATTGACTCCAGTGGGAATAGCTTAAAGAGGTTGCATGCTCTGCTGCTGGGGGAACGTCCTCTTCTCTTCCACCACCTAGCCTGCTGAAGAACTGCACAGAGGTTTTCCAGGACCCAGGTGCTTACTTGGTCTGTCCTGAGTCCAGGGTGTGCCTGAGAGAGCTCTGGAAAAAGCATGTAAACACCACTGCAGCTGCCTGAATAAAGCTCAGCGACGACATGTACATTTTCCCCTGATTTCATATTCCCATAGTTTAATTCTCTTTCATCGTAGCTCTAGCAGCTGAATGTAGTAACCTACAGGGCAGGAGGGCCAGGCAGATTTTGAGCATCCTCTGTCTGCCAAGGGATGCTTGAGTGCCTTTTATCCCTGTCTGGCTGGTCGTACACCTCCCGAGCGATGGCACGCCAGATAAATGCCACCCATGAATAACTTCCACCTGTGGTGCCTCTGTAACACAGCTCACTTGAGGACTCGTGCTCTGGAAAACAAGCCACCAACACTACCTCCGTCACGCCTGCGGGATGTCAGCACAGCCTGAGCCCAACTTCTGAACCTAGCTAAAGCTGAGTCTCCCTCACAAAAAGCTTAAAAGTTCCAAGTTTGTGCTTCAATTCAAAGGAAGTTTGTTTCTGCCTTTCACATATTATCAAGGCTGCTTCTCCCTTCTCCGAGCTAGAAAGCGGAGGTCCTAAGATACTGCAGAAACTTACAAAAACTTAACTCTTTCTGAAAGCCAGGATCCAGCGCTGGTACGGAGCTTCAAGGGGTTGCAGGTCACTTATGGCTTTAGGACTAGTGCAACGTCACTGGGGACATCACGGCAACTACTGCGAAGCCCCGAGATGACAAAAAGCACCTCCCCTTGCCAGAGATTCTGCATCCCCAAATGACATCCCTCGCTGGGGTACCTGGATGTACCCGGATCCTTCCCAAGTGTTAGCAGAAAGTGCAGGTGGTGCTCTCCCAGCTCCGGGCAGCCCGGGAGCACTCTGCTTTCACTTCCCTCTTCCTTCCCCCAAACTCCCCCGCTACCCTCCACACCCACCCCTGCCTCCCTGACTCATCGCAGCCTGGGTGGCTTTTCTTCTCCTCGCCAGGAAACGCCTCCTGGCTCGCCCAGCACAGCCAAATCCCCCCTGCGAGCTGCTCCTGCTCCTGCTGGAGGATCCCCGTGCCGTGGCTGCGGCGGTTTGGGGCAGGCAGGGATGCTCAGGTCTCGGTGAGGCTGCCCGGAGCAGTACTGGTGAGGGCAGCGTTCACATCGCACCTTCTGAGCTAGAAAATAACCTGGTGCTGCTGAAGCTGCGCTTAAGGGGCTCAGCCGGAGCCATCTCACAACATTTTCACCCACCTCCTTTTGCTTTTCTTATCTTGCTGATCAGACAGAGAGAGGGAAGCGCACGGGAAGGAGCAGAAAGGAAGCGCAGACAGGGAGGGCTGTCAGCAAGCAGGCGCGGAGGCAGGCTGGCAGAGCCCTGCTGCCGGAGAGATTAACGGGAGGGAGGCTTTGTAGGTGGGAGCTGCTCAAGGATTTTCTCTGTTTTGATTTTTACTGACTTTTTTTTCAGTGAAAAGTTCATTTTTTTCCCCTATTTTTCCACCTTTTTTAACCAGCCCTAGCAGCAAGACATAACCCCTTCCCCAACACGGCTCCCGTGTCCTACGCGGTCTGGTTATCCAGCAGCGGGCCATGTAAGTGCAGTTAGCCGCATTATTTCATGCCTCTGATACTAATGCTACTTCGGAATGTGGAATATTAACACAGAATGCCCCGAGATGCTTTTGCAAGGCCTTGAAATGGCCCAAGAGGCTTCATGGAATGAAACTGCTCTTGTGAATGGAAATGTCACCGGGAGTATCCCTTTCGGGAGGCTCCTTCCATGTCTGCCTGCAACCCTGGCAGCGATTCCCTCAGTAAATCTTTCTCACTGGTTCTGGTGACTCAGGCCCTTCCCCTGGGCTTGGGCTGCCCCTAGGAATTCCCTAGGACAAGCTAGTCCAGAGGAATCCAGCAAACATCTCCTCCCTTCTCCACAGGCTACAGAGGGCTGCCTTGAGTACAAAAGACTCCACAGAAACTCCTAAGTAAAGAAAAAGAGAATAAACCGATGGCATTGCGGGGGTCCCACGTTCCCGAAACAGAAAGGAATTTTTCCAGTGTAAATAGCCAGGTGACCCTCAGGAAGGAAACGTGCCCCCAGAAGGAAGGCAAAACAACACCCAGGGACACCTGCCACAGTTCCTTTCTGCCCCGAGGTGCTTTCAACCCAAGCACGTGAGTAGGAAATCCTCCGACTCACCAGCACACAGCCCCCTGCTCCTTCCCCCACGTAACAGCAGCCAGTAATTAGCAGTAAGAACCCTCACGCCATCCCATTTCACATCGGGTCTCACCTCCCCAGGGAAAGCCATTCCGACAGGGCTGACCTGATGTGCAACGTGCCGAGGCTGCGCTGCGGACCCCGCTATTTCCTTCCAAGGCACGTGCAGGGTGATGGGCTGCTGGCAGAGCTCCCTCTCTCGGGCAGAGGCACGCTTCGGTGCAGCCCCACGCTCCTGCCCGTGCATAACCCGCGGCCTCCCCTTCCTCAGCTCCTCCAGGTGGGTGCTGACAGCTTCGAACTACCCGCTTGTTGGGTATCTCTGATCTAATCCGGGCAGCAAGCGCCGATCCACTCCAAGTCCATGGTTTAACCGTTTTTGGCAATGGGGTGAAAACCCCCATGGGTTTCTGCACTGCTGTAAATACAAACACCCGCTCCTGGCCTCAAAATGGAAGCCCAGTAGCCCAGAATTATAAGGTATTGCTCTGGACCTGGTGGCAATTTCATGCTGCTTTACCTACGGGGAGATCTTGTTATACTCAGGCACTTAATTACGTTCATCAAACTCTGTAAAAAGAGGGAAAGCTGTTTTCTCACAGGTAATCGGCTGGCAGATCGCTAAAGCTTTTCAACCCGTTTTGTGTTTTGGGGAGGGTGATAAGGAAGAAGGAGGCAAGCGCACAAACACGCAGGTTTTGGAGCTGCGAGCGCAGCATCTGTCTGTAGACAAGCAAGAAGCTTTTCCAGCACAGAAGAGCTTGGCAAGGCACAGTCAGAATTTATTGACTGCGGCGTGGTATGTAGCGAGGAGGAGGGCTCACGTGGGAGACCTCAGGCCCTCGAGCAAAATTCCAGCTCATGCCGCTCAGGCTCCTGAAAAAGGACAGGGCTGGCTCCGGCGAGCCGTGCGGGAACGGTGCTGCGAGGCTCTGGCACCCCGGTCTGCCACCCACTGCTCGAACAGCTCACCGAGGTAGCTGGGAACGCGTTCCCTGTCACGGATCGTGCACCTCCAGCCCACGTGGGGAAGCTCTCCTGGCGGGGGGGGGGGTGTTCCTGCATCCTTCAGCAGCTCGGCTGGGCCCCGTGCTGCAAGGACCGTGCCTGGCGGCGGGTGCAGGGGAGTTTCTGCGCCGTGTCAGCTCCTGTCGTGTGGCTGAGCACACCCTGAATCCCAGCTCCTCTAATCTCAGGATTAAACCCGTCCTCTTCACCCTCCGTCTGCCTGCTCTCCTTGTCTTCACGCCTTTTTATTTTTGGGGCAAAAAACCCACTACCGGAGGTGTCGCTTCACCTTCGACAATCCTGATATTTCCCTGGCACGCGTTAGCAGAGCCTCTGCGTGTCCTCCCAGCAGCTCCTGAGGGGCAGGCAAGCACCTGAAATGCTTTTTGCACGTACGGAAACTGAGGCCCAAAGGTACAACAGCTCAGCTGAGCTTTCTAATTCCTGCACGTGCCTCGACGTGGCTAAGAGCACAAAAAGGCACAGGACACCGACTCCAGCTCCTCTGAACTCAACTCGCTCTTCTGTCGTTTGTCTCCAAAGGCTGCTTTGATGTTTCTCCTCTTTGTGCATTAAAAGAAAGGTGGAAATGCTCTGTGTGTTCATCTGCTGCACTCAAGAGGGTTTTATGCTTGGATTTTGCTGAACTAGAAGCAGGATGTCTCCTGGCCCAGTGCTCTAGCAATAAAATTATAGAACAAGCTTTTTTTTTCAACCGATTTTTTGGGACATTTTCCCTTCTTTTTAACTTGTTCCAGTTGTACATACTGCCCTGGCCACATGCCTAGATTAAGCACTGACAACTGCTTCATAGCTGAGCTCCTCAGACACGGATGAGCCAAGACACACACACACACACGCATGCACGCACACACACAAAGGAGACGGCAGAAGGCACTAAAAATAACCCTGCTAATTGAGCAGCCGGAGGCCGAGAGGGCGGAAGATGCAGCAGTCACTCCAAAGCCATTTCCTGGAGAGGGACCCACACTGCCGCGCAGCCAGGGGAGGAGGATGCTCTCCAAAGGCCGGGGGGAGGGAGGGCTGAAGCATGTTTCCCCTTATCCCTGCAGCTGGTGGCAGGGAAATATCGCCTTTTACAGCCCCTGACTCGCTTGCAGCGGGGAGCTCACCCCTGCGGACCAGGGTGGGGTGCACGGGAAGGTTTACGCCGCATCAGCTGGGGATTTGGCAGCCCCGGGAAGAGTCCTTCTGCTTCTTAGTTGGCTGAGGCAAGAGCAATCCCCAAAGTGCCACTCTTGGCAGCGAGCGGGGATCCAGGGGAAGCCGTGCAGCTGGCGCAGGGGAGTCTGCAGGCAGCGGTCGGCATCCAGAGCCTGCCGGCTGGGGCTGCTGCCTCCAGGCTGGGCTGCGCACACCCCTCAGCCAGCCCCCGGCAGTGCAGCCGCAAAACGATCCCGGGAACGGAGGGGTAAAGGCTGGGGGGCTCACGTCCTCCCTGGTGGAAAGGCCTTACCTCTTCAGAGGGAAATTTAGCAGCATCAGAGAAGCAGGGTTTGACTTCCTCTGCTTGGACATAACCGCCCCTTTTTGCTGATGCTCACTCTGGTTTATTCGACCTCTCCTCCCCACCAGCACTGCAGGGCAGCTGTTTGTTCCCAACTGCTGACAGTCCTCAGAGAGCCGCGTGTGCAGCACCTCTTTTTCCCCGTCATTTTTCACTAGGAGACAGTCTTCCCACCTGCTTCACGAAATAATTCCGTGGACTTGATGCAGCTTCTCCTCCAGCTGCGCGGGGTTAGCCTGCCTCCCAAACGCAAGCACCGCGCCTAATGCCCTGCGACAGGGCTATCGTGGCGTGCAAGTGGGTCAGTCCAGTGCTGGCACCCTGAAGCTTCCTTTGCTTTAAAGCACCTGTGCTTTAAATTCTGAGCGAGTTACAGCCTTAAACGCTGTGGTTCTGGCATGGAGCCACCACGGATGAAGAACCTTCCTCTTCCACCAGGATTACAGATGCCACGGCTGGATGTTTGGGGGGGCAGATTGTAACTCAGCCATTGTCTGGACGTTTCCTTCCTTTCATTTTACCGTGGCATTAATATGTCCTGTGCTGTCCTTAAGCACGGAGCTGTACCCAGCTCCCCACGCCTGCTCACAGTATCAGCTAACAAAGCAGTCCTTCAGTTCCAACCCATTCCCAGCCTTGCCGGTGTCCAAGTGACACAGAGCTGAACGCCAGGCTCCAGGGCGTGTTCCACACCTGCAGCAAGCAGGCTGTGCGTGCAAGCTGTTCGTAGCTGAAACCCTGAGTTACCAGAGCTCCTCAGGACCCTGCCTCATTACAAATCCTTGTGCTATCCACAAAGAACAAGTCATCTGCACTGCAGGACTTTGTGAGCTTGCACTTTCCTTCGATGAAGGGGGCTCCGGCCTCATCTCTCTATATACTGGCTGCACATCCTTGATCTGAAATGAACCAAAAGGCACCCGTGCAAAGCTGCACGTGTCCTCTCATTACGTGGCACCTGCTCTGCAAGCCCGTGGAAACTCAGTTTCCTAGAGCACAGGATGCGCCAGCGTTGATCACCCCTGAGCTCTAACAGGCTCACAGCTCATCCCATTCAACGCCGCTGCAAGAGACAACATCTCACAGCCCTTTGCAGCTCTCTTGGCTACCCAACGTGCAGGGACAGGACCCTGGCAGACACTGCCTTCACGGATCCCACCTTTGTGCAGCGCCAAGTAAGCCAACCGCAGGAGACAGCTAGTCAGGGCCTGGGGTGAGAGGCTGCCATCAGCACACAAAGAGATAAGAGGAAGCGGTGACTTACCATGTGGTAGTTGATCATTTCCTGCAGACTGTCTCCGAATTTGTCGAGGCACTCCTGCAAAAGAAAGGTAACGAGAACTGGCAGTGAATAGGAGCAGCTGCCCTGCATCCCCAGGGGCTCAGTGGGCTGTGAGGGACTCGCATGAAGCCGCTGAAGAGCCGCTCCGTCACTTGGCAAGGTGTTCCAATAAACATCTGGCATGGAAGCCACAGGCTCCCCGTCCCTTCCAGGTTAGTGCTCGAACCACCACGCCAGTTGTTTCTTCCGCAGGCTGGTTACCTGTGCTTCCTAAATAACCTATGCTTACTGACCCAGATTGCGATTACTTTGCCAGCACTGTGGCTTCTTAAAAGTCCAGCTCTCCCTGCAGATGATGAATGTCACTCTGATCCTCAACACTGCACAGAGGGTCTCCGCTTTCCCCCAAATACAAAATCTCATGCTAAATGGCTATTTAAATAGTACAAAGGTCTTGGACATACAGTCCATGCACAGCACCCCGAAGCTCAATGCTCCCCAGCCCTCGCTGTGTCCCATCCTCCGTCCCGCAGGACGACTTACCGAAATCATTTCATCCTTCTTGCACTGCTGCGACAAGTCCCGGACTCCGCTGACAAAGTGCTTGTTTGTGGTGATGTAGGCCTTGCCTGCTTCAATCATCCCACTGCATAGCTTCACCAGCTGCACGAGGAGAGAGCAGAGAGGCAGATGACACAAACTGCAGCCAGGCTGGGCTTCGTGGTGCAAGACCTTCAGGGCAGGATGCTGCTCGGGTTACTGCTGTGGCTACACGAGCTACCCCGACTGCACGGGGCAGAAATGGGGATGCACACCTCACTTCTCAGGGTACGTCGTGCTGTCAGACAGCCCTGGAAGGGGCCGTGTCCTCAGGAACATGGTGTTAACAGCAGTAAGCAAGCCACGCGCTCCGGTTCCCATCGCCACCCGTGTTATGACCCCAGCGAAGCTCCCTGGAACAAAATGGGGCAGCTTCCTCATTTTGGAAGAGGTTTGCTGCAGCGCGGGCATACATCTCCAGGGAGCCCTGATTAACTTGCGATAATTTAACAGCTGCCGGGAACATTCCCAGACATCCCGGCCACAGCAAACTACCTCTGCAGGCCTGGAACCGGCTGGAAAGGCTGCGGCATCGTGGCTTTTGGCGTATCATTCACCCAAAGCTCCTTGTAAAAGGTTAAGTGAAACAAGAGAAATCTATAAACCAAAGGCCCAGGAGACTTGCAACTTAAGGATGGCCACAGAGCATTTTTTTAAATCATCACGGTTCCAGGCTTTTTAACTAAGTGAAAAACTTTAGCTACTGACAACGACCAACACTTGGAACTGAAGCTTTCCATTCTCACAATCCAGGAGCTTTTAGGGATGTTAATCTTAGCAGGGATCAATGGCTTTAGAAATCCCCCCCTGCCAGCCAGCCTCACCCCGGGCTGGCAGTGAGGAGCGCTCAAGTTTGCCTTGCTGGCAACGGGTGAACTGATGTGGGCTCGGTGCTCTTTTTGTGCAGCCACCAGGCTCTGGGGTGTGTGCTGAGTCACATTTTATACACGTGCATTGCAGAACAAGCCTGTTTGCCTCTCCCTGCAGTTCTGCAAGGATTTAACTGGATATATAAACACACACAAAGCCACACAGGGTACGGCTGCGTACACGCAGGGTGTGCAGACCTCGCTCTTTCACACTCGCAGGCTCCCCTGTCCACGCAGTTTGACAGAAGAGCTCTGGCAGCCAGCAGACTCGCACTATCCCATCCAAGCCCAGAGGAGGAGGGCGAATAGACACAGCTCCTGTCACATCTGGAGCCCAGATGGACACTAGGGGTTTGGACAGATCCTCTGGAAAGGAAATCCAGCTTATTCTGCAACGTGGCGGTTTCTACAATACCTCTGTGCAACCACTTGTGGCCAAGGCTGTGTTACTGGTAGCTGAAGGCCATTCAGCACAAGCACACTTTGCAATCGCATTTCCTAGCCCTCGAAAAACTCCTGGAACGTCAGAGAGCTTGGGCAGCGTTGGTAGGAAGCGCGTCTGTGACAGTGGCAGGAAAACCTGAAGTCACTCTAGCTGAGGGAAGAAAGCAGCCGTGTCTGGACGTTATTGGAAATCTCCCTTTCTGCCTGTGGCTGCAAAGTAGTGAAATCTCAAAAAAAAAAAAAGCACAGGAAGTTCAGAAAGCGCAGTAAAAAATCTTAAGAGCTGGATTTTTTATTTCTCCCTGCGCTGATCAGCATTCTATTCCCTTAGCCTCCCAAGGGGCGCAGTGACGGCTTTGCAGATGGGAGAAAATGAAGGAAATCTCTTTGAAACAGCACCCGGCCCAGATACTTGGTGTTCCCTTTGATGAGTCGGTTACGCTGCCCTTTACCTGCATTTTAAACAGGTGCTAAAAGGCCGATCATTTATAAACTACGTGCTAGAGGCCCAGCAGAAGGCAGAGAAGCGGGGTAGGTCCTCGCAGTTCGCTGCTCTCCCGGGGCACCAACGAGCAGCATCCCCGCCAAGCCCCACGGGGGCTGCCCCGGGCACGCACCCAGCGGGCGCGCAGGAGGGGACCTGGCCCGGCCAGGGCTGAGGGATTATCAGTGGGGATGACCGAACCTTGTCTGAAGTCACTCTCAGAGAAACGAATTTGAACTCCAGCGGCTTTTCAGATACAAACTCCAGCCTCGCTCGCCCTGCTCCCAGGCCTTCCGCCTGCTCGTCTCTGCAGCCGACAGGGGAACGATGCGAACGACCAGAAGGGCACGTCCACCCGCTTTGCACGACCACGATACCACCGTAGCCGCTGTCAGGGGAAGACCAAAATCGCACCTGTCTGTTGCTTTAACGCAGCCCTCACCCGAAGGAGCTCAAATCGATCGGCAGCAAAGCACCGAGCAGCCCAGAGCGGAGAGCCCCGCACAGCTCCTGTGCCCGCAGCCTGCTCTCCTCGCCCCAGGCTGGCCCCTGGCACCCCAAGTGCCCGACCTCGGGGGTGCTGACGGCAGTCGTGCTTCAATCAGAGCACGTTGTGCTTCCCCATGCTTCGTCCTTAGAGCCTCGGGCTTGTCACAGAGGAAAACAGACAGCCTAAATCCCTTTGCAGCCTTCATCAGTGAGACTAGTTAGCTCGTGCCTATTTCTAGCAGCTGAAGTAGTAAATAGGTTTTATAGGACACGGGTTTGCCTAGGGCTTGTGACTTCGACAAAGCCCGTTTTTCTATCAGACACGGGATTTTTCTCCCTTGCTAGCTTTGGGAAATCTCACAGAGAGAAAGCCAACAGCTCTTCTGGCTCCTCCCCTTCATTTCTCTGTTCTCATTGAGAAACAACTTGGCCGATGTCTCAGATGTCAGGACGAGCGGGGGTGGAGGAGCCACCAAAAAGCCTCCGACTCCGATCCACGCCACCTCAGCACTCCCTGCCCTGCTGTCCCCTCGTCCTCAAGGCCTTAGAAGCAAGGGACAGCCTTTGCCCAGGTCCCTGCAACGTCTGCAGGATCCACCCTCACTGCGTCCCTCGCCATGAATGCCAATCCCAGCAGCCAGAAGATGAACGCCGAGCACACCCCACCTTCAGAGAATCTGTAATTAACATTTCAGTGCAATGCCCTTTTGTTATCTGCAAGCCACAATTACAGATGCACAGTTACACGGCAACAAGCCAGCTCTGGGGCACGATGGGCTAGAAAAGGAGGCAGGGAAAGGAGGGTAATAACGCTCTCAAGGAGGGCGACGAGGCCAGGAAACCAGGATGGGATTTCAGAGGCCAGGATTAAGGTCTAATCATACCCTGCAAGGTGCAGCGATATTGTAATAAAACGAAGGGTTGGGCTCTACAGTAACAGCTCCCACTTCAAGACAAGGCCGTTTTTTTTTCTCTGTTAATAGCAGGGAAGGCCACCAAGCAGCATCAGGAGCCCAAGTCTGGACCTCCTGTCCCGACAGCTTTGGCTATCACGAAGGAGCCCTGACAGGTGCCAGTCAGTAGAGGGAGACATGGTCCTGTGCGCAAGCTCAGTGTATTTCACATCAGTTTCCCGGCAGCCTGTGTTGGGTTCCCTTTTCAGGGGCCGGTGGGGCCATATTCCCAAGCAGGAACCCATCAGCCCCACTTCAAACCAACGTGCTCCACCTTACCTTGTCAAGCTTCGCTTCTATCTCCACCACATCTGTTTCCACTTCATCGATGGTCGCCCTGCAACGAGAGCAGCAAAAAGAAATAATTAATCGGTTGCTTGTAACGACTGGGAGAGAAGCCAAGGCGTCCCAGAAAAGGAAAGATCCGAGGGCCTGAGGTATGAGTGTTGGTGGGTGACGGGAGGAGGGGTTCACACGTCCCACTTCGGTTTTTCCTGCCGCTCCATAAGCTCGGGACTTACTTCTAGGAAGCAGGATCCCACCTGGCGGAGAATGAATTCCTCGGGGCTGACCAAAGGGATGGAGACGATGCTATCTTCTGCCAGCGTCACGGGGCCGTTCGGGTGTGCTGCAATAGTCTTGTTCTGATCCTGCAGGCACTGTTAGTTGGCAGGCCCAAACTGCTTCCCTCCCTACCACCGAAACGGATTTTCTGGGCTGCGATTGTGCCTCAAGTGCAGCCACCCGGCGAGTTTTGTCCCTTGAGCCTCAGGAGCCGCCACCCGAGCAGAAACCCCTCTCGGCCCTGCTGTCATTGAACACCCCAAGTCCCTCTCCCACACGTGGCTCTCTGGTCGCGTCCGGATAAATCTGCCCCGCGATTATCCGCTCGGTTTTCTTTCCGCGTCACTGGACAGATGTGACCGTAAGAGGCTGGTGGGATCCAGCCGCAGAGGTCACCGCGCCTCCCTCCCCGAGTGAAACGCCAACATGACTTCAGCCATTTCCAAAAACCATTCCCAGCCTGAGCCGTGCGGTACGGAACGAGTTTCTCTGAGGCCGGCATCCAGCGCTGCGAACCCCGGAGCGCTCCCTCGCAGAGCCGCTCGCTGCTGAGCCGCGCCGAGGCTTGGGCAGCTCTTGCTGTAACCACACAGCCGGCAGCGCTGTGAGCCTCGCGCCGCCCCCGTGCACCAAGGATACACGAGGCAAATTCCACCGCGAGCAGCTTCTGAAGCTTGCGGGCTCGGAATTTTAAATGGTGGTTCCCGAAATCTCACGCTCGGGCTTTGAAAAAATCCGGCGCCGAGCATTTGCCAGGTGAAAGAAGAGAGAGGGGAGGGAGGCGATTGAGGGCCACGTGAATCGACGCTGCCAGCGCAGCGGAAGGACAGGATGCTCACGCACCAAAGGGAACAGCAAAAGTCCCGAGGAGCCGCTGGAGTACACAGGAACCCCGTGCCTGGTGGTGCCTGCAGTCAGTAAGGGAGTGAGGAAGGCAGTGACTGCCCTCACTAAGGGATGTGCTTCCAAGAGAAAGGAGAATAAATTTGAGAAGAAAGCCCCAAAGGTCACAAAGCTGGGGGAAAAAAAAACCCCTAAGTGGAAACTCCAAGCTGAGGGAGAGTTCAGGCCAGCAGCACGGTACCTGCACGTCCCTTACCAAGCTTACAGCTAACCAGACCCGCACGGCACACTCCGTAACATCCATCCCAAGCATTCCTCAATAGAAAACGTTTCTAATACCTTCTGCAGGTGAGCGCAGTCCCCATCTGTCGGCTCCGAGGCAGCCAACACTTCCTACAGTCCCGAGTAATCCGGGTGGGACCGAGGAGCGAGCCTGTCCCCGCGCAGGACTGGAGTGGGGGCGGAAGGCTGGGTGTTGTCAGCTCCTTCCCTAGCACCCATGAGATCTTCGGCATTTTCAGATAAAGGGCGCGTGAGAGAGCAGCTCTTCTACCCACGAGCACCCTCCAGGGCTTCATGTGCCTTGTGAGCAGCGAGCTGACCGGGACATCTCGCATCGCGCGCTGATGAGTGACAGCCAAGGCCCGCCGATGTCACACGGCCATGGGCACTGCGCTCCCTGCACGCCTCGCGTGGCACGCACGTGGTAACACACGAGGGCAGAGCCTCCCTTCTTTCCACAGGGGAGGCCGAAGCGGAGAGCGGGGAGGTGCGCTGCTCCGAAATTACCCGCAAGATACCTCAGCGAGAACGCCGAAGCCCTGCCAAAGCTGCGCGAGGAAAGGATGTGGCTCCGCTCCCCGCATCCAGGAGCCCTGGATTCATCTCGCCGAGTGATGCTCGCTACGTCGCAGCCCGAGCCAAGCACCAAATCCAGCGGAAGCACACGAGGTTATTAATCCCCGCCGCGTATTACAGAGGACAGCTTGGGATCTGCTTTCATTCAAAACTACCGGATGCAAGAAATGCAGCTGCTGCCTACGATCGGCTCCTCTGCTTCCTGCTGCGCCGTGAGACGTACTTACAAAGCCCGCTACCTGCTGAGCACTTCACGGAGCATTTGTTACACCTTCCCCAGCCCCAGCCACGGGTCCCTGAAGCTGCACTGATACAGCGGGGCTGTCCGGGAGCTGACCCCTGGCCTTCTGCTGGACCTCTGAGGAGGCTGGCAAGAAAAAAGCGCAGAGCAGGTGAGACAGCGAGAACCTGCAGGTTGAAAATGGCCCTTTGCAGCCGCAGGGCTCGCAGGTGCGCTTGTGCAAAGGGAGGGAACCGCTTGCTGTGGCTTTACAAGTGCAATTTTCTGTGATAGCAGCAGAAACACCAAGTAAAGTGCAGCTGCTTCGTTTCCTCCACTTCATTTTTTTAAGCACGAGCTCTGTCTTGGGATGACACCGTAATGCCAGCCTTTGCCGTCTGCACACACCTCTCCGTTCCACCGGGGACGCTCAGGGAAGAAGTTATGTGCTAAGCACACTATGGAAAGTCACGAATGCAGACCCACCTCCAGCCCACAGCATCGCCCCCGCTGTCTGCCCGACCAGTCCCGAAAGGGACTTTGCAAACTACCAGAAGGGTCAGACAACGGATCGATGCCTTCAGAGCACGCTTCAGCTCCACAGAAATGTCATGGTCTGTTCCCCTCCTGGGTCGCAGCTCACCTGATCTGGCCTCCCTCTCTTCCATTTCCCAGTCGTTCTGTACGCAGTTGGTCCCCAGGCCACTGGGCAGCAAGGGGCCGGCCCCCAAAAAAATAATTAAGAAGCTGATCTTAATGTAAAGCCCCTTTAACGGTTCAGAAAAGGGTATTTTAGTATGTGTATGCAGACTGAAAAAGTAAGCGGGGAAAAAAACCAAACCCTCTGCTTTTCCCCAGCACTTCTCCCGAGCTCCTCCCCGAGCAGCTCCCCGGGAGCAGCCTCCAGACCCCTGGCGGGGAGCTGACCGCCCACCCTCGCATCAGCTGGACCGAAAATGAAACCCTGGTGGCTCCTTACGGGAGCACAGCCCCCCTCGTGCCCTCCCCGCGCCCAGGGCTCTGGCCACAATCGATCCGCTACCAGCTCTTTGAAAGCACGGCCAAAAAAGAAGCTCCCTTCTCTCTGACAATGCGGTGCCCGAGCTTTATTGCTACACATATGGTTGCCCTATAGGAACGGCAGCTTGGCTGTGCCAGGGGCAAAGCTTTAGAAAGAAATGGAATAATTAAAGAGCTCCTTTCAGGCTTTTTTTTTTTTTTCAGCTATTTTTGTTCTCTGGGTTTGGAAGTCGTGTGCCTTCATGCATCACCCTCTTACTGCCAGATTCAATTTTTCCACTCGGTTTCTTCTTGCTTCTTATAGCTGGACATAATAACCAGCAAAAAAGAGAGGAAGAGAGAGAGAGAGACGGGTTTTCTGGGGTTGCTTTTCTTTCCAGGAAAGCAACAGCAGCCATTGTTCAATCTGCAGACATCAGCGAGAAGCTAATATAGCGAGGCAGCCTAGCAGCATGTTCCCTGCCAGAAGGTGGAGAGAGCATCTATAATTTACTCCCCATTTTTATCGTGCCCTAAGAAAAGGAGTTGATATATTTGGCCTCTGTGTGGAGGAGGAAGAAATTTTGGGTCTGGAATCCACTAAGGTATGAACGCAGTTGGCCGTGGCTGGGAGACCATGAAACTCGAGCTTTGTGTTTGCTGTGCAGACTTGACATAAAAGGTCCCGAGTGGTTGATTTCAAGGACAGTGATCTCAGGGTCTGTTCAGCTCCAGGACTCTGACGGAGTTCCAGATGCATCACAGGAGGCAAGGGGGAACAGTTGGCCATCCTTCCAGCTACGTGGGGGGAACGAAGACCTTGGAGAGATGAATTGTGAGGCAGAGCTGTGGTTAGGCGTAGTGCGGCCACACATTCACATTAGATAAGCTGTTACGTGCAAGACAAAGGGGTCTCAGTCCTCAACCAAGAGCCCAGTTCCTACCCTGCAGTGTCCTCTCTGGTACGCCTCGTCTCCTCGGCTGGGGACCTTTCTTTGTGAGAAACCAGGGAGCAAAATCTTCACAAGTAACAGGTCTGGCTCCCTTGCACACAAACTCACCGCAGTCCCTGCCCAGGACCACGTGCACTCACGCCAGACACCTTCGTTGTGATCTGTGCTATTCCAGCACGCTGCAAGCACGCTGGAGATGAGCTAAAGCAGTGGTGACAGAGCCCTCCTGGCAGGCCTGGCATGGTGCTCTGTGGAAGGACAAAGCTTGGGCAAAGACGTACTATCAGATCCTCGGCCACCTGATTTCCCATCCTTCGAGGTCACAACGTGCCTAAGTCCGCCCCTGGGCTTCTGGGGTTCCAAATGTCCTCACCCTGCCCACAGACACGGTGCCAGCGCCCGTCGGTCACGCCTTCCTGGAGAAATAATAGGTTTCAGCACGACTGCTTTCCGACTTGAATTCACCCACTTCCACCAGCGTGTCAGAGGTAAAAGGCTCTTCAGTCACACAAGCAAGCCGAGAACCTGGACTAACTCCGCGGGGATGAGCAATGCCACCCCGGCACCCTCCCTCGCTGCCAAGCTCCACCGCTCCGTCCCAGGGAATGCGGGAGGGCGATGGAGAGGCAGGGTGGGTGGCTGAAACCCCGCGCTTCCACGTCCACAGCACGCCTGGCTTCCCGCACAAGCAGAGGACCCCAGGCTCGGCAGCAGCCGGAGTGTTGTGTGCGCTCGGGGATGCTCAGATTTGGGCTCCCTCGCTCACGCGGAGCCATGCGGCCAGGAAACCGAGTGACTCGAACAGAGGGAGCCGAATCCCTTCGCCCACCCCCCAAAAAAAAGCAACGTCCCCATTACTGGGCAGCTAAAAGCTGTGCAGTCATCTCTTGGCCATGTGCCCTTCGTGCTTCCCGATGCCGCGCTCTTCCTGCTAATGCTTTTCCAGGCCCTGGGCTATTTCCGTCATGCGGGAAGAGAAAACCACCCGCGACCTCCTCTGCTAGCTGTTGAGCGCAAAGCGCAGCCCTTCCAGCTGCGGGGACGAGGCTCGAGTTTCCTTGCTCGGAGAAAGCAGCGATTCCCCGCCGTCCTGAGGGGTTTCCATTGGGAATTTTTCTTTGTGTTTTAGAGAAGCCGTTCAGAAGCGCGATTTGTAGGCGACAAATATCTTCCCAGAAGCATTTGGACATCCCCTGGGGAAAGGGATGCAAAATAACAATAATAAGAGTAATAATAAACCTGTACGGCTAGAGAACAGGGCCCGTGGCAAGAAGCCATCTGCCTTTCCCCTCCTGTGGTCCTGCCAGCGCTCAGCAGACAGCCCAAGCACCAGGAGAATTACCGCCCGCATCCAAGAAGTGAGCTGGGATTTTTAAGCCGTGCTCAGATGCAGTTAGAACAGGGCTGGCAGGGGATGAGGGACAAAAGCGGAGGGGAAATGACATCTGGAGAGAGGGACGTTGGCTCCAACAGGTGAACCACAGGCCCCCTTGGAGTTAGGTTATCGTTACTCACCGTTTGCTTCTGACTCTGCTTACAAATAGGCTTATAGAGGGGATGGTTTGTGATGACGGGAGCAATCAGCAGGCCTGACGACTCTGTTCTTATTATTAACTGCCACCTAAGCCAGCCCTTGGCTTCCCCATTGCTAAATTAATACACGTCTGCATCGCGGTGACGCTGCGAGCACCCAGTGACTCCCTCGTGTTTGGGAAGCTCGGGGGATCCTCGGGTGAGGCACTGGCTGCAGCACCACGCAGGCACGCCGTGGATTAACAAAGCTCGGGATTAAATAAACCCGCGTTGCCAAGCGGTGGAGGCATGAAGGGATCAGCTCGCGTTTCTCGGCGAGGCCTGCCTGCGTTTTTGACACTTCTTTTTCTTCGTGGTGGAACAACAGTCACAGTTTCCTCGGCCACGGTTCTGCTGGGTTTTGTCAGCTCTGACACAACCACGCGTGTGCTAACGGAAGGCAAGGACAGCAGCAACCCAGCACCAAAGCCGGCATTAAAAGCAATAAAATGACTTAAAAGGGCTCCGTTACCTCTGGCAACTACGTGAAGAAGAGATCCAAAAGAACACAAAATGTAATTGCGACTTATTAGCTGCTATAACAGCAACTGCTTCTACTTGCGGCTGTCAGAGCTTCTCACAAAGTCGACTTAATTACAACCCTTCTCTTCCCTTGGGAAGGGCGTTTGGCTTTCCTCCCTTTGCTGGCAGGGAAACTGAGGCAGAAGAAAATAAGGACAAGATTTTTTTTTCAGCATGGAGGCTCAGGCAAACACAGCGCAGGCAGTGACCAGATTGCCGGTGGTTACATTAAGCAGCGGGCTCCTTTGTCCCCGAGGCACGTTGAGTTACAAAGGCTGGCTCACTCACTGTCCGTAGAAAGCTGAATTTTTATACCAACACTAACTCAGGCCAATCGGTGACTCGTATACGCGATCCATCTCCCTGCTACACGGTGTCCCCCCTCCTTTACAAGCCCTCTGTGCTGCTCTGAGTAAAACCCTCCCTCAAAGCTGCATCCCTCGACCGCTTCTTCAGCATCAAAGCTCTCCTGCCCGCGACGAGCCGCACACGAGGCAGCCGCCCTGTGCCCAAAGCAGCGCTCTCACACCCCGATCACGTCTGATCCGCGTGCTGAGTGGGCCACGAGGGCTCGGTAACTCCTAGAAACCCACCTCGCCTGCGTGTGTGTGCACAACAAAAAGGACTCTCGAGACAGGGAAAATAGCTAATGTAGTTCTAAATCAGGCTGCTGCGGGCCCTACGCTGTGTGTCACCTGGTGATGCTCGACACAGGCTCTCCAGAGCTCGGGACAGGCAAGGGGAACTCCTCGATGCTCTTCCCGATGGCCCCAGCATCATTGGAGGCCCCTTGTCACTGCCTCCACGCCCCGATATCGCTATTCAGAGGCCGAGAAACGAATCCTTCCCTCCCTCACAGGAGCGTTTGGAGGATTAATTGCATCGCGGTGGCAAAATGCTCAGAGCCAGGAGCTGCAGGTGTGCAGAGCGGCTGTTATTATTTATTAAATCTGACTGGGTTCTCCCTGAAATGCAGGGAAAGCGGTGTTTGCCTTGATGGGATTAGCTCTGCCCCTACCTAGATGAGGACGGCTGGCACAGCCACAAGCCCTTCTCCTTCGACTCCTTCTTCCAGGACCATCAGCAGCCTGGCAGGGTCACCAACAGCTGCCAAGCTTCCCTCCAGAGGAGCACTGACTTTCTTCTAGAGCTTAAAATAAGCTGAGCGTGTGCCTCCAAGGAAAGGGGGCCTGCAGGAGAAGATGGGATTTTGAGTTCCACCTCCACATCCTTGTCTTCTTGCAAGCCTTAGTTCTGGAGGTTTAAACTGAGGTGAGGTAAAAGCCACGCACTTCTTACTGGTGGGCACTCCTTGGATTTATTTATTTTTTGCAAGAAGGGCAGTGCTGCATGGTGAAATGCTGCTGGGGTTGACCCTGCAGCGAGTGTGTCGCTCTTGCTTCCCTTTGCTGGCCGTTACCTTAAGATGCAGAAAAGAAAAAATAAGGAACCTGACAAAGACAGACAGCAGAGCTGGCCAAGCTCTAACACCGAGTTATTATTAGCCTCTTTAAATACCTCTCGGAAAGCTTCCGTGCTTCTGTGCCCTCTGGTACCTACTGCTCTTCCGCCTTGCTTCCAAAAAAGAATAATATTTTGCATCTCTCCGTCAGTGGGAGCAGACAGCACCATGGCAACAGCTCCACGGTGACTGTATCCATAGGAACCCTGCAACTGCACGGCTTCCAGCGCAAAATGCAAGCTCCATTTGCACGGCTTTGTGCATTTGCTCCTGGAAATAGCGTGGGACCGGTTGCGAGATAGCTAAGAGGAGCCGAAGTTTCTCAGGGAACTGAGCGGAGTATGCAGGAAATGTGGGAGAGGCAAGGAGCACGGAGCACTGGGAGTGGGTAGTGGCGTTAAATGGCAGCGCAGCGTCCTACCTCTGCTGGAGCGGGGGCTGGAGAGGGAGGAGAGTCTAGGTGAGGTGCTTCGTCTCGGTGAGATGATGCTTCTAGGTGAGGTGCTTCGTCTAGGTGAGATGTTTCCTTGAGGTGAGATGTTTCCTCTAGGTGAGGGATCGACGAGCACGATGCTGCCGGAGCACCTCCCAGAGGGGTCTCTGCAGGGGCTGCCGAGCTGCCCTGGGTGAGATCGAGTGCTCCAGCAGTGCCGGCCCGTCCTGACCCAACAGCTCTCCGCAGACACAAACGGAGCCTCAGATGCTGCACACACACCTTATGGCTTAGCCGGGAACATCGAGGCACGGAAAGGGGGCTCATCTTGCTGAACGCCACAAGGCAAATGAGCACAGTGCCCGCTGAGTGCCGGGCCCAGTCTCAAACCGGACTCCTGTGGGAAGTCAGCCTAGACCTGGGACGGGGATGGATAGGAGTGAAGCCAAAAGGGCCAGGAGGAACAGGAGGAAACAGCTTTGTCTACAGGACAGCGTGGTTACCGCTACACCCAGCACCAGCGCACAAAGGGCTCGGCCCTCCCCCAGTTACACACACAGCAGTGGGGTGCCTGGAGCCAAGGAGCGATAATTTGGGATTAAGTTGCACCTGAGGCTTTAGAGGCTCGGCGGCTGATGGCCGGGCTGGCGAGCGCTGCTGCCATCTGCTTCTCCTTGCTTCTTCTCCGTTAGCTCTCCAAACCAGCCCTCGGCCCCAGCTGGGTACATGTGGGCCAGGCACAGCCCTGTCGTGCTCTGCATTTCAAAATGAGCAGCCACACGGCTTTCCAGCTCCGTTGCATACCAATTCCTAATCAAACCAGCCTCTCCCACCAACCCCACGCGTGCCAATCCCCAGCTCTTACTCTTCCACACCTGCAGTCATCCTCTTCTAAACACCTGGCGCTGATGAGGGGGAGCCCAGGAGGAGCAGCCTGGGTAACTGAAAGCTCTGCGTGCATCTGGGAGTCGGACCCAATGTGTTACCCTCCGGTTGCTGCCTGGGTTTCAGATGGCGGAAAGGAGCTGACGTGCACGGTTCGGTCTCAGCACACGGACAGCGCTGTCCTCAGCTGTCTCACCAGTCCCTCTTTCCTTCCAGAGAGGAACCAACGCGGCTGACGTCCAGTCCCTCGGCCCTCAGAGTCTATTTTCTTTCCTTCTGCAAGATCAGGAGAAAGTCTTGACAAAACTCTGCTGGGTGGAAGACCAGTGACTTCAGAAACGCTTAACTTCTATTTCAGAGCAGCAACTTCCAAAGGAAAATGTTCATGTCCTGCGGATCAACGGTAAAACTGCGTTCAGCAGCAGGATGGAGGCAGTGCAAATCCCATCTTTCTCATCCCTGGGGGGGTTTCTGTTTCTCCTGGTGGTGGTTTGGATCCGGAGAAAGTGACATTAAGGGAAATGCTCCTCCATCAGCCTCTGAGCCTGCTGCTACTGCTCTTACCCATCCTTATCAAGCTTCTGAGCAGCCTCATTTGCTTCCTGGGGTGCTTCAGATGCTTGGGCAACGCAGCTTGTTCCCTGGTCCCCTTGTTATTCATCCCCTTGTCCCTCCCTGCGACCTCCCTGCCCCTGTGCGCAGCGGGGAGGGAGCTCCTGCCGGCCCTGCTGGCTGCAGCACTCGCCCGAAGGCCACGTAAATGTTGACCTGGTGCTGTGCCACCTGCACCACTGCTGCCCTTACAGCGCCACAGAGAGGTCTTCCTGCAGCTGGAGCTGCATGCCTGGGAAGATCACGGCACGAGGGTGGGTGTGAGGAGGCTGGGCAGAGAGCTGTCTGCAGACTGGGAGCAGGAGCCGGGGAGCCGGCGCTCCTGGGTCGCATCCTTACCTCCGGCAGTGACTCAGCCCTCTCAACAGAAATCACTCGCTCCCTCCCTTGCTCTCCCCGTTTGGAAAATGGAGCTGCTTCCACCAAGCTGCACAAGGAGCTTCCCTTAATGACAGCTGCGCTCAAAGACCTTCAGATCAAAGATGCTGTGAACAGATCGCTGATAACATTTGCCGGAGATTTATTAACACACCCCCAGCGATGACAAGTCAATAGCCTTTCCAAGCATAAATGCTTGCTACAGTGCAAACGCTGACCTAGATTTTGAGTAATTACGCTGGAAACAGGCACATGTGATGCTTTTGCTCTCTGCCTTTTAAGTCAGCAGCATTCACACGAGAATTGATAGCTAACTTTAGCTTCAGAGCCGGCCCCTTCCCACTGCCACTCTGTGTTTCGTAGTGTCAGCGAGGCTAGACCAAAGATTGTTCTCTCTTATTCCACCCCAAACTGAGGTCTGCTGCTCGAGTGAAAGCAGGTTGTTTGCTCCATGCGGGATGAGGTCTGAGACACCTGACAGCACTTCGGTTTCCACCTAGGAAAGGGCAGCGTTGCTTGCAAGGTATAGGGTGAGCGTGGGGTTCACTGCACAGGGTGGCAAAGACCAATCTCGTGGTGTCAACAGAGACCTGTCCGCAGGTAAAAGAGAAACTCCCGTAGCACATCGGTTCGATTCTCAGTGGAGGAGAGGAAAAAACAGCTCCTGCCTGCCCCTTACGGGGCTACAGAAAATAATCTGGGTCTCCCGTGCTCCCTAGGCAGCTGGAAGCCTCAGGCAGAGTCACTGAGGGGCCTGAACCCTGCTGACTCGCGAAGCCGGACCGGCAGTATTTTCAGGGCGGGAGGGGAAGTGGGATGTGCGTGCATGTCACCGTGCTCCCTGCAACCAGAAATTGCATGAGAGTCAGCCCAGGCTGAAGCCGAAACAAAAGCATCGTCTCTTAAAAAAAAAATGACCCCCCAGGGTCCTTGGAGGCACGCACGCAGATGTCCTGAGCCTCGTCGCCCTGGCGGTAGCGCCACGCGCACGCGGGCCTCCACGCAGCGCAGGGACTAACGCAGGAGGAGTGGGAAGGTCACGGAGATGGGAGCTGCTCCCTCCAAACTAAGAACTAGAAGCTCTGCAGGAATTAACTCTTATTTTCTTGTGGTTTTAGCCCTAAAAAAAAAACCTTTCTCCTTTGCTTTAAAAGGCCAGAGCTGCCCTTCGGAGCAGGAGCTGTGGTTGCTCACCCCGCACACCCGCAGGGGTGTAGGACAGGAAGGAGCTGCGGTGCCACACGTGAGCGTCTCCCCCCCTTCGCTCTGCCCACTCTCCTCTGCCGCCCTTTTGCGTTGAACCTCTGCAGTCTGGGGAATTTATCAGAAGTGGCAAACAATAAGCTTCCCAGGTACAATTTGTGACGGACTAGGTACAAAACCCTGCTCGAGCACACACCAGGGACATCTTACCGGCTTGAGGGAGTCACAGCAAGCATCAAGGTGCGAGATTCAGTGCGTGGACTCACTAACGTGCTGGCCTGCGGGTACCGCTGCCTCCCTTACGTGCTTGTCTTCTTCCACAGCTCCCGAGAAACCAGGGTTCGCAGCTCTGGTCTGCCCCAAAAGGGAGCCAAGCGGCAATAGCTGTCCACGAGCAAGCCCCCGAGGTGGGGTAACATCAGGGCCTCCACTGACCGGGGCTCGGAGGCCAAATGTGACCCAGCTCCGATTTAAAGGTCACGCGTATGCAAAGCCCTCAGGCAGAGGCTTGGTTTTAGAGCTGTCTCTCACCCCCGCCAAACTCAATGGGAGTTCAGGCGGGTGCCGAGCGCTGAGCGCGTGCTCTGCCCAACTCGGTCAGCTGGAGCAGTTTGCAGGAGCGGAGAAATGCCTTTGTGCAGCCAGTTGTGCTGGTACGGCCAGTAGGTCGAACCAGATCCGGAGATACGCCCGGCAAGGAGTTAAACTGGGGAGGAAATGCTCCGGGCAGCTCTGCTTGATCCCGGGGGTGCCTTGCTGTCCCCGACGGGGAGATGAAAGGGCTGGGGTGCCTCTAAGCTGGGCATGTGAGCGCTCACAGCTTCTTGTAGGCTGGCATTAAAGAGCAGTTTGGTGCAGAGCACAGGAGGTGTGCACACCTGCAAACCACCACAAACGCCAGGCACTAAGCGAGCGTCTTCGTCCCAGCCGAGCACCCCAGGCTGGCCGAGACCAAGTGAGGAAAGGGCTTGCTGCCAGAGACACGGCGGGTCAAGGGGCAGGTTGCTAACCTCCTCTAAATAAAAACACGTCCGCTGTGCTTCATAATATGTCCACACACGTGCTTTAAAATACGCCCACACGGCGTATCTTCAGATACGAAACACAAAATCCTTTTCCTTTGCCCCTGGCTACCGGGCTTTCGCTGGAACCAGCCCTTGAGTTTCCTTGAGCCCCGTGCCATCGCGTGAAGCTAAAACTTGACTATCAGAAATGAATTGCCAACGCCCAGCTCTCAGCAACACAAGGGGACGAGTGCCGTGGCGTGAGGGGTGAATTTGGGCAGCAGGTGAAAGCAGATGAGTTGGGCGAGGCACAAGGCACGGCGGCATCACCCCACCCACACCCACCATCCTCACCGGTAAGCCGGCGGGGCCGGACAGATGTACGAGCAGCACACGTACTGGTCGGAGGTGGGTGATGAATCGCAGAACCCACTGTTAAATGTCTGCCTCGTAAATTGAGACATTGAATCACACGTTGAATGTTTGCCCGCGCAAACGATCAATTAGAGGCTGGAAACGAAGGTCAGACACCTTGTCACTGATCTATGTGATGTTCGTAAGACCAGAGGGGAAAATCTTCTGATATCAGCAGGGATCAAACAAGTTTTTGGTTAGAAAAACAAATCTGTTCTACGCAAAATAACGCAGCCTTGCACCTCGTTGGTGACTGTCTGGGTGGCAGGTAGACTCGGGGCTCACAATTTGCTAGAACTTCACAGAAAAATTGTTTTGGGAAAAAAAAAAAACACCACTGACAGATGTTAGATGGATGCTGCTACGCTGCACGAGCCTTCTGCCTCGACCCAGAAATAGCTGGCCTGCAGATGTGTGCAAGATTTTGTTTAGTCTATCACGGCTATTGCTGCGGAGCAAACTTGGTGTTGCTCCTCAATATCCAGGCTCCCACCCACAGGCACAGGCACACGCAGCCTGGCAGGAGATGCCGAGCCTGCTCGCCTCAGACCTGGGGCTGCAAAGCCACGGGGAGGGCCGGCGAGCCAGGGGAAGGGCAAGGCAGCAGGAGAGAGGGGCTCTGGGCTGCTCTCAGGGTCAGGGTCTTGCTCCCCGTTCCCCGTTCTGCTGGACCACGCTCCTGGCTCTGCAGCCTCCTTGTCCCTCACCAGGCTCGGAAGCGCTTGATAAGAGAGAGAAAGAGGGACTGCGGCAAGAGAGCCGCACGGAGGAACTCAAACACCACGATCCGCCAGCGGCAGGCGTCCCTTCGCTGCAGAGGCAGTGACAGATATCCCCCTGAACCCCAAGCGCGAGCACCACGCACACTTTGGCCCTTGTTCCGACCAAGCCCGGGGCAGAGGAGCACACAGGAGCTATTCTCCCCCAGCTCCCCGCGATGTCCCCAGCCCGCGCCGAGGCTGAGCCTCGCCGGCCTACTCCTCGCCCAGGCCTCGCTTTGCGCCGCCCGGCGCCGTTCGTGCGAGGCCACGTCCCCTCCTGAGCCCCAAATCACCCCAAAGCGCCCGTATTTCAAATCGGGGCTTGGATGCCAGCACAGCCACAAGGGCACGCGCCACAGCCCCGCGGCAGGCAGGGCTCCAGCCAAACCCACCCTCGTGCTGGGGTCGCCGTCCCCGAATCCCCCCCCCAAGCCGCAGCAGGAGCGGTGTCCCGTTCTCGGAGAGCACCGACCGCTGTCGGCGGATAATCCCTTCATTAGCGCGGCCTCCCAAATAATCCCATTGAGAGGTTCGCACACGCAGCACGGTTTAAAACAAGCCGTGCCGCAGGTCCCGGGGCGAGGGGCAGGCTGCCGTTGCGAGGTGCCTTTGTGTTGGCTGATGAGCTCCCTTCCACGGCTGCTGAAGCGGGCTGCGCCCCTGCCCCTTCGCACGGCACTAATGGGTCGTTGCTCGATGCACGACAGCGTGCTGGATGGAGAGGCCACGAAGGTCTCAGCCCACCTCCTAAGAGCACATACGCCTTAAAACCACTGCTGGACGACAGCTGCTTTTCCAGACATGTTGGTACCGATGTGTGAAGACAGGCAAGAAAACTATTGCTCTGCTTATCCGGCAGTTTTGGGACTCGGGGATACACGTGCGGCCCCAAAGCATTAGGAAGTGAGCCCTCATCGCCGCCTCCATCGCCAGAGAAATCGGGGCAACTGCAGGAACGGACTGAAGGGGTCCGGTGCTTGCTGCCGTTAATGCCCTGCAGAGCATGAAGGGCTCCACAAAATCAAACTGTTATGGGGCACAGCGTGAGCTCTTAGGGCCGAAAAGCGAAACCTGCCCCTTGTGCTAGGGTAACTGCTGTTCCTCCTTCTTGCTCACTCTCCGTGCGTACGTATTTACGTGTGCCTGCCTTTTGAACTGCAAAGACCAAACGGTTCTCGGAGGACAATGTCTGGAAAGGTTTCCTCCTATTGCCAGAAGAAACAAATGTCCTACACGAGAGATATTGGCCGGGGGGCGTGGGGTTGCTTTTGGACTGGGTTCTGAATATCTTTTCGCTCCCCTCCTCCCACTCCCTTTTTCTTCTCTGATTCACAAGGAAACCACAAAGCAAACTCAGGGCTGAATGAGACTTGTTTTTGTGAATGTTCTGGCTTTCTTTTAGGACATTCACTTCCACCCCCACTTGCCCAAACCCTCTCATTTATACCAGCCCAATAAATTCAGCAAGCTTCCACCAGCGTAAACACAACCAGAACCTGGCCTGGAGTTTAAGGACCACCGCAGGACCCCTGGGAGTCACACCGATACCCGATGGCAAATCCAAATCCTCTCCTTTGGTCCGACGCTGCTTAACTTGGTTTAACTCAACCTTCTCAAATTCTTTAAACACCCTGACCTCAATGTGAGGACAGAGACGTGACCACGAGCCTGGAGTCCGTCGGTGCTGTTCACCCCCTAATTAATTCCCTAACCAGGAAAGATTGTAGGAAGAACTCTGTCAGTCCTCATTTACAAGGTGTGATCATTCGGCGTGGCAATAATCAGCAGGAAAGGCTGAAGAAATGTCTGAAAAGCTCTGGATATAGCTGATGTGTTACCAAACGCTTCCTTTCCCTGCGAAGCAGGTTCTCCTGTTCAGGGCTGCGTAGGAGGGATCGCACATCAAAGCCTGCCGGCTGCGTTGCTTATGCAATCAGTAGGGCCAAGAGTTAACGCGCTGCACCGCCGCCTTCCTGAAGCCTTACATTAAACGTAGAGCTGCCTGGGAGTTTTCTGGAGAAAAACGTCTTTTCTGAAAGAACACCTTAGCATTACAAAGTGCTGATTTATCAGAGTGAGGCATTTCGTGGGCCGGTGTTGAGACCAGGAATAGTCCCATCCTGGAGGGAAGAGATGCACCGACCTTTTCTGCCTCCACTCCTTCGCAATCCAGCTCTTTTGTCTCTCAAGTTCCACAACACGATCTGAACCCAGCTGGAAATGGAGTGACGGTTTTCAAATGAAAAAAAAAAAAAAGACTTTGGAATTTCATATCACATTTGGAATTTCTTTGATCGATTTTTCAGCCCGTTCCGGTTCTGAAATAAAAATTGGGGAAAAATTGCAGGAAGTCCTGCAGACCTGCACTCCTAGCTCCTCGCGGGGCTCCAAAGAAAGCCCAGCCCTGCCCCGAGAACTGGCTCTGCATTGCAGACGAACCTGTCGCACAAACGGGGCTAGCGACTGATTCCTGTAACAGGAGCTGGCAAGCACAAGAAAGATTTCACACCCTTCCTCCCCTGAATGGGGAAGAAGCATTCAATTAGGAACCCTGCCTATTCCTTAATCATTTCCTTTGTGTGCGTGGTTATTAATATCTTTACATGACTAGTCAAGCCAAGGGCTATGTTTTTCTGTACGCATCTTGGCTACTAGTTAATGCTTACAAAACACACACAGATGACACACCCACTGCAAAGCGAGGGAAGAGAAGGACACTCTAGTTGGCACTACTTGCAGCAGCATCTGCATTCTCCAAGCATACTGAAACCCCTACATATTTGAGGTTATACAGTGTCACAGAAAAGAGGCTGCCATACCTCCAGTGAATTTAAGTAGGTAAGGCAGGTAAAGAGAAGGAAACTGAGGCACGGGAGAAGTAATGTGACCCAAGGAAGTCAAACCAAAAGCACAATGCCCAAACCAACGACAGAATGAATCCTCCTGATCCCTCAGCACTCTGCACTGCCTGCCAGATACTTCAAAATCTCTGTAAAGAAACAAAAGGTGAACAACAAAAGCAAGCTGGAAGTAGTATGTCTTGCCACGAGACCGGAATTTGGGAAGGAAGCCAGATGTTCTCAAGCATGCAGCTGGTACATAATGGACCCAACAATGAGCTTGCACACACAGGGTGGCAAAATGATTCAGGCAACGCTGGGAAGAAACCCATTCCCTGCCTACCTTGCACCTACCACATCTGGATTCGGGCCTGTAATAAGGAAACAGGAGAAAAGGTGGAGAAATCCTGGGAGGAACTGTCAGCCCCTCCATACAGTCAGAGGACAGCAATGCATTAGGCTAGCTGTGGAAAGGAGATTGCATTAAACTAGACGCTTGCACGTCCTTGCTGACCATTCTTCTCCGCCCATATAGTAACAGCAGGAGCCAAACCCCTCCAGCCGGTGTTGGCACTAATCCTGCACCCAGGGGTGGCACACCTTGACCCACCGCTGCTCCCACTTCGCTGAGCACCAGGGATGAAAGCACGCCGTCCCTTCGGCCAGGCAGCCCGGGGCTGCTGGCAGGAGGCAGCTGCTGGGTATCCGCCTGCAGACCCAACCCTCGCGGGCGTCCGACGGGGATCTGCCAGGCCAAGGGTGCTGTTCAGACAGACACGGCGCGCTTTGCATGGCGAGTGGTAGAGAGGAAGGGGTCTGCGGCCTCTGAGAGCAGGCAGGCTGTGGTCAGAGACCCCGACCTACAGACAGCTCGTGGAGGAGCCTACGAAGATCCCCACGTGGAAGCGTTCCCCACACTGCCTCAAAAGGCAGGGAGCCCAACGGGTCTGACACGCAGGGGTACATCACGGCGAGAATGTGGGGTCCTGGATGAGATGTCCTGGCCAGAGGCAGGCCAAGGAGACAGAGTTCACGTGGGGAGGAGTGCCTGGCTTTCATTTGAGGCTGAGTCAAGGCCAAGCCACAGCCCTGAATTCTCGATCCCTGAGATCACACAGGCCTGACTTGGAAAACAACCGACAAAAACCTCGTCAAACCTGGTGACTGTGACACACCGACCGACCAAAAAGGCATTTCGTTCGGCCTTCCATCCAACCCCGAACCAAAGGGGCTCAAACCCGGCACTTCATACCCCGAACCATCTCACCTCACCAGCTAATGCTCCACCGGGGCTTTTGACTCCACCTCAGACACCGGGATGAGCCAACGGCGCTACGAAAACACCACGTGTTCCTGGAGGATATGCAGTAATAACACTCGGTATCCTGGTTTCTGTGTTCTTTATCTTTGCATTTCTAAGGCTCCCTTTGTGCGGTGACTCGTTTATTCTCAGATCTGCTGCAGAAGGGAAGGTTCGCGCTGCTTGCTTGCCAAGTCTTTGCTGTGGCCTTTGCTCTATTTCGCGGAGGGTTTCTGCACATTCAGACTATCTCAAATAAAAATCATCTGGACCGAGAAAGGGATGGCTGCTCTTTGTGTTTGACGGCACAGACCCGGGTCTGTGCTCTTGCTGAATGAGGACAATGGCTGCAATGAGTTCAGCCTGCTCTGGGGCTCGCTGCCCTCTCCGCTCGAGCAAGGCAGCCAGCCTCTGGCCCACCACCACGGGGTAGCTCTGCTCCTTCCCGAAGCTCTGCCGTCAGCCTGCAAACCTCCACGAAACCCAAGACCTGTTGCTGCTAATCTCCGTTTCCCTTTCTGCTCACAAGTGACAAAGCAGAACGCTGCTCCTGCCTCGCATTCCTCCGAGCCCACAGGAAACCATAAATCAGAAGGAAAGCATAACATCCAGAGAGAACTTGCAAAAGGCCAGACACTAGGATGGGCCGAGGGGCTGGGGAAAGGGAGCGGGGAACCTGTCAAAGCGGCCCCAAAGCGAGCACTAACCCACGTCTCCACCTTGGCTGCTCCAAGGCACGGGACCGAGGGGAAATTGAGGGTCAGGGCACCTAAAGCTCTTCCCCTCCTTCAAGGAATACATACATACGTCCGTATCTATATTCTCCATTGCTTTCCAACCCCTCTGTTGCCTCTTCTGTAGTTGCATAATAATAAATAAAAACCTTTTACCAGGAGAGGGCTAAACCCTGCCAAGAGTAACCCTAAAGGGGAGCCGTGGGCTGGGAGAAAAGGCTGAGAAGAGCCGGTGTTTGGAGGGCAGTGAGCGGGTAGCACTCGGTCTGGGAGGCACTGCTTGCTTTATCTGCCGGTGCTTGCAGTCTGGGGTGGTCCAGAATGACTGTGCAAAGCCACTGCGACCTGCAGGGACACGAGCACGATGGTTGTTGGTCTCCAAGAAGCCCAGCTCTGCTGGGAGCAGGACCACACTGCTGCTGTTTGCCCCTCAGGGCAAGAAGAGACTCTCCTGGCAGTGAAACGAGAAAAAAAAACCCTGCTAAGCACAGTGAAACAATGCAGCCCTGGTGTCCTTTGCTCGCTTGTTGTGGGACTTTGGATGACACAGGAAACTGTGGTTGGTTCGGTTTAGTTTTGCAAAGAGCCTGCTACAGCTCTGCATCCTCACCGAGCGACCTGGTCGGCAGCCAGGTCACGGGAAGCAAATTGCCTGGGAAGTGTCCCCGGCTTCGTGATAGGACCCGCTCTATTCTCCTCCCACCAGCCCTCGGTTGTGGTCGAGGCTGATGCGCCTTGAAGGCTGAACGCAGCCAGGATCTGCTTCGTTTAAAGGTGACTCGTGGTTCTGGCCAAAAAGGCCGAGACTGCCTCTGGCCCAGATAAATCTATTTATAGTGAGTGTGATGCTAATTCCGCGCTCCAGCCTGATCCACGTGTACTCACGGGAGCAGCGGTGCTGTCTGCTACCTGTTCCTTTAACCATTTCTGTGCAGCCTGCAGCTATTTTGCTCTCAGATCGCCAGCTCCTGCCACACGCTAGCTGTGTTCTTCCTCTTGCTTCCTTCTTTGGTGAACCAGAGGGGTTCATTTCCTGCAGCCCTGCAGATCTTCCTGTGGAAATTGCTGGCTCAGGCTGAGGTTTAAGCTGTGCCTTGAACAAGTGAGAGGAACCTAGGTAAAAACAGATTATGCAAGCCACTCACATTTAAGTCATTTTAAACGAACGGAATTGCTTTTATTACCTTATCTGAGGCTCGTGTTATGTTTTGTAAATAGCAATTTGTTTGCTGTCACTCTTGTGAACTGAGGAGCGCAGAGGGGATTTTGTTCATCGTTAAAATGCATCTGTCTTCGGGATAAACTGTACCAATTGCTTAATGGAGAAAATGGCAAGAGAAGGGCTGTGTTTAGCGGGTTGAGTCTCCTATTTTTGTTCCAGGATAATGGAATAAGCTGTATTTCTAATCTTGAGTAAAATCTCTCTGCAGATGGCTCTAAGCATGATGCAGATGTGGAAGGCCATGGCAATGCTTTTTGATCCCGGGAGCAGGAGAGAGTTTTCTACACTAAAAAACAGAGGTAGGGCAGCAGAAGCTGTGCTGATGTAAGTGAAACTGAGATGCTTACGAGATGCAGGATCCTCGTCTCTCTCCTCCTTGCTTTACTCTCACTTGGTTTACCCAAAGGCTCCACTGAAAAAAATTCTTTGCCTTTTTGGGCTCGACGTCTGCTCGAACACTTGAACTTGTCATCAAATCCACCAACTCCAGCTCCTTTCTGCTGAAGAACTACAAGAAGCCGACTCGACTCCGAGCTCCTTGCTGCACGATGGGGTTTGTTGTACCCCTTTGCTAAGAGTGAGCTCCTGCAGCCAGCACATGCCACCAGCCTGCTGGTCCGCGGAGAAGAGCAGCCCGAGGTGGTCTCAGCCCAGCTTTCAAATGCTACAAGAACCTCCAAGCAGACAATTAAAACATGGAAAGTGCATTAAGACACGAAAAACAGCTTGCTCAGATCTGGTTTTCACTGGGATGTGAGCACAAATCACCCGCTGGTAGGGGGGGACGTCGGGGCAGGCAGTGCTCACGCAGACAGTTCCCATCAGAGTCAGATGGGGAGCACAGACAACAACAGCTCACTGTAAGCATTTTTCAGCCCTGCACTTGAAAACCATACAGTCACAGCATCCCAAATTCCTGATTTTGCTTGCTGGTGAACATAAATATTACTTGCAAATAAACACAGCGGAGAGCCAGAGCCGAGCCCTCACTTAAAGCTTTTGCTATTAGTCTAAACTTCTTTGTACAGTCTTCTCTGCAGTTTTCTTGCTACAAACCTCCTGCAAAGTAAAAAAAAAGATCTAGTGAAGATGGTGATGTACATTTACATGTGCTCAGTCGTGACCCTTTACGCATTGCTATGTTCAGGGCAACTGCAGCAGAGAATGGCTTCATTCTCGTGTGGGGAATGGGATGGCTTTAACGTGAGAAAACTGCCAGTCCTCAGTGAGTTCTGCCTCCCCGTGAGTAGCTGGCATTATACACAGGTGGAAAAACGATCAAATATTCATTGATTACGTTCATTTTGATTTGGGGAGGATTTAATTTCTGACTCATCTGGTATTCCCTGAAAATCTTGGCATTGATATTAAGAGTGCTGTCTCATCTCAAGCGGGCGTGACACTTCTGTTCTGGTTTGGAGCGCGGTGCGGAATTTTTCACGAACATTTCGAGCTTGGTTCGCTCCCCGATCTTGGAAGGTTTGCTCTGTCTGGTAAGCGGGGTGGTGGGCGGCTCACAGCCCATATTTCTAGGTGCTGCTCCCAGCACTGATAGGCGGGATTTGGGACGGATAGAGTGTGGCTCTGCATGACCTCCGGCAGGTTGCAAAGGACCCAAGGATAACACGTTTGGTCCCACCAGTATAAACAATTCGTCTCTCAGTAACACAAATCGTTCGTGCTGAACGAGCGCTGTACAACTGTCTTTCAGTTTGTGTCTTCATTTCTAAACCAAAGGGGAATTTGTACCTTAATTACTTCCCAGCTTGGGCGTTTGGTGGCGGCTGGGGATCTGTTTGATGCTCTTGAGCGCAGGGTGTTAAAGAAGGGCAACGGGTCATTACCCAACACACAGCACCGAACCCACCAGTATTTTCTGTGGCTTGCCTTTGACATGCGAATATGCCAGAGAAATGATGAATGCGCTGCTTTCCTGCACTTCTGCTGCCAACCCTCTGTTGTCGAAGCCCTCCTTTGATTTACATTTATGTAAGACATTTTCCTGGTATTCGGTGTTTTATTTTGTTGTCTTTTCAAGGAGGCTAGATGTGGATATCCAATCCCTTCAAACAGTTTCCAGCACGTCTTCTCATGGGCGACGAGGTTCTGTGCCTACGCTTAGCTTAGCTCTAGCTTTGGTAACAATGCTCATAATGTTTTGCACATGTTTTGCACAACTATAAAAGCATCCCATTCTTCATCTGAAACATGCTAAATGTCAGTTTATGGCTCTTACCCTCCTGCAGAGCGGCTGGAGGTGTATGTTTAGACAGAGTTTTGAAGCAAGATGAATAAGACTTCATATTTTGGTTGCACAGTGCTCTGCAAACTTGAAATTAGTACATTAATATTTAGCCAAAACTGGCATTGTCTGTCTTCAAGAGCCAGACAAAGACACACGTGGCTTTTATGCACTCTGCTACATATACACAAGGACAGGCTTCTTCCAGCGTTGCTTCTCCTTTACGTTCAGATTACCAAAATGCCTCAGTATTTAGGAAGGTATCTGAGCTTATTGAGTACTTTTCCATTCACTGAATCACTGCTTTCTGGCAGCTGGTCTGAGCTCCTGTAGAACCAAGGCACTAAGCAGCACGGTCTGTTGGACCTGCTCTGAGAAGGGCATTAGATTAGATGACCTCCAGAGGTCTCTTCCAACCTAAATTACTCTAGGATTTAATGGCTTAAAGATGAAATCTCTCCTTAGCTCCTTTAATACACTCCTTATGTAATGTATCTCATGATAATAGGTTTCCCCCTCAGCTTCCTTCTCTTTTGTAACCCACGGCGAAACGTTCGAGGAGACAACAGCACCTCGAGCATCTGGGTCTCTCGCTCGAGCATCTGGATTTTCCCCGTCGAGCCGTGCCCGATCTGCAGATGAGAAGGCAGACACGAAGCAGAGAGGAAACGCAGTGCAGGCGGCAGTTTACTGCTCACCACTGGTCGTTCCACCCCGGGGGGGCAATACTGGCTGCCGTTGCAGCAGACCGTTTCCTACTTCTGCCCATAGCACTTGAGCGGCTTCTGAAATGTTGAAACCAAAGGGAAGCGGCCCTGCAACGTCACAGCACCCTTCTCACAATACTGCTGGTTTGGGGCATGGAAGGGAAAACCCCATCAGAAAGCGGACCTGGTGAGGATGAGGTCAGGAAACAGCCCTGAACCAGACTACCTCCCTGGGGCAGCGCCTCTTGTCTACGCTGCCCTTTTGGGGGTTTCAGCCCAGCAGCACGCAGATGTCTGCGCGACCTCTGGTAAAACCCACGAGGAACAGCTACTTCTCCGGGGTTCCACAGGCTGACAGTAAATAAAAAAAAAAAAAAAGCCACCATCCTACAGGCGAAGGGGGTTCTCTGCTTGCCAAAGCAGTCGGGACATCTCTCGTTCAACGTTGTCCCTGTCCCCTCCGGTCCGTTAGAAGTCGTTGTGCAGCTGATGCTGAGCTGAGCACCTCCGAGTGATGGACTCGCCGCGTGGAACGAGCAGCCCCGAGCACTGTGCTGATGAATTGGCAAAGCAACTGATGATGATGTGTTCAGTAGGAGAGAACATCTGGCTGCCAGGGCAGCTCAGTTAACTTGGCTTATTATCGTACACCTCCGTCCTGAGCCTCTGTAGGTTACAAAGGAAGCTGTGTGGCTGCATCGAGACAGGTAAGTACCTTCCCCTCATCCCCTCTTACAAAAACAAACACAGGAATTACTTCCAGCTCAGACCTGGCACATCCTGTCGCACACCTTGCCAACTTCCACTCTGAAGCGAGGCATCGAAGCTGCATTAAGCTCATGCTACAAAATTCTGTTCATTTTCAGAGAACCTGAGCACTCCCTGGCCAGTTTCCACCAAGCACGACAGGTGCACATCCCAGGGATGACTAGAGGCCATGTAAGAGGCAGCCAAGCAGAGGCACAGGTCATTTTTAGTGCCCACTTCGAACTCCCTCTGCAGCATCCTCCCTCCTCCTTATTTAGTCACTGAAGAGCTCTCACCAGGCATGAATGGAAGAAGAAATACCCCAAACACGGAAGAATCCACAGGTGGAAGCTGCTCTGTGGTAGTTACGTGAGGATCTCTGTTTTGAAGCTTTGTTATTCTTGCTGATCAGAGCTCAGCACCATTTCAGCTGACAGCTAGCAATTCTTCTGGCCGGCAGACTGAAGGATCTCTACCTTTCTGTTCTGAATATTTGTTTTGCAGAAGATGTCGGCTGCAAAACTGGTGAATGTTCTTTTTCTTCAGCGTGCACTAGATCGTAGCACCATGTCTCTAACACACTTTAAGAAAACTACAGGAAGGGAGACAATTCTCTGCACTGCAATCTGCACGGGCAGCTGCCCTCCTGCAGTCCAGCGCTCTCCAGGCCTCTGAGAGCGTCACACGGAGCACTTCTGATCCTGGAACGTCACCCAGATAGAGCACGCAAGCGAGGACTTTGAGTGCTGGAGAAGGGAATATCCAGAAGCTCCTCAGGGGCAAGCAGGCTGAGGCAGCAGGCACCACACCACGCCTGGCAGGCCAACCGGACCGTGCAGGCAGATGGCTTCTCCTCAACACGCATTTCTGGCTCTGGCTTTGTGCTGACCTGGCCAGCTGTGTTTGTCAAGAGCAGGAAGCAGGAGAGGTAACTTGCCTTATTGGAGCCTCTCGAGCTAGTTGATCCATCTGGCAAGCTCCACAAAGAAGGACCCGAGTGAGACGCGTGCCCAGGACCAGGCATGCTGATGACCAAGCATCGTCCACCCTCAAGATTTCGTCAGGTCGGTCATTTGCACTTCCCCATGAGGGATGGTTTCTGTCCTCACACTTCGATTCAGCTTGCCGAGTGACTTCAGAGCAGCAGTGCCTTGTATGCCCATCAGGAAACATTTCCACCTGCATGGATTAAGCTTTTGCAGCGACAATATGGAAACTGCAGCGCGATGGCTGCATACGGGAATATTTCTTCCTGAGACGAAGAAAGAAGCACTACACAGGCATGCCTCTCCCCAGGACAGCACCTTAGCTTTCCTTTAAAAGCAAAATGGATTTATCAAAAAACTACTATAAACGAGTCTGCCTTCTCCCAGAACGAACCCAGCGGCATCCGATTCCCACCAGGGCTGGACGAGGTCCCGCAGGCTTTGCTGAGACTTGCCCCGGTCGGCAGCTCAGCTCAGCCCCCCAGCAGGCATCTCCTTCAGCGCCGAACGCTCCCTGTTCCTTTTCTCTCCCCCTCCCCTGGGCCTTGGCTCTCCAAGGAGCTCCCCAACCTCTCCGCTCCCTTTGTCCCTGCCTGAAAGGCTTTTCCTGTGCTGCTGCCTCCAAAGGCACCAGAGGTCTCGCCCTGGCTGGCAGCAGAAGTGCTGGGGGCACCGAGGGAGGGTCCTCAGCCCCTGGAGAGCTGGGTGCTGCTCGCGCCCTCCCAGCAGTGCCAAATGTTTCCTGACGGCAGGACTTTCACCAGCTGCAGACTGCTTATCAGCTCCCCATGCACAGTCCCACGTCCATCGTGTTTCAGCTAACAAATCATCCTTGCAGGGAGAATTTTGTTGTCCTGGTGCGTACCCGATGCTGTCTTGGGCCATGCCCCGGAGATAAGACAGTTACAAGGAGGAAATTCCCCAGCCCACACAAAAAACCCAAGTGTTGGGGGTGGAGGGAACCATCAGGCAGGAAATGGGGACCAATGCTGCTTGGAGCAAAAATTAATAGGTTCTCTGTGCTGGATCATGTGGTCCTGGCAAGGGAGAACAAAGTTGGCATTGTAGGGTCCAGGCCCCAGCAGCAGAAAAAGGATTGAGGCACGAAGTCAAGGGTCAGAACAACAGCGTGCAGCCCTGTAGGACTCACAGATACCCGTCCTCCGTCCTTTCCCACCGTGGGGACTGAAAATCTAGCTAGAAACCTCAAACCCTTCTTGGTTTCACCTTACACATCTCGTCTCATCCCACAGAGCTCAGAACTGCAGGTAGAGAAGCGTGGAGCACAAGAAGCACGGGGAGAGGCCAGGCACCTTTTCAAAGGGCGCTTCCCCAACGCCCATCTCCCCTGGGTGAGACAGAAGCTGCCATTTTACTGACGCTTTCCCGGTTTATTTTTAAGCCAACCTTCACTCCCAGCAGCTTCCCTCTCCCTGCGTGCAGCCAGCTCTCTTCAGCTCCACCCCGGGACGCTCTGGTGTCTGCACTTCAGCACAACCTGCACGCCTGTGCACTGCAGCGCACGAAAGCCCGTTTTTCCCACTGCCTTGGGGGAAATGGGTACGTCCGTGTTACCGACCCGTGCAGAGAGCGGGGAAGTACCAGGGTTGCTTTTCTGCGATCAATTCCGGTGACATTACGGAATGCAAAACATTAGCCATTAACCTCCTTCTGCAGAGGGTAGGGGCTTGCTTGCCCCCACCTCCACGCGTCCCGGCTGCGCTGGCGCCTCTGACCCAGGCTGCAATATTAAAGCAGGAATAATTGCGGTGAACACAAGCGAAGATTAAAGATGAGCCCAGAGGCTACAGCAGCTTGGGTCCTGAGAGGAGCCTTTTCCCAGCCACCACCATACACGATGTATCAGCTTAGAGCCGTCCAGCGTCTCGGTGCTGTCGACTTGTCTGCCGCCGTCCCGTGGCTTCTTTGTGCGTTATCTCCGCATTCGGATGAGTCAGTGGGACATCAAGAGCCAGCATGAGTCCCAGCTCCCCAGCTCCGCCTGGCCGAACTGGTTTCATGACGCCCTGTGAGCACTTCAGGCAGGTGTCGCTCTCCAAATTCAGCTTGCTGCCTTCTCCCCTCCGGTGTCGGGCTCCGAAACAAGGGCAGCCTGCAGCCCATGCAAGGAGGGGAGCTGGGAAGGGTGTGGGAAGGGGAAGGGGAAAGGGAAGGGGAAGGGGAAGGGGCCTCCTGCTGTGTCAGCGCCGTCCCTGCGGCCGTTTCCTACATCCTGGGGCGAGGTCGCGGGGTGGGGACAAATCCACATTTCCTGCCAAAATCTGGGTTTAGCCGGGAGGACAAAGGGGCGATGTTCTGAAAAGAAACCGAGCTGTGGGAAACTGCATTGTTTCGGGGATGCTGGAAGGGAGAGGGAACAGCAACGGGCAGGCTTCGACAGCCACGTCCTGCAAGGAGTTACGGGGGATCCTACCTTACCCCGGCCCTGCAAACGCAGCAGGACCGCGGTGATGTTCCGCGGGTGTTCTTCTCACGTGCGTGGGCATAAAAGGGCCTCGAAGCAAGCCACGAGGGTGTACGCTTGCATAACTTTTCTTTGTCCTAAGAGCTCTGATAGATCCCTTTCAGCTGCTCCCTGTGCCCATGGAGATGCGCTTCCCTGCCGCTATATATATCTGTAAGATCTGCATATGTAGGGAACTGTATTTTCGGCCCGACGACGTTCGGCGATTCAGCAGACAGAACCATATGTCTGTCTCCTCTGTGCGGTGTTAAATAAAGACTGGCACAGCTGCTCGGATGCTGACAAAGGACTACAAGCTATATATTTGTCTCTGCATGGATCCGAATGCACGGACGTGTCGGCCATTCAGCTAAATTTTACCCCCGTAAAATATCCTCGTATCGATGCACCCAACCCCTGGAAACGCTGCACGTGCACATGTGCACTCACACACGTGTTCGCACGAGCTGTTGCTGTTAATAAAGGGTAGGGAACTTATTCAGCCTCGCTGTAGTGTGACGAAGCAGAGCGGGTATGCAGAGGAGGGATTATCTCACTCCCTGATGTTATATAATCTGTTTAGACTGTGCCACTCTGTGCTTATTTAAGGAATGAATGAGCACTCCACTCGGGGATGTGCCACCCATGAACCCTGACATCACGCCTTTAATCCCCCGTAACGAATATGCTGCTTTGCCTCTGCGCCGCTCCCCCGCTCACAGACCACGCTACGTCCGGCAAAGTCCTGCAGCACAACAGTTACTCTCAGGGACCACGTGTGGGGGTTAGTCCCCAGTAAATTGAGTGATGGCTCGCTGCAGCGGAGCACCAGAATGCTCTCGGCCTCCCGACAGGGAGCTGGCACATAAGCAAAGCACGCTTCCCCTGCAAACGTCTTCACAGATAGGGTAAAGCAAGACAAGAATGCAATTTTGGGGGCACGCTGATGTAGATGTACACGCTGCGCTCGGCTAACCTTGTGTCCAGTTGGGATGGGCTGTGAGAGCACATCCAACCTTCCCGCTGTTTTTTTTCCTTTCTCCCTTCTTAGACGTCAAGGGCCCTGAGCTGAATTCCCTCCTCTGCAAACTGAGAGGCCAAAGGAGACCGCAAGACGCAAAAATAACAAGTCCTGCAGGTGGGTTGCTGTAAAACAAACCCTCCCCGGTACGCCTCGCCGTGCGCCCCGCCACGCAACAAGGCTGGAGCGCTTTGCCACGAGGTTGGGGCAATTACCGTGCCTTGTTTTCTTCGTTTGGGAGCCGTGGCTCAGAGGAGCGATCGGCTCCTGCAGCAACATGTGCGGCTTACTCACTGCTTCTTTGACCTGCGCTGGCGTTGGCTCACCTGGTTTGTCAGGGCAGATGCCTGCGTGCCTGGGCTCCGCTCATACGCACGGGACTAGCGGCAGAGCCAGTTTCCCCGCCACCTGGCTGCCATTGCAAAATAGATCGGGGATTATCAGTTCCGAGTGACCCTCAAGCGCACAAAACAGACACGAAAAGAGCCTTCGCTGGGCCTCCTGAAGGAGCACGGGCTCCAGCAGACCCTTCCCTTTTTCTGACGCTGTAGTAGAAGCAGGAACCCTTTTCCCTCCCTGCCAGCAGCCCGCACAATGGGCAGAACATTACGCACGACACTTTTCCCAGGGCCGGCCACGATGGGAGCTGTGCCTGCAGTTGTGGGCAGCTCCTCCTGGGCCGAGGGCCAGCCTGGCCTGCAGCTAGGAATGGACGCGGTGGGGCTGCAGGAAATCAGCCTCCGCCCTCCCAGTCCACGGGAATAATTATTCAGCATCCCAGCCCTGCTCCCAGCCCTCTGGGGTCCTCCAGGGAGCGGGGCTGGCAGCTCACGCTCCAGCTGCTGCGTACACAATTCACCTCCACGCAGATACACATCTCCTGGGGCTGTGGTTAAGCCGTGGCCTCCATCCCCTTGGCCTGGGACCGAGACACAGTTCCCCAGTGCTCCAACATACGGGGAGTGCTGTAGCTCAAACTTCTGGACTTGCTTCCAAGATCTTAACAGAGCAGGCTCGGCAGTGCCTCAAAGAAGAGGAAGAAGCAATTAGAGAGCTACTGGCAGGTAAAAACCCCAACCTCCTGTGCTGGCCAGGATGCCTGCTTCCCCCTCTCCCTCCAAGTCTGCAGTTGGTGGTCAAAGAGCTCGTGCTTCCTCTTCCTTCCCGCACAGGAGAAGTTTGCACGGCGTGGAGTCAGCACCGAGCTGAATCTGCCTTCTTTTTTTCCTGCTTTTTCTCCACCCCGTTTTGAAACAAGCTTTACAGAAGACAGGAACCACGTTCATTACGGGAGGAGCTAGCAACCTGTGCGTGCACCAAACACTTGGGGAACAGGAGCCAAGAATCTCTACAGATGTCTGAAATCAGAACACAGCCCTGTGAGGTACAGGAGAGCTGCAAGCAAGCAGGAACTCTTGCTCCAGGGATATCCGACCTGTCCCCAAAATTCAACCAAATGTGGACTGCAGGGCTGTTTCTAGGGCTCTTTTCTTTCTCCCAGCTAACTGGACTCCCAAAGCCAGCAGCAGTCTGCTTTTTTTAAGCAAAGCCAGTGCTGGGAAGCCAGAAAACCTCATGGTTGCATTGGCTTTCCTGCTGCAAAAAAATTAATACTGTGGCTGAAATTTCAGTGTTATGAAACTAGGTTTTAAAGAGACCGCCGCCTGCTCAGAAGAGCTTGGGATTGCAAAGCTCTTGGGCTTGATTTTCATTCTTCCTTCCCCACCTCTGCTCTCCCACCGCCCCTGGAGAACAGGGCAATTTCGGAGGCTTAGCGTCGAGGCGTTACGTGGTCAGCCATTTCAGGCACCTCGAGGTGCAGCAATTAACACTGTCTTACTCTACAAAGGCTACAGGAAGACGCAAGCTGGCGGGGAAACCGGCTCTGTCAACAGCTCCATGTATCTGCACGAGGGTGGGCAGACTCTACACCATTGCTTCCCATCACCTCCAGCTTCCCGAGTTTCATCGGTGTGCGTGGCAAAGGCCGCGGAGCTATCCCTAGGCTGCGCAGCTCGCCGGCTGTGCAGTGACACTCGTTTCAGCAGGAGCCTGCTGAGAGCCCACGTGAACGAGGCTACCGCAAGCAGTGGTTCGCTGAACTCTTACCCTGGGTGTGCTCACGCCGCCACGCGGCAGTCCTTCGAGGACCGGGACTGGAAGCCGGAGGCGCTGCGTGGTGCCAAGGCGACCAGCAAAGCTCAGCTACTGAGGCATGTGGCACTCCGCGAGCAAGAAGGGATGGCTCTCCCACAGATCATCTCAACAGCACAGATTAGCTAGCATCAGCATCTCTCCGCCGCATTACCTCTGGGTCTAATTACCCTCTTCCACCACAGGGTTATTGCTCTTTTGTTTTTACCCCCTTTAGCAAGCTTTGCCAACCAACTTGCAGCCCTCTTACGTTCCTTATTACAGCTAGACAACTAGCAGCTGGTGAAACTCTGACCTTGGCTTTCTTGGTGGCTTTTGGCCATCCCAGGAGGCAAAACCATACTTAGCATGTGAGAGACGAAGCTTACACCCAGCAAAACTTCTGGGATCACTCCGAGTGAAGAGCTTTCTCCTTACACTTATCTCACGGCAACCAGAAGGAGAGCCGGGGAGAGAGAAAAATGTCAGAAGAGTGACTGAAGAGGTGATTTTCATTTCCCCGCAAGCCACACGCATCCCAGCCAGCAGAAGGACACGGGGAGGAACAGCTACTGAAAAGGAAAGCGACTTCCAGCTCCCACGCTGATCTGTCAGACAACCAGGAGCATTTCAGTTTGCAAACGTCCTCACTAGGTACATACACAGTCACACAGCAAAGCATGCTCCACGGGGGTTATTAAGCTAACAATTTGCCAAACTATGGAATACCAAAATTCCCCTTGTCTACGTGCTACACCACGAAACTTGCGAGCTTCATCTCCCATGAGCAGGCTCAGACACCGCATTTCAGCGTTTAATGCTATCCACTGCAAACTCCCGGCTTCTGTCTTCCGCCAATTTTATCCTGGCAACCACACCAAAAAATTCCCTTGCTGATTTGGAGCGTTGGGAGGAAGCCGGGGGGTTCTAGCTTCAGACCCTCGGCCCTTTGGGATACTCCGCTCGTGCAGTTCACAGGTCAAAGCTACTCAGGAAACTGCTTGCCAAAAATCTGGCATGAAATACCATTTAGGACGCCAACCCAGAGATCTCAATTGAGTTCTCGCCCAGGCGATTCTCTGCTACTTGGGGATTCTCCCTGACAATGACTGAATAAATGAATTACCACCTTCAGATCTGCCCGCACTAACGCAGGCTGGACTGCAGCTTTTCCTTAGCACTTCAGGATTCCCAAGGGAGCTGTGATGTCAGGGAGCCTCAAATTAAGGGATTTTTGCTTCCATATGTTAGCACCTCCGGGGGAAAAAAGCCCTGCACCATGCGAGGGCCCTGCTGTGATCTGCTGTGAAGCTGCCACGGCTGAAATGCAGCGCAGAATCATTCAGCAAGCAGGCTTTTTGGGGTGATGCCACCACAACCACAGCCTTAGTATGGCACAACAAGTGCACGCGGCGACAAAACCACGCGTGGAGGGACGAGCCGCCCTGCTAGACTGGGGACGGACCCTGCCATAAAGCATCCCCCAGTACAACTCCAGTAATGGTCCCATTTGAGGCCTGGGCTCACTTTGGAACGATGCTGAGTAAGCGAGGCTGCAAGGCAGGAGGGGACACGAAGCCTCACTGCGAGCGGAAGGCACCAGGCTGAGGCACAGACATCTGGGGGCTGGACGGACAGGACGGACGGCTGAAACAGGGTGAGCATCTCACGGCTGCAAGAGGAAGCAACCCGACGGCGACACCTCTGCTTTGACTCTCCCCTTCGCGTACTTCAGACCCTGTGACTTTAGAAGTGCAGTGCTAAAGAGTGAGAAATGGAATAAACAGATAAGGGCAGGAGTCATGATTGATACAGATAATGCCTTGCTGCTTTTGCGATAGTATCTTCTCTCTCGTGCAAGTAAAGCAGCAAGTGATGGTAATTGTACTCATTAGGCTCCGATTCAAAGAGAAGCTCTCTGTGGGCGTATCTTCTTGCGACTGCAATCGGCAGCAGGGATCTTGCTTACATAAGGAGCCTTGTGTAACGAAAAACAATTCCCAATCAATGCCTGTGCTCTTTTTGTTAACCTGGTTTAGTTAAACAGAGGAAGTCTTCCTGTGGCCACTCTGGGTGTGATTTCAATTTGCTTTTAGGTGACTTCAGCTAGTAAGTCTGGCTGACATCAAACGGCACGTCAGTGGTGTGCAGAGGCAATTAACACCAGCCAAAAATCACACAAGCTATGAAGATCTTTCTGCAGAGGCCTTCACTAACACATGCTCACACAGCACGGACGCGTTAAAACTGGTTACACCAGCTTTAAACTCCTCTACCTCAATCTGTTATCAGACCTAGCAAGAACAGTTTGAATAAGTGCTTTTAATTCTTCCCGTTCTGTTTGAAACACCCTGGTGGGAGTTAGAAAGTATTTTCTCAAGGTACTTGCTTTTTTCACTTTCTTTTCCTCTGGCAAGCGGCAATTTCTTGCCTTGCACCTTTCAAGGAGCTGGAATTCCTTGCCTGAATTTCCCTTTGCCCAATGAGCGCCACAGGGTCGTGCAGGCAGCGCCCTCGGACAGGGCAAGGACCTGCTCTGGTGGAGCTTCTGCCTCAGTGGCAGGTTTTCTGTCCCTTCCAAGAGGCACGCGGGTCCCTCGGTGGCCCGGCTGGATGCACGGGGGGTGCTGCTGCTGCTGGCTGTCCCCTTGGGTGGTGGCAGCCACAGGAGGTCCTCACGAGAAGACGCCAGCAGCTGAGAGCACACAGAGCCTGCTGGATCCCCCAACACACAGCGTCCTCAGGGACGTCCAGCAGGGAACCCTGACCTTTCAGCAATTAATAGGGTTAATTAATAGCAACGGCGACGGCACCAGCAGCGCTAGGTAAGGACATAACCGCTTATTTCCCTCCCCCGTGGGAATTACCACAGAGACATTTGGGGTTTCCTACCCGCAGAGCGCTGCAGCCAGGCCCGACCCCTGCGATTTGTTCCTCCTCCACCCTCATCCTCCCGAGTGTTGCTGACACCCGGGTCGGGCGTTGATGTCCCTGCCTGTCCCTGAGCACCACGAGCAGCTTCTCGGAGCGAGGAGGGGACGAAGCTGGGGGTACACCTCGGGACGTTGCCCAAGGACATCCATTTCGCACGGGGGAGCCAAGTGTGCTCATCGTAGCGCGGCAAATCGGGTCAACGCGGGGCCGGGCAGCAATGGGGTCGTCGCTGCATCGCCCCGACCACTGGAGCCAGGCAGAAATGGGTTCCTAGATTTCCCAGGCTACTGCTAGCTAACCAGAGGGCTCTGCGGGTCGGGGAGATGAAAGCCACGGCATCTACGGGTTGCATTCAAATGTGCTAGAACTGGTCTTTCAAGGTACTCACATTTGTTTACTGGAACAGAATCTGCGTGTCTCTACAAGATGCCCCACAGAAGTAAGGTTCGCTGCCAGCCTGCCGAGCTGCACGCACGGAAGGGATGGAAAATAAAAGTTTTCTTTGTAGCAACTGGTCCCTCCGAAGCAGGAGGCTGGGACGGATCGCTGCGTGTCGACCGCTGCTTTCACTATTTTGACGTGCGACTGGATCCGATTGCTAAAGTAGACTAGTTTGGTAGCCTTATTATGGGATGCCTGATACAGTGTGTGTTCATGCCTATGTAATTGTTTGGTGGTTTTTTTCTTTCTCCTCTGTACAACAATCCGATCATCCCCAGGGCTCAGCACTGAGGGGAACGAGGCTCTTGCAAACCACGACACAAACTCTCCTGGCTGAGGACCGCGATGGGAAACCTGTGTCAGTTCTTGCCGCTTCCCCAGAGCCTTCCCCTGGCAAGGGGCAGGTCACATTACCTGCTGCTGTCAGTCTGTGCTGAGGAGGTGGGCGATGTGCTACCTTCTCTCGCCTCATTTTTATCTATACTTTTATATGTCGCTCATTTTGCATGGTATTTTAGTTTTCGATAGTTGCAAGCTTTTAGGGATGCATTACTAGGCATCTCTGCCCCGCGCTAGGAAGAAAGCCCGTCCCTGACACACAGCTAAGGGCTCTCTTGTACCATCAACGAATAATTGTAACACAAGAACTAATTAAAGAGTTGGGAGGAAGAAAAGTACACGAGGAGACTAAACTCCTTGGAGGAGCCTAAAACCCCTTGAGAAAGTCTGAAGAACTGTATTTTGGTTTTGGTTTTGCTATAGGCCCGCAAATGTCAGTACTTTGTCACTGTTTCAAGTGGTAGCGGTTACAAATTCCCCTGCTATACGTATTGCAGCCCTCCTGAAACGCACAGGCTTACTTCTCCAGCCTAATCTCTTGTTCTCCCTTTAGCAGGCAGACTGTGTCTAGCCATTGGGGAAATAGTTCATAATTCCGTGCTTAAATAACTGGCTTTTGATAGAGGTCCAGCAGAGTGCTCTGAGGGCTGTTTTGTTTTTATGGTTGGAGCAGACAGAGCAGAATGATGCTGCCTGCATACTAAGAAACTTGGCCCGGAGCCCACACGCACCAAAGGCAAAATAAATAAATAAACATATCAATCAACCCTGACGTCACCGGGAAAAGGGTCACTGCCATGTGGAACGAGACATCTGGACAGTGAAGTCACCGCGCTGGAAGGATGCCACCGAGCAGTTCACATGCTCGGCAGCACAATGGGGTAAAATGACAGTTAAAAAAAAAAAAAGGGAATAAATCTTAATTGATGCTAAGCGAGCACAGGTTTAAAGACGGAGCTTCGTACCTCCTGCAAACCTATCCGTGCATCTAACTTTTTCCCAATCAAAAGCTCCCAGGACACCTAAATAAGACCAGCCCGTCACCTCACACGGTACTGTCCTTTACACCTTCAGAAACAGCTCTGGAGCAAGCAAGAGCAGGATCTCACCATGCAATTAGAATCAAAATGCGGGGAGGACCCTTCCCCCAGCCCCGCAGATCCCCATAGCCGGGGTAAATTCGCCCCACGAGCAGCACTTGCCCAGGTATTTGCGTTACCTGCAGCTGCACGCAGCCACGCACACGCCTGCAGAGAACGGCAATTGTTCGGAGCAGCCACGGCACCAGGCCACCGCAGCCTTTTGTACGGAGCTCGCATTCCAGGAAATTATTTTTAAACGCACCGGGAGGAAAATGCAAAACCTTCCGTTTAATAAACAAAACCGTTCAGAGAAGGTGCAACGAGACACGTCTGCTGAGAGGGGAGCTCCCTTGGCAACTCTCGCCCCTGCCCACACGTCCAAGCAACTTGCTTGTGCGGGCTATTGTCTCTTTCCTTCTGTCCCCATCCAAGCACGGTATGGAAAGCAGCGGGAGATCGCCGGCCGTGGAAGCTGCCAGCTCCCCCCTTTCTAGCACCCGGACATCCTCCTGCCCCATGCCAGGACACCTCGCCAGGATGCTCCTGGCATCTGCACCCAGGCCGCGGAGGCTCCTCTGCAGCCGGGGGCATCGGTGCAACCACCCGATTTAAACGCAGCACCGCCAAGCTCGAGTCTTTGTGTTGTCAGAGCCCGGATTCCTCCTCCAAGACCGCTAACCCCCCCCCCCCCCCCAGCCCTCCGAGAGCTGGGGATGGGAGCGCTCGGAAAATGTCCGCGGGTCTCGGCGCCGGCTCCCCGGGCGCTCCTCGGGCGCTCGCCGGGTGCTCGCCGGGTGCTCCCTGGGTGCTCCCTGGGTGCTCCCAGGGGGGGGAGACTCCTCCAGCCGAGCTCCCCAGCGCTGTCCCCCGGCAGCAACCCACTCCTCGAAGCGGCCCCAGCTGCGGCTCCGCATCCCGGAGCGCCGAGCGCTGGGGGTCCCCCCCCCCCCCCCTCCAAAAAAAAAAATTCCTGGGGCAACGCCGCTTTCTCCCCCTCCACCACCCCCCCCTTTTTCCCCGGGCTTACCGGAACCGGGGCGAGTCCTTGATGCACTCCTCAAACTCCACCGTCATCCTGGCTGCTCGGAGCTCAGCGGAGGAAGCGCATCGCCCGGCGGCGGCGCAGCAAGGCGCGGCTCAGCGCCCGCCCCCCCGCCGCCACCGGGAAGGGCCGGGCGGGGGGCTCCGGGCAAAGCTCCTCAGCCGGTGCCGGGCTTCTTTTGCAAAGCTCCCGGGGGGCTTTGCTCACCTCCGGGGGTTTGGTCAGCTTCGGGGGGGGGGGGTTTGGCCAGCTCCGGGGGGTTGCCCAGTTTTTTTGGGGGGGGGGGGGGGTTGCCCGGTTCTGGGGGGGTTGCGCAGCGCCCGGCTGCCAAACCCTTGGTTTCTCCCCTCTAAAGCGCCCCCCCCCCCCCCAGAATCCCAACCCGAAAGGGTTGGAGCCCTTCGCCAAGTCCAGCAGGCTCAGGGCTTGCCCATGTCCCTGGGCACCCTCTTGGGCCACCCTCTGGGTGAAGAATCGGTGCCTGACACCCAGCCCGAGCCTCCCCTGCGGCAGCTGCAAGCCCGCTCCCTCGGGTCCTACCGCCGGCCACCGACTCGTGCTAATTCAGTGGTTAAAAATAATTTCTGGCCAGAATGATCTTGATTTTTAAAAAAAAACATTCTGCTGAATCTCAAGAAAGCCCCCTATTTAAAATACAAGCTACCAAAGGGACCGTTTTCTCAGCTAAAGACCATACAAGGTACAAGTCTTTCTATTTTTTTCAAGGTTTCCTTGATTTTTTTTCCCTAGCTTGGGACTACAAACGGATACTGGGGATCTCCAAAGGACCAAATAGGCAGAAAACTAGTAGAAAACTTAACAGCCAGCCGGAGGTGCAGCCCCTCGCCTGCACATAGGGTTTGCCACCACGTTGTGGGTGCTGAGGAAACAGATTGACCTGTATAGGATGCACGCAGCAATCCCGTACCAGTAGTGTCAAAAGGATTGGCACCAATCCTGTTACAGCTTAATCTAGTTTTTAATTTTCTGCACACAGTGGATTTGCTGCTGCCATCAGCCATGCAGGAAATCTGCAGTAACTCCGCCGAAGCCAATGTAATCACACAACATCTGGGCTTGTGGGTCCATGGGAACAGATCACATTTGCTGCAGGACATGGCAATGTAATTTGGCATGGATAAATGAGACTAATTACAATGGGCTTAGTTTGGATCCTCCACCCATCAAGCACCGCGCAGAGAACAGCATAAACTGCACCAGTCACTGCAAGTCTTGCACGAGTTTAAGACTGGGAAGTCCCCAGAGTGCAAATCCCCATGTTTTATGAAAATGCCTTCTGTGTAATATGGACCTGAACTAAAACCAGAAGTGAAATGAACACTAGGGCCAGGCGCATCTGAATCTGTCACAAAATGTCACATTGAGGCCTTACCTCAGCCACGGGCAGAGCCATGATGAAACCAGATGAAGGAAGATGCTCAGTGCCATTTCCATACAGACTGCAGCTAAGATTCACCTCTAGGCCAGGCTCTCGTTCCTGTCTGAGCTCCCAGACCTGCTTGATTTGCCAGCCCCAGTCCGGAGTATTGGTGTGCGAATAAACGTCTGACATTGTTTAACACAAGCTGGAGGGCTCTGAGGAGCACAGAAGGCATCAGCTCGGCCCATCAGCTCCGTCCAGAATGGGCAAGGTGACCTCTTGTGGCCTCTGCTTTACCTTGTTCCATAAACGTCCGGTCAATACATTTTTTATTTTCTCTGGCTCTTCCAGCACAGACGAAGGCATGGGGATGTTTCTGCCCGTGTATGCACGCACAAGCTCGGGGATTGGAAATTGCCATCCTCTTCAAAGCTGAGATTCATCAGTTTCGTTACAATGGAGTCTGGATGCCATTGTGCGAACTGAAAGCTCGTTGGATTTTTCCATTCAAAACAGATCGCAGATTTGTGCGAGGTGCCAGGGATTTTTCTGTTACGCTGCTTTGCTCTTTGTTTATACTGCTAGGGTATTTATTGTACACACAGATATCGCACTTCAGTATTTTATAAAGATGAATAAAGATTTTAAAATAACAAAAACAGTCACAAGGAACATCTGCAGCCTCTGTTTATCACTGTCTTACCCTATTTTTGTCGCTGTAGCTGTTATTTACCCGCAGCGATGGTAGCCTGAACACATCTTTTCATAGGCACGCTGAAAAAGACGAACGCAGGCCTGCCCGAAAAGTCTGCATCTGTTTTTTATGGGGACTTTGACACAGATATTGGCAGATTCGGGAACAGTTTCACACAGGGTGGGTTCAGAACATCAGAGCCTTGGAGTCAACAATCCCCCACACAAAAAATAATGCAGGAAAGGAGAGTATTGAGGACCACTCACCACAGTTAAGTGCTGCCTGTACCCCAGGCCTCACCTTATACGCTTCTTGCCCCATAAGCCTTTCATTTTTCTGTGGGGGCTATTCCTGCTCTGGCACTTTGAGTCTTAATTTTTTGACATGCTTTACTGACTCCTGGGGTGACCAAAACCCCTCGATCTATGCTTGGGAATAGCCCCAAGGGATCAGCTTCCATCATCAGCTGACAAAAATGAGACAAATAAATAAAAGTTCTCTCAGAAGGTTTCTAAAAAAGAAGCAAATAAATAAAAGAAGTTCTCTCAGAAGGATTCTAAAAAAGAAGCAAATAAATAAAAGAAGTTCTCTCAGAAGGTTTCTAACAGTGAACGCTAAGGCAAATGCAGCCACTTATGAGAAGACAGTCGCTCTGTAAAAGCTGGAGAGCAGCTGAGCAGCCGAGGAGGAGGATTTCCGAGGGTTTATTCCCTCACCATCACTGCCTGGGCTCCTGGGGAGGCCGCTCAGGGACTGAATTTCCCTCCAGGCGAACGCTGCAGCGGGGACACGGGGCTGCAGCGCCCTGTGATGGCGGCCGCCTTTCGGCGCAGCCTGGGCCTCGCTGAGGCGGCGCCGGGCCCCGGCGGCGGAGCGTTGCCGAGCCCCGGCCGCCTTCCCCCGGCCCCTCGGCCGCTTTCGAGCTGCTCCGGGGCCTCAGCGAGGCCCGGGGCCGTTCCCCGAAGGCCCCGGTGGCGGAAGCGGGCGGTGCTGGGCGGGCCTGCCGGGGGGAAGCCGGCCGAGGAGGGGCAGCGAGGCCGGGCAGGGCGCCGGGGAGGCCCCGGGGTCGCCTCGGTGCTGCGGCGGCCCCCCCCCCCGGAGCCGGGAGCGGTGGGAGAGCTTCTCCGGTAGCGCAGCGAGGATGGTTTCTCCCAAAACGCGCTATTTAGTGTTCTTTCAATACTTTGGCACTAAATATAGGTAGGTGCGGGAGCTGCCCTGTGTGCTGCACGTGAGACGGTGCTGGGGGAGCCCCGGGTGGGCATGGGGAGGCTGCAGGGAGGCGACTGAGGAAAAAAAAGAAAAAGAAAAAGAAAAAGAAAAAGAAAAAGAAAAAGAAAAAGAAAAAGAAAAAAAAAGTAAAAGGAGTGCACGGGTTTGGGGGAGCACAGAGGGTGTTTGGGGGAGTGCAGAGATTTGCGGGGGGGTACAGTGGTTTAGAGTAGAGCTGCTACACGTGCCAAGTCGGTGAGCATGGGCAGGGGATTGGGCTGTGCTTTACTACTGCTACAGATAAATATTAGAGGGTATTTTGGACAGGAAAAGCAGAAAATGGGCAAAGGGAAAATGTGAAAGGGCAGAGAGGAAGGTGAACGTGGATATAAGTCGGTGGGAGTGCAGGTAATTACATTTCCTGCAGTGTGGTTTGGGAGGGCCGGCGGTGTGGGTAGCTGTGGACGGGGTGGTTGCCCGCGCTGCCCTGGAGATGCAGGTGGAACGAGCCGTGGTGCGGAAAGGAAGCTGGGACTGCCTTTCCCCAGGCCTTAAACATCCCACATCCGTAGTTAGGCTTGTTTACATAAAAAAGAGTGTGTGGGAGAATTATTGCAGCCCCAGCTTGTGGAATCGTGCCTATCTGCATGAGGGTTTTCCAGAATAACACCACCATAAGCCAAAACCCACACTTCTTTTGCACAGCAGAGTTTGTCTCGTTGTGGGCACTGGCCTAAATTACCCTGCGTGGTTGCAGGTAGGCCGAGTTTGGCCTCAGGACATCTCTCTGTGCTTCGGTGCTTTTTGTGAGTGGCTGTGACTCCTGGAACAGCGAAGGAAGCTCATCACAAGTCGTCTTCGCGGCCTTCACATCCGCAGGGCCTGCAAGAAAGGGTCCTGTAAGTGGCATCCAAATCAGGCCCTGAAAAATCTTTACCTGCAAACCCTTTTCTAGTGGAATTTGGCTGCCTCATCTTCCCATCCCAACATTGCCCGTCTGAAGGACCAGTTCAGGAGGTGGCATTGGAAGGATGATTTTTGTTTCCAGTCGTCTTTCCAGAATGCCACCATTGCTTCGGTTTTCATGTCCATTTTTCAAAGTGTTTTGTCCCTGCAAGCTGTGTAAAAAGGTCGAGGTCGCTCAGCAGCAAACAATTTGATAATGAGTGCCCAGCATTAACTTCTGGGTGTGTTGGTGGACTCTGTGTTAAGACATGGGGTAGAAAATGCAGGGTCGCGATACGTATCAATAACTATTGTATTTGTTTTACTCTGCAGTGGGGTCATGGAAACTTCAGTTAACCAGTCAGGGATTGGAGTCCAGAACTATTTGGAGGTACGTCCTTGCTAATCATATTGTCATTAAAATGAAACTTAATGGTTTTGCCCAGGTCGAGTCTGGGGCAACGTTTGGCAGGCCAGGCCCTGCCTGTGTATTAATAGCCAACATTTTCATGATTTGTTCTCATTACCAGCCAGACTCTGTGGTCACAAACTGGAGCAGTGCTCCATGCTGTGCCTCAGTTTACTGGGTGACTGTTCTTGCTTCGCCTTGCCAAGCAGCCCACAGAAGGAAAGTGTGATGAGTTAATAGTTTGAAGAGGAGTTCTCAGGATGTATTTGAATGGCTCCTTGCCTGAGACCATTGTGGAGAAAGTGTATAAATATTGTGCAGATCTTGAAAGAAGAGCCCCAAAGGACTTTCTATCTCATTTATCTAATCCTCTGAACCATCCAGCGTCTCAGCCCCAGGCGCCGGACTTTGGGTGAGCCCAGCAGTTGTTTTGCATTATCCAAGTCACTTTGTTTTAACAAGCGAATGGGTAGGATGGGTGATTAAAGGGGAAGAAAAAAAAAAAGAAGAAGAAGAAGAAAAAGATAAACTTATTTGGTGTTGTCTTTTCACAGTATCAGCGTTTTGCTGGCCAGTTCTGGGATATGTGCTTTGCTTTCATGTGGTGGTATTGATGCTGGGCACTGCTGAGCAGGGCTGTGTCTATTAGAACCACATGAGATGTCTTAAAGCAAGTTTAATAGAAAACTTCTGGGGCCTGCAGGAATTTATCTTCCTTCCTCCATTTCTGTGCAGCCTTGAACTTCATAACACTTGTTTCCAAAGCCAGGAAGGCAACTGAAGGGAAGGGCAAGATTAAATCTGTAATGAGATCCTTATTCCGTTCTATGTACATTCAGACATTTGTTTCGTTTGCCATTACAGGCAAGCAAATAACCTGTGAAGTGTAGACTGTGCGGATCAACAGCTGGTGTCATTAGAAGTAGAAAGGACTGGTTTGTGAGGGTGTACTGCAGTCCTCCAAGTGCCAAGGTAGAGCTGCTGAGCTGTGGCTGATCTGGAGGCCTGTCTGTAACCCTTTGTCACCGTGTCTGTATCATACAGGACATGCGGAGGTCTGAAGGAGCTTTTTAATATCTCTCTGAGGCAGGCTTTGCAGACAAATATATTTGGAGACAATATATTTGACTTGAAATACTTGCAAGCCCAGCTTGCTTGTGGTGGGTCCAAAGCAGAATTCCAGACCTTGCTTTCCCAGATCAGGATGTTTGAGACCTGTGATTTGTCCCCCTGCAATAAGGAGGGACGTATACATGCTGCAAGACTCCATGCTCTAGTCTCAGTTCTTACAGATGCCCCTCCTGGAGAGGAAAATCTCCCGTGCAGCACCTTTTGCTGAAGTGGGCAGCTGCTACTTGTGCTCACAGGCGCCGTATGCGAGGCCTGCTCGGATCTACAGAATGAAGTTCCTTTTTGTGTTTGGTTTGAAGCATCTCCTGAGCGTGCTGTTTCCCATTGTGCTGGTGAATGCTGCCCAAAACTAATCTTCCCACATGAAGCACTGCTTTGGCCAGCAGCCTTGTGCCAAGTCCAGATATTATTCCTCATGGAAGGAAAAGGGGGAGAAAGAGAACACAGATGAACTCTGTGCTATGCAAAGCAGCTTCGGTACAACTTCCCTCTCTCGGTTAAGAAAAAAGGAGGAGGAAAGAAAGGAAAATTGACTCAGAAGTGTTACCTTCATTGCCTGTTTGTATAATAATTCCAGCAGCATGGGAGATTGCTTTGGAAACCTTTCCTTCCAGCAGGAGCCACTTTCTCAGCCTTTTCTTCTTGGCTTTCACTACGTTTCTCTCTTCCTCTGAGAATGAATTAGATTCTTAATTAGTTTCAGTTGACATAGCACCCATTGAGTCAGCAGGGCTGCGATGACTTGCAACCAGAAGCTTGCACATTATTATTTATTAGAACCCAGCAACTTATAAATTGTGCAGCATCCCTGGCAATGCAATGTAATTCCTTGTGTCTGTGCAAGTAAAACCACCGTGGATGTCTTCCACCGATGAAACCAATAAGCAATCCAGCTGCCGGGAAAGAGCAATAGACAGTTATTTTTCCAAAATACCCCTAATGCACGTTTTTTCTCTTGAGCACGCCCATCCTCGATTGATCTGTCAGGTTCCTTTTGTGGTTCCCAGATGCTCTGCAGGGGTCTTTGGTGGCTGAGCATCTTGAGCATTTTTTTATTTAGCCTTCAGGGAGAGAAGTGGATGAACTTTTGCTTCCCAGCCATCGCCGGTGTACGTTTACAGGCCTGTTCTTCATCTCCCCTCTCCAGCATTCGTACAGGGGGAGAAGAGAACAGAGCTGTGAATAATAATAGCAATCTGGAATGTGGATTCGTATCGTTCTGGCACACGACAATGGAAATTTCAGTGGGATTCAAAATGTGGAAGCGCTTAGTGAATGAAGCTGGCTAGCAGAACAGACCTGCTAAATGCAAGTAACGCTTTCCCCTGCATCACCGCTGTGCAGGCTAGTACAGGTGCAGAGGGACGCCCAGGGACGCTTGTTGCCACCCCAGGAATATGGTTGTCTGGAACAGCTACGGCTCAGGAAGTAAAGGCAGGATGGAAGTGGGGGCGATCCAGCTCAGCAGGTGCCCAGCCGAGATTTCAGTGCCTGTAACCAAGCACCTGCTGAAGAGGAGGACACTTGCGTGCTGTCTGGCCTAAAGAAGGGAGCAGAGACCTGCGAATGTTGAGAACACAAGAGGAGAACCCAGCTCCTTGATTCCTACATCTCCTCTGCTGCTTTTCAGCTGGGCACCTGCGGGTAAATTGCTTAACTTCTGCTTCAGCTTCCCCCGCTGGGATCCAGAGAGGATGCCCAGCAGGGCAGGGGCCTGAATTAGCAGCAGGAATTTTCGAGTTCCTCAGATGACAGGCCTGCTTGGTTTAGGCATTTTATTTTTTTTTTTAAGGGCAGGAAAACCTGGTTGCCATTCAGGCACTTACTAAATGTAAATAACACATCTCCTTTTTGCAGATCAGCGTGGGTTACGTGAACAGATAAGGGTATGTAGGAGCCAGCAGAGGACGGTACCAGCTGCCTATAGGCGCCCAGGCCGTCTGGATGGCACAGAGAGCAGACGTACGCATAGGCGAAGGGATCAGTAGTGAATTGCCTGTGAAGAAGTTCAGAAGTTCTCTCTGTAGGGAGATTATTTCTCTCTGTAAGGAGAAAAGCGTGCAGCAGAAGGGCGGCTGTGAAAACACCCCACCTTGGAGCTGCCGTTCAGTCCTACGCCTCTGTGGGTTCCGTGGCCGGGGCGGGGAGGCAACCAGATTCACCTCCAAGCCTGCAATCTCCTCTTCCTCCCCAGTCTGCTCTCCAAAAATGCTTAACCCTCGCAGGCAGAGAAGAGATCCAGACCTTTCCGTGTTCCTGTTATCCAGCTCTGTCCAGATGCAGTGCTTGAAATTGGATGCGGTGCGGGGATCCAAAGTGCTGCATCCAAACTTCCCCGAGGCCGTAGCAAGAAAAAAGGAGGATGTTCTCTCCTCTTCTCTCTTCCTCTGCCTCCCCTCAGCTCTCTTCCCGCTGGCACTTTCACGCCTGGCAGGAAAGGAGGGGGAGGCAAGGCCGGGGGAAGAGGAGTCTGCAAAACCCAAACACATCTTTGCAGAAACTTTGCTCTTAAAAGCAGCTTCTGCTTTAAGACAAATTGCTGAGGCACAGGCCAAGGTCTGCTGCAGAAAACTATTTGATTTCTGTCTGCTTCTCTCTGCTTAAGGGTGATAAATAAAGATTTTCATTGCTAATTGTAACCACATGTGAACTCCAAATAGAAGGATTAGGAAGGGGAAGAGGCTAGGGTCATTTCTGTTCTGTTTCCCAGGCCTTCCTCTGCCGCTCAGTTACGTTTTTCCTCGCCTCCCTGTGCCTTTTAATGGTGTGTTTCTGAGAGCCCAGAATCCTGTCTGCTCCAGTCGTAGGAATCTGGAAGGCATTTGTGAGTCAGCAATTCAAGCTTTATTGACTCTTGGTACCAAATTGAAATCTAATAAAGACCACTGCTGGGTTCACTGCTCGGGAGGGGAGATGGGAGAGCAGGAAATTTCTAGCCATTCATCTGCTTTTCTGCTTTTCTTTGTGTTTTTATTTATTTATTTATTTTTCCCCAGTCTTGCAGATGCGCTTCATTCATAGACCCTAATAAATTACATCGGGTTTTCTGTCTCAGGGCCTGTCGTCACAAAGACAAAAACTATTTTGCAGCTCTGGTAACCTACTTTCCAACCTTGCTGTGTGGAAGACCTGCTGTGGTTTTAACGTTGTTTGAGGAAGTTACTGCAGTCCCAAGGCTTCTGACCCACCAGAGTTTGCCTTTGCCCCTCACCAAAACCCACCCTGCCTTTGCTAAACGTAGACCTGTCTGGGAAGACCCTGAAATAATTAGCATCTAATTAACTGTGTTAGCATCTGTCCCTCCATTTTGTGTGCATTTTCTGATCGTCTTGATTAGAAGACACTCTCTTAAGGACTGCGGAAGAAGGGAATATCAGGAAGCTCCAGCTTGTGACCGCTGGTGGTGTGTGGTTGTCCTGTGGTTATTTACACCTGCCGGGATGGCTCAGCGTCTGCTCCTCCACTGCTGGTGTGTTTTATGAGAGCCGTGCCTTGATTCTTAGATCCATTTATATATCTCAGTGGGACTAATAAACGCGTTACATCAGTGCTGTGCTGCTTCTCGTCTGGTCCCTGGCTCCTCCTCCACTCGTAACAGCTAATGGAAGCGTGTTGCCTCCTGTAGCCCTGCTCCTGTCGGGGGTGGAAAAGAAATCCTGCCTGCAGCAATAGCTGCACTGTTTTATTACACCTTTCTGGCCTCCTCTGGAAGCAAAGGACGCAGCCTGCGCTCCGGCAGGACTCTTGGCTGTGATGGCGCTCTGCCATCCCCGTGTGTTGGTTCTGTCCCTTTAGGGCTCGAGTTCTGCAGCTTTCCAGGAGCGTGCACCGAGCTGATTGTGCCTGCTGCTGATGGAGTTTGAGTGCAGTTCTCAGCAGTGAATCGCAGGGGTTGTGTCTGGGTGTTAAATGGGTAACTCCGCCCTCTTTTCTACTCACCTAATGATATAAAGCAAGGGATATGGGGATACCAAGGACTGTGGTTAGCAAGGAGGAGGGCACTGCTTCTCCTGTTCATGGGTTTGTCTCACGTTGACTTGCAGAAGGCAGCACAGAACCTGAAACCCGTTGTTCCCATCAAGTTCCACATCTCCAGCCGAACAGACAGTGGCGTTCATGCACTCTGCAACACTGCTCACCTCGACATCCAGCGGGCGCCTGGGAAGCCAGCTTTTCGAGAGAGAGAGCTCATCCGTGGTCTAAATCACTGCCTGAAGCCCGAACCAATCCGGTGAGTTGGTGGCAAGTCAAAACCTTTTATTTCACCCTTGCTGGAGAAGAGGGGAATGCAGCAGTCATCTCCCATCTTCACTCACAAGATACATTTTTTCCTGTTTTGTGTGTTGGCAAATCACTCCCGTGCACGTCTCTCTGCTGCTGCCAGACCCCTTGTACATTCAAGACGAGTGCTGTTGTACTGTTGCTCTTAGGAGATCATCTGTGCTGGCACCACTAAAACAAAAAATCCTGTGAGAGACCAGGGTCACCATGTGAGTAGTGAACCCACGGGGATGACTCTCATTTTCCGTGAGCCAGATACGTTAACTTTCAGTGACGCTTTATTCCCCAAACTCCCTCATTTTCTTTGCTTATTGAACCAGCACCTAACAAAAGCTTGGCTGCAGTATCACATCTGACTCCTATCTGTGCAAAAAGATGAAAAACAGACAAAATTGCTTTTAGTGTTAGCAGCCCGCTCCTCCATCGACATCAACTTCTTTTCTTCCCAGCTAGACCACAGCTACCACATGACATGATTTAAAGAAGTTGCATGACAAGCTCCAGTTTAATATTTTTGTAACAAAATTGGATTGGTTTTGCTCAATGGGATAGATAAACAGTCCTTACCCTGTACCCAGCTGTAAATGACGAGGGAGAGCTGTGTGTGAATGTAGTAAGGGGGTTGGTACAACAATTGGCAGAGAACAGAACAGCTGCCGTTCTTTTTTCCTATTTTCTTTTCTTCTTTCTTTCTGTTGGAGTTATTACTTCTTGCAAAATCTCAGAGTGGACTTATTCTGCATGAGACCCGGGTCTAAATGCCCACCCTCAAAGGCAGAAAATCAGCAGTTTTTGCCAGGAACTTGCATCAATTAGATAAGCAATCGCTGTGCCTTGTGACTTTTTCAGAAGGTGGATTGAATTTAATTTTCTTTGCTTTCCTTTCCAAGCTGTTGTGCAGTTTCTCTGTCAGCTGCCAAACAGTTGCTGTGTTCTTCCCCAAGCACGGGTGCGTTTTTATGGTTAAAGTGTAAATCGAATGGAATATTGGGGTTTTTAGGCTAAAAACCAAATCTGGGCTGGTGCTGTAGGATCAACATGCCATTTACCAGCAGCTGCTTTGCAGCTCTCTGCTTTTTCTTGTGCTGCTTTGTCTTATTTGCATGAACTGAAAACTGTTCAAGGCATAGACCGTCCCTTACGAGGAGCGTGGCAAAGCACTTCAGTGTGTTGTACAAGAAAATGGGTGTTTTATAGGGAATATTTGGGTGAGCAGCAGAACCTTGATGCAAGATGCCAGGTGGTGATTACTCAGAGGACCTGGCTGCTCTGTTTCACGTTACTGCACTCTGGTGCCATCAACGTAAAGGAAGATTACGGAGACAAATTCCCCGTGCCAGAGCAAGAACCCAGGACAAAAAAGCAAATCCCTCCCCACCCCAGTGATGGGATTGTTGTAAGAGTAGCGGCATGACTACGAAGCACCCTCCCCCTTCGCACTTCACCCAGCCTGCTTTATTTTCTAATCTCCTCTTTGTGAAACGGGGCCTGACCCAAATGCCGACACAGCAAGGCCTGGGATTTGAGGGCTGACATCAGACTTGCATCTGTCCTTCGTTTTGCAAGGGAGGGTTCCAGTTCTCCATGGCCTGTGGAACAGGGAACCCAGCTCTAGGTGTGCAGGCACTCAAACAATCTGGGATCTGAGGGAAGGAGAGATGAATGATGACGTTTCTTTTCCCCCAGGAGGTCCTCCATGTGTGTCCCCCACTCTGTGTAAAGTAAAGAGTGAGATGGACTGGCTGGCAAGCATTCAAACCTTCATCTAAGGTAGGAGCCTGAGGAAAGCTATCCCAGGTTGCAGTCTTCTCTAACCTTGACTGCTCAGGTGGGTGTTCAGGCACCTCTGCAAGGCGTGTGCCTCTACTTTTGGAAGCAGTGAATCGGATTGCCTGCCAGAGGTAGGCAGCTGGCCCACGGACGTGACAGCAGTGAGACGTTGCAGCATCCCCCGAGGTACCCACGGCACTGCCGCGTCGGGCAGGCTCCAGTTAGGTTGCAGAAATGCTGCGTCTGCATCAGCAGTGCTAAGCAGTGCTTATCCCCCACCTCCAGACTTCTGCTGTGCCATGTCTGGAGGGCATCTGAACTCCAGGGAACGAATTCCAACGTATGCTGATGGTCACGAGTGCGTGAGATAGCGGTGACTTATTACAAGATCCCACCTTGGTGCCCTCTGCTTGCCTGTGCCAAAGCAGTGCCGAGGACTGAGCCTTGCACCGCGTTCCTGCAGGATTTCTGGAGGTGTATGGCAGTGGTGCCTTGCATTTATTTAAAAGTGGGACCTCTTCTCTGGGGGCTCTCAGCTCAGGGTGACAGGAGCAGAAGCTGCAGCAGCTGTCTCGGAGCCAGCTGCGTTCCTTCACCCCTGAACAAGCACCAGCGGAGCCATCGGAGGGTAAAGGGGAATTGTAAGTAAAATCCTTGGAATCCGAGCTCAGGAAGGAGGGGAGGAAGGCGCTGTAAAGGCCTTGTTACGGGAGGCACGTAATTCCTGTTGATGGCTGGGTGTTTCTTTGTTGTTCTTGCTTTAACTGAACTTTTCCCCCAAATACTTCCCGCTCCTCTTAAACCCCTTCAGAAAGGGTTTTGGGAGCAGCGTAAGGACCTCACCACTTGACAGTCCTACACCTACAAGCCTAGTTAACTTCGCTGGCCTCTTGAAGTAGCAGCTAGATTCCCTTGCTTTGTGAGGACAAAAAAAAAAAAGGAAAATTTTGACAGAATACAAAGGAACATGAATGATACGAAAGAAAACACAGGGCTGTGTTTGAACTACACTGCCGATTTGGAGGTGTCACACTTCTTGGGATGAGTAAACGCCTTTTTCAACTTTGATGGTTTGTCCATCCATTCAGACAGACAGATTTATGTTCTGGCCTCTCACTTGCAGGAATTGCCAAGCAAGTCTCTCTCTCACATGCTAGCCAAGCTGCATGTTTAAGTGATGCCTAGGAGGTACTATCCCTTGACAGCTTTCACCTTTGACACATATACAAAGAGTTTAATGCAGCTGCTGTGTAGGAGAGCTGGAGATGAATTCTTTTCAGACTGCGGTGTCTATTAAAAAAAAAAGATTCTGAAACAGAATTTGACTTACGTGAGGTTTTGGTTATTATTTTTGCTCAGACTGAAAACTAGGTCAGCATTTGAACCCCCTGGGAGTTGAACGCTTTATGGATGCCCTAGCAATAAGAAGGAACCTGAAGTAGGTCACAGTCTTGATTACCTTCCTTAAAACACTCAAACAGTTGTTTGGGAGTCAAAGCTGGCTGATTTTCCAGCCAGAGGGTACCATTGCCATAGTCTGTTCTGTGTCACCAGCTGCAGAATCTCAGCCCCTCTCCCCTGAATTTAGGCTTGTAGCTTGTGGCTTGTCACATCCTCGAACCTTCTCGTCCTACCAGACCACGGCACGTGTGTAGGGCTGCTGTTGAAGAGAATTTTTTAGCTAGCATCCGCAAAAGGAGGCAGCGGTGGGATCTCACAGACGGGAAGAGCTAACACCTGGCAGGTACGTGCCAAGAGGTGGTGTCTTCTGATAAATCCAGGACTGTCCCTATCAGGAAGGCAGTCTGAGGTTATCGGGGTGCAGGCGGCTCTAACTTCTCCCTCCTCCCTTGGGCTGAACCTCCTAAAAATGGTTCAGCTGCTTTCCATTAAGGAGCTTGGTGACGGGCATGAGTCTAAGTGCATGCAGCAGCCAGCCCCTCCCTCTGTAAGTAGTACTCTGCCAGGAAGAATTCTCTCCTAACGCCGGGTAGAAAGCTCAGCACTTTTATGTGGTTGCAGGCAGGGGGTGATGGAGAGAGACATCTTGGTGAGAACTCATTAGTGTCGATAGAGCTTGGAAGGGAAACCAGATTCCAAGCTGGCCGGCTGTATCGTCAGCAATAATGACCTGCTTTGGAGCTTCGCTGCACGACGGGCCTCTCCTATCAGCTGATCTGCCTTTCGATCTGTGTAGCGTATTTGAAAGGCTCCTGTCCACAAAGATCAGAGCGTCGTCCGCAGGTGGGGCGGCCTGAGGAGGACTTTGCTATCACCTAGGCAGGAGGGAGCAGTACAGCAGATTCACACCTTCTGTTCTGGTTCCAGTTTTGGAAGTACACCTTAAAAACTGTCTGGGTGGCAGCAAGGCAGAGCTGGGATTCCCCCCACCTCCTGCAAATTGACACTTTCTGTTGTCAGAGGAGAGGGAAGGATGTCCTGCTGGAGGACACCTCTGGATTTAACAAGTTGGTGTTTCTCCTTAGATGTCTTTGGTTGTTTGTTTTTGTTTTTTGCCTTCAGACCCTTCTGAAATGTAGGCTCTGTCAAAAAGCTGAAGAATGCTAACAGTGTTTATTTACCAGCAGCCTTGCAAAAATTGAGATGTTAACAAGGCCTGAAACGTGGAATGTTTGAAGAATGGGTGGAATAAATACTGGAAAAACACTCCCAGCTTGAAAGAGCCAATGGTAGCAACTGCGTCTGCTAGGAGAGTCAGGAAAGGATGCCTGCAGTGAGGAATCGTGAGCATAAATGGGTTTTTCTGAAGGAAGCACTCTATCAGAGGGTATAAAAGGACGTTTATTTAATAAAAATCACATAAGCGTTAACACGAGAAGCTCAAGGGAGATGAAACGCTTGTGGAGACATGTAGACAGAGGAAAATAAATGGAATACTTAATTATATTACTGTGTTTAGAGGGGGCTGGAGGTCCTAGGTTCAAACTCCATTACAGGCCTGGAGGATGTAGTTTGCATTTCTTCTGGGAGTTTATGGCAGTGGACTTGTTATTGCAAATCTGTGTGCAGGCCTGCAGCTCAGCTTTCATTTCTTCTTCTGTGGTCTGAGGCGCTGCAGTCAAGGGGTATGAGCCAGAGGCACTTAGGCTGGCAGGAATCCCTGAAGCACCAGCCTTTTGAAAGCAAATAAATAGGTTTGTCTGTTGCTTGCTCCCAAATGGTATCAATTTTTTTTGTCTGCCTTGGATCCCTTCTTCTCCATCGAGCGAGCTCCAAAAGGAGGAGGGCACGCGGCAGGAGAGCAGATGCCTTCTCACGAGAGGCATCCTCTAAAGCAGCAGCTGCAGAGAGAGCATCCCGTTGAGATGGAGGCTCCTCGCCGTACGCTCCCAGCAGTACGGTGAGAGCCGCGACGCTGGGCTAAGGGAAAATAACTCCAGCAAAACCTGCTGCTGACATCTTCAGATCAGTTGTAGCACTCTGGGGGAGGTGCAGGGAAGCTCTGCTTTCTCCCTTGCCAGACAGGAGGGTGTTTTCCCCTCTGACAACCTTTGTACCCTCCTTCTGGCTACCGAGCTGTCCCCGCTCGATGCTAATAGCGGTGTTGGCTTAGGGAAACCAGGCAATTTCTCCCAGTTGCTTATAAAGGGGAGTCCAGCAGCCTTGCAAGCTCCTTGGATTAACTGCCCGGAGTCGCTGGAAGGCGAGCAGACAGAACCATTCCCCAAAGCCATCTCCTGCACGTGTGAAGTGTGAGGGTCCCCAGGAGCTCTCCTGCCTGCGGCATTCTGCTCTTTGCAGACCTGGGGGGGGGGGGGGGAGATGCTCCTTTCTTTTCGCTGCTGCAGCAAAGTCCTGTTTGTCTTGGAGGTTGTGGGGGGGAGGCAGGAGGGAAGTGACCTAGTTTCAACTATTTCCATCTGCTACAGCGAGCTGTGAGGCTGCCCTAAGAGGGAGCACAGGGTGTGCTGCTTTGGGCGTGCAGGTGTCTGCTGCTGGGAAGTTCCTGCTTGTGTGTGGGGCCACGGCTCTGCAAAAGGCTTGGGCATATCCTTGCGAGGGGGTAACTCACTAATGGCTGTGTTGTGGGCTTTAGTGCTTTCCAAGTCCTGTGAATCCAGGTGTTGTGCACCACCGAGAGCGATGCCAGCCCTTCTCCTGGGTGCAGCAAGGCCAACGGGAAATGCAGAGGAAGCCCTGGGATGTCCCGTTGTGTTTTAGCGTTTGCAGACAGCCACTTGCACCAAGAAAGGGATTCATGAGTGAGAAACACAAGAGTACCCGGGCTGTAAGTTCTCTCTTATGGGCTTGTTAAGGCTGCTTGACTTCGTATTTCCTCTTACCCACGTATCTTATAGGACTGGATCAATTGCCAGCAGGAGTGGTTCCAGCCCGATGTCCGTTGGTGTGCTTTTGTGGTGGGTTTGACAAGCAAAACAGGAAGGTGGCTGTTTTCTGTCACCTCTCAGGGCATGAACATCCTTGTCACAAAGAAAAGCTTAAAACTATTTGACTCCCTTCTACCTCTCTCTCTAGCAAAACCGGGGTTGAAATGTGCTCTAAGTGTGCGCTGCTTTTTTGCCCCCAGGAAGATGCTGAAGCATCTGGATGGAATACAGCTCACGTGATCTCAGCCCTCCCCAGTTTTCCTTGAATGAATAATGGTCTGTGAGCCAGAGGACTATCAACAAATGCTGAAATGCCAAGGGAGCATGTGTTAAAATGCCTCTTCTGTGGGACAGGGTTGTCGGGAACTCCCCGTGTGCCAGGGCAGAAAGAGGCAGGAAGGTCAGAGGGAGACAGCTGAAAGGAAGTGAATTTGGAGAGGGAAGAGACATTTCTTGGTGGTAGCTGTGGCTGGGACATCTGGTTTTATCATCTACAAAGCTTCTCTTCCAGCTAAGTTGATGCTGTCCTGGAGACTTGAGGGCTAGACTCAGAGGGCTTTGGAAATATTACTGTTATGGTAAGTAGTCTTTTGAAGGCAGGCACAAACACACTGCCTGTCCTTTGAGTCAGTGCTTCGCAGCTGCACTAGGGCAGTTCTGAGCCAAGCAAATAGGTCTGGAAGAGCTCAGCAGCTTGGGAATGATGCTGCATTAATTAGTTTCTAGCTTGCCAGCCTGGAGCAGGGACAGAGTAAGCATTTCTTCGCCTGTCAAATTCGGCGTAGAAATTCCCTTTATGGCTGTGCATTAAGGCAGTCAAATCTTTGGAAAAATGTTAGGCTGTGAGCATAGCTGGGTGAGGGCCACAGGCACGGAGATGTTTTCTTACAGGGCTTTAAGGAGACCCCTCTCCTTCTGTTTTGGTTGGCCTAGTAGGGAAGGTAGTGGATGAAAAGTCCAAAGGGAATTATTTCCACAGCTGCTTTGGTACAAAGAGGATTAATTGCTATTTTCTCTGTTCTTCTAGCATAGTGGGGATACCAAAAAATTGGTAGGGGTTCTTGTGGAATACACACTTGACATTTGGAACAGCCACTGCAAAGCTCATGACCTGCTGTGGTCGTGGTGTAGCACAGCATAACATTCTCCGTATGTGAGATACATTTCATCGTGAGGATCTTGGGAAACCTCAGACATTGCCCTGCTTGTTTGTTTTTGGGAGAACTTTCCCCCAAGCGATTCGCATTTGTGCATGCGTATGAACGTTTCGAAGAGCGTGCACACACACGTGTGCCTTCAGCACCTACCTGGGGGGGAATAACGCAGCCCCCTCAGCGGTGCCTCGCCCTGCCACCCCCGAGAACAGGAACCCGAACGTGACATTCAGGGGAGGGAAAGCTGTTGGCAGCTGAACTTGGGTATTGGCTGGAAGTTCGGGCCAGGATGCTCGGAGTCACACCAGCGAGATCGCTAGGAAGCGTGTGGGTTTACAACAGCAGCAGCGTCTCCTGTAAAGAAGACTACCACGGCATGCCAGCATTTATTTCAGTAGCTGCCAAAGTGTGTTAGAAGGGCACGGTGTTGGCAGACACCTGTGGCAGCCTACGCTTGCACTTCTTGGTTAGCGGTCAGCTACTGACTGGCGGGAGAGCAGGATATTTGGTGTCTTGTAAGTGCAGTTTCTCAAAGCATCCACTGCGTGTCTTAATTCCATACGTGTGGAGACCAGCAAAAGTGTGCGCATCGGTGCATGACGTTTCTGTCTATGTCATGACGTTTCTGCCTATCCCATTCTCTTATTTTCTACCAGCATTTTGAGTGCCTATCGAGTAACCAGTGACTTCCACGCGCGCTTCTCGGCGCTGTCAAGAACCTACATTTACCGGCTGCTGTTGGGCTGTGCTCACTGGTCTGAAATACCCGTGTTCGAAAGGGACCTGTGCTGGGCTCCTCTGGGGGGGTAAGTGTCTCCAGAAACCCTCCCCGGGCAGCTGCCTCAGCATTTGGGGAGGAGGTGATGTCCATGTGTAAGACCAGACCCCCCAGTTCACACTGGAAAGAATCCTCTGTTGAAATCAGCGGAACCGCGCTGAGTTACGTGCGGTGAGACCTGGGACTTAGAGCTCTTTTTGATCGTGCTGTCAGCTCTTCGTTGTGCCTGCCATTACCGTGCTTAGCACTGCTGAAGTGCTCGGAGTCTGGGGTCGAGTCCCAGAAGGCAGGCAGCAATGAAAGCTGAGAGTCCTTGTTGGTTTTTTTTCTAATTCTTGGCCTGTTTCTGGTGACGGCTGCACGTAAGCCAGCTTTCTGCTTCCCAATCTGGGTGCTTGTGTGTTTGAATAGTAAGTGAGAGCCCATGACTCTGAGCAGCCCTACGATAACAAACCGGTGTGTCTGGCTCAGCGTTCATCTGGGCTCGTGGAGTAGCCACTGAGTCATAACAAATTAGTGCTTGTATATGGAAGGGAAGAAAAACAAGTTCAGTGCCATTTAAAAACACTTAGGACATGATAAACAGCGGGTAAGGAAATAACAAACAAACCCCAGAAGAAAATTTGTAATTGTCCTTTAGATGAGGTTGTACTGAGATAAATACACGTTCAAGAAAACGGGAGGTTTTCACAACATCCTAGTTTCATTCATGTCCAGTTTGCACACCCATTCCATTCCTGTTATTTCCTAATTTCATCTTTTCAAAGGTTTGGAAAAACATCACAGTGTTTGACATTTTCTCACCTGGCAACATCTTTTTGAGTTTATGAGATACTGCAAAGGATTTTGGTTCTCTTGTCCTCCACTCTAACCAACAGTTTGGACAGAGCTATTTTTAATTCAGTTGTTATTGAATTTAATTAAGATCCTGCAGCACAGCAGGATAAAGGTTTGTGAAGAAGACTGTGCCTGCCGACCCCTGACCTAGCCTGGGGTTTTGAACGCCATCAGACCTCCGGTCATTTGGCATCTTGCTTTGTGGTTTGGGCTGTTCCAGGAGAAACTTGTCTTGCAAAATGCGTTTCCCTAGTTCTGCAATGTTAAATCTGCATGCTAGGGTTAAGCCTCTCATCAATTAATTAGACTTTGAAGCTCACAACATACTTGGTCCCACGTAATGCTCCTCTCTTTTTGCTCTGCGTGTTTAATTTCAGCTACCTGGACGTGCCTGCCATGCAGGATGCGGCACGGTTCCTGCTGGGAACCCACGACTTCAGCACTTTTCGCTCACTGAACTCTGAAACACCCTTTCAGTCTCCGATCAGAACCATCGTCCAGGCAGAAATCCAACCCTCTTCTGGTTTCCTGGCTCACCACTACGAATCCAGGTGAGAGCCTAGCTGGGGAGCTGCTCTGATCAGCTAGCGCTTGCTTTGTCCGAAAAGCTGCTTTCCAGCTTTGCGTTGAGAACTGACCTCCTCCTCCTCCTCCTGCATCGCCTTCCCAGCCCTGGGTGGTGGCAGCAGGGCTCTGCCTGGTGACGGTATGGAAAGGACATTTCTTTCCTTCTCCTGCCCGATGTCCTCATGGAGAAAGCTGAACAGGCCTGAGGGGGGGGGAGCTGGTCCGGTTGTTTGTGCAGTAAGGCAGGGTGGTGTAAACTGATGTACGGAGCCTGGCACAGAGCGATCCTAGGAGGTGCTTCCGGCATTTACACTCGTTTTGGTTGCTAAAGGCCAGCCCTGCCAGGGGACGGGATTTTTTTTTTCCTGCTTCTATCCTAGCTTTGCCTACAGGCTGCAAATAGGAGGAAAAAAAAAACCACCGCCTAACACCTAGGTCACTGCTGTAGCTCTGCAGATCCACTCAGATCACACCAGCAACTCCTGCCTCCTTCCCAGGGGATGTTGATGAAGGAAAACCCGATATTCCTCAGTCAATACATAAACAACAGATTGTTGCGTGTCAGGTTCTTTCAGGACCAGGTCTTGCAAGTATTGAAATGAAGTGGCTGGATGTCTTCTCTCCCTCTAGCAGAAACTGAAGTTTTTTTCCCAGGAAGATCACGGGTACTTAGCATCCGAGCATGGCCCCTGCTCCCGTGCCTCTTTCTTTCAGAGAAGTGTGGCTGTCGTGCTTCAGCTTGAGAGCAAAAGTTGCTATTGTTTGTCTCCAAACCACGTTTGCCTTGTTTCTGAGTAGAAAACCCTTTTCTTCATAGTTTTCCCTCCGTTATATTTGAATACCTCCTGAGCCGCCTGCAGCAGTGAGTGCCGTGCTTCAAGCTTCAGCTGGGCCTCGCTGCAGTTTGCAAATAGCCCGCTCTTGTCTTCCAGTGGCGTGTTTTGCCAGCAGTAGCGTGGGACAAAACCCAAAAGGGAGCTGCAAAAACAGAGAGATCTGTATGCTCTGAGTCTTTCAGTTCCTCCCAGTCTCCCTATTCAGGGTCAGGAAGAAAAAGGCATTTTGTCCGATTGCTGCTTTCCCTGCTCGCTGTTGGTGCCTCGCAGTACACAGCCGCGTTATGAAGAGGCACCCAGTTGGGTGCAGCTCCCCGCCGGTGCTCCCTGCTGCGCAGGCACACGGACACGGGCAGCCAGCACCAGCTGCAGCGCTTCCTTCCTGCCTCCTTGCAGCACTGTCCCCACAAGAAAAGGGGGGGGAAAATGGGGGCCGTCACCTGGCTGCACTCCTGCTGCTCGTTATTGGGTTGCCGCTGCCGGATGGGGAACGTGGCCTCCCTCCCTCCGGGGTGGTCGTACCTAGGGGCACGAGTAACAGCCAAGGGCTTCGCCCCCAGGCTCATCTTGTCCCGTGTGATGAGAAGCGGTGTGAGTGGCAGAGACCTGAGCTAACATGAAAACAAGGTAAGTATTAAGTAAATTAAGTCGTTAAGTCTCATCAAGGCCACCTCTGAGTGCCTAAGGGCCAGGTTACCTCCCCAGTCCAGACCTGCTGTTGTCAATCCAATCAATGAGATTTGGCACAGATCAGCTTTTTTATGTCTTCGATTTTAATGTAAAAAAAAAGGGAATTTGCCACTCCTTGCATAACTTGCTGCATAAATCCATCCCACACAAGGCCAAAAACAACTCACGAGAGAGAAAGCAACCCTAAAAATCGGATGAAAAGCAGCAAAGCTGTTGCTGATAGGATATTTTTGCTTGGTGACACACGCAGCCACGCTTGTGTTTTGTAACAAGCCGTTTTTATAAAAGTGTCGATATCGATTGATTTAACGAATGTTTAGGCTGACGGGGGTGGCTTCGAGAAGCCTCGTTTCAACGTGTTTAAATAGCACTTAATTAACAAAGCATTATAAAGGAGTTATTAAATAATATAAAACAGCTTTCTGACCTAGAGAAAAACGATCCGGGGTTAGTGGGTTTGCGGCAGGCTGGGCGGGTGGTTTTGCTTGGTTGGCTTTGGGTTTTTTACAGTGTCCTAGTTCCTTCTGATCTGTAAAACACTCCCTGTGGGGACGGGCGCAGCCGTGGAGCTTGGAGTTTGCCTCTGCCCACTCTGCAAGTAAGACAGCAAATATGCCCGAGGCGCACGTGTATTTCTCCCTGCAGGAGCAGAACGAACCGTCCCCGCAGTGAAAGGCTCTGATAGCATTAAAAGCTTATAAATAGATTTTTTTTCAAAGTCTAATCTGCGGAGCTTTATTTTCTGCTTCGGAGGGAAGAATCCACAGAAGGATAAAGCACGGTCTCCTAGCGAAATAATGCAGCTTTTCATTCCCATTCTTCCCTTCCTTTCTGAACTTAAACCAATCTTCTGAATTGGCCGCTTGTCCGCGTAAAAGGCTAACTGTTAAAATGATTCCTTCCGTCAAACGCAGTTGCTCAGCAACAGTGGAAGTGGAGTCGGTGTTCCTGCCCTACAGAATGCCTTTGAATGCTAAGGATGTGTTCGGAGACTTAGCCCCGTTCCTGGGCAGTGACTGCTGTCACCTGTTTTCGAGCTGAGCATGTATTATTCATCGCAAGGTGCTGCCTTCTGCTGCCAAGTGGAAAAGGCAGCCAGAAGTTTGGCTGGGAAGCAGAATTATCGGCGAGATTGACAAGGAAAAGAAAGTTTCCCTCTTAAAGAAAAATCCCGTGTTCTCTTTCAAAGCCTACGTGGTGTTTTTCCTGAGTACCTCGAGCTGTCTTTCACAGCTTGGTGTGTCCTGTCAAGGCCAGCAAGCGAGGAGAATCCTGGCTAGAGGCCGTGCATGCAGTTTGGGGGGGGGGCTTTGCCCCTCTTTGGAAAAACTGCCTCTTGTGCCTCGTTAGAGCCGAGCAGCGCCGTGACCTCCATGCACTGGGTCTTTGTGCACGTGCCTCGCGCCGCACGTGTCCGTGTGCCACGTACATCGCGCTGGAGGGAGAGAAAACTGCACGTAGGTGACAGAGCATTGTCATTTCCCGACATGAAGAGGGATCCGGGGGCAGAAGCTGCCTTTGCATTTGCCAACACACACAGCAGGCAGGGCGAAAAGCAGCGATTTATCTGTGAATCCTGAGAAAACGGCGTGTGGCCGCTCCCTGCAGTGACAATTCCACAATTTCTCTTCCTGCCAGCCCTGCTCTGATGCCCGTGAATCTTGTTGTCCCCACTCCATCTTCCTCCTGACCTTCACAGAGCTCTCTCCCCTCCCAGGCCATGGGCAGCCCCTTCCGTGGTGCCCAGGTGTCCCTTGTAAGCCCAGCCTGTCCTTGTGAACCCCCCAGGCAAATGCCTTGTGGCTGTGCTCGTCCCCCAGCTGTTCCCAATCTTTGTAGCCCCGTGGTGCAGGTACTGGGCTCACTGCGAGGAGGAGAGGCGAGATCGTGGGTGTAGGTGGTTGCTGTTCTCTATCGCACAAGGTAAACTTGTCTCTTTTTGTTTTAGGAATGCTGGGGGATATAAGGAGTGCTTAAAAGCTGTTAGTTAATTTAGCTTTTGTTGTTATTTTATTGTACTTTGATCCAGGTGACTTCTGATATTGCCTGCTAGCGTGGCAGTCTGGGGGTGCAGGTTCTGAAATGCAAAGCTGCTCGTTTCGGGGCTCTGTTGGTACATCTGACCTGTGGGGATGCTCCCGCGTGGCTGCCTAATGCCTGTATCAGGTTTTTTTGTCTGAAGGAAGGGGATGTGCGCACAGCTTCTTCCCTGCAGGACTGCTCCTGAGAATGGGGTTGCGCTGGGTTTAGTTTTAGGGCTGGTGCTGGGACATCAGCAAAACCACAACGTTTTTAGAAAGCAACTCGTGCAGGTTTGGCAGGGGATGCAAACGTCAGCGAGGCGTTGGACTCGTTGGCCTCGAGAGTCCTCGCAGGGAGGTGTTTTGCAGCAGCCCGAGGGCCCGTCTGGCAGGCTGGGCCTTCAAATGCTGGAACAGAAGTCGTGCTTCCCAGTTTCTCCTCCATCTGAAGGCTTCGGATTTGTAGCTGAATTGTTGCTCCTTAATCTCCTTTTCCATCCTGGAGGTGTTCTTATTGATAACTGCCTTTTGTTCCAAATCCTGTTAGTTTAAACTGATTATTTTTTATCGCGGGGAGCTTCGGTGCAGCTTAGTGGTGGCACTAAGCCATCACTTGCTGCTGTTAAACTCCCCCTTTAAATGCTCGAAATTCGGGTGAAGGAAGCGTTATTTGTGCCCAGAGCGAATGGCAAAGCATCCGGGGCCCTGAATGTGTCGCCGTGCTTCTGTCAAAGCTTCTCTTCCCACGCGGAGCAGTGTTGAGCAAAGACGGGCCTCTGCCACGTGCAGGGTTGTTGGGAGTCGAAGTTTTGGGGTGGTAGGGCCTTGGGGTCATCCTGCCTGCCTTGGGGTATGCGGCAGCCTGTCCCTGGGGGGCAGCTTTGCCTGCAGCAGCTGACTCCTGGCGGTCCCAGCGGGGCAGGAGTGAGCCTGAGGAAACGAATGACTGCCTCTGGCGCCGTGCAGCGCCTGCTTCGCGTGGCCCTCTTCACTCTTGGGACAGCAAGTCTGCTTTTCTCATCCGCTTGCACTGTTCCTTCTCTGACAAAGGTTTCTGTCTCCTTTATTTCTCATTATTGTTACTTCTCCCTTACAGAACAATGATTTTTTTTTTCCATTTCAGCCGTAACTGACCTACGCAGTTGTCCCCAGCAAAGACGCCCAGCGGCATTTGGGTTGGAAGAGTTGTGCATCGAGTTGCTGGCTGTTTGCAATTGCAGCTTGGTTCTGCTGTTGACTTCTGCAAAGGAAGCTGCCCGCACTTGGTTTCGCAGGTTCCTGGCTGATCTTTGAAGTAGGCCTGGAAGATCTCAGCTTCTTACTCATTCTGCTCACTTGCATTCAGCTGTGGTTTGTACTTTTCCCGTGAGAAGGTCTCACGTTTGAGATGTGACTTTCAACACTTGTTTTTGTTTCTTCCTTTAGGGGACTGGAGTTTTGGGAGTTGAAGTTCAGGAGCAAATCGTTTCTTTACCGGCAGGTACTGTTCAGCTCTGTGTTTGGCACACGCTTTGCCTCCAAGATCCACAGGATCGCTCTCGCTGTACCTTGGTCAGATTTTAATGTCACATCCCTGTTTAGTGTCATCGCAGGGCTTCATGCCATACAGGGACCTGGCCTCAGAGAGGCGAGGCTCCGCGTTCGCTGTTTGACCCAGCAGAACCAGAACATCTCAGGCCTGTGTCTGAAACGACCGAAGTCACAGAACCACGTGGGAGGATGGAAAGTTTTGTTTTCCACAACCTCCGTCCTTGCAGGCTGAGTGGTAAAACCAAGAGCCATATGTTCCTGCTCTGCCGCATGGCACCGGGCCCAGCGAAGACCGCCTGGAATTTTTACTTTCTGGCTTCGGAGCATGAAGCAATTCTCGGCGTTGCACAAAGGAGAGCTGGAAGACCTGCTGCAGCTACGCAGGCACGGCTGCAGGATCTTTCCCTCTGTCACGCTGACTAGCCTCCGCTGGGTTTCCTTTGAAATAGCTCCAGTGGGGTTTTTGCTGCTGTCCTCAGGGGAGACGGCTCTCCCCGCAGCCTCCTGGATCGGGAGCTGGCTGTTCTGCCTGCCTGGCCTGGCCACGGTCACACTCTGGAGACAGAGCAGGCAAGAGAGGACTTGTTTTTGGAGGAGAGAGGGGGTGTTTTGTGGGAACGGCGAGCAGTTATTTTTTATTCTGTTTTGACAAACCCAGTTCGTTTTTATCCTGTGCCAAGCAATGCTCTGTGGGCTCTCTGACAGTGGGTGTCTGGATCTGAGCAGGGGAGGAACGACAACATGCTCGAGAAGGCTTGGTGTACTGCAGGGATTTGCTTCATCAGATGCTCTTGTGACAAGGAGAAAATGCTGGTGACCCATTTAGTGCCTGAGACTGGAAATGCTGCTTCGCGATGTTGTGCAGAAGGAAACAGCTACCAGTAACACGGAGCCTGATGCCCTCTGTGAGCACAGCAGCAGCCTTGGTGCCAGCTGGCAGCCTGTCGGGGGAGCAGGAACAGGCTGTGCTTGGTGAGCTCACCCTCTTGCACCTGAGCATCTGCTTCTGCACTCCGTCACAGGGCGGGTACGAGGCTGGGTGTACAGCTGCTGCCTTACGGAGTGCCATCCGGATGCTTCTGTAAAAGAAAAGGGTTAAAGAGCCTCAGAAGCTGTACGTATTGCTTTTCCCTGCTCGCAGGGATACGCCAAGCCCGTGGTCATTGCAGCTGCCTGCCATTAGTCTGCGTTTACACCAGCTAACTGAGACATCAAAGCTAAAGGCACGGCTTGCAATGACCTCTAGTGAGGGGTAGGTAAAATAACACACGTCAGGGATCTCTGCTGCTTCCCCGTGCCGCCAGAATGGCCCGGAGGTGGGCTCTTGGCACAACATCGTGCAGTTTAAGACTGGAGCAGGTAGGGAGAGACTGTGCCTGCCTTTGGGTAAGACATCCTTGCTGTTTGGACCTTCCTTTTTGCTGGGGATGAGCCTGATCAGGTTGCTTAGTGGACCTTGGTTTGTCCTTTGGTAAATGCTGATGGGTAGGACGCTTGGGCTGGTGCTTCACCACAGCGCTGCACTTAAGCCTTTGGAGAGAGAAGGTGGTGTGCTTTCTCTTTCCTCCTTGAAAGGCCATAAGTAGAGTGAACGTTTACTCCGGCCAGATGACTGATCGTGCCTGCACAAGCGGGGACGTGTTCTGCTGGAGGCACGAGGAGGTGAGCAGCGGTCAGGACTCTGCCCTCGGACAAATCCCTTTGGTTCACGGAAGGGGTGAACAGCACACGGGGCTGTGACAGAGCCAGTCACGGGCAGCGAGCATCTGGTGCGCGGGTGGCACTGGCAGGCGTGAGTCCCGGCACAGAAACTCTTCGAGGGGTGGTTTTTAGCCAAGAGAGTGCCGAAATGAGAGGGGCGTGCAGGCAGCAGGTGAGCGCTGGGTGTGAAGTTTGTGCTTACCCAAGGCTTGGAACTGCTGAGCGTGGAGGGGGGGAAGGGAAGCTGGGACATGCGGAGGCGTTCAGAACCCCACCGCGATGACTTGGGGGGCGTCCGGTGGGCTGCCTCACTCGGCTTGGTTTTTTTTTCCTTTTACGTTTTTGGCTTTCTGAGAGAGAAACAGGCCCCTCCGTAGTCCCCCCCACCTGGAAAGAGTTACGTGTGTGTCAGGAACCTGTGAACCCCGCTGTGAACCCGGCAGGCACGTGTGAGCTTCCTGCCTCAGCCGGGCGTGTGGGTGCTGCTGCTGGCGCTGAAACCAGCCGGCCCCTGCTCAGCTCTCTTCGACGTGCGATGAGAGCGAGCCTCCCTCCCGGGCAGAGCAGCGGAGCTGGAGGTTGTGTTCCAGGTCCTCATCCCATTCTTCGTAATGCCCACAGCTGTAGGGAGGGAAGAATTACAACAAGCAGAGTAATTTTGCCTGTTGTTTCCCTTTTCTGCCACCAGCTTTGGTCTCCAGAAGGTGCTGTGGCAGTGCCCGCTGCAGGCAGGCTTAGCAGCCGTGCGTCGTGTCGCCCCCGTCGGCGCAGGACCCGAGCTGCCCGTGCGATCCGTGCTCAGAGTGGAAAGCAATCCGCCCCCACGGGGTGGCCGCAGCTGCTGGGGCGTGCTTAGGGACTAGGGAGCGTGGTGCTTCTGAAGAAATACGCACTGCAGGTGTTCCCTGGGGGTACGGGATGCCAGGCGTGTAGAACGGCAGCCTGGACTGGCTGAACCCTGATGGGCGGCGAGCCTGTGCCATGATTGGGATCCGTCAGTGGCATCTGAAATAAGGCCCAAAGCATCCTTCGTGCGTCCTTAACATCCATCTGGAGCAAAGCAATGGCACTGGGAACAGCTGCTGATGGGGGGACAGCAGAGGAACCCCAGCAGAGGAACCTTCTCAGCCACGTTCTCCGTTTTTCCAGGTCCGAAGAATGGTTGGGGCTCTAGTTGCAGTCGGCCAGGGAAAGCTGACACCTCACCATATAAAGGAGTTACTGGAGGTAAAAGATGCGCGGGCTTTTCCGCCGCACGCCATGGCTCCGCCGTCTGGACTCTTCCTAAAATCCGTGGAATATGACGAAGCAGGTGGGTGACGGCAGGGAACGGCGGGCAGAGGCTTTTTGGGAGTCAGGCCTAACACCAAAGCGAGCAGAAACATCCCCGTCCCCCCTGGGGCTGGCATCACATTTCTCTGCTGCTTGCTTTGTCGTAGCAGTGATCCTTCCTGCGGTCCCCCATCTCCCTGCACATCCCCCCAAACATCTCCCAGCGGTGCTCTTCCTACCAGTGCTGGTGGTGGAGCTGCCTGTGCCAGCGGGGAGGGAGCCCAGGCAGGAAGAGACCGCAGATTTAAAGTGCTTTCTATGCCATCTTTTTCCCTAAATCAATGGTTTTTGTTTATTTTTTCCCTCAGATTTACACACAACAAGGGCCCCAGGAGAGTAGGAGCTCTGTCGGATACAACAGTGCCCGGAGGACTGTTGGTGGGGATGTGGCACTGAGGTCTGCAGGGCACGCAGCGCATGGTCTTGTCTCAATAAACATCACTGACTGTGACTGCAGGCATCTGCCATCGTTTGTTCTCGCTCTCTGAGGCTGCCAAGGGGAAAGGAAGGACAACTCGGTTCTGCTTTCAGATAACTGCTTTTTTCTTTTTTTTTTTTTCCCCCTGTAATTCTGGTGCAGGCCCAGCTCTCAAACATGGAAAAAGGAGCAGGGCTCGTTTCTGGTTTTTTGTTTTCTTCTGTGGTGAGTGTGTGGGAAGGACACGGGCTTAGAATGGAGGCGGACGTAGCGTTTCCTTTCTGCCCCTCACCTCTGTAACCCTGCCTCTGAGCGGCACGGTGGAAGGGACAAGCGCTGCTACTTCATGCAGTGACTTACAGAAACCGCCTCTGAAAGTACGAGCCGTTTCCTCCCCTCAGCTGTCACTCTTTCCTCAAACCACAGCGGCTTTTACAGTGCCCTGGTACAGTCACAGTCATGTCTGTGCGGTTCGGATGTGACGGGCTTCAGAGGTCACCTAAAACCTGTTTTGTCTTTAGCAGGAACGGAGCTGTCTAACCGAGGGTAACAGTCACAGCCGGGGCTGGAAGGCCAGGAGCGGTTGTAGGAGTGAGTCGGCCCCATCGTGGAACGCAGCACGAGGCAGCGGAGGCCCCGTAGCCAGAAGGCGGCTGCCGGAGCGCCGCTGGGCTCCGTTTGCTGGTTGCCACGTTCGGGTCTTCCCCAGCTGGTGCAGAGCGTGCTGAGGGGGTGTGGAGCCTAGTGCAGGGCAGGGGCAGAGGGAGCAGGTTTGTGAGTGGGCTGTGTCTTTTTCTGTCTGTTTGCTCTTTGCTTTTGCTGTGTTTGGTTTTATTTTGTGCCCAAGCAACAAAATATGCATTGGGTAATGTGTTGGTTTTTTTTAAATCGTGAATGACACCAGAATCTCTGCCTGTTTTGGTTATAAAATGACTCAGAGTGGTGGGTTACAGGAAAGAGGATGAAAGTCTTGACTTGTGAAGTTTCCAGAAGAAACGATACCTGATTTAAACAGTCCTGCAGTGGAAGCAATGCGCAGCTCGGATGCCTGGCACCACCACAATTAGTCTCTGCTTCGTCCATGAGAGGAGAAGGAGAACTAGAGAAAGCCGAGCAGTTTGTCAGAGCGGACAGCCCTGTTACTGGTAAGAGGACATGTCTGTATGTGGTAATTCAAGGTGATGCCGGCTTCTGCACTCGGGTAAATAAAGGAGCAAAGCTGATAACCTCCCGAAAGATTGTGGAGCTTCCATGCAGCAGTGGCATGGCAAAGAGCATGACGTGGGGCAGGGCAGGAGGCAGCGGTCCTTCTGGCCTCTCTTACGTCAGTGGGGATGAGGTCAGTGCTCGGTCCTGCTGCGGAACGGGAGGACAGGCCGTTTCGAGGTGTCACGGATGAGCAGTGACACGTTTCCTCCCCGTTCCTTCTGCTGCCAGGTTCGCCAGACCTACCTGTGACAGCGTGGAAAGGAAAGGCAGGAGACTTTGGTCGCTCTCTCCCTTCCTGTGGAGCGTGCTGACTCCTCGCTGATTTATTTGCTCAGGGACTGATCCTCCGAAGTTCTGGCATCTTTGGGAAACCCTGGGTCTCTGCCACGGAGGAGAGCTGAGGCCGCCGTGCTGCTGGTGTCCCCGTTCTGGTAAGGTCTTGCCAGACAAGTACCGAGGGGTCGGGGCGGTGTAACGTGCCGCAGGGCTTTTCACCGCAAGCAGTGGAGCTTGCCCAGCTGCTCCAAACCCTGACGTGTGCCCACATTTTCAGAACCCAATTTGCCCGAAAGGGAATGGCAACTAACTCTCGTTCTTCTTCCCTGCGAGGGGAAGTGAGAGCGCAGCCACAGGCCTGTGTCAGGGCCTCCCTTGGGCTGCAGCACTGGTACCTGCTCCAGGGGAGGCTGCGGGGGGGGGGGGGCAGGAGGTGACCGGGGTGGCTTTGGGTGGCAGCTTTGGGCCCTCAGTCCCCCCACAGCAGATACGTGGAGAGAAAGAACCACAGCACGCACTAGTGCTGGCCCCGTGCTGCGCCCTCAGCCCAGCTCTGTGAGGGAACGCTTGCTCGAGGGACAAGTCTGCCTGGGATGTCGGTGACGGCTTTTCATCTGCACTTCCTGTGGTTTCTCTCTGTAGAGCGATGCGGGAGAGCTCTGCCGTGCGCCTTGCAGGGCAGTTTGCTCCGGTGTTAAAATTACACCGAAGAGCTGCGCGGTGACCTTGCAGCTGCAGCTCTGGCGAAGCTACTTCACTCGTCTACAGCTTTTGCACGAGAGACGATGGCCTGAGCTGAGCTCTGGTAAGTTGCCTTTCCAATTAAATTTACTGTGAGACTTTACAGGGCAGAAGACTGAAGCAGACAGCACCCGCTGCCATTTCAGGTGTTAGGCGAGCTACCTCCTACTGCAGGCTCAGGTATCACGGCATTTTGTTAAGCTGCAGTGCAAAAGTGCCTGCTATCGAGTTTTCTGCAAATGTTTCCCATCTTTTGGTTACAATAAAAACCTGTTGTGCTTATGGGCTTATTTATCAAAGCCGGTTAACCGAGCAACCCAGGCTCAGCTGTCCAGACAGCAGTCTGCAGGTGGTGGTCACTGGCTGGCTCTGCAGTTAGCACAAAGAACGGCGGTGGTTTTTGCTTCTTTTTTTTCCCCCTAAATCCCAGAGCAACTGTTAAAAACGATCCAGAAGACATTTAATTGAATTTAATTTTAACATCATAAAATGCACAGTCAGTAGGTAATGTCTGTACAAACTCGAATGCTGAATCAGTTCTTTAGTGTCCATCACTGATACTTGAGTGTTATGATCAGGGGTGCTTTGTATTCTTTTCCTTTTGTTGTTGTATTACCAATTGTTTTCGGTTGGTTGGGTTTGGCCTCACAATACAGGGGTAGTTCTGTCTTTCCGTTTGTTTGGCAGTGGCACTTTAAAGCCAAAATCAGAAAACCTGTACTTGACTCAGAGTTCAAAGCGAAGAAAAACTTTGTTTTCATAAAAATAATAGTGAAGGCAATGCACTCAAAATCCAGTGTAAACTTCCATGTATGCTTTTCTGTATTTCTGTAAATCAAATAACTTTGTACAGGAGCAGAGGTGCTTTCTGGTTGTCTAGAAGAAATACCAGAAGTAAAACAGGAAAAAAAATAAATTAGCTCAGGTGAAGCAAAGCTGGCATTAGAATTTGGTCAGACTCCTTGCTTTTTAAATTGTAGGTAAGGAAGTGGTACGTTACTGTAAGGGATTAAATTGGCTCTACGCCTGCAAAATGCATGTGTACTCTTAGAGGTTAACAGAAGTGACGCGGTCTCTCATTGAAAATATTTTCAGCCAGACGGATGTGCAGGGGGGTGTCATGCAGTGCCTACTTGTTTAGCTTGTGAAATATTTTGTCAGTGATTTCCCCCCCCCCCCCCCTTTCTTTCCCTTTTCCTGACTTCTGGTGTAGTTAAGCTCAAATGGGTTCTTGTTATGTGATGGGCTGCACCTAGGTAGGGTTGGTACGGGTGGGTACAGGCGTTTTTATACAAGCTTCCCTGTTACTTCCCTGCAGCTGAGGTATCAGAGTTGCCGACTAGCACATGAAACACAAGGCAGGATCCTATTTAGGGGATTCAGTGAGAGTACAGGTGCTGAAGGAAACAGTATTAGTGTCGTATCACGGTGCAAACAAGTTCTTCGTAAGGCCGTGTAACCACGCCGCAGGGGATGCGAGTGGATTTGGGTTTAAGCGGTCCTTTAGCAATCTGATCTTGCCATCTTCCAGCACTTGGGCAGTACGAAGCATACAAAAACTCGTTTGCCTGGCTTCTAGAGAATCTTGGGACGTATCTCCATAATGCAAGCATGTGCTGGTTGGAAAAAAAGTCCTATTTGTTCTGGAGTTGTTGGCTGATAATGCCTAGGGCTGTCCTTGTCTTGTGAGAAGCAGTCAGTCCATCCCCTCTGCCCATCCTGCCCCTTTAATGATTTTACAGGCCCCTGCCTTATCTTTCCCCAGTTGCAACACTTTACTTTGAACCTATAAAAGGTAGATGTTCGGGGGCTTTTGCTCTGGCAACACTGAGAAAAAAGCTGCTCCAAGTTCTGTGCTTAATGTGGTGGCTTAGCAGATGCCTGGCTTTATATTAATTTTCCTTTGTATGCAAATCCCTTTCTATTCAGTGAAAGACCATGTAAGAAGATACATAGGTTTGCTTACCTGAAGTGAAACTGTTTTTTGCCTTTCTAACCTTCCAGTTATAATGTCAGGTGCTTTCGGCTACACTACATAAACAAGTATTGGGAGGAAGTGCGATTTCAGCATTTCCTTTGGAAAGTACCTAACGACCTTTGTATTTCTGTCTTCAGTGGCTCACCCTTAGCCATTTCTTGTGTATCGTAGCTGGGATTAATTTTTTCCACTCCCTTTAAAGGCTTCTATTAAGGTGTCTATCTCTTGATTAGTTGCTCGGATTATTTTAAATATATGACAGAAAAAAGCTGTACTGCTGGAGTAGAGGTCACGGGTTTGCAATGTGAGTGACCTGGAGGAGAGGCATCCTATCGGCAACACACACACTAGTCTGTTAGGGGCTCCCTTCTGTTAATTCAGTATTGCCAACTTCTGTTGATTTTAGATGTCAGTAAATAATTGGGCTGCTTTGTAAGCTTCAAATGCTAATGTTTTTTAAAAATATTCTTTATTTCAGCAACACCGCTTTCTATCTGACTTCACCAAGCACAGATGCTTAAAACCAAGATTTCCCCAGGCTTAACAGCTCTGCTTTGATTAGTGTTATTTCTTAACCATGTGAGATGAAATAAAGCCTCAAACTCAAGAACCTCGTGAGGTAAGGGATGGCTTAAGACTTTTATCTGGTGTTGGATATTCTTACGTCCCTTCTCCAGCAGAAATCATGGCAGATATTTCCTGGAGTGGAAGAATCTCCAATGAGACAGCTGACAACAGCAGTTCTGAATTCAGCTTGGAAGCAGACTTCCAGTATCCCTTGTTTGTTGTCATCTACAGCACTGTGTTCGTGCTGGGACTGACAGAAAACGTCTTAGCTCTGTACCTCCTCTCTTGCAAAGTAAAGCATACTTCTCCTTCCTACATATACATGATTAACCTAGCTCTGGTAGACACCTTGTTTGTTTGTGTGCTGCCTTTTAAAATTAATTACCACCTGCATCGGAACAACTGGATCTTTGGTGATGTGGCTTGTAGGGTAACGGGGACGTTGTACTACATCAACATCTGCCTAAGCATCGCCTTTTTCACCTGCATTTGCATTGATCGGTACGTTGCGGTGCTGCACCCCTTCACGTACATCCAGATCAAAGCCACCCACTACGTGGTGGTGGTCACAGTCCTCTGGCTGGTGGCTGTGAGCGTCATGGTGCCTCTCGTCCTTGGCGGGCCCCTGCACAACAGGGGCGTGGGGAACGTGACCGCGTGCTTTGAGAACTTTGCGACGAGCAGCTGGACTCACCGCATGGTGCCTTACAACATCCTGGCCTTAGTTTTTGGGTTTGTGATCCCGTTTTCCACTATTCTGATCTGCTACCCCCTCATCGCGAGGAGGATCTCCCGGATCAAGCACAGCATTCGCAAGAGGAAGGCGCTGAGGACCATCTACATCATCTTGTTCATTTGTACTTTGTGCTTCCTCCCGTATCACCTCACCCATTTGCTCCACTTCTTGATGAGAATCCAGGTCATCCAGAACGAGGCACTCACCAGCCTGATCTACAAAATGCGGAGGGTCACCTTAGCCCTGGTGAGTTTCAACTGCTGCCTCAACCCGTTCCTGTACTACTTCACCTCTTCTAGCAAGCGCTGGTGCTTCAACTTCAAGCTCAGATTCAGGTCTAAAATGGTGTACACCATCTACGACCAGAAACTCGGGGAGTACTCCTACGTTTATAAACTGCACCAGACACAGGGAAATAAAAACCCCAGAAATGCAGTCAACTGACCTACTCAAAGTAAGTACAGCATTTGTCTTTCCAGTTGTTTTGAAGTCTGTGAAACCTGCCATTCTGTCAAGGCAGCACTGGAGGGAAGTGCCCAGCAGCTGTGTTTTTATTAGCCAGCTAGGACAGCACTCAGAAGAGCTGTATTTGCCTGTAGTCCTAGACTGCATGCGGTAAGACATACTGTGTTCATGTACGTTGGAGTTGGGGGCCTCCTTTTGTTTAACTTTGGGGGTGGTAGAACACAGGGAAAGGGTTACTTAAAAGAAACCAGCCTCCTGCTTGGTGCTAACCCTGAAAGCTGAGCGGGTCCCTGCAGTCCTCCTTGGCTTTTCCCTTTTTTGGAGGGATCCTGTGATTTCTCCCTGGCTGCACACTGCAGTCAGCTGTGTTCACAAATGCCCACATTCCACAGCCAAATAAGGGCCTCTTCTTCCCTTCTTGTGAATAAGTTGATTGGCTTCCTGAGTGGTTGAGGACGGGGGTTCTAGCATCACGTGCCTGTTGAGTCAGGCAGGACCTCTCTTCACACAATTTTAGAAGATACTAGACAAGTATCTAGCAGTTAAGCCTGTGCAGGACCCCTGGTAAGCAGGCTCCTCTCTCCCCAAACTCCATCAGGAAACTTAACCCAGGAGCTGGCCAAACTCCTTACGCTGTGCAATTCTGGCCAAAACTTTTTTTTTTTCCTTTTTTTCTTAAGTGATTGTGTTGTATCATGAAATGATACATCTCACCTATTTCTCCGTTTCTTGTTTATTAACAGAATCACACAACTTCAGAGAACAGCAAGTTTCCCACCCTGTGAAGTATGAGACTTTACCATGACTGGAAAGAATTCATCATCTGGGGGTTATCAGAGTCACCAGAAAGCCATAGGCCTGGCCCAACGTGCTCAACGGCCAATGGTTTACTTGAACGGATGTGATTTTTGGTAACAGATACAGACTCACCGTTCTGTTCCTTCTCTTGCTATGCCCAGACATTTATATAGTATGTATACATTACTGGCCTACAGGCACACAAGACTGCTGAGCAGATAGGAGTGGAATGGAAATGGTTCTGGGCCTTGTTTAACAGCCAGCTGTGGGCTTAACCTCGGCGATGCCACGGCGGGATTTCACTTCAGCTGTGCAAAACGCAGCTGAGAAGTCGCACATGGGCCTGGCCCACTGCGCAGGCTGGGGCGCCCAACTTATGCTGTGCTGCTGGATGCGGATCGGGAAATGGCACGGACCTCGAAGGAGGTAGGGAGTAGGGTTAGTGTGGCGGAATGGCATCAAGGATCGTGGTCTCTGATGGCGTAATGTTATAACAGGGTTAGTGCCTTGTCACAGATGGCTTTTGTGTGTGCAGTATTACCTTGTACGCTGAGGCTGGCTTGCTGTGCTTATTGCTACGTGCAGTTTGAGCCCTGGGTCGCACGGATCCCCCCCCATTACTGACAGGTCAGCTGCTGCCCAGCATGTGCTAAATGCAACAACTGAACTAGAGCAAGTCCTCTGCCTCTCTGGATTTTGCTCTTGTCTCAGAGAACTTTTTAAAATATCAAGAAAACCTGCTCAGACTTTTAAACTATTGCCCATAATGATTTTTGTATTCATCTGCTTGGCAAGGCCTTGGTAAGACTGCTAGTAAAGCCTTGCACTTGTAAAATGAAGATGAGGCTCTCCTCTGAAGGGAGCATTATGACAAATTATCTTCTCTCTTTCTTGTGAGACTGCTATTTTTGTCCCATTTATAGGCTATGGAAGAACTTCCCAGCACTAAGGGAAGTTCTCTAAGCACGAATTTCATGGTATTGGCAGAGGAAGAGAATTTATGAGAGACTACATCTAGGAGGTGCAGCTTTCTTTAAGGCCTGTCAGCCGTTATTATTCATACTTCCCTCAATGAAAGTTAAGCTGATGGGTAAAAAGCACATTTAGGGCTCCCTACTCATCTACATTAAACTTATGCTTTGCATTTTAGCTGTGAAGCTCTGAAAGCTCCATTTGTGACCTCTCAGGCCTACTCAAGCTCTGAGTTTGCATTATTCCTTTATCAGCACGGTGTAGGGCTGTCTCTGATAATAACCCTCTACGGCACGTCAGGGACTCCCTGACCACAAACCTGAGACAAGGGAGCTGTTCTGTCCTACGGCCACGGTCCAGGATTTAGTTGCGTGCAGGAGCGAGGTCAGTGCATGGCTGTTGTTTCCACTTACTTGTGTGCTCAAAGTGGGAGCAGCATTGCTGAGGTTTTAAAGAAAATGAGCTGTGGGAGTAAAGAATGCTGAATATCTCTTACCTTACTGTGTAAGCAGCACGAAGCTTGTTCCTCAGGACTCAGAAAGAGGCTGCAGCGGTGTCCAGGACAGGTTTCGAGGGGGGAGGACTGCAGCACTGCTGAACACTGTACACACTCACTGCAGCTAATGGACAAACACTGTAATTCTTTTATTAAAACAAAACCAGAAAAACATTTGACAATGTAAACAAAATAAAATCTAGATTTCTCTGAAGCACCACCGTGCCTGCTGCTCTGTTGCTCAAGATGTACTCTGTGGCAGTCCCTTTTTGAGAAGGGATGTGAGATAGCTGCCTAATTCTTCATCCTAAAGAAAAAAAAACAGAATGAAAGAAATCTTCCAGTTGACTCTTTGCTATTTGGGAAAATCAATTAGACTCTGCTGCCTAGAAATAGACTAAAATAACTCTTGGACCCAGCAAAATCAGTGTTTGAAAACAGAAATGCATTTCTGGGTGGTCTTTCAAACTTAGTGTAAAACCTCCCCTTGTCAAAAAGAACCTCTGTGAGAGCTCTTTTCTGAATAAATTTTCCTTGAAAGCAAAGAACCATTGAAAACGCTTAAAATTCAGAGATAGAAATTACACTTGTGAAGAAAACACTACTATGTTTAATCTTACCACAAATTTGTGCTAGCTAGCTTTGTGCCTGTTGTTTGAGGTTTTATACCTGCATTGTAACACACACCCACGCACTGCATGGCACTACCTTTACAGTAGCAACCTACCCTGTAGGCCAGGTTTGGACTGCAAGACATCAGGAATAATCAGAGTTGCTTTAAAGGTGTGTTCGTGGGTATTCCTACCTGGTACGTCCAGGATACGAGCAGAACTTTGGTTCCTTGATCCTCAGAGTGTGCAGTAGCTTGGATAAGAATGGACTCGACTGTTATCGAACCGTCAGGGAGATGCTGCACTGAGTAATCCTTCAGGACCCTGGTAAGACAGAAGGGGTACGATTTATTTTGGCGGGGACGTGCACACAAGCTGAAGGATGGGTCACCCCGGTGTCTTGAATCCCCCAAACCAGCATGTTGTTACTGCTTTTGGCTGTGTCTCTGAGCAGCACCCCCTGCCCAAACAAGACAGAAGGGGCTAATTCATAGCGTGCTTATTTTGGTGCTTATGTTAATCATTAGGAGGTCAGATGTTTCCTACAGAATTTACTTCTGGCTTCCATCATACACCGAACGCCAGTCTAAGACCCTGTTCATCTGAGCAAAGGAATATTCAAGGAACTGACCAGCTGCCTGCAGGAAAAGCAAAGCAAAACAAAACACCTGCTTACAAGGTTCATCTGGTACTAGCTTTTGAATATCTTCACGAGGTGTCTTGATCCTGTGCTTGATGGTCTCACTCCAAACAGTGCTAAGTTCAGCTAGACAAGCAGCAGTGACAGCAGCAAATCAACAGGAACAAACATTTCCAGGGGACGGCACTGGTTTGGCCAAGACCGTGAGTGCATACACTGATTACCAGCCTCTGCTACTGACTGGTAACCTCTGTTCTGGTTATATTTGTTAAACAGACTGAGGTCTACAGCAGTTAAGTCTTCTGGGCTGCAAAATACTTTCTCCTAACTCTATGTGGCTGAGCTGGAATGGCAGAAATGAGGACACGCTCATTCTGCCTGTATTAAGGGTGATAAAATAATTCGTCCCTAGGGGAAAAAAAAAGCCAAGCACAGTGAAGAAGGGCCTTACCCTTTGAGGTGGTTATATACACGAAGCACCGTCTCATGTTCTTTCCGTGGATCCTGAATGTGAACGCGGCAGGTGAAACGCAGCTGATGTTCTGCAAGGCCCAGCTCCTTCAGAGCCTGCTCGGGAGAAACCAGACGGAAGCTCTGCAGAGGAGGAGCACAAATCCACTGTAAGATACCTCTCTGTGCATGCTGTGCTTTTATTTTTCTTCTGTGGTTCATGTTACTTACGTTATCCTTCATAATTAATGTTCCATGCATTAGCTTTGGCTTCTTGACATCTGGTAAGAGCCCTAAACCAAGGCCAATGGAAGAGAGAGACAACAGGGTTAATCATTTGCGCTTACTTCTCACACATTTAAGATGACTGCTCTAGGACTTAATGGATCAGATCTCCAAGTCCCTGCTGAGATTCACAGACTAAGATTTCACATCTTCATTCTCCTGTCCCTTAAAACAAAGCACACGGTGCTTAAATCACTGTCAGTGCTCCAGATAGGTAAGAAACAGCATCCAGTAATACAGGTCAGCTGCTTCTCTCTTCACATATCAATTCCTGATAGGAGAGTTTTTAAGAATTTTCTTACAGTGGATTTATGAAAGTAATTCCAGTTTTCACAGACCTAGCTAGTAACAGCATACCTGGACTTTGTTGTCATAGCAAACAGACAACGAATAGCAAACAAGGCAGTTGCATTAGTTTTGTGCTGTTTTTTGGGGTGTTTTTACATACATGCACAGCATAGCAGCCACTTCATTTCCCCGAAAGCCCTTCTCAACCACCAAGCACTGGTAAAATGCTCTTACACAAGAAGTGCTGCTGTTAATTACCACGGCTCCAAATGGCCCTGCAACACCAGTTCCACCTAACACAGGTACTACACAAATAAACTGCAATGCAGTGGCAGGGCACAAAAGCTGGAATTGCTGGTTGACAATGCGTTACCTATCGCTGTTTCTCTCTTCAGGAGTCCCAGGGATATGTCTACTGGAATGCTTGGATTGGTGAATATTGTCGTGGTCTCTCCGTTTGCAGGCATGTAACAGCTGACATCTGCAATATAAACAAACAGTGTCAGAAGGGCTGCTGCAGCAGCATTTCCCATCCCAGACTGTCCTGGACATTGCACTATTCCTAACTGTGCTGAGGTCCACTGAGTTAATTATGTGAATTTAAAGCTTTCATTATTCTTTTTTCTACTCTTTTCAGTACCAACGCTGTACGTACGAAATTCCTGTTCTATTTTCTGCTTCAGAAACTCCATTTTCTTTGCTTCACCATGGACCAGCAGAACATTCCGTGGCTCGGCCTGGCGAATCAGCTGCATTATTCCCTTGGCATCCGCATGGGCACTGAAGGACATGTACTCCACCTGCATCTTTACCTCCAGCTGCAAGAGAAGGAGGTGGAAAGCACAAGCTTTGTCAATCAGCAACCACTTTGGCTTGTTACAGCTTGTATACCACACACGAACAGACCCAGACCTCTCCATATTTATTTTAAAGAAGGAAGCAGATCACCTGCACTGGGAAATGATGTTGGAGAGAAACCTGCTTATCAGCAGCCTGAATACCGTACAGGAAAGTTCTCAATAAATTACAAAGCCAAACTGCAGAGTTTTAAAGCACAACACTTGTTGCACTTTTGCCAAGAGAAATCAATACTTAAGCACACTTGGGATCAGTTTCAAAATCCCCTTCTGCATGAAAATGTATCATTGCCATCTATCTGACTAACCAAGCCTACTTATTAAGCAATGCTATAAATACTCCCATGACAAAGTTTTGAGGCCAATGAATTCTGAAGCAATAAAATGGCAGGAGGGACAAAGAGAAGAAAGCCTAGTTCCACTCTGATCAAAATGTTACTCAGGTATTTCCAGTGCTGCATGCGGCATGTTCCCATTACAAGTATCTGGTGTCTAACTACCACCTAAAGTTCCTAAAAGCTTCCCCCAGTGATCCTCCTCTTTGAAAGCAGAACTTACTATTTGTCTTCCCTCCATTTCCAGCTTGCGCTGCCCACTCAGAATCTTATGGCCCACAGTTCCCTGCACACAGTAGCCCGGCATGATGACCTGAGAAGGAAACCAGAAAAACATAACGCTGATATAAGTTTCTGTTCTTACCATCTTATATATGACATTAATGCAAAACATCACGCATTAAACTGAATTTCTTACCATATTCTTTTCGTTCCCTGCCCATTTCCTGAAGATCTGAAGGGATTGTCCTGCATGAAGCATACCAGGAGTTGCAAACACAACCTGGAATTCAAAGATGCGTCAAGGATCACCACAGAAAAGTTGCCCTTTTTTTAAAAAAATAAAAAAAGAACACATTACTTATATAAATATCCTAGAACTGCAGAGAGAACTCACTAATACCCATTATAGCACACTTACTACAACAAGGCTCCAACAGAGCTTTTTGCTATTTTATTGTATTAATGGGGCAGAAGATGCTTAGCTTTTGTAGATTGGTTTGCCTAAACCAGGAACGGAGCAGTATAAAAAAAGCTCCCTGACACCACAGGTCTGCTCTACCACCTGGTTAATGCCCACCTACCATAGGTCCTGGGTTATCTGCAAAGGCCCGATCAAACGCTTTGATGTGCTTGAACTCGAACATGTTCCTCTGCACAAATGTTTTCCGAATTTTCTGATTAGTCCACGTGATGAAGAGCTTGTAATAATGGTTAGCCTTCTCTGTCAGTCCCGTGGAAAAATAAATCGGAGCCTTCAAATTCATTCTTTCCCTGTAGAAAGAAGAGATCCAGATACATGAGAACCAAATTAGAATCCTGGCTCTTCATGCTTCAAGTCAATAAACCTACACAGCCTCCAAAGATTTCTGCACAGAACATACTCCCAACAAACTAAGTCAGTATTACGACAATGCTGTATCGTTGTGCATTAACTTACCGTGGAGTCACCTTTAGCCCACTTCCACACAATGCTTATAAGAAAGTTTAATACTTTACTTGTTCATCCCTTCTCCCTCTCCCATAAAAAGTTTTACAATGTGGTAAAGATGCAATCAAATTATTTAAAGGACACTTAGTAACGACTGTTTGGGGACAGAGTAGAGAATGATCCTAGTTTAGATTACTGCTTAGAGTCAGAAGCACAGGGAAATAAGTGATACATGGAAAGAATTCTGCAACCACCACCGTGGACCAACATGAGGAGGAAAACTAAAGGGAATATTTGTACCAAACAGATATGAAAGAATCATTGAAACCTGTCAGGACCACAACGTGAGGACACAAAAGGGGAACATGCACTGAACAGACTGCACTCACCAGAAAGTTTCCAGTAAAATGCAAAGCTCCTGGGCACGTCCAAGGGCAAACACTGGGATAAGAACCTGCAATTGAGATATGATTTAGTCTGTGAAAGCAGTGAATTAGCTACACTTAAATCAGTAAAATTTTCCTGTGTTGCAAATTTCTATTCCTGTTTGCAGTTTCTGAGGGATTAAAATGACTTTTTTAACGTCCTTTACTAGGCATGCTCTAAATGTGGTGGCAATGAAAAAGCGAATCCCAGAAATTTTCTTTATGTTAGCAAAGACGGGGGGCTAAGCTCTGAGAAACAGAAAAGTCTGACTGAAATTCTAAAACAATAATGGGACCGATACAACTCATAGCCATGCTGCAATGCTTTCATTATACATTCCATGTGCTTTGTGACTAGCTAAAGTTGTTCACATCAAATCACACGAGGCTGGAACAGGCTTACCCAGACAGAACAGCCAGGCAACTGAAAGCCACACGCAAGGCACTGAAGCATCGTTTACTCTGTGCTAATTGCACTTGGAGGACTTTTATGGTAACAGGCAGCGTAATGCTGAACAGCACAAAGGAGAATACTGAACAGACAGACCTGACTGACTACACGGGAAATCAGTTTTGATTAAGCTTAAAAGCAGTAATTTGAACTGTCATTCTCAATTACTTAGTTTATATGACTAAGAGGATGCTTCAGATACAAGAGGCAAATAAAGTTAATTTTGCCTTCATCCTCCATATCTGGAAACTGTAAGCAGAGCATTTCCCTTACAGCCTTATTCATGCAGTTTGGTTTTCTTCTTGACACAGTTTAAGTGTTTAATACCCTCTCTTTTAAATTACTGATGGAAAAATATAAAAACTTCAGTTTTTCGCTCTGGTCATGTGCAGAAGCCTGAGTTGGTTAACAGTTACGCAGCGCTACAGAGATTACAAGCTTTACCGAGAAAAAACACATCACTTATATCAAAATGCTGTACCTTTCCTCCTCTTTCTACGGTCTCGTGAACTTTCTTCAAGAAGTCTCTTTCTCTGCAACGTTTGGAGTCTCTGATAGTTGTGGCATAGGTGGATTCAGTTATTAATAAATCTGGGCGACACTTATCAATCCAGGCAGCACTAAAACAAAAGGATTTTTTAAAAAGCCAATCAAATTAAGGGATAGCATCTCATTTCTCATCTGCAGGTCTCCAATACGGGTACAGAATGTCGCTATCTGCATGTGAAGAAAGGAAAAGAGGAACACCAATGTGCATTGGCTTGCCCAAAGTCACCTCCGAGTTCCATGGCAGCACCAGGACTCTTCTCTTTGCAGGCCATGCTTTCTTTAAATTAATACAGCTCAGAATAGACACCAACTCCAGATTTTGAAAAACAATTTTCCAGTCTATTATTTGTTTTAAATTCATTAAATTATTATTCTAAATATCACAAATATGAAAATCTCTCATACATGCCAGTAAAAATAAAATTAATGTTAAAGTTTGCGACTGGCACTTTCTTAAACAGTAAACACATTAGAGAATACCACAGCAATAAAGTATTTCAAACACCTAAATCCAATTATTACACAGCCTTAAAAATGGATTAATATGAGTACCTAGAAGAAGATTACATTAAGGTCTATCCTGAGGAATCAATTTAAATCTGTTCGTTCTCAGAATTCAAAATTGCATTTATCTTTCCAGCAAAGACACCATTAAGAGTTCCAGTCTGCCACCAAAGAACGAAGAATCAGTGCTGATAAGCCCCTACGTATTAACAGAAGCTAAACTGTCCTGCCTGAAAGAGATACAATTCATAGAAACCCAGCTTCCTACTTACCCTAAATGTCTGTCTGGTGTCATGTTGTAATCACCCTAATGAAAGAAGAGAGATCCATTTATATTCTCAAGTTAAGAGGGCAGGCTGTTAAAAGGAGATGTGAGCGTCCATAAGTGCTGTTGTGCATACTTACGGTGTATACAACTGACTCGCATCCAACCTTAATCTGGAACATGGCTGCTCCTAGCACATGGCCTGCATAGTACGCCTTGATCTCCAACTCCTCATCCACCTGCATGAGCAAGCAAACACTGCAGTAGTACAAAAACTTTTTAAAAAATAAAATTACTCTGCTTTCCACAACAATTTGGTTGGTCTGATCGAAGACTATGCAGAAATGGTCATTTACCTGAACTGTCTGGTGAAGATGCACAGCAACCACTTTCTTCATACAGTCTTTAATCATTTGGGAAGTGAAGAAGTTAGTTTCCCCCTTCTTATCTACAGTTATTTTCCTGTAGTCCTCCAGGAGGATAGGACAGATGGCCTTAGTGGGATGTGTCATATAAATGGGCCCATCGTATCCGACCATTTCACTGAAGTATGGCAAAGCTCCACAATGGTCCAAATGGAAGTGGCTGCAAAAAGACAGAAAGGACAAAAGAAATATTACACAGGAATTTAGCTTGCCTGGTTCTCACATCTTGCTTCAGAATTTCAAAGCACTGCACAACACAGAGGAACTGACCAGAATATGAACGATGGAACTGCAACATGTTGGGGTTTCTTCCCTCTTTTTTTTTAAAAAAACAAAAACAAAAAAACAAAACAAAAAAAAACAACAAACACTTTCCTGTTTCCTATTTCAGTTGTGGTAAGGAAGCTTTCTCACCTGATGATCACGCAGTCTAGGAAGTCAGTCAGCCTTCCATTCTGAGTGATGTAAGAAAAGTCAGGAAAACGCCTCTGCAAAGAGATGAAAAGCAGGTTATCCACTACTAAACAAAGTCAGTTAATACTGAGTTATTAATTCACCATAACAATAGTATAAACCATCTGCAATACTGAACACATGCTATAATCCATCTCAAGGCAAAACTGCAATAGGTCGGAAACTACACTAGTGTACCTGCTAGATACCCTGCCCACAGGGAACACCAAAAGCACCAGAAATGGAACATTCACAGCTTGTTTAATTTTTTTTTTTCCTTCAGAGTCCACAACCCATGGAAAGAAAAGGGTTGGCTGGATGGGGGAACTTCCTATACCAGGAATACTCGAGGTGACGTACCTCTTGCACAAGAAAGCAAGATTCTGAAGGGGTGACACTTGTTCATTCTCAGCAACAGCTGATGTATGTGCCCAATAACGTACACCCTGCTAACATTACCTACGTATCACGTAAGATGAGTCAGGCCACATTCGAATAGTAATGAATAGAGCAGGACAACAAACCAGGAGACCTGCTGGGCAAGGACAGGCACCCTGAAGGTTTCCCTGTACAATATTCAGGCTTCCCCATCATACTCACATCATCGTTGTAGCCCATGTGCATCCCACAGTCAAGCATAACATTCTTCCCTGCAATAGACACGAGGATGCAGCTGCGCCCCACATCCTGGCCAGCCCCTGGACCAAAAGAAAGACAAATCAGACACCTCTGGGAATGTTTAGGCACTTCAAAGGACAAGCATTTAAAGGTCTGTGCAAAGTGTTCAAGAGCCCTTGCCCGTTTCTGATGTGGGAAAAGGACTACAGCCTTCCTTCCAAACAAGCAGATCTGTCAGCAGGTAAGCTGATGGGAACTGACTTAGCCCTGAGCTTAGGAGAGGCACTGAAAGGGCCGTGTCTCTAGCGGCCTAGGGCGTGTTACTTCTAATTATAAATGCTATTGCCCGATTCCCTCCCTAAGGAAAGCACAGCACCCAGCGTTTCTCAGTTTTTCTACTTCAGGCCTATTTTCGTTTGGACTTACCCAAGGGCGTGACCTTTATTTCAGGCATTTTAACCACCTCTAGATCCCGAACCACGCACGAATTATTCTGCGGACACTCCGACGGGATCCCCGCAGCCCGGAGAAGCCGCAGCGAGCCTCACGGCCGCCATTTCAACCGCGTTTCACGCAGGAGGCTGAAGCGGGGGCCGGGCTTCATCCTACAGGGAAAAAAAAAAAAAGAGTCGGAAAGCACGAGCGGATTGAAGGCGGATCACCCAGCCTCGTCCCGCCCCGACCGGGGCAGCTCCCCCGGCTCCTTCACCAGGGGGCGGCCGGACAGGGCCGGGCCTCGGCGCACGCCCGGCGGAGCCCAGCCCATGCCGGCAGCGCCCGGCCGAGAAAATGGCGGCGGCTGCGGGCGCCTTCAGCCTGAGGGAGGTGCTGGGCGCCTTCCAGGCGGCCGTGACGGAGCGCCGGGAGGTGCTGCTCGGCCCCTACCTGCGCGGCTGGCGGGGGCTCGTCCGGTGAGTGCGGCGCGGGGAAGGGCCGGGGGGGGAGCCGCTCGCTGATGCCCCCGTGTTTCTTTTTCTCCGCCGGCAGGTTCCTCAACAGCCTGGGCGCCATCTTCTCCTTCATCTCCAAGGACGCCGTGGCTAAAATACAGATCATGGAGAGTTACTGCGGCGGGGAGAGGCAGGAGGAGTACCGCACGCTGCAGTCCATGGTGGCCTACGAGCTGGCCAGCGGGCTGGTGGACCTCCAAAGGCGGTCGGAGCATCCCGACTCGGGCTGCCGCACCGTGCTGCGCCTGCACAGGGCCCTGCGGTGGCTGCAGCTGTTTCTGGAGGGGCTGAGGACTGCCCAGGAGGACTCCAAGACGTCCACCATCTGCACGGACTCCTACAACGCCTCCCTGGCCACCTACCACCCCTGGGTCGTTCGCAAGGCCGCCACGGTGGCCTTCTGCGCGCTGCCCTCGCGGAACGCTTTCCTCGAGATCATGAACGTGGGCACCCCCGAGGAAGCTGTCGTGATGCTGGGCGATGCCTTGCCCCACATCTCCAGCGTCTACGGGATCACCGAGGAGCTCTATGCCCAGCACAAGCTGCTCAACCTCCCTTGACAGGAGGAGGTTAAGCAGCAATGCCACGTCCCGACAGATGAACCACATAAAAACTGCGTTTTCCTGTGCACAGAAGCATCAGAATCTCTGCCCCTCGGTCACCCTCCCTTTCCTCTTCCCACAGGGAGCTGACAAAGCTATTCAGGATGCCTCATGTTATAACAAGACAAAAACGCACTAAGAAATACATACATAAGTATATATATCATTGCCTCAGCTCTGTAGGGAGGGGGAAAAAACATCTATGCACATGCTTGAGAGAGTTCCCTTTTCTCCCTGGATTCACCTTCAGCTCTCCAGCTAGGCTGGAATGCAGGGCTTTGATTTATTTTTAAGCTAAACCAACAGCCTCTGAGCAGTTACAGCCTTTGGTGCTCTCACAATTATTGGTGTAACTTCCTCGTGGAATATCCAAACACATTCACACTACATGTGACCTCACATCCTAAATGGAGGTTTAGTTGCTATGCTGTGAAAATTCCCCCTCTGCTAAAACCACCTTAAAATGATTACATGTTTACATAGGACAAATCCATGTATTAAAATGAAGCAGATCCATGTTGTAAACTACAAAATACCTCTTGCTGGGCTTTCGTTGCTTTCTGATAAAGATGGAGCTGGTATTTCATCTGTGTAGTTTATTAAACGCCTTAAATTATGTCAAATAATGTTATGTGTCAAATGAAAAAAAGTTTGATCTCTTGTGGGTTTAATGCAGAAATGATAGTATGACCACGTGGAAAAATTCCATTTTCTTCCCTGTCACTTTCATTCTCGTCTATTCCTCTTGTGAGATAAAAGTTAACACTGAAAATGAACTTGAAATGAACTTGAAATTAAAGAATCAAACTTTCTTAGCAGGGAAAAACTGTTGTACATTTATTGCCAATCATTTTGCGCTAAGTGTGCTTCAAGTAAAATATAGATTTTATCAGTCTGCATGCTCACATTTAAACAAGGTGTTGCCTAATGAAAATTTTATTTTCCCAGTGTCTCTAGGAAATTCCCATCTCTAAATGACAGGAGGCTTTTAAATAGCCCTTGGTAGTCAACACTCAGTAAAATAGGTCCTGCACTTTGCACAAGTTCAGAGTCGGTCTGCTTTCGTTAATGCAGCCGCATCCAGAAGTAAAAAACCACCACCACACCTTCACTTCCTTCACTTACATTAACTGCTGTATTTGAAAGCTGCAACAATATGCAGATTCACTAGAGGGAGCTTGAATCCATAGTCTGTCATAATCTCCTATCCCACAGTAAGCATAGTTGATTTCACCTGAAAATATGTGGGGGAGTAAATAACTGCTTATATGCAACACTCACACTCTTCAAGCAGCTTGGTTTTTTTCACTCCATGCAGTTGAATTTCTATTTGAAACTTTTTAAATGAAGTTCTGTAACTAAAGCTAATACCTAAGTACTCCATTAAGAAGTTAGGGAAACCTGTAGGGTGTCCTTAAAAAAAATGCTGATACAAACGTAACTGTATAGCATAGACACAGATATCTACAACTGTCATTTGCTCAAAACATGCATACATACACTTAGCTTTTGATAATGTGCCTGCTTCTCTAAGATACATGAAAAAATCCTAGCTTTGCAGCAAAAGTAATACCACTTGTGGTACAAGCTGCTTCTGTGATACAGTACAAATGTAAGTTATCAAACTGCAGTGAACTGAACTCTCAATTCAGTTGAACTTTTCAATTCAGAAGTATCCTGCTTTCTAAAATGCAGACTTGACAGAAAAAATGCAAATGATGAACCAACTTAAATTACTATGCTAGGGAACTGGTACCTACATCAGCAAACTGAAGTTAACATCACAGCTCAGTGTGAGGAAAAATTAGATTGGCCAACAACATTTTGCTATATATATCCTGCTATTTTCTGAAAATATGTTCTGAAAATAGCAGGATAGCTATGAGTAATAGCTCACCAAAGTGGCAGCCGAGGAATGGTTCACACCTGTTAAGTTCTTGTGGTGTCCTGAGGAAGATTTGAGAATTTCCATGATGAGGTGACCTTGAACTTAAAAATACATATATATAAATTACTGTTGTGTAAGACAGTTACCACTACCCTACAGTTCAGGCAACTCAACCTATCATTCTGGAGTTAATTTAAAAATAAACTATGTGACATTCATTCAGTGCAGGTCACTTCAAAGTTGGGAAAAGAGCCTAAGTAAGAAAGAGCTTGCTTTCTCACTGAGTTGAAAACCATTGAGAGTTAAAGCATGTGTCACTTGCTGGGGGGAATTAATGGATTAAAAGGCTCAAATAAGAATTAGGAAACCAGAGAAAAAATTTCGTACCACAGCAGGAACTTGAAGCATTGTAGAGGGATAGCAGGTCCTAGCGAGAATGAACAGTCCAGAACAGGAAAGAGCATTTGTAACTGGAGAGAAGCACCCGGCAGATCCCTGGAGAAACAGCTGTATTTAATAGCAGCATTTAATGTCTTCCTTGTCTTTCTAGCAATAATTGTTTTAAGTTCTGCTGCTGCTATTTCCCTTCTACTGACCTCCAAGGCGATCCATACTGTCAAAAGGGACGAGGTGGATGGGAGAATGCACAACAGTGTATGTAGATAGCCTGTATTTTAAGTAAGTGTTCTCACTGTAGGGATCAGTCTTCTAACAAAAATGAGATGAGAAGGAGGAAGGGAAAATATCTCATGTTTTTCTAGCATCACACAGGGCCCTCAATGAGTAAAGGAAAGCAGGATTAGGCCAACGGTTTGCAACCAAGGACACACATTGGGTACTGCTGCCTATTTGACTATTGCCCACTGAGCATAGACTTACGCATCTAACGCAGTTTGCTAAACAAATTTCTCCATGTGATTTTCATCTCTCAGGGTTCTATTTAAAATGATTTCCCAGGACCTACTGAGACTAGATCCCCTGCCCTTATTCCCTCTCCCACATTTTATCACTTCCATGAAACATTTTCTCCGAAATAGACAAATAATGGTCCCTTACCTGCTCCTGGGATTGAGCTTTGGTTACGCAGTAGCTCTCAAACCCACATGCCTCTCAACTCAGTTTAGAAGGCCTGGCGATTATATCATAGGAGGCTTGTTCCCTTTTGGAATGGACACCATAAACCTGACGGCACGATCAGAGCCCACACTAGTTGTGTGTGAAAGGTAAGAGGAACGTTAGCTTCATTAGTATGTGTTAAATTTGGTCACTTGGGCTGGGGAGAGAAAGGTAGTCCTTTGGATAGCACTCGATGGTCTCACGGGCTAATGTCAGAGGCGGGATGGAAACAAAGATTAGCTCTAAGGTGTGCTGTGCTATCACCGTGACAATTTATGACTGAAATGGAAAATGTTCTTGTGTTTTCTTGATGCAGCCAAACTTCAGATGGAGCCAACACTACAGACAGGATGCTAAAATGCCAGAGAATGCGGAATAAGCTGACCACCACGACAACAGCACTGGTGGATCATGTAATTCCCTGTCTCCTCTTCTTGCAGGTTATTTGTAGATGGGCTAATATGGGCCCTCGGGATGAAGTTTGCTATTGATCAGATCAACAACTCCACGTCACTTCTGCCGGGAGTAAAGCTGGGCTATGACATTTATGACACCTGCTTTGAGCCCTTGGCAGCCTTACAGCCCAGCTTGCTATTTGTGACCCGAAACGGCACAACAGGCATCGGAGTAGCGTGCAACTACACCAACTACCAGCCTCGCGTGACTGCTGTCATTGGACCGCATAAGTCAGATCTCTGCCTGGTGACGGCCAAACTATTCGGCTTTTTCTCGATCCCCCAGGTAAAGAGACTCTCTGGAAAAAACAAGAATTCTTCTTTTTGGTGGGGAAGGGATTGAATAGAATACAATAGTTCAGTCAGAAGATACCTTCAAAAATCATCTAAGCCAACAACAATGTCTGTCTTTGAACCTGGGCCATTAGAAGTGCAGATTCAAGCCTTTGCCATAGATTTCCTGTGTGATCTTGGGTAGGTCAATAAACTCCCCTCCTGGAACACACTTCAGTGTCTCACTTTGCAGAGAAGAGAGGGGTAACTCACTGCTCTGTGATCCAGGTATAATGATAATTAGCAGAGCTCCCAGTGTAAATTGGGAGGATCTCCGGAAAATACATCTGTGACTGTAAGCACTCAGCTACCACAACAAAGAGAGCCATAACAGTCAGGTAAAATTAGCCCTGAGCTAAGGTATGACTGAATCCTTGGGGGGTCACTCTTCGTTGGAAGTAGCTAATTACTGTTATCAGTATAGACGAGGACTAGTGCTGTGATGATGGACACAAAGGGCAGTGGAAGGGGACAGCCATGCATGACAGCACTACCAGAGGCAGGTAACAGGGCCAGATTCTCTTGGTAAATGCAGCCAACACGGACCCATCCCTTTAGGTAAATTCTTCCTTCCCACAATCCTGACCCACCTTTTCTGAAAATCTAGTGTGCTGAGAATGAATGAGCAAGGTGGAGAGTGATCTGGACTGTGAACGCTTTCCTCAGCTTTACTCTTTGTTTTGCTTTCTGTCTGATCTTCTAACTTGCAGGTCAGCTACCGCGCCAGCAGCGAGAAGCTCAGCAACAAGGAGCTGTACCCGACGTTTTACCGAACCGTTCCCAGTGACAAGAAGTTGGTGGAAGCTGTGGTCCTGCTGCTCAACAAGTTTGGATGGAACTGGATTGCCACCATTGGAAGCGATGATGAATATGGCCGAGGAGCCCAAGAGCACTTCTTGCGCATAGTTGGAAATCACAGCATCTGCGTTGCTTACGAGGGGCTAATTCCTACAGACACTGCAGACCCCAAGGCTAAAGTCCAACTGAAAGAGACAATTGAGCTCATCAACAAGACCAAAGTCAACATCATTGTCCTTTTTGCCTTCATACAGCCAGCACAAGCCCTGCTGGAACAGAGCATCAGGATGGGACTAAGCAAAAAAGTCTGGATTGGCACGGAAGCCTGGTTGTTGTCTGACATAATTTCCTCCACCTCAAACATCCAGAGCATCGGAACAGTTTTAGGCTTTATTATGAAAGCAAGCACAGTCCCTGGCTTCCAGGAATACGTCGCTGACCTCTTTACCTCAGTCCAGCAGGATGCATTTTGCCAGGAGTCCAGAGATTTCTACAACCGCATGGCCTCTGGCGTGCTGGGCACGTCCTGCAAACAGTGTGACCACATCTCTCTGCACGACATCTCGCCCATACTAAGCCGCTCCCAAATCCAACCAGTGCACGTTGCAGTGCACAGCGTGGCTCACGCGCTGCACAGAGCGCTGGGTTGCACCCACCAAGGATGTCCCAAAGCAGCCATCAGATCTTGGCAGGTGAGTGAAGGTCAGGGGGACAAGGAGCAATTTTTCATCCAATTTATGCATCAGAGCTGCACGCAGCCAGACAAGGGGGCAAAACATTTGCCGGAAGGCTGATAGCTGCAATCTCAGCCCCTGTAAGGGACAATGCTATCAGCCAGCAATTAGGTTCCTGCATTATCATACTCCAAGCAAAAATATCAGCTGTACTGATATCTACTGTCGATTTTCATTTTCTCCTCAGCTGCTGCACTTCATGAATACCTTCGCGTTCACGGTGAATGGCCAGAGTTTCAGCTTTGATGAATCCCATGGCACAAACCCTGGCTACAAGCTTATAATATGGGACTGGAAAAATGGCACCCTTACACATCTGCCAGTGGGAGACTATGAAGAGTCCTTGTACGTCAACAAGTCCCAGATTCATTTTCACACTACAGATCAAAAGGTAAAGAGGGTGGGCAAAAGCACAATCAATAACAAGAGGAAATAAACTTTTTTGCCACTTCATCAGAACTGTTAACTAGGAGCTCCTAGCCTGCATGCTACTCTTGCTCCCCTGCAAACACGTAATCCATCTCCATTATGCCGAAGTAGGAAAGGTATTCCCAGCACCGGTTAGGACTCAAACACAGATGTGACACCAGCAAAGCAGAGCCAAAGTCTTTTAATTTGTTTGGTGATACGGTACTTCTGAAGGTGCCTGGCTGACACTTATTTACCCTTTTGTCTAGGAGCCTACATCGGAATGCTTTAGAGAGTGTAAACCAGGACAAATCAGAGAAATAAAAGGGTTCCACCTCTGCTGCTACGACTGTAGGGACTGTCCAGAAAACACCTTCTGCAGCTCTGAAGGTGAGGTCTGTGAATGGCACTGACTTTACCTGTATTATGTCTTTCTACCACTTGAGGTCACACAGGTTCACAGGGCTGAACAGGGCCGGTTGTGGGTTCCTCCTCCAGGAAACACTGCCAGGGCAGAATTTGTCTCCCTTCTGTTCTGCTGTGCATTGCCTGCTCTTGCTCCACAGGTCTTCTGTGTGGGACCTTCCTCTGTTGATCCCAAAGAGGATACGTAAGGACAACGTGTATGTTTTATCTCAGAGGTACAGGAGAGAGGGGTATGATGAATTCTGGGGTCTTAGCTAGCAGAAAAGTACATGATGAAATTCTGGGGCCTTTTGGAAGCTAGTGATCCTTCTTGGGGAAAGGAAACAAAGACAAAAAATATGTGGATCCTTTTGTGGGGAGGGTGGAGAAGTAGAGGGAAAAGGAGATCGAAAAACTACAAGCTTTGGAGATCCAATCCACTTGGGAAGGGGGGGAAGTAGGCAAAGCAGCACTCGACACAGCTGCAAAGCTGAGCCTTCCTCCCAGACTGCCTGCAGCAGCACTCCAACACGACCATCACCTTCTCACTGCCACTTTGCAGACAGCTCCACCTGCACCCCCTGCCTACAGCATCAGTGGTCCCCCGTGCGGAGCACGCGATGTTACGACCGCAGTGAGAGGTACCTCTTCTGGAACGAGCCGCTCACCGTTGCCTTGCTGACGCTGACGTCCATCACCCTATGCCTGACGTGTCTGACAGCGGTGCTGTTTTTTAAGAACCTCGAGACGCCCGTCGTGCAGGCTGCTGGAGGCGATCGAAACCTCCTCGCCTTGTTCGCGCTCGTGCTGCTGTGTCTCAGCTCCTGCCTCTACATCGGGAAGCCCAGTAACAGCCTCTGTACGACACAGCAGATTGTCTACGCCCTGTGCCTCAATGCCTGCTTCTCCACCTTCTTCACCAAGTCCCTCGAGATCTCCCTTCTGACCGAGTTCCCTCGCTGGGCCCCCACCTTCTTGCCCTGGGTGACGCAGAGGAGGGCCTGGCTCGTCGTTGCCTTGTGCCTCCTCACCGAGTGCTTGCTCTGTTTCTGCTACCTCCACCTGGGCCCTGACCACCTGGTGTCCGACTACACGTCGCTGCGCACTGAGGTTCTGCTGGTGTGCGACACCAGGTCCTGGCTTGCCTTTGCCTTGATGCACGGCTACAACGGCTGCTTGGCCATCGTCTGCTTCCTGTGCACCTTCATGGTGGAGACTCCTGGCAAGAAGTACAACGTCGCCAGGGGGATCACGTTTGCCTTCCTAACCTACTTCATCATCTGGATCTTCTTCGTCGCTATTTTTGCCACCCTGAAGACTGTTCTCAGGTCTGTTACTCAGATCGGCACCATTCTGATGATCAGCCTGGGTATCCTGGGGACCTACTACATCCCTAAGTGCTACATCATCTTGCTCAAGCCTGACTTGAACACAGTGAATTATTTCCAGAATTCCATCAAAGAGGAGCCAGAGGGAGATTCTCAATGAACAGACAATAAAGTAGACCCACTGCAGCCTCAACAGGAGCTGTCTATACTTTAACAAGATGGTTCTGTTTAAATTTCATATTGTAAGTCATCATAATGTCATTGTGAAACAAAAAGCTAAACCTTCCAAAATCCGTGTTTAAATTTCTGTTAAGTAATGTTTACTATGGAAAAAAAAAATCTTTTGGACTTTTCTTGACTTTGTCACAAAATCTGTAGAAACCATTCTGAGACGTAAGAGCAGCTGTACGTGTGATATGGAAAGTATATTACCTATTCAAATACCAATTCACTCATTTGTATATCATTAGTGTGTTTGCAAAGAACATGGAAATCAGGACAAGACACACTGAAGTGCAAATCACAGTATCCAAAATCATGGCAAAAAGTTCCTGCCATACATCACCAGGAAGAAACATTTCTTACCCAGGGGGACATTTGCAAAGGGGACAAAATAAGTCAAACACTTTAAGTAATAAGAAATATCTCATATGTAGCATGCCCCCAGTTCCCTGAACAGCAGGAGAATTCTCATATCCAGAAAGGCAAGCAGCTTGCCCCATTCAGTATCAAATTTACAAGAGGCAAATTTACAACAGGCAATAGCGATAGTTTCAGAAGGCATGACAAGAGATACTCATAAAGGAAAAACTGCTCTGTGCTGGTCCTAGCATGGGACCAAGTTTCCAGATCTGATGAAGCAAGCTGCTGTAAGAGTGCAGATAACGCAGAAGCAGGGCATGACAGGTGTTGCAGAAGCGTGTGTGTGCCAGAAAATGAAACCTGTGAGAGCAGAGGCTTGAGACAGCAGGACTCGCCCATCACTTCCCTTCTCTTGCTCCTCAGAAATACACGAGAGCCAAAGCTATAGACAACATAAGTGCCAACACAAGAAATAGATGAAGGATCTGCCAGTATCACATAATCTGGAGCTTTTTAGACCTCCTGCCCCATGCACAGGGTGTAAAGAACTTTATAATACAGGGAAATTGCATAAAGCCTCACCTTCCTCCTGCTAGGCGAATACGTTTGTACTGAAACCTTTTATAGGCCAGCAGGACTGGTTCACATACAGGTGTTATTCCTGTCTGTTCTTGTAGGTGTGCAAACTCCCCTGGCCTACAGGTCCAGCCTGCCAGCTCCAAGGCGTTGCAAAATCAACACTGCAACACCTACGGCGTGACAGAGCTGACTCGGCAGCTTCAGGGATCACCACAAATCTTGAAGTCTCCAGCCAAGCACCTTAGAACTGCAGACCCTGACCCAGCTGAGGGGAAGGCCTGCTCTCTCCTCGGCGCGCCTGCTGTATTTTACCTCTCCTGTTGTTGTTTGAGACTCCTGGGACCACATCATCAAAAGGACTAAAACCCAGGACAAAAGAGGCTATGCTGCTGCTGCTACCAGTGGGAGAATTCTTGCTGTTGCTTTGCTTTACCGAAGGCTGGACTTTCCAGGTCTTTCCAAAGTAATTGCTATGGACATACCAGAGGTAACTTGATGCAGCTGCATGCACAGGTGGCACAATCTGATGAACTGGGTCTGCTCTGCTGGTGCTCAGGGTTGCTGGATCATTAACCCTGCCTAACAGAATCACAACAGCACGATTACTCTTAAATGTTTTCAGAGCTGATGAGCACGTCTGGCACTTTCAGTCCTTATTCTAACCCTGTGTTCCACATTACGCTCTTTGTAATAAATGTGAATCCACCTCCACACTTCCAAGAGGCTGTTGAGAAACCAGCCAGCCCACTGCAGGCTCCTATGGCAGAAACTAAGCAAGAGAAGGCAGACAATATCTTCGACTACACAGGGTCACAGTAATAACCAAGTTATTATATCCATTCATCTATCATGAAGGTTGCCATGTGCACTGGTGTAATGTGAGGTGTCTAGTTATGTATGCTGCACTATCAACTGTCAGCCAATAATTATTAAATATTACCCAGTCAGTTTCTTTCTCAGAAAAGTCAAGAAAAGTGGCAGCTATCACTCTACTGCTATTTTCCCTAAAGTTTCAATGCGAAGTAGTAGAGACATTTATATTCAATCATGCCATATCAAGGAGGAATGATGATAGCATCTCTACTTCAGTTCAAAAGCAAAGGATACAACTCAATCTAACATCTTTAACCGATGCTACCATACTTACCTGTTCATAAACCTGGCAAAAGTGCAATTGTCTCTAATGCAATTGTTAAAAAAAAATGATTTCACGTTACTGAAGTTAAGCAACTAGTCGAGAACAAGTGCTTTCTCAAAGTAAAACGCAGTATTTTAGTAAAGGCTGTACATGGTGGGTTTTTGTATCCTTTAAACAATCTTTATTCTACACCCCTTTTGCAATAAATTGCATCAGTGTAGAGGTGATGAACCACAAGAAGTGAAAATGGAACAAATTTATCATTAATTGACATTATTACCAAACAGTAGAGTAAAATTTCTCTAAGATTTTTTTCCCCATCCACTTTGACAAGCAACCATACTGCTCTTTAATTTCCCATTTTAGACATAAAGTTTTCCAGCTATCCATTAAGGGTTATTAGAATGTAACTCATCAATTCAGCTCAATTAAAGAATTTGCAAATGAATCTAAACCAGAGAATATTTTCAGTTTAAAAAATAAACTGGTGCATTGCAAATCCAGCTGTCCTATATTTCTGTGGCTACCTGCACATAATTTTTTCCTGGTGTACCTGAAAAACGTGAAACATTGCACAAAACCATTCCTCAGCATTATTAAAGAGAGTAAAAATCTGACCTGGAGACTGGAAGTCCTTGTGTCTGGAGACCACAGCAAGTCTTCATAAGCATCTTGTAGCACCTGAGGATCGCAGCAGTATTCCTCAATTCAGTGCTGCGATTTCGTAGCAGAGCAGCAGTAACTTTTGATCATCATTCCAGAGATAAAGAAGAAAAAACCAAATTTACCTTTACTGCTTCTCTTTCTGGCAGCAGAGCTAGAGCCACAATAGCCAGATTTTTCTTTTCCTTTTTTGGGGGGAGTGGGAGAAAGTGGGAAAAGTACCTGATTAAAGTGTTCAGCCAGTGCCAGTCACCTGCAGACAATTCAGACTAGGTCAGCTGGAGTCCATCAGGCCCCTGCAGTAACAGGCTGCAAGCGCATGTGCAAATTCTGATCGTTTAATATTCACCTGACTGGAAAAATGATCATTTTATGTCCTATGCAAACAAACATGGCTTGGAAAGGAGAATATGGGAAATTCTGCAAGGTCATCTCATAGGCTCTTATATACCTCCGGTGCAGAATTGTGCCATTTGTAATAGGTGTCTCCTACTTTGTACCTTCTCCCATCAGCTGGATCTCTACCAGCTAAAAAGAGGGAATCTGCCTCACATCAAGCTGTGGTGGCTCTTTGTACGTGAATCCCTCTGACCTTACAGGGAGGCCGAGTGTCCTTATGCTGTGAATACACCATGGTTTCAGCTTTACCAGTTAGTCTGCAAGAAGTGTCCTAACGATCCTAGCTTGTCTCTGCTGCGGTTTGCGTGCAGAGTCCAGAAGAAAGGGAATATTCACATGAACCAGCTGCATACACTGATGGGTTCTACCAGCAGATTCATCTCCTGGGTTTGCAGGCAGAAAAACTTGTTCCAGCTCACCTCTTTGCAACAGGACGCTTTTACTTCCACAAACTTTCTGCAGCCTTTCCTGTATACCTACTCCTGCCAAACTGAGAGAGGGAAAAGCCCGGTAATTAAGAGGAAGGGGAATTAATGATGAGAGCATTACTTTTGCACCGATGTATTAGTCATTACCTCAAAGCTACAGCACCTCTGATGAATGGCAGGGTCTTGTATTTCCAGTCAGATGTCATTAAAAGTAAGACCTCTGCATTTCAATCGTCTGTGACCCAGTTTAGCTGTGAACGTTTACAGGGCTCCTGTCATACTCTGAACTGTCAGCACTTCTGAAGCACCATCAAAACACAGAATCCTGCTCCCTATCATTAGCTCCTGAGCAACCTTCTTCTGCAGAGAGGACGAAACTTCAGTGAGGGCAGGGGGAAAAAAAAACAAAGGAGTAAGATTGAACCAATAATTCATTCTTGAATTAAAGATAGTGCAGTAGTGCAAAGAACTGAAGACATACACTGCAGTTATCACATAAAATTAAAAGCTTTTTAGTGTTTAAAATAGCATTTACACATAAGCAGCTATATATTAACTATACAGACACTTGGGTTTTAATACAATATCTACAAAAAAGAATTCAATTATGCAATAGACATTTAACAGGAACAGTGCAGTCCATGCTAGTAAGAGGTCACTCTTTGAGTAGAACCAATTCTAGAATAGGTGATAGTCTGGGTTTTCATTATTTAAAATCATGTAACTTTGTTCCTCTACTGTACATAAAATTCTTTACATGTATTTCTAATCACTGATTAGAATTAATAATTTTAAGTCAATCTTATTACAATCCAGTTAAATGCAAAACAAAAACAATTACATCAACTCATGAGCTGTCAAGTCTCAAGATGGGACTGCCCATTTGAACAGAACAAAAATAATATCAAAAGTCAATGTCTGTGCATCATTGCTTGCCATCCAATATACCTTTGGATAAAGTGTCAAGGGGACTGTTACCTTTGAAAAGGAAATTTATTAACGGGAGGTAAAAGACAATAGCAGTGCTTTTAAGACTATTTGCCGAAAAACCCTTACTCCTCAGAGTTAATACATCGGGTGGGTACATAACCCCCACAGATACTACCTCCTTTGGACAGGAGACGTCATCCCAAACTATTTTCTCAAAGTTTTCTACGATCTTCCAAACATACCTGTCAGTCCTTGCTAAAAGCCGTTGGCAGGTATGCGTGAACATTAAGCCCAGCTGCAGGGCACGGGCAGATGCTGGGGGTCTCATTTCCAGAATTTTAGAAAAATGTCAGCTATTTAAGGCTCCTGTTGTGAGGTTGTTTCAGTGCCCCGTATAACAAACCCACCGCTTCTCAGTGTAGGTGGAAGGGTAGGCCATACATTCTAGAGCCCAGTCAGTGCCAGTTACTTGACAATTAAAATCTGAGAGAAATTTCAGGCCCTGATAAAAGAAAAAGACGGTTCCGCGGGACTGCAGCCTTCACAATTTCCTCCACCTGGCACAGTACTTCCTGCTGCAAGCAGCTTCGTTGGCACCAGCGGCACTTCTTTCTGCACGTTGTACTGTACCCGGTAAGAGAAACTTGCACAGTTCGGCCCCAGCCCCCCGCTATTGCAAAGATAAATGCACATGCATCGAAAGCCAAGGGTGGGATTCGGGAAATCTTCTGTCTTCATTCACTTGTGAAAATTAAGTGCTAGCAATGGTTCAGGCCCAACTTTCCCGTAAGTCAAGCCAGCCCCTCCACTGTACGCTACGGGGGGGAAACACTGGAGTTTTTTGTTTTTTTCCACGCAGTGGCCACTATGTATTGCACTGTTCACAACATGGTCATTTACATTCTCCTACCGCTCTGTCAATAGCAGGCTCTACGCGCTCTGCGGTGCTAACCAACTCGCAAACCCGGCAGTACGCTCAGAGCGATTCCTATTTGCCTGAAATGGATGCCTGGTCTTGGGTGAAGCTAACTCAGGCGGATTTAGCAGCCTCGTTTCCTCCGCAGACGAATGCTTCCCCACACCCATGTTCCGGACTGTCAGCCTCGTTCCAGAGTTACCCACAAACACAGAAGTATATAACACCGTCAGTTCAACATCGCAGCGAAGACCAGCAAGACGCAGAACAGTTTCTGCCAACAGCACAACAACAAGACAAAAAAAAGAAAACACCAGCAAGTGTGTAAACTGCAACTCTCGAAAAAACATGAGGAAATTAAACACGTTTCTTCCATGGGCAAAAGCTCAGCCCCCAGTTTTTATCCCTTTCGGAAGTATTTTATTAAAATGACAGTCTTTTCCTCTGGTCCTGCAAGTTCTGCCTTAAGACAAAGCAGGCCAGAAAAATCATAATATATAAGAGACCAGAAAAGTTAAAATTGATTTAAAAGTAGAACCACTAGTGATTGTCAGGAAAGTCACAGACTCCTTCACAGTGTCTCCTGGAGACATAGCAGAAGTAAAGATTTTTTTTTACCCTGATTTATTTCATTGCTTTCAATGTCGATCTTTCAAAATGGTTTACTCCATTTAGTTAGTGTCTTTGCTGTGTTGCTGGGAGGAGGAAAGGAAAGGAAAGGATTCTCTTGCACAGTCAAGCTTCAGGTAGTGCCATTCTTTTGAACAAGTCATCACCAGGTCTGCAATCTACACTAGCCCATCAGATAGATTATGAAGAAAGCACCACTGTCAGAAACGTTATACAGGTTTTGGGGAGATTTTTGGAAAGAAAGCAGTCCAAAAGCACTCAGGTAGTTCAGAAGCCCAGTAGTTCGGGTACCTAGTCTGAGTGACACAGCTTCCTAAATGCCTAGCTCCCTTTTGAAAGTGAGACTTAAGTCTCTGATTAACACAGACATTTGTAAATGTTGCTTGACTTCTGTATAAGGGATGTGTTTACACACAGATCTGTCGTAAGAAAAGAAGTAGTGACAAAAAACCTATCAGAATGAACAATATAAAAAATGGCATTTGAAGAGTAATTTTTCAAGGTGACAAAGGAACATGAACTACATGTATTTAGTGAGAAAGCCACGTTCTCTTTTAACATTCATATTGGGTAGTCACACTCCCCATATAGCATGGAACGTAACAAAGAAGCTTCTTATCAGTGAAGAAAATGCTTATATACAGTAAAGACCGATTTTAAAGCACCTGTCCTAAAGCCTGCCAGAAACAGGTAGCTAGCAAAGGATTTAACTGAGGCATGGCCCCATGGTCAAATGCCACCGAGTGGCTGCAGATTAACACCCATTTCCCATTACATGAGCCCCTCTAAGTGAGTGTGGGTGTGCTCTTACCATCTCGTTCAGATACTTTTAAAAAAGCTTCTTAAACAACAGAGAAGGTTCCTGGACACACTTACGAAGTGTCCACAGCCTAAGAGCGAAGAATATACGGTCATGAAATCCTGGGGATAGACAACAGCAGTTAAGCCAAAGCTCCCCAGCAGGAGTTTTAGCTCAGGTCCCACTCCGTGTCAGCTATACGATGCACTCACTGTACCATTTATGAGCTGCTCTCCAAACACCCTCTGGCCTCTCTGCTGACAACTAGCCCCCAGCTTTGCTTAGAACATTTTCCTTTGTGCCACACTGCAATCGGGATTAGGTATATTTGGGTTTCTATTTCAAAGCAGAGATTAAGCTGGGGAAAAAAGAGGAAGACACTGCTCAGAAATGAGGAATGGAAAAAGAGGTGATCGAGATGAATAGCCACGTCCCAGTGGGAGCCAGGATTTACCTATGTCTCTGATAGAAATATCCCTTTCAGCAAGGGAAAGCTGCAGCTACACTAACAATTGCATAGCAGCAATCATCCTATTTCTGTGGAAACAACTTGTAAAACCAGTAAGCAAGTGCGCATCATAACCAGAAAAAACAGACACACCTGTCAGCAGGGATGTGACGGAAATGCCCAGGAACAGACTGCAGCTACAAAGTCACTACCGTGATACTAAATGAAAATAACATTACACGTTTTGCACGAGGAACACATACAGCAGCAAGACTCCACCACTTCCTGGACAGGATAATATCTAAAGAAAAAACGAAGATCGATTTATACTCCCTAGTCAGTAGAAGAAGGTAGTCACAACTTTGCTTTCTGCTGGGAACTGGTTTGAGCCTGCTCCTTTCCAAGCACGGGTTGTCTGCACGCTCGCAGGTGCCACGGCTGCTTAGCTCGCTGACTGATGCATCCAAGAAACAGCGTTACGAGGCAGTATCACAGCTACCAGCCAACAATCTCTTTTTTTTTTTTTCCTTGTAGGGCAAAAAGCAGAGGAAAATAAAAGTGCTACTATGCATTACTGGAAATCCAGGAGTTATGTGAAATAATAGTCCTTGAATCAGCCAAAAAGATACACTAATTGCACTGAAAGTAGGTGCCACAGTTACCAAAGCTCATTAAGATGTGAATATACACCAGCCAACCACAATCAAAAACAAGAGGGGAAGAAAGAAAAATAAAAGGATTAAAAAAAAAAAAAAAAAGATGCCATCAGTTTGCTGATATTTAACAATCCCAGGAGGTTTTTTTCGTTCATCGTTTTTGTCTCTTTTTTTTGTTGTTTTTTTTTTTTGTTTGTTTGTTTTGTTGGTTTTTCTGCAACACACAATTGCAAACCAGGAAGGCGTGACATGCAAGACAGCCAAGTTTCTTCTGGTGACTGTTCGACAATGACCAGATTTCCCACCCACCCCCAAAACAACCCACCCCAGCCCTCCCCCGAGCAGAGTCTGAAGGCACTTCCTCTCTCACATGATGTCGACAAAGAATTCACAAGGGTTGCCCATAGCCTTCTGGAAGGACTGCCGGCTCCCCGTCAGCTCCGGAGGCACGGAGCTCAGTTCTCTCACAGGGGGCCCTCCGGGGGGGCCGCTCGTCCCGTAGACTTTGGAGCCCAGCTTGGGGAGGTTGTAGAGGGGTGGCACTCCCGGAGGCCCGTAAGAATGATGGCTGTGGTGGCTTCTCTCGCTGTGGGTGGCAGAGACGTGACTCCGGTGGCTGAGCTGGCTGACGGGCCTCTCGCGACGCACGACGCTGGCGCCACCCCCGCTGCGGGCAGTGTGGTCAGACTCGCTGCCGCTGCCCGCCGACTTGCGGTCCTTCTCTCTGCCAAGAGCTCTCCTGCTGTTCTCGCTGTTGCTTCGGTTCGAGCCGCTGCTTTTGCTTCCTAAAGCCCGCAAGAGTGGTGGGGGGGGGGGAAGGACACACAGAAAAGCAGAGTTAGCTCAGCTCCAACTGCCCCCTCCAGCATCAGCTCCTACCAGGTACGACCGCTGGAATGGCGACAATGCTAACAAAACCAGGCCTCAACGTGCTGTCGGTGGCTTATGGCATTTAGCGGTGACAAATGGTAGAATGAAGCTGACGAGGTTGTGCCATGCACAGGTACACGTAGACACCTTCAGAGCTCGCACAGTGAAAGCAGCAGCTACCTTACAACTAGGGGCTGAAGGCACCCGCTCCGCCGCCGCCTCGCTGCCCACAGAGAGGGCAGCAGCAAAAATGGAAGGAAGGAGCGGGCATTCAGGTTCTGACTCGCAAGCAAACGAGGTTTAAGCTAATTAGAACTGTCTGCGCCTTTGCTATCTTCTGTTGGCAGACGTTTTTCTAAAGGAAACTCCTTTTGACTTCTCCTGTACCACCGTGGGTCACACTGGGCAGACGCTCACTCGAGGCTAAATCACCTGAGGCTAACAGATGTCCTTTTGTTGGTCTCAGTAGATAGATCCTTCTAAAATTCATCACCACAGTGTTTTGTTGTTGGAGAGCTCCTGAAAACCAGTTATTTATTGAACTGCTCTACGACGAATCAGTACCATGCAGGATATTCCCAGCAGAGGCCACTAAACCAACTCAGAAAACCAGAGGACTGCTGCTGGCACGTACGCTGAGTTGTTGCCACAAACAAGTTTCACTAAACTGTGGAACTGATTTTACATGAATGTCGAAGGTCATGCTCTGTTACCATCAGAGATAGGATAGACGTCAGGAGATGTTCCCAAGTTAATTATTCTTTTAAAAACAGAACAAAGAACCCTACGTGATATCTCATTAAGTTTCTGCCCTTTGGAACTGGGTAATGACTTAAGCCAAAGCCCCTAGTGCGAGGTTGTCTTGCCAGCAAGGATCCCCAGCCAGTGGGATACGGGACCAGCTTTTGACTCTGGATGAGCCACCGAGTCTCTAGGGCCACTGAAATAGGAAAACCAGACTGATTCAGAGCTGCTCCAATCTTGCACTACAGATGTTCATGACCTTCTGTCTGCCACAGCTGATGCTTAGAGCGGGCAAACAGAAAGAAAAGAGAAACCACCTACAATACAACAGTCTGAGAACCAGCAGCATAGCTGTTATCATCTGGTCATGCTAAGGTTCACTCTCTCCCTGACATGCCTTTAAAGCCCGTCACAGAACAATCAAAAAGTCCTCCTAGTCCTTGATTCTAAAGTCAATCTAACAACAACGTCACCTTCTTGGCAGCCAGGGACTGGCCTGTCTTAGAGGGCGAACTTTAAAATGAATTTTAAAAATCTGCATTTGAGGTGCTGAGAAAAGTTGTGCTCAGCACTGCCACGATACACTGCCATCAGCCTTCCCTCTGTTACTGCCAGATACAAACTCCAGCCATCACTGGATGATCTCTCGCTGTCCTTTCATATGGTGAGCGCCTACCTGAACAGGGATGTGACCTTGTCCTAAACACTGTGGTGACAGCAACGACCTTTTGCAGAGGAGCCGGTCCTCACATGAGTGCTTTTCCAACAGCAAGCCTGCTCGTGACTTTCGAAATACCCTAAGCCCTGAGTACCATGAGCAGAGTCAGATGGTATGGCCCAGACGAAATAAGCAGCAACCTAAATTAGAACAGAACCTTGAACAGAGCTGCAGCTTCACAGAAAACTTTGCTAGATCTTCCTCCTCACCTGCTGCTTCCCAGAACACATCCCGTTCTATCCATTGACTCAAATCTTTGTCTTTTGTCTGTAAGTATCAGCAAATGCATCGCATTCATATCAGAAACATGGCATTTTGGGGGCTCTGGAGCAGCACCCTCATTCAACAGGTGAATTCAGCTATGAAATAACACTGCACGTAAAAGAAAGAACACACGAAACCCAATTCTAACTCTATATTGAGAGTGACCAGTGCAATCTTGTGTCCCAAAGCTCTTTGTCCCTGCCTGAAACATCTGGACAGTGCTCAAATGTCTGAGTAAACCAGCACTGGAAGGACACTGGCAGATATGTCCAATCCGGACGGATTACATCAGGCTAATAAATTAGGAGCTAGGATTTATTTATTTATTTTAATGAAGGGCAGTGAAGAGACCGGTGATGGGATTTTCTCATTTCGGCTGACGGTGAGCTATCTGATGCCATTCTCTCTGTGGCTGCTGCAGCACAGTCACACAGGGGGCAGACAGCTTGATATGCTAACGTCACACTACCGGACTACTGTGCATTGAGACAGGCTGAGCGTCCAAGGCAATTCAAAAGAAAAGAAAAGAAAAAAATACAGCTAAACATTTGGGTCACAAGAGTCTAAATGATCATGCTGTGAAGTCATTATTATCATGGAGGCGTTTGAAGCTTACCAATCCCCTAGAGTCAGCCATTCCTCTATGAATCCTTCAGTCTAATGCTTGCTCAGAACAAAACAAGGGAATAACAGTTACAAAACAAGAAACAACACAGCAGTGTAGTTTCCAAATGAAGAACAAGGAAGGAGTTGAAATTCTTCAAAATGAAACACTCTTGGTGCCTTTCGTAAGGTCTCTGCCAGTAACACGTGCCGCATGGATAAAATACCATACCTTTCCTATTCCAGCGGCAGAGATCTAATGGCCTGCTACCCACAGAACCAGCTGCCAAAATACAACAAATGCCCACATTCTTTCCAGCACAATCAGCTTGCAGCTCTAAAATCTCTGGATACCACTGCGAGCGTCCTCACAGACACTTATTTTGAGATAAAGTGAGAAGCAGTAGTGCTAAAATCCGGTGAGCAAGTTCCTGTTCTGAAATTCTTCCGTGCAATTTTGCAAAATCTATCAGGAAGAAGCTGCATCCAAGTTTACTGGATGTTTATCATAAAAATGCAGGGAATCCTCACCTTTTCTTTACTGGCAGCATTTCCAAAAGCAAAATTCACTTTGGAAGCGATTAAAAAAACATAAAAGCAGAAAGCAGTAGGGCCTTGTCTGTACAGCCATAAAATACATAATTTTTACTTACTAAGTTTTAAAAATGAATAACAAAATGATCCTACAGCAGGAAAGGAGGAGGTCAGGTTTTTAATCCATGCAGTATTATCTTTTTTCCCCTATCATGTATTCTAAAATAGACTCTCCTCCCTGTGAGCAGTGTTTCAGCCCTGTAAACCTTCTGGCTGGCCACCTCACACTTGTCTTACACAAGCAAAAGGAATGATTATACTGAATTTTAACAAAAAGCCAAAAGCACCACGGTTCTAATCCCTGTTCCATCAGCAATCCAGTGGCCTAATTTCTAGGCATATCTAGCAACTGCAGCCCCCACCACTGGTAATGTCTCTGACCTCTAAATAGGGTCAAAACTTTCATTTTTAATTTGTTTTAACAGGGTGGACAACTGAGTCATTAATGTTGGTTGCTCCCCGTTGGCACTTTGCATGGGGTCCAGAACTACAGCACAACTACAAACAGGATGCAGCACTGACTCGCTTAAAACATGGCTGGCAGTTTGAATACAGAGCTGAAAGGCTAACCCACCCCACCACATACACAAACGCTTTTGATTAGGTGCAGTCACACCAAATCCATGCAAGTAGCGTACAGAACCACAAGACTGGAACACAAACGATACTAAGGAAGTCAAGCAAATGGTCAGGGATAATGGCAGCTGCAGAAATACACACCAGATTAACCAGCTTACCTTCGCTTTGCTGGCTCCCTGCACTGCCACTACCATAGCTAAAGCCTGGGTCTTGGTATGCTGGTGGGAAACACGGAGGGGGCAGAGGATACTGATACGGGTATCCTTGGCCTAACGGCCAGGGAGCAGCAGGATGTGGAAGTGGAGCGAGGGTATCTTGATCCGAGGCTCCGCTGGAACCATTGTTGAGGTTCAGTGCAGCCATATCTGGAAAAGAAACAAAAGGTGAAAACTGTGCTCCTCCCTAGCAGCTGATTCCTGAATGTTACTAATGGCTTGCACAGCACTTAGGGTGCCTACGAGGGACTCAGTCTCCAGAGTTCACTTACAATATCACACATGGTAGAGCAGACATTAATATTTACCACTGAGCACCCAGAATTTCTGTAAGTCAGGGAGGAATAATCCCCATTTTATGGATCGGAAACTGAGCGTGACTGACAAGCAGGAGTCTGGCATCGCCAGAAATAAATCCAGCTTCCCTGAGCCCCAGTGCAACACGCTATTCAATGAGCCCATCTTTTTTCAACTGGTCTCTTTGCTGGCCTAGCAAGAAATGTCAACCACTTGTCATGCAGCTTCAGAACAATGGCTTGTTCCGAAATGTTCACTTGTGAAATCCTGCAGGACTCCTCTGTGCATCCTGAGAGCACAGAAGAGACGACACACATGCAGCTCTGCCCTTCACAGACGGTGAACTTACTGCCACAGAGGTCTCCAAAGACATAATAGCACTGCTCCGAGAAGGTGATTTTGTTCACAGTGTGCCTGAGGTAGCCGTGTTTTAACATGCTGCTGGCGTATTTTCTAGCCTCCCGCCGGTCTTTGAAGCCTTCCACATGTGTGTAAAGCCAGTCAACCACATCTGCTCCTAAAATGACAAAAAGGAAGAGGAGACCCAGGAACATCCAAAACCAAATTAATCTTTATTGAATTTTAATCTTCACATTATCTAATTCACTCGAACAGGATTAAAAAACAGGTCATAACAGGATTAAAAAAAAAAAAAGGTTGCATAGCTTCTGCAGCTGACTTCTAAAAAGCCGTTTTTTTTATCCCCAGCATTCCCTTGATCTGCTTACCTATCACTGCATTGGAGATGGTAATTTTTAACCACATCCTGTCCCGGATTTCAAGGCCTGAGTCTGGTAGCTGCATAACCTTGACAATAGTAGCCATGTCACTCTTCACAGTTAAGGGAGATTCTTCTAATTCTAAAAGCAAAAAGGTTACATGCTTCTTTGAAATGAACGGCTTGAAAAGAACTTCTCAGCTCCCAATCTGGATGAAACATTTCAAGATACAGGTTGACCAACAGATGCAAAAACACAAAGGTTCCCAAATGCACCCCTATCGATGGCATAAATTACAGCTTTTATCAATGCTTCAGAGACTGTGAATTGTCAGGAATGATACCCTTCTGCAGGGAGAAAGATGATGACCATGTCTTCAGCATGGATATCAGCCTCCACTCATCTTTTTAAGGTTTGGACATCAGCGCAATTGGGGAGAACTGACATTAGAAAAGAAAGCTTCCATCATCAAGATGAGGCTAGAGGTTTCCTTAATAAATAAATAAATAAATAAAACTTTCCAGGATTCTGATGATGGCAGCCTTGTGATCTATGAAGTCACTTAACGCAACAGAAGCATTACTTTGCCCTGCATTTTTTCAGCACAACACTTAAAAATAAATAAATAAATAAAATGCTGCTCCCCATTGCCTCAGCAGCTGTCACAGCTCCATTCATATTTCACACGTTCTTACGGGCAGAGCTGACTTACCGGAGGCTTCGTAACTTCCTGGCTGATTTTTATAGTAAAACTAGACTTAGGAGTCTAGTTCCTTTAGAAACTCCTTTCTCCTATACATGGAGAGAAACTGGCATCTAATAACGAAAGCTCAGGGGACTGAATCTGGCTCTAGGAGTCTACCAGCCTTGTGCTAACCACGTAGAATTCAATCACCCTTTCTATACATAGTAAGATATCCTATTATCACTGGATACAGCACTCAGCCCGCCTTCCTGCTCCCATCTTCTCAGTCCTAGCAAATTCATTTGTGCTCTGTGTTTGCAGTTCAAACTCTCCAACAGGAATCCAGGACCCTTCTTCCCTCCCTTCTCCCAGCTCCCCGTATCACCCACCTTTCAAAAGCACAAGGGAACCAAGTTTGCTCTTTTCCAGCAAGTCAAAATATTGATAACAGGTATAAGCATGAAACAATGAAAACTGAAAATGCTTCCTTCGGTACATGCACTGCTAATATGCATGAAAATACCCCATGCCATCCATGCATGCAGTTTCAATACTTATCAAGTGAACAAACGCTAACATTTTGCTTTTGCTTTAAGTTAGTTTGGTTAGTGGCAAAAAGCAATGTGTTCATTTGGAAAAAAAAAAATCAATATTCGATCAATACTCAAGTATGTGGGGAGCAATAAATCGTTTTTTTTCTTGGAGACCGATCTGCAAACAAACAACACTAGCCAAATAATCATCAACGTTTTCTAGCCTGCTAGCTGCTGTCCAAATGTGAAAATTTCTGTGATGTATCTAAAAATGCATCCACTTTGGTCTGAACTTTGTCAGTCAACTGTGGGCCTGGCTACCTGACCGCCTGCACAGGTATGTGAAAATCTGAGGAACAGCACAGACTCCTTTCCAGGGGGACCAGATCTACGACAAAACTCTCTCTCAGGGCTTTGGTTATTGATTTGAAGTGGCGTCTTTGCCCATTGGCAGATCCTGTTAAGAAAAGAGGTGTATGCTCCAGGAAAATGAAGTCCTACCACGTGTAACACCACCCCTGGTTTGTATCCTTATTCGTACACATCTGCCCAAACCAAAAGGTCCCAGGAAATTCACAGTGCCTCGGGCTGAACGCTATTAAACAGAAATAGTTTAAAGGATTTTGGACTGAGACTTCAAAGTCCATGCGAGAGAAACAGAGCACTTTCCAGCAATGTCAGTGGGCTTCATTCAAAACAGCGGGACTTTCAAGGAACCCTGCAACACTTGAAGTTAATCTCCTGGAAAGGAACAGCACTTCTTTGCAGGAAGGGATCCTGCAGTAGCACAACTGGGGCTGGAAAGTTCTATCTTTAGCAGAGCAAACGAGGACCAGGGTTTGCCTTGACTGACGTACCGAGTCCAACACTCACAAACCACGGTGAGACAACATTCTCCTGCATCAGCCAGAACACTGCTGGAGAACAAGATGCTTCTTAAAGCAATAATTACTGTGAAAAAACTCAGTCTGCCTTGGCTCGGATATCCCTGTTTTTGAAGGAACGTGCCTGAGAAAAGAGTTAACAGAGCAATTCCTAGTGTGTGGCGGTGATTTGTATGGCACAAAATCTTGGATACTTTAATGACTAGCACTGATGTGATTGATGGTGGCTGTGCAAATGCTTCAGATATCGGAATTTCACTTTTGATCCAGAGGCCAGAGAACAAAGGAATGCTAATCAGAAGAAAAGCAGAGTTATTCAATCCATTTAGAATTATTCAATCCTGGCCTTGCTATATAAACAGAGTAAAGCAGCAGGCATTCACAGCACTTAAAACGAGGAACCATGAAACAGCTTTGCCTAAGATGATTCCATTAATTCACTGCTTCCACTTCTACAGCCAGATTCTGTAGAACAGACACTAGATTCGCTTCAAATACCAGTGACTCTACCCTCAGAGGAACTGAAATAGAGAATTTTCAACTGGAACTTGAAAAGTGAGAAGGCCCCATCGTTCACAAGGCTCCCCGAGATGCAAATGCACAGCCTCTTTCTCTCTCTCTGCCCCCTCTTTCTCTCTTCCTCCCTTCTTCCCCAGCTTTGTTTTTCCTGGCAAGAAGGTTTCAGGGGACAGGTGCTCCCTGTGCTTAGGGCCCTGAGGTGTTGCCTGCCGTGCTCTGCGGGGTTCACAGGACTGAACCGAGGCAAGCAGTGTTAAACAGGTCACAATAAAGCTCAGGGGTACTCCCCGATTTCTTGCATTCGGGAAAGTCACTGACATAGAAATGAGAAGCTGTCTCCAGAAACATGGTTCTGCTCCCAAATAACCTTTATTTTAAAAGTATGATTGAGAGGGTGTCTACATTCCACACTTCCCAATCACATTACTATATACCAAGGCACACAGTACAGGAATATTTCAAGAGGAATGTAAATAGAGTAACAGACTCTTGTTTGACAGCAGTCAGTAGATACATTTGATTCCAGGAATCTTTAGTACCTGTAAGGCTGAAAACACATCTCAAGGTAAAGCAGTCATCATCTAAGTGGTTCACTTGCTTTCTACTGCAGATGTATTTTCCCTCCAGTGGTGCTGCCTACTACTACACCTACAGAAAGGATAACCCCCTTTTCAGTTCATGGTGAGGCATAATCCCAGGAGCAATCCCCTTGTAAAATAACAGAGAGAGTAAGAGAAAAAGAGGCAGACACCTATGTACTCCGATAGGGCTTAAATGGGCCCTGCAAATGCAACTTTCATGCTTCAGCCATGCCTTTGTCCCGGAAAGATTCTGTCCCTAATCATCAATACCACACTGGTCTTTAAAGTATTTGAAGGGTTGTTGTTTTTTTGTTTGGTTTGGTTTTTGTTCTTTTTAATGATACCCTCCCTTTCTCTCTGGAAAAAAATCTTACCAAATGTAAAATAATACTCAGTCCTTCTAGTTTAGACTCCAGATCTGGCAAACACTTCAGTATCCCTTTCTTGATAAACATACAAGTATTTAGATGGTTTTCAGTGAATGCATACTGAATGAGCTTTGTTCCACAAGTGAGATAATCTCCTCAGAAGTTTAAAGCCACTTCAAGATTTGCATGTATATATAAACAAATACAACAAATTTCCTTGCTAGAGATGAAAAATCTGATAGAAAGGCTGCATCTCTAGACAAACTCTTCCATATTAATATTACAGGAAACAAACCCATATTATTGAGGTATAAAGTGCCTCAGTGCTTTCCTGTCAAGTAACAAAGATTAAGAGCTGTTTTAAGTACGAACACGTAACACATACACTTAAATATAAACTAGGATTTCAGTGGACAGTTTTCTCAGGGATGCGTGATCCTCATCTATTTGCCTTGCCTTAGTGCCACGCATTTCAAACCAAATGCTACCTTTTATCCCACATTCACATCAGAAAGCAAGGGGAAAGTAAAAGAAAGGAAGAGTTTATATTCTTTAAACAAAAGTTTCCAAGATAAGGAATCATGACAACTTGTTGGTTACATGGATATGACTATTTTGGAGACTGTCACAGACAGACAAACCAGGAGAGAAGGCTGAACTCTAACCTTAATTTCACATGGGACATTTGTTTTTTCTCAGTTCAATAAATCCTAAAAGTATAAAAAAAGTATAAAAGAAGGCTATGTAAATATCAGTGAAGATTTCCTAAACGATACGCTAACATTGCTATCCAGTGACATTCACCTGAAGCAAATTATTTAAATTTCTAAAAAAGCAGCCAAATGCAAGGAGGAAGCCCTCACATTCATCTGAGGGGGTAAAGTTGGGGGCCTGACTTGTAACTTTAAAAGGGACCAGAAGCCACCTCTCCCTGCACGTAAACCCTGGCAAAACACCACTGCATTAACTTCTGACCTTTCGAAAAAGGCTTTATGCTCCCCTTAAGAACAACAAATGTAAAAAAAAAAAAGCATTCAAGAGTTCTGTGACGGCTGTCGTTTTCATCGTGCTCGTGGCTGGGGTCGTTTTTGCACACAGCTCTGCACTGCTGGCCCCGAGCAGAAGACGCCTGCCCTGTGCTGGCCGCAGTGTGACTTACTTTCCGAATCGGGAATTGAGCTTGTTAGTGAGGAGCTGGTAGATGTGGTGATGCTCATGGAGGGGCTCATACCGTAACGGGGGTACGCTCCCGTCATGGCTGTGGTATGAGAGATCCACGCCGCAGGGTCAATTGGCCTCACTGGTTCAGCTGCAAAACAGGGAGAAAAAGGCGAATGGAATCAGATTTGCATTAAACAGTACAATCCTAGTAAGAGCAAATGTTTTTTGAAAGCCCAAGTCCTTGCCGTTCTGTTCTCACAACAGAGACAGCCCCAGCTGAAGGGAATAGAAAACACCTTGACAGCAGAATAAGTTTAATCTAGGAATTGCTGCACCAGCCTCACAGGACGTAACCATGCCATGCTCCTGCAACTGTCGTATTTTTCCATGCAGGAAATATTTTTACTTGTAGGAAAGAAGCTATCAGTCCAGTCATAATATTTCACTGTTATTCTGCACAGTGAGAGATTCTCATTTTGCTACGATGTGAAATACTACCGAGTGTTCTGCCCCAGCAGACAGGAAGGTCTCTGCCTACTTCTAAGAGCTTTAGACCCAAAACAACCACTCAAAGGGTGAATCTTCTACTGTAGGTGAAATAGAATGGTAACTTTAGAGCTCTGTATGTGCAGAAATAAGGCATCAGGGAATTCCCCTCTCAGTGTTTTCAAGAGCCATAACGAAATTTTCCAGGACTGGAATAATCTTGCAAAACAAACAGAAAAGAGCATTCAAAGAGACTGGAATCAGAGAGGAATGAAAATTACACCCAGACCTTAAGAACATGCACAAAGCAAGACATTTTTAAAGCTGGGAACAAAACTGAATTTTCCCCTTATCCTGGATTACTTTTCTTCTGAATTACAGTAGCTGTTGTTCCATTGCCTTGTAAGATAATTCTTAAAACCAGAAATAATAAACAAGAGCTCTGCTTATGGCGGGTGCTTCTTCAACATATCCCACACGTTAATGCAACCAATTTACCCTACGACAGCTATTTGCCTCGGGTCACAATGGGTATATCTTCAATAAACAAAGGGCAAACTGATACACAAGCTCTCCCTGTAGCAAATCTGAAATATGTGATTTGTGGGTTTTTCTTTTGTTGATGCTGGTTTTCCTGAAGACTTCACCAAGTGAGTTCCTGTAAGTCTGCAGGAGTCTATTGTATTCTTTCAATAGCTGATGCTATCCACAGCATCTTAGGACTGGCAACAAGCTGGCTTCAGTATCTTGAGCACAGCACTCACTAGCAGGAGGCAGCTGTGTTTGTCACAAGAGCACAGATCTTTTATAGCTACTGAACTATTTATTAAATCAGAATTTTCAAATTAGATAATTTTCAAGAGTGTCTATGCATATTAGACAACGTTGTTTGCCTCAGATTTTAAAAATACTCCGTTTAAATTCTTTCTTACAAGTGCATACATGACAAAATGAGGCTTTTTAACACCTAAGTATATTTTTCCTCCCAAACTTCTATCAATAAAAAGGTTAAGTTGAGAAGGATACAGGCACTGCAGCCTCAGAAACGCTATCTTAAGCCCCTGCCTCCTAACACAAAAAGCAACCAAGCAACACGTTCAAACTTCAAATTAGAAACATGGAACTTGTAGGGAAAGGAAATCAGATGCCAAAATTGCTGAAAAATGTTCTAGACCTTGCTGGCTCCACAGGAACTCAGCAAGGAGCATAAATATGTACTCACCCCTGGGGATGGTGAAATAACTCCTGGGAGTAGGGTCCCAACATTTGGCTACCGTTAGGCTGATAGGTCTGGGAATAAAGAAAACAGGTAAGGGTGACTCTCAACTTTCCCAAAGAAGTTGTGACTGCCACAGTGAATTCTCTCAAACCAACTTAGTCCTATCAAACAGTTGTCAGGTACATTCTGAGAAGGCTTTTGAGATGCTTGTCCAAGTATTTTCAGCACAGACTAGTATCAGATCAGTTTCTGTTTTTCCATATATCATGAGCGCTACTGGTGAAATCTGTTAAATGATCAGCTCCTGAGATATTAAAACTCTCATCATACAAACAAATGGTGCTACTGAAACCAGACAACTCCCAGTTTGTGTTGGTTTTGGCTGGTACGTTGAAACCAGTCTCATCTACCCATCACTCACACTAAGAAGTTCAGAGTTGAAATCAGCAATCACATTGGCTGCTTATTCAGATCAAAATGTTGATTTGTGAGGTTTGCCCAACACCAATAACTGTATACGGAGTATAAGTAGCGAGAGATTTTGTAATATGCTCACCCTGGCTTGGAGACTATTTCCCGTAAAACCCGTACTGCATCGTCATTGCTCATGTTCTCAAAATTGACATCATTCACCTGAAATGTTGCAAAAAGCAGAGGTCAGGCTTAGCAACAGGAACCCGAAAGACATTCTAGTTATTTGTTTCCAAATTTATTTGCCTTCTAACTGTTTCCATTCCCCTGAGCAGGTGCAGAAATGTTGCTTCTCAGAGAACATCAACTATCCAACAGAGTTCGCTAAGATTTATGCATTGAAGTGAGAACAGTCTTTGTGACACATTTCTCTGAGCATGGGTGAATTCTGGTTAACTGAATCCATGGATCTGGTGGGATGACAGAGCTGAAGCCACCAACGTACAAGAGAGCAGCACGTATTTCTGGACACAGACCAACCTGCAGAAGCATGTCTCCTGGTTCAATTCGGCCGTCTGCTGCCACAGCCCCTCCTTTCATAATAGAGCCAATGTATATGCCACCATCACCCCGGTCATTGCTTTGTCCTACAATGCTGATTCCCAGGAAGTTATACTTTTCTATACAGGCAAAAAGGGGAGGATGGGGGGGGAAGAAAAGCAAACAAGGTGACTGAAATGATATTGAAGAGCTAACACCAGGTTACTTCAGTCCTGAAAAATCAGTTCATTGCTTTCTCTCAACACATCAGCTGGGCTGCGTTTGATTTACAATACCTCAGTTTGCCCTACTGGGATAAGTCTGCCTGGCATGGTCAGGGAAAGGTTGCTAAACCCATCATTTTTTCTTGCACATTCAGGGAAAAGTTGCTAAACCCATCATTTTTTCTTACAAGACAAAAAGTGAAAAGTTACATTCAAAAAATTAGCAAGAGAAGCGACATTGAAAAGACGTGTCTACACTTAGAAATTAGGCAGCTGATCAGCATCAGGCAATGTTTTTCCACACCTCAGAAGAGGAAGGAAAAATTTGATGCTACTGAAAGGTGCTGAACTGACAGTCCTGCACTTTTCTAACTGGCTAAACAACAAAACTTGTGAGCTGCAGAAATGCAAACCTTCAGTGTTAGGAGCAAGAACAGAAGGGCAATATCTGACCCCTTACCGTTCCTAGAAATAAAAGCAGAACTCCGTATCCTGGGTCTACATTTCCAGCTCCTTCCCTGGACTTCTTGGGAAGAAAACTGATCTGCTTGTGCAAATAGCTCCCAATTATCCAGTACTGGACTGGGAACCCAGGCACACCCAACAGAGTTAGCAACTTTCAGCTGCCCTTCCCTTTAGTTTGACTGGAGTTCTTTCAAATCAAGCAACTTTCTATGTGCTCCAAAGGCTACTGCACCGTGACAAAATATATCCGTATCACTTGAAATTCATCATAAAAAAACACTGCTCGTCCTCTTACCCATGTTGAGTGTGACAGTGATGATATTTAGGGACATGGTAGAATCAGTGATGCTGCTGAACGAGGATGACTGCAAAATATAACAGAAAATTCTCAAGGTTTTAAATAGCTCAAAATAAGGCAATAAAAATAACTACTGAGGGCTAATTCATCGGGAACTGATTAATAGGTTTCCATCTGGAAGGCATCCAGAAACCTCTATGGACTCCTCAAAATTATTCTTCATTTAGAATCTGTAAGGAAAAAAAATCTGAACACAATCCACGCTTTCTGCAAAGGGTTCTTTACAAAACACATGAAGCAAGTTCCTATACTGAGGTTTCTCAGCTGAAATTCACACTGAGTCATTTCTGCATCCCGACTACATGACTGACAGGCAGACATTCAAACATTAAGTGCCCAGTGTAGTGTGAATTATTACGTCCACAGGCTCCTCCCTAAAGAGAGAGCAACACACGATCCTTCAGAAAGTGAGCAAATACCTCCTCCCCCCAAGAAAATAAACATGTGTTTATCTTGTCTTCTACAATACTTTTTCCTCACTACTACTCCAGTTCTAGTGATAAAATACATACATACTCATTCTCTAATCTGTAAAGACTGATATTTATAGGAGAATGAAGCAACTACTTTACGAACTGTCATTTAAATCACCCTTGTCCTGTTATCATGGGACTAGCACAGGAAAGGACAAGAAAAGATTTGAAATTTCCTATAAACTTGGGTTTCTCCTTTCAGCAGGGTGCCCGCCTCAGCACTTTGTGCATCAGATGTCTAGGACAGGACCGCAGACACCTTCGCATTAACCCCTCGCCCACACCAGCCAGAAGCATAAGGAAGTTGTCCTGCAGAGGATGGGCTTGAAAGAGACAACAAGCAACGTGACCACACCACAGTAAAAGGAGGAAGGGGGAGGAGAAAAAGAATTTGAACCTAGTGCTGCAAAGCTTCAAACCTTAGAGATTTAGTCCAGGGTAGACTGGAGCCAAAGCGATTCTTTCCAATGACTTCAGCTGGGCACAGATCTGTTCTGAATCCCTTCCTAATTCACACGCTACACTCAAAATCATGGTTCACCTTCTTGGAAAATGATGATGCCAGCCTTACCCTGTCAATCTGCCGCATCCTTTGTTTCCTCCTCCTGCGTTTATGCTTCCGTATGAGCCGCGACGAAGTGCTTTGCTCAGTGGAGCTACTCAACCTGAGGGAAATTCAGAGCAAATGTCAACTCTGTAAAGCTGAGCCATTTGCGATTCGCTGCCCCCTGCCAAAAACAGGCAGATTCCCACAAACACAGAAGAGAGAAATAATTCAGACACCAACAGCCAGCTTACGATGCATTGCTCTGCTTGCTGCCCAACTGCTGCTCAATCCCAGCACATGCTGTATCTTAGCCTCTTCCTAGGAGCACAGAGAAGTTACCAGCTAAACTACACAAGGATTAGAGAGTGTAATTTCCCAGCTTTCTTCCTTCCGGCAGCAAGACTGAATACAACCTGCATTGCAACAGGCATCTATCGCCCTGATTTGACCAGCCAAAGGACAGAGGTGGCCATCTTCTGCTACTTCGGTGGTGGTCCTGACCTCATGCCCAAAGAAAAATGCACACCGTAAGAACAGGTGCACATTAAATAATGATTTTAATTTCAACAGACAGCCTGGAGAATCTCTTAATGCTGTTTCATGTTGGCCTTGTCACGGTGCTGTTTTCGTCTGCCACCGACTACCCTGTTAACAGGGACACGGCACCGGGGCTTGAATTTGGTGAAATAAGTAGCCCTTGATAACAGCTACTTCCAACTAGTGACAGAGGAATAGGGAATGTTTCACTTTGCAGGTCCTCTTCTTTCCCCCCCTGCAAGGTTTTTCAGATGTGTAGAACCCAAATGTATCACATCCCACGCATATATCCTTAAGCTCTCTCTCCCCGTGAGTTAGGGAAGTTAATTATTCTCATTTTACAGGTAGTGGATCGAGACACAGAATGAGATAAATGGATTTGCCCAAATTAATTTCAGAAGCCTGGAACAAAGCCTGGCTTTCAGAGGTGCAACACCACAGATCCCTCCCTCCTCTGTTTATGATGTTAAGAATGGCAGAAGAGACAAAGCAACGCTCCACCATGAACCAAGATTTAAAAAATCCAACCCTATACAACGTAAGTAATTGAACTGGCACTGGCACAAAGGAAACAGTGCCAGTCTTCTTCCCACTCGCCACGTCCCTGCCTTCAAAGTCCTAGCTGCATGCAGGAACTCTACAATACCCCAAGCAAAACCTGATACCAGCAACCTCACAAAGGAGCTTGCTGTCTTGAGATGACAACCCCAGCACACAGGGAAACCCAGCTTGCATCAAGTACGTATGTTTTAGTCAGACACGCTCAGCTGAGTATTACAGACTGCTTGGAGGGCGTGAATATCTTGACGTTCTCTTTGAGTTCACAAAAGTATTTCAGGCATGCTAACCTCACACTCCTTTTTCCCCTCCCAGCAAGGCAAAATAATGTAAGGAGCCAAGAGGTGGGATTTTCAAAAGAGATCAAAGATTTGATAATTCTCCATCCATGGAAACAGCTCACGGCACCTGGTTTCTAAGACCTAGCCTTTCTGATGAGGAAAATAAAGAGGTCTCTCAGATGCTGGGCTCCCAAAATCGGACTTGTTCAATATTCACCACTGTTTTTGAAAGCACTGGCAAAGACTGACATAAAACCCCCTTATATTTTACTACCAATATTCTCCCTCTTCCTAGCTCCTCTCTGATTTCATTATCCTCCTCTTCTCTCCCAGATCATCTCGTTACCAGGAGGATTAAGCTACAATTTTCCAGCACACAACAATTATGGAGAATCTAAAGAAAGGCAACGCGTGCTGCCCTCATCCCAGTGAACCTGCTTGCTGTTTGAGAAGGGCAGCAAAAAACAAAGAGTCACGAGACCGGGGGAGCTTTCCTGCCTGAACACAAGCCAGGCACCAAGATGTCTTCAAAGGCTGTACGAGAGATGGGAGTGCCAGCCCTCCACCGATCCGAGCACGCATTCAGTGCTCCCACCTGCAAACAAACCCTCCGCTCGCAGACTCCGTTCCCCCTGCAGACAGGAGGGCGAAAGCCCTGCGCTTTCCCCTAACACAGCAAGACTTGTCACTCGTTTCAGGAACAGCTGGGCTAGCTCATAACAGAAAGGACAAAACCATAAAATTTTATCTGTCCTTCTGGCTACTATAAGCACACTTCGGAGTCACTCACAGCAGTCAGGCAGTTGGCTTTTGTTGCTTACATGCGTATTTTGCCTACTGCTGTATCATATTTTGTGGGGTTTATCCCAGCGGTGTCACCTAAGGAGCGTGCAGCACTGCCTGTCCCCAACTTTTTCAAAATGGCATCCTCTCCTGGTTACTGTGGATAAAGAGGATTCATCAAAATTCATACACATCTTTTCATTTATCCAGTTTCTCATTACTGTGTTCCTGAAAGGGGTAACGCCTCTGGCTAACACTGCCTATTGTAAAAGGCAATTCTAAGTTTGCAATTTCCACAGAGTAGAGAAGGAAAAGGGAGAGAAAACCTATACTGAAAGTCACACCTGCCCGCAGCAGGAGATCACGAAATTCACCCAGTGGCAAAGTTCTCCCTCTGCTTTCCAGAGGATGAGTTTTATCTGGATAGCACGTTGTGGAAATGAGGGATAGGAAGGGATAGGAACAGAAGAGTTTCAGCAAATGGTTCGCTGAATGATTTCTACAAACTGATGAGTGAAGGAGGAGGTATATTTGAGCTTTTGCGAAAAAGAAGGATGCAAAAAATCTGGAATCATAACCACCAATTTCCTGCTCCAGCTGGCCAAAACCCCAACTACACTTCTAGCACAAAGGCTAATAAGTCCCACAGGAAAGATTTAAAACAGAAATAATGGTTATTGCTTATGGTTATTGAAAACAATTCCAAAGAAAGGAAAAAATGTAAAAAAAATAACTTGTTAAAAAGTTTATCCATACAGCTTTAAAAGAACTAACTTTAATCTCTTAAATGAGAAATAAATGCAATCAAATTTTTTCACAGTTAATTCCATTAGTTACATTGAACCGAGAACACTAATTGCAAGTTGCTGACAATAATCCTCCTGCCTCACACTTCACATTTGCTAGACATTTATTTGCTTAACAGAAGACAGAAATGAGACTGAAAAGTTTAAGCTCCGTACATCAATCTGTATTCAAAATACCACCTAGTGCCTGCAAATAAGACTAACATTCAATTATTGCATATTCTGACGACAAAGGAAATAAAATTATTGCAATCACGTTCCTTGGATGATTCCTTTCAAGAAGAAACATTTTGTTTCTTTTCCTACATCCCAAAAGAAAAGATTAATCAAAACACCCAGTTTCTGTTCCCACAATTAGAGAAGACAATTAAACCGCCACTATACTTAGAGGATTTCTGACAAGAGATTTGCCTGTATTATAAGTAGGATGTCTCATGCCATACAGGTAAAATGTGTCAAACAAATCTTGTTAAAAACAACTCAGCTTAAAAGTAGAAATTTAACATAGAGAAGCAAAAGGAATGTGAAGAGCTGTATTGTCCTGTAATATCTGAGAATAAATTGAGTCAATGAAACAAAAAATTGTTCTTTCTCTCTAAGAAAATGAATGAGAGAACTGTTTAGGTTGGAGAGCACCTTCAGGATCATGAAGTCCAACCATCGCCCTGAGTCCCACCACCAAAACATGTCCCTTAGTGCACACAGGGCTTCTTGGACAAGAATTTCACCCACTCTGCTGCACTGCTCCAAGATAAAAATAAAACACAACAGTGACAAACACACACTATTAGAAAAGCATCCTCAAGCTCGGTGCTTCTAAGGCAGTAACATCCTTCACAGCTGATTTCTCAGTGACCTCCCCTGTGTACAGCCTCCTTTACAACGCAGGTCCTGACCCTAAAGTTCATCAGCTGTTAGTAAACAAACTTACCCCCTTCAACCTTGTTTTCCCCAGGCCTCCGTGTCTCCAGCAGATCTGGAGCATGCTCGGTTTTCTATTTGGCTGGATTTGCCTCTAAAGAAAACTTCTCCCTGCCAGCACAATCTCTCATCTGCTCGGGAACATCATCGGTGCAACACAACAGCATACCTCGGAGCATTCCATTTAGCTGCTCTTCCTGACTAGCTGGCCTGGCAGCTATTCTGGGTGCCAAGAGCTTCTGCCCTAGCCTAGAAAGGAAAAGGCCTCCGCAGCAGCTTCGAAGAGTCTCTTTCTTCACGGGTCAGACGCAGGAAGCTTTTCGTTATCCATACGGACAGAAAGATTTAGCTGGGTCTAGGACGATACACTTCAGTGGCCACCCTGACTGTGCTAACCCTGCCCCACTGCGTATCTTGCTGCCACGGAAATGATTCATTTATTGATAAAAAAGCAAAATCACCTGCAGGGTTGTTGTTGGGTTTGTGCTGTTTTGTGTTTTGCTTTTTTTCTTTTTTTCAAAATAGGGGGAGTTAAAAGCCCTAAAGGCTTTGGGAAGGCTCGGAGTGCGTTCCCATTAATTACTGCTCTTGCCAACCCTTTATGCATATAAATATCCACGTGAACTACAAAGCATCCAGATAACCGACTTTCTGCGTCTTCAAGTGTTGGCAACTTCACCGTAACTACAAAATAAGTTCTGAAACCTAATTCTGAAGCAAATCTTAAACATTCATTTAGTTACCCTTTCAACCCTTTGGAACACCCAGCCTTGGAGCAGAGGTTGAAGGAACTGCTGTTCCTCAACGGGTATTTAAGCCATGACTAACTGCAAGACCAAGTAGATCCACTGAGTTCAATAAGCCACTCAGCTGTTTGTAAACAAGGCAAACGGTTAAATATCTCCAGGACTAGTTGCTCTTTGCTATTTCCCTTCTACCTAAAATTTTAAGAATATCGTGTTGCAACTTTTTTGTTCACAGACATCTGTAGTTAAAACCACGAGATCTGTAACCAGTTCGTAAGTTCATAGAGATCTGTAAGGGGTTTTCATAGCCCATCTGGCTGTATGGGATGCTTTAATACCTCTACGGGGAGTGTTGAGAGAATGCTGTCACTGAGGCCAAATGAACAACCTTAGTTTTGATTGATTTTGCACTTTTAAAAATTTATATTTTGACTCTGAGAAATTTATCGGCCCATAAACATTTTAAAGAACAAAAGTATTCTTTAAAAATTAACAAGGATGTCTTGAAATGTAGAGGATTTTTTTTTGAAAAAAAATACAAGGAATAATTCACCACACTATTTGTCTGCATGAAAAGAAAAAAATAATTAAGAAGTCGTAAATATGTGGCATCACAGCCTGCCTTTGCAATAGCATTAGCTTTGATGAATTCCTCTACAGCTCACAGATCTCAGACTATGCAATTATATAGGAATTCCTTTACAATTCTGCTTTAGTTAAGTACATACTTATTCGGAATCCACGATGAAGGTATTTTGTTAAAATACTCACATCATTACTTCACAAATAGGTAGACAGTTGCATATTGCTTTGATTTTAAAATGTAATCGTTCTTGCTATTAAAAGGGAAGAAAAGTAACAGGAACAGAACATTTCTCTTAATTGGAACTGTGCCTGTTGTCAGCTTGGATAGGGATCCCAGTAAGTTAGCTTTTTTTCTTGGAGCAGTGACTATATTCAACATGTTACTGATGAATTACCAGTCCTCAAATCATACCTAGCAGGAAAATTAAATTAAAAAAAAATGGAAAAAAATACGTAACTCTTTTCATCTTGCCAGTCAGCATGTTCAGAAAGGCCCAGATACACGGTCTAGTGGCTGGGAAACAGACACAAACAGTATTTAAGAGCTCAGTCACTATGGCAATGCCCTACCTGCTCGTGTTGTCATCATCATCGGAGTCAATGAAGCTGCTGGATTCCAGCTCACTACTCATCATGGTAGAAGAGCTGTCATAACCAGGAGGGTGCTCGCGATGTCTGTCCAGTTTGGGATGGCCATTGATCCGAGGGACTGTGAAAAGGAAATAAATGGAGTATTACCAGGCAAAGAGGAAGAGCAAGGAAGAAACGGAACGGCACTGCGAGTAGCACTGAAGTCATACTGTGAGTTGCAGCCAACTCTGCAGGAGGATCCTGATGCAGAAACCAAGCTCTTTGCAGCACCTGATTTCATTCAACTGCTGGAAAACCTAGCACCCTGGCCTGCCTGTCTACCTTCCTTTTTCCTAACTTTTTCCTTTGCTTATAGCTCAGTTCGTGGGCATGCCATAAACAGATAAAGGCAGAAGTAACAGGCACGAACGAGTACACTAATAGTGCTAGAAAATGAATTAGATTGGCCTTGAGCACTTGATGTCAAAAGAAAGGTACACACAAAGATCCTGGAAAAGCAGCAGACAACAAAATTTGAGCTTGGTATGAGTATGCCAAGCAGCACAGAAACCATTCCACGTGCATAAGGTACTTCAGAACAACTTCTTAGGCAGCATGCTTCTATCATCACAGATACTTTATTTATATTTGTCTTTGATCATTATCAGGCATGCAACCCAGAAAGAAAGTTGCCAGCATGTTTGTATTTTTTTTCCACAAAACTATTCTCTATTTATGCAGCAGCGGGGCATGGGGGGGCACCTCTGCTCATCAGCAGGGGGTTGTCTCAAGGGCCCACTGGAAATGGCCGGTGCTGTCTCCATCACAGATGTCCAAACTAGGCCATCCTCAATGTGTCACATCTCACCCCTCGTGGGTCACCTTATCAGGAAATTTTTGTCCTTAACTGTCCGTGAGCAGATTGCTGCTTTATTGAATTTGCAATTCAGAGTCCATTGCCAAATACATCCAGTAGATGAAATTCTGTCTGTAAGTCAGATGATTTGCACAGGAGATTTGTTTTCCATGTTCCAAACCACTGGACACCTGCTGTCTGGTGTTTCACTATGAGTAAGAAGCTTCCAAACTCCAAACCTGAATTTATTTCCTGCTAGCATCCTAAAAAGACTATTCTCGTGCTGCCTCTAAGCAAACTTTATTCAAAATTTATATTTATGCCACTGAGGAATAAAGTAATTCAGCCGTCACCCAGCTCTGACTGCCTAGCATCGGGCTCACATATAAGCTTTCTGACTCTATTGTATTGTTTTAATCAGCGTTTCTTTTAAGAAATAGGAGCTGGAATAGAGCTCTTGGTGCTCTGACTTGTGTTCCTATCAGTCGGACTGGGACTGCTGATCCCATGTCTCATATGGAGTCTCAAACACCTTCCTCATTCACTACCAGGCAAATAATTTATCCCAGACATAAACGTGATCTGTTCACACCACTATGAAGAAATTAATGGGCCACATTGACGTTCCACACTTGTTAGTTCTCAAGGGGGAATTTTCACGCAGAGGACAATTTTAAGACCAGACAGTATTTTTAACCAGCTGAATGCTGCCTCAAACAGGCTGTGCAAACACCCGAAGTGTTTTCTTTAGCACATCACCTTCCAGTGAAATAGCAGTACCTCTGTAGGCCAGTGTTGCTCTGCTAGATAATCTACATCTGGCAGTGAAAACACTGAATTTTCATTCTTTTGCTTTTCAACTAAAGCAACAGAAAAAATTTAAGGCAAATGATGCTTAGTGCTTAAGGAGGATTTTCCAGCATCAAAAGAATAATTGTGAATACCAAGAGAGCCAGGGCGTGGAAATGGCATCCATGGCTATGTTCCCCTCAGCCTGCACATTTCCTGTGTCAGGGAAAGAACGCCAAAATTGTAGTCTGAAACAATGCCATGGCCTGTGTATCGGGTATGTCTGAATGCCTGGCTGTCCCCAAGGGACGCACTATTAACTCTGAGGACTCACATGGCTGGAATGCTGCAAAGTGTGCCTCAAAATTCGCTCAGCAGTGAATGCCAGCATCAGTCCTGAGAGCCTCAGGCAACAGAGATGCAAGGTCCCATTTCTGTGCAAAGGTTTCTGTGCAAAGGTTGTGCCCAAGAGGTCAAGGACGGAGGCAGTGCTGCAGCCTATGAATCCCAGGGAAGGCTCCACCGCAGTGGGTTCCATATGGCAGGATCCAAATTCAAGAGACTGGGAAGCATCCATCTGGGGATCTTACCAATGCTGCAATACATTAATATGGACATAAACTCCCTAAATGTAGTAATAACCACCCAAACTTTCAGGTTTTGTTTAGATCCAGCGTGCATTAGGTCATTTTTATACTGAGTACCTCAGTTTCGCCACACAAAATAAGGGCACTGACTGCTTAGGAACTCAGTTGAGCTGAATGTGAATACCTACAGCGAGACACGCAGGGCTGTGCGTTTGGATAGCATCTGACTCGTTCCAGTGGCCTCATCAGCTGGTGACACCACTTGTGACATTCACATTCTTTGACTGGGTTTTCAGAACAAACACAGATAAAATGCAGTACGTCACGAATTCATTAAGACAGGACACTTAAAAGGATGGTCCTTGCAAGGGATATTGCAATTTTGTCACACACCTTTTTCACTGCCCTCTCCCTGGGCTCTTTCTGCCAGCCCGTCTCACCGGGTGCTCCTCACAAGCCCAGGGAACTCAGACAAATGTACGGTGATGGTATTAGTGCTTGCTTTTAGCTTCATTAATGGCAGTGAGGTTTAATACTACAACGGTCTCAACATTCCTGTGTGGTATTACTACACAGCGCCTCAGATGCTAAATTTAAAACATATTTACCAAACTATTCCAAGGTTTTGATCCAAGCTCTTCAGAGATTAAGAACTCTCTAACTTCACCCGGGATGTTTTCGCCACACGATCAGACTCTCCTAGGGTCACAGATCGCTTTCTCGCTCAGGCAAGAACGAAGCAGTGCTTTTTAACAGGACTCCATGAAGTTTAAATGCCTCATATGGAAAAGCAAAGCCTCATATGGTTGAAAGCATACCTTCTCCTCCTGAGGAAAATCCCCATCTAACGTCGAAGCGATCTTCTTTCCCCTGTTTTTCCCTCAGACCGTGACCCGTCTACAGAGACGCACAGCAACGCTCTCATCCTCCCGTCACCGTCAGAGCATTTCCTCAGGCTTTCGGGCAGTAGCAGCCCCGTTTCTGCCCTGCAGCTCCTCACTCAGCCCTCACGGCCCCCCTGATGGCAGCCACCTCTCGCCCTCCCTGTGGGCGATCTCCCTCAGGGCGGCCGCTGGCGGCGGAGCAGGCCGTGGGGGTGCCGCTGCGGTGGTGCCTGGGGTCACCTCAGCGCCATGCAGGCGCTTATCAAGTGGCGGCCGGTTCAGAGGTCTGCTGGAAAACCACCCGCGGAGACAAAACGCCCCTGCGGGGGATGAATTCCTCTGGGGCTTGGGCAGGCTGCAGCTGCTCCTGGAGTAGCTTGCGACAAATTGCATCTAGCAGAAGCAATTGTGGAATGATAGAACATCCCCAGCTGGAAGGGAGCCACAAGGAGCATCGAGTCCAGCTCCTGGCTCCACGCAGGACCCCGCAAAAATCAAACCATGTGTCTGAGAGCGCTGACCAAACACTTCTTGAACTCTGTCAGGCTCAGGCCCTGGGGAGCCTGCTGAAGTACCCAGCCACCCTCTGGGTGCAGAACCTTTTCCTAACACCCAGCCTGACCCTCCCCTGTCCCAGCTCCATGCCGTTCCCTCGGGTCCTGTCGCTGTCCCCAGAGAGCAGAGCTCAGCGCCTGCCCCTCCGCTCCCCTCGTGAGGGAGCTGCAGGCAGCCATGAGACCATTTCACACAGTCCTCATAAGCAGTGGTACAAAGACAGTGAAAGGCACAGACAGGCTGAGCTGGATGGATGATGGCAGTAACATAAGCATTTTGTCTGCCTGCCATGACTGGATCCGAAATGTGATTTTGCGGCTGGCAGCAGGGCTGCACCTGAAGTGCTGCAGTCAGACCCGAACACTGCATCGGCAGAAGCTCACTGGTACCTTTAAGTCCTTTCCAAACAGCAAAAGCAACAGCCAAAACACTGCTAACAGAATGAGATGTTGAAGGACTTTCAATCCCTAATTTTTGGCTGAAGGAAGCAAGGTGTCAGTTCCCAAGTATCTGGATGTGCAAACTCTTTCCTGGATGCCACATCCAGGCAGCCAAACCTCGTCCCATTACAGAGATTCAAAGAAAAGGCCTGTAACTAAACACAGCTTCCCTCCCTTTTCCCTCTTTAACACTTAAATTTCCTGTAGTGATTTCTTTTATCAAATATAAATTTACTATATTAGTCTTATGTTATTATAATTATTAAATATATTCATAATATAAACATACACCTTTAAAAGCTTCTGATTAGCAATGTGTTGGCCTGCCTGGGTAAATTAAAACTTCAGTTTATGACTCGTCTCGTTATCATCTGCTACAAACCAGAAATAGAAGGGAATTGTTCCCTGAGCACCCTAAAAGGCTCACTCCCTTGCCTCCCTAAAAGCCAGTGCACAGCTGGATGCAGCTGGAACTGGAAGGGGCGAACAGCTGCGATGTAAAGAGAAGGGCTTTTAGGCTCATTCTGCGCATCTGAAGGGGCACTGATAGTTGAGAACAACATCCATACTTCTAGATATTCAAACTAAAACACCCCTGGCTTATACATTATATCAGACGATTTCACTGTACTGTTTACATTTTTCCGTTTCCTTTTTCCAGCTGTATCTTCTCTGTTAAATGTTCAACGAAACAAAACAGAAGGGTTCATCTTCACCTATTTCCTGTTTGACCTAGAATTTCTTGTATAGAAAAGCTCCTATACAAAGCTCCAATAGATGAAAGTGGCTTTACCAGTATGCAAACACTTCAGTTTCAATGTTTTACACCTCCCAAACAGCACCAGATAGTCTTGAATTCACAGGAAAAGTTTTCCTGCATAACTCAGGTGCATATTTAAATCCATAAAGTTTCTGAAATTTGTCTAGCCAATAAAAAAATCCCTTTTCTAAGTTTTTTTCTAATTTAGCCAACGCTGTTCGGGGTGTGAGGGTCAGTTATTATACTTCAATAACTACTTTCATGAACCATGATTGTGTGTTTTACTCACAAAGTACTCCCAGGCATCCACGTCCTTAGTCTAAACAAGACTCATTCTCTGCTCTGGTTCAATGCCTGTCCCACTAATAACCAGGGACTTTCTGCCCTGTTGACCCCCTGCTCCTGTTTCTTCATTAGGGGATGACAGAGTCCATTGAGACTGTCTGACAAAAGCCTTTCAGTGTGTCACAGAGATTAGAATAAAGCATAGCCTAGGAGGTTAAAGTATGTCCTCCCTGACTTTTATCAACAGCAAAGTTGGTCCTGCCTGAGGGACAAAAGCACATCAAAGTACAAAATCAAACAAGCTTTGAAAGCGGGAAACAGTGGAGCAGCATCTGCTCAAGGAAGCTGTAAAGAGGACTCCGTAACCCTGCACAGAACAAAGGTGAGAGTGTTTTCAGGAGGAAGTCATAGCCAAGCTCACAGTTAAGATAAAAAACAACAGAGCTTCCGATCCTCGCCAATACAGAGAGTCTTTACCAATTATTAACGTGAAACATGTTAGCACTTTGTTAACGAAGACTTGCAACCCCATCTGTGCAGAGTCTTCACGGAGAAACAACTGCTGAGAAATCCTTATTTTGAGCTAGCACTGTTCGAGTTCCCATTGCAACTGTTTGGTAGGTGCAGTCCTTTACCACGGTATGGTACACACATACTGTACCAGGAACCGCTCCTCCTCCCAAATGTTTGGGGATCCGCGCATCAGGAGCTTCCCAAAGCGCATGTCCCTGCCCAGCGTCTTTCAGCTGGCTGCACAGTAGTTCAGTTCACCACACAGCAAACTTGGTGTTGAAACACCAGTGTCGACACTTGACATCTGCAGACTTGTTAAAAAAAAAAAACGAGCAGTAGCTGTAAAACATTCTCCAATGCCAAAGAAAACTTGTCCCTTAATTACCTCCCTAATTAGAACTTCCACGGCCCCTTTTCCCACTCCTCCTCAGGAAATGGTCGGGGGAGCTTTGTTCCAGTCAGTGAGGGGTCCCCAGAGCATGTGCCAGGCAGACCTCCCACGTTCCTAATTAAGATCCTCACGCTCCTTTCACTTAATAGGGCGTTGTCAACTTTCCAAAGCAACACGGACTCTTGTTGTTTTAAGAGAGAAAGTGGAGCCCTGACATATTGACAGCTCAGCCCTTTCAGCCTAATTTTATTTGAAGCTCATGCCAAGGATTGTTTTGCTACTAATGAATGCAAAAGGTGATCAGGAAAAGACATATTCCCAGCTTGGACAAAAGCCCCTTTGGATACAAACTGTCTCAAAAAAAAAAAAATCACTTCTCTGCACATGTAGCCTCCACAGCTTAATCACCATTATGCTTTAAAATATATATATATATACACACACACACAGGGTAACTTTGTCCATGCTCACCTGACAGAGCTCATCCTTCTCAGCTAGTTTGCATTATTAACCTCGTTACGAATAGAACAGTAGGATCAGAGCTAAAACTCTCTCCTCTTGCACTCTTGGGGAGAAACCTCATGCTTGAAAAATGAGAATAATACAGCAAATTAAAATGTAGGCAACTCACTGGAAAAAAAATTACACCTCTGCTTGCTGATCCTTCACTGTTTCCCCAGCCTTACTGAATACCCATGTACAAGAATAAGTGTGTGCTCTGCATATATGACCTCATTAACCGTTTGTGTTCCCATTAGCAGAGAACGATTTCCTGAAATTTACAGAAAAGGGATGAACAAGTGGGTTTGCTACCAGTAACACACTGAAGGAACTCTATCTACTCCTGACGGAGCTGTGCAGTGGATGGGGAATTGTTTGTCCTTCCCCTTACACCAATAACGAGCTCAGTTAGGAACACGACATGGTGCTGTAGCTGACAGCACTGTCCATACGTCTTGGCTACTCTGCATAATTAATAGCCCTGGAACAAACCCGTGAGTAATGCAGTGCCCCAATGAAGATCACTCATCCTACCTCTCTATGAATTATTAGAGCTGTAATTTCGGTGTTACTTCAGCAAGCCTCTACAGGACGAGATCAAACAGACAAACTGCATTTCCTTCTTTCTGCAGGGAAAGGAGGATTTACCACTATTGCATAACGACAAGCGATGCACGCAGCTCCTGCCCCCGAAACTGGCTGTGAACCAGGTGTCACAACCTCGCTGCCCCCCCCCACCTTTGTCCCCCTTTTCCTATCGCTGTTTCCCCATTTTACATCCGACTGTGCTCCATGCAAAGAAGACGTGAAGACTCACAAAAAGAAAAACTCTGCTTACATATGACCTTTGTTATAACGAGGCCTTAAACTCCTTCTCTGTGATAAGGGTATCCCACTTCTAATTTTATGTAAGTGGCAGTCAGGATACAAGTGCTGAACTATGCATTCTGGAGATGTGCTTTCAACTGAAAATAACACACTGGTTGGCTTTGGTTTTTAAATAAAATCTTATTACAACCACAGAAATATTATGGACATTAAAAAATATATTTCATGGGACCAAAATGATACAGCAGTTGTCCTTGCTTTATGCATGCCAACAAAACTCAGCTCATATGGATAGCTTGCTTCAGATGAGAGGCTTAAATTGTTCTGAGAACAGGTAATGTTTGCATAACTGAGTGACATGTTCTTGCCTGAGCACAGCTTAGACTGACAGGAAAAGGAGGAAATTTTATCCCATTTGTAGCTGAAGGGAAAAGCATGCACTAGTTTCAGGCTGCTGGAAGCCACGAACTCCTGTACCACAGCAATGCCATGAAAGCAATCAACATTATGGCCCTAGCCCAGCCATCCAACAACCAGCTCTGCTGCCATAAGTGTCCATGGCAGAACATATATTAGCTTGAGCGGGATAAAAACCTAACATAAACACCATACCGTCAGTAAATCTGGCAAATTTTCCAACCCATCTGTCTCCTAAGGGGTTGGCAACGACCATTTAGTAACCAGTTAAGGTTTCCCAAACCCTCTGAAGATGCAGGCCCCTATTTCAGCACCAAGAATTATCACAGAGTAAGTTAGTGTGAAATATGAGTTTTGGTAAATAAGAGCATAGGCTGAAGTCCCAGTGTGCAGGTCTCACTGTGAGACCAAAAAGCACACGCGTGGACTGAGGTAGAGCAGAAACTGTTTGCCCAGAGCCTCACAAACCCAGCCAGCTGGGATCCTTGCAGCTCCTCTCCACTCAGAGACCCACACAGTTAAAAAGAGACATCGATAAGCCCAGGGGATGTTCCCTGGAGCAGAAGAAAGCAGAAGCATCTTCCAAAACCAAGCGGAGAGGTGCGCGATCTCTCAGCTGCCTCTCCCGAAGCTGAAGCCGGTTTCAGCTGTAGTAACACAGAGCCACTCACCGAAGCCACAGGCAGCCTTCAACACGTGCTCTGGCCACATCAAGCTAGCAAGGGAGGGAGGGACACACACGAAGGCGAAGGATAATGCACTTCAGACAGGTAGGCAGACGTGAAGACGAGGGTATTTTTAGCTCTTTGGTGAGCAGCCCTCGGGGCTTCGCGCTGCCATACCCTGAATGAGCACAGAAGAGCCGGAGCAGGAACGAAGGGCAATCGGCAATGTCAAGTGTAACTCAGCACCTTGAAGGATTAAGCCTCTGACAAAAAGAAACCCTGCACAGAGAGCTAGAAATTAACCGTAACAACTTCTGAGACAGCCTATAGCAAACGTGGCCAATGTTCTTGAGGTAGATTGACATAACCTGATTCTACAATGGAATCACGTTCTGCAGAAACTTCGACGTATTTTTCCTGTAAGATTCCAGGCCTGAACTGAGCGTAACACGCAGGAATCATAATGCACAGGAGGTCAAGACAAGAGCATCCTTGCACAGGGACATTTGGCTGAGTCGCTTTCTTTTCAGCGCAATGAGCTACAGAACCTGAGAGATCAAAGCGTACAGGAATATATCCAGAAATCCTGCATTTTAGACAGACAGATGAAAAAAAAAAGAAAAAAAAAAGAAAAGGAGGCAGACAACCTAGGGAGGATCCCGGCACTTTCCTTCTCTTCTTCTGGAATGCAAAATGAGGTAGAACAACCAGGGGTAGAGGGAAGAAAAAACGAGACCAAGAAGTCTGTCTGGCTACGCTTCCCTTTTATCAGGCTCACAAAGGCACTTCTAAGAAGAGTGGGAGGAAGCGAGAAAGGAGGCAGGCAACAAACCAATGTTAAAAAAAATCACCTTTTAACATTCTTCCAGTAACAAGCTTTTGCCACAACACTATTAAAAGATTCTCCCTCTTTTTGTGATTCCCACAGGAATCTGCAGTCAATACCATGCCGACAGCTCTCTGCTCCACCCACTACTTGAGTAATTTTCATTCACCCTGAGTCACTTACAGGCTGGAAGGGTTAAAGGAGCAGAAAGACACCTGCTCCTAGCACACAGCATATAGGCGACTTCTGCTTTTCTAACTGGAGGCAATTACTTCAGTGGGTGGAGCTGTGAATAAAGGCTGTGATGGCATCTCTTGGGCCCAAGTATTCCATATTCTGGACCGTTTTAGACTCAATGGGTGGCATCTATTAATTCTTAATTAAGCCTGGAAATTCTTGTCTGGCAACAAATGAACAAACAAGCTTACTTTGATGTACAGACTAGAGGCAAGAGATGAAGTTCTGTAGTTTATGTGTGCGCTTTGGCTGCACATACGTTTAAAAAAGGGATCTTCAGCCAATGTGCTGTAGTTATACCAGCAAAAAACACTACTGCTGATCCAAGCCTAGAGAAATCGACAGAAATTATTTCAGAGGATTTGGGCTCAGACCTCGCAATGCTAAAATACTAAGACTAAGCCCCTCCAACTCCCAACACATCCTACAGGTGCTGTGTTCTTCCTTTAAGTGAGCAGCCTTGAATAAGGCTGTCTAGCCATGATGGTACAGAGCTCACGCTGGCTAAGTTGTTATTCATCTCCAGGCTAATTGTCTTCCAATACTACAGAAAGTTCTGTATATTGTCAAGAAGAATCTCCCTGCCACGTGACTGCAGGTTATCCAGACCTCTTTGAAAATGCTGAACTTCAAAGTGTCTCAAAGCAATTATCAAATTCTTCCATTAAGATAATAATAATGGTCCCTGAAAGTATGCAGGAATGTATACACACTTCTCTTCTGCAGTATCCATGCAGAAGTAGTTGCTGCTCTGAAAGTTTAACATACAAAAAATAAAGAAAAAGGGGAAAAGTGATATAGGACTCACCATCCTCATGCCCTTCTCTATTCCTCCGTCGATGTCTGTCTCGCCGGTGGCTAATAACCGACTCTGTTCCTGTTTCATTGTCCAGTCCATCCCGGCTGCTGGCAGCATTTGGGCTGTTAGAAAACACATAGGAAGAAACAGTGGAGTCATCTTTTTTCTTTTTTTTTTTTCATTTCTTTTTGATAAAAACAGTTGCATTTGTGAGCATACTGGTTTAGAAGCCAGAAAACTGTCATGAGGATTAGCTGCTGCCTTGGCAGCTGCAGCACAAGGTCCCCAGACTGCTCTGTTCACCCCCAAGACAGTTCAACAGACAGTTCCATACCCACGCCCTGAGACACAGTGCTATTTGCACAGGAAGCATCACTGTAACATTGAAAAAGCTGCCACGGGACTGTTGCATGGAATTTCCATAGGAAAAAAGCCTGCTGGTGGGCTAAGAAAAGGGATCATTTTAGCAGGCGCTGAGAGGACAACAACAAAACAGCTTTAGCTGCTGCTACTCTCACAGGACATGGGATTTCAGCACAGTCCCACGATGACAGCTCTAATATCACAAACCTGCAGCATACCTGCCTAACACAAGAACAAACTCACAACGCTGTTTTTTGGAAGAAGAAAACTTGCCAACCCTAAAACTCATCTCAGCCTCCAACCCCCCCATGTTCCTATGCATCTCTCAAATCCTCCCATGGGCATTCCAAAGATCACAATCCAAGAAACACATGGAAACACGCATGAACTCCTCCAGCAGAGGACATGCTCTACCAGGGGCTTATTCTCTGGGACCGTGAACTGTCGCCTTTTCTGCAACATCCGTATATATATTTTAAAACCAAAGCCTGTGTTTCAGCACACTTCCTGAAGCGCTTTTTCACCTCACCCGGGCTTGTTTCCCTGACCATAACCTGAGCTACCCCCGCGGCTTGCTGTCAGCCAAGGGGCAGAAGCCATACCTTACTGCAGCCACGTTTAACACAGAGCGCTGACCTTGAAGGCTCAAGTCTTGCAAGTCATGGCAAAGCTCGAAATAATTAAGTGCGTGTCTGTGAAACACTCAGAGAGACCCTGGCCCTTTCCTCATGTTCTCAACCGTCTGAAAGCTCCACAGCTCTGCCAGTGCCGCAGAATGCTTACCCTAAGTCCCTGGGAAGGGCCACTGGGATCTGACATAGGCTGACGCCCTGCTGTGAAAGATTTCTCTTAAAAAGTTGCTGTTAATGCTCATCCTCTCTCTCCCGCAAGCAGCACCCACCGAACAGCAGTCCCCGACCACATCTGCCCCTCGCATCTGTTATTTACACCCGACAGGTCCTCCTTGTGCACACCCGCTGGCCAGCAGCACACTTCCACCAAAGCACCAGTCACCGACACATTGCTCCTACAACTCCAGGCATGCCCTGCCACACATATTTAATGCAGACGCCCAGGATCTAACCAACTGGCCCCATGGTTTTTTGTGGAAGAGCTAAAAAAAGAGCCTTCCTACCATACACCCTGAGGACTCGCAACTTCTTTTCCCCCCATCAGGCGGAGTGAGAACCCAGCCCTTTCTGAACTCGGTTTCTAGAAACTAAGAAAGCAGGAACATTGGCACCAAACCGAGAAGTGACTCCTGGAGCGCGTGAGCCCAAGCCAAGTGGATATGGTGAGTCTCCAGGGCCTGACAGTGGCACCAGACAGAGGTTCCTGGTTCAGGTCCTGGCCTGCTGCCGGCTGCGATGTGTCAACCGAGTGACAGTTGAGATGAAAGATTAAGGGATTTGGGCAGCACGCTAATTCATTAAGAGCTTCTGTACTTCATTTTTGCTCTTAAGCATGAAACCAGAAGAGGTTAGGCAAGAGACTTTTCTTTCCCCCAAATTATTTGCTTGTATCTACAAATTGCACCCTCTTTACTCAGGCACAGGAACAGTGTAAAGCACGCGGGGAACTCACATGAATCTTGGCGGCTTTCTTCACTGATGAAAGCAGAGCACAGTACCTCTGAGACCTCGCACAAGGATGTTCTCACCAAGAACCTCAGTCCAGAAGTTTGCTGCTAGCACATATTTCTGCTGCTGATCCTGCCCTCTTTCCTTGCCACTCCACCAGAACACCACTGTGCTGACAAAGAGTCTTTTCTCTAAGGCTAGTCTTGGACATTTCCTTACTGCACACCCTGACGGCTGGGCACGCACTGAGGGATCGTCCCAAGCAGCGAACATCAGCTGGAACAGAGGGAGCACACGTGCACAGCATTGCATTGAAGAGGATTGTTGAAAAGCCTTCTGCAACTGCACACCCACACGCTTTCCTTGTATGAATGAGATGTACTGACATGCCCACCACAGCAGTTAGGAAATAGAGGCTGTTAGTCAAGAAAACATTTGAATGCACGCTTTAAGCCCTGATGAGGCTACCGACATGTGAGCAGGTATTTCAGTGCTGTCACAGGTACCTTTGCTTTTCTCCTGCCAGCAAAACTGAAAGGGAAAGGGGCTGACCATTTCCTAAGGCAGCATCGCACACAAAGAAGGGAGCTGGGAGCTGTGCTAGCCAGCCTGCGAGGCTCCCGGCCATCTCAGCAGCACCATCTCGTGACTACTGCTGTTACTATCCAGCCCTAAACCATTCCCCAGGCTAAAGCAGCTTACAGAAGGTGGTGTACAGCCTAACAAAGGGCCCAGAAAGAACCTTGCAGCCGGCTCGTTTCTCTCTCATTGCTGAGTGAATTCAGTTCACTTCAATTTCCAGTGCACAAGCCCGAGTGCTGTGTGGCAGTGGCAGTAGGGCAGCTCTGAGGTCACTCTGCTCAGCTCACTCCTGCACCTCCACCACTAACCCAGGAGCAGCCTCACCCATTCAGACCAACGCAGATTTGGCAACCACTGAGCAGAAGTGGCGGAGCACGAAATACAGGCTGAGCTTCAGAACCCTCACCAGGGAGGGAAAAAGTAAATTTTCTTTGCATTGAATCAATGCTGAAGCGAAGTATCAGTGCTGTCAGACAGCTTAGCTGAGATTACCTCCTCGCATCTGGTAATTAGCTCATTCCCTGGGACGGTATGGCCTGCCTGCCTGCCTGCCCCATCCATTTCTTGTAGGCTTTGTAGACCAGGAACATTTTTGTTTGTACAGTTACACAACGCCTAGCTTGGCTGGGGCTTCTTATATAAATAAGGCCCCAATCATCAGTGAAGAAGGAAGACAGGAGATGACAGATCTGTTATTTTTAATTGCATTAAAAAACCCCTCAGGGATTTAGGAGCCAGGAAGGTAAGTCTCTCTCAGAAAGGAACGTGATAGGTGAACAAACAGCGATACTCAGGTTTGGGCTGTGCAGGTTACAGGGTTGCACTACTCATCTCTTACCAGGAAACACTTTCCAAGCACACAGAGTGCAGAAATGGCTCTAAACACACTATTGCAGAATCACCACACCAAAATCCCAAGATACAGCGTTTAGAAGAATGCCAAAGATTTGTAAGTAAGGAGTGAACTACAGTCATGATGCAAGCTCTGGAAACCACGCTTTATAATGAAAAATGTGAGCAGCTCTACTTAGTTTATCCAAGAGAAACAAACCGCTTCGAAATCCAGGGAATTCATTATCCCTTGGAATCTTTACATCTTGAATAGATGTCGTTTTAGATGAAATGCTAATAGCTAAACAGAATGAAGTGGCTTCATGCCAAATAACCGAGTGAAATACTCTGCCCTGTGCTAGGAAAATAAGGTTAGGGCATCATTAGACCCACTTCTGGACTGAAAGACAAATCCCAAGAACAGAAAACACTACAAAATGTTAAGAGATTCAAGTGTGAAGAGAAGAATCAAAAAGAGCATTAAGGGAGAACAAGTTTCCGACCAGAAGGCCGACCCACAAGCCAGATTCTGTACTGCATTTTGAAACGAGAAGAGACGGAGGGGTGGAGGAGAGAGAAAGAAGGAAGGCGGTTCATCTGGGAACACGAACACAAGCCAGGAAACACGACCTCCTGTGCTGCTACTCCTGACTCAGCATGACCTGTGTAAGTTACTTCACCTCTCCGAGGCCTCCCACGTTTGCTTTGTAACGTGCAGACACCATCACCTGCAGCCCTGCGTGCCTACTGACGGCACGACGACACCGCCGGGAACTGTAGGATGCTGGAGTGCAGCAGGGGCACCACATCACGGCTTAAACTTCTCCGCTCTGAAACACACGATTACGAGCAGTGTGGTTCCGCAAGCACACTTTTGTGCCTGACTTACAATATAATTATTTTTTAAGAAAGATCTTGCAGTTATTACCTTTAGGTACAGGTCAGGAAGACAAAGAACTACTTATGCTTGCAAGCCATGTGACTCCACTCGCTGAAGCCTTCCCTGGCCAACACAAAGCAATTCCTGGACGCACGAGGGCAGTAAAACCCTTGCAAAAAGCCCGGTGTCAGGCAGGGTTTGTATTTCTCTCTTGTCAAGATTTCTTGTCCCCCATAGAAACCATTTATCTGTAAAAGACTCGCAGAGAACACTCAGGGCTCTTCCAGGCGCGAGGTATCTCAGAAAGCAATGGAAACACGTCACAACGGGCACATCAAGGCTGGGTTTCCTTCTCAAAACATGCAAACCACTGCCACGCTAGCACCGGGGCTGTGCTCCCTGCATCAGCCCATCCTTCTGGCTATTTGTTCATGTCAGCGATTCAGAGCAAAACGCAAGGTGCCAGCCAAGACTGGAAAATGCAGCAGATGTTAATCCCTACATCCTAGGGCTGCCTGACACTCTGATCCCTGCAGCAAAAAGGGCTCAGAAGAGAGCGTCAGCACTCACAGATGTGACGAGCACGAGAAACTCTGCCAAGTCGAAGACCAGAGAGGCCCCAAAAGCTCAGTTTAGCTAAGCAAATGCCACTTTTCATGCTGTAGGAAAGATGGGGCAGATTTATTTACTATACATACAGAAAGAGGGCTTCTGGACATTAACGCCAAATTTACAACAGATGCACGAAAGCCTCAGAGAATACCACCATCTGGTTATCCGTGGAGAAAAAAATAAGCAGAGCTTTCTGGCAGCTAGCACAGGAGACAGGAACGTTGGTTTCTGCTCTGATGTGGGCGCTCCAGCGCTGTACCAGCCCTTGCGGAAGCTTGAATATCCATCACTTTTAGTCACTGTGCATCAGCTCACATTATTTTCTGCTTCTTGATTCACGGTTCAAAGTCTCTCTCCGCATTCACCACGTTTTAAAATAACGGTAAGTGGTGAAATTCAGAACTTGAACTGCTTGAAGTTTAGCAATGTATGGGGTCGGCGTGTGTAAGGTTTAGGAACACAGAAGACACGTAGGATATATATTTCATTCCAACAGTGACAGATTTCTTTTCTTCCCACCTCCCTTTTAACTCCTCAGTTCTACCAAGTACACTATTTTCCTAACAGTACCAATAAATGGTCGGCTTGCAGAAGCAAGGAGGAATGTGGGCAAGAAACAGACGGGAACTGTGTTTTTTTGGTTTAAATAAGGAAAAAAAGACAACTTGCTCTTACTGGAAGGACGGAGGCCGGGAGTCTCCGATGCCACCTGTTCTCTCGATGGGAGGCGGAAGGTCTGCGTGGCTCTCGGTGCACTGCGAGCCTGTGTCGGAGTGGGAGCTTTCAGCCAGGACCAGCTGTCAAGAGAGAAAAAGAGAATTACACACATTTGTACGAGTTTCTCCGCTCCGACCGGTGGTCAGCCACTGCTTTGCTGTGCACTCTGTGATTATCTAAGAGAGGAAAGGAAGTGCTCAGTGCCTACTTGGACGGATTCCTGCCAATCTTCCACAAAATCAGGCTACATTCAGCCTCAGCACGGGAACTCCATCAGCCAGGATACGCAGGGAACACCACGGAGGTTTTCCTCCTCTCGGAACAAGCGAGCACTCGGGGCAGGGAGTGCACGTGTGCATGTCACTTGTCGTTACAGCACCCTCGGAGTTTCCTAAGCATGCAAATCGTCAGCATTCCTTGCAAAATGCACGCACGTTGCAATGCTGCGCTTTCAGCCCGGTTTAGCCCTGACAAAAATAAAAACCCAAACCTGAGACTGGACAGCACGATGCCCCAGTACTACGACTTCTTAGACAAGGACCCTTGAATGTGGAAAATTCAAAATCTGGTAACTCACAACGACCTGAAAACATCCTCAGTTACTACGAGGGAGGCTGCTGGGTACTGGGTCCGAGGGACGGACATGGCACACGAGAGGCTTTCTAGACTCGGTCTCACTTCCAATAAACGCAGGACAGCACGGCCATCTCCAGTCAGCAGGCCTCTTGTGACATCTCTAATTAGCAGATAAATAGACGAGAGAAAGAAGAACGAGTCTGTCTCCCTATCCCCACCCTCCTCATTTGGAGCTCATAATAATAACCTGATTGACAATGGCTCTTACATTTTAGTAAGACCTGACTCCATCCACTTAATTTATTACTTTTCTGTAATTTTTTTCGAAAAAAAAAGGCTAGAGATGCTTTGTGTTGAACGATCCTGTTACACACCTGGGTGAAAGTGGCTTTCTGCATCAATTTTCTCAAAATCCTACTAATGCTGGAAAAAATTCCTAGCTGAATGTACACTTTTGCTGCCAATAATTCAGTAAATTTCTGATACGAAAATCAGCATCTGTGCCTCAGTTTCCTAACGCAGAAAGGCAGAACACTATCGATTTTGCGGAATGTAGATCAGAAGAATTAACGTGCATAAATGAAACGTGAATCCTGGGGCGGAAGGACCAAACACTGCATAAAGCATCAACGCAGAAAACCAACCAAGGCGCACTGCTCCTAGACTCCTTTAAACTTCTCTCTGCAAACAAAATGGGGTAATTCTGTTCCACTTCTAATGCAGCTTCACCTCCTAGAAATGTTGCTTGTTTGCTGTTATTAGAAAGCCTAACAAGCTGTCCTCTCCTACCCAAATTGTGAAGGCAGATGACCAACACGAGGGTTTGGCCTGAAGTGAAAACAGAACTCCACCACCTGAAAACTAAATTTTAAATATCAGTGTTTAAAAACGTTTAAAATATCAGTGTTTAAATATCAGTGTTGCATTAAGCCTGTGCAGGAAAGGCCACCGAGGGCTGCCCAGGCTTCAAACAGGAGGGCAAGGAGGCGGCGAGGACAGGGAAGCAGCGCCGCTGGCACCGCTGCGCTGGGGACAGATCGAGGCTGAAGGAAGCAACTTGCTCGCCTCGCACAGGAGGAGTCCTGAAAGCACACGCAGACTTTGCACATCCTCATCTAGTTCCTTCCCTCACTATATGTCGAATGTTTCGGTAAGAATGGGGGAACAAACCCTGCAAAGCAGAAAGGAGGCTAAAAGCGATTCCTTCATTCATTCACAGCCCGCTGGCCACACGCTCCCCTCGCTGTCCACGGCCACCAGAAGTCAGCCCTGAACTCGTGGCCTGGAGGTGAAAAGGTTTACATCCAATTACCGTCCCCTGAGCCACCTAATCCCTTTGCCGAGTCGCTCTGAACAATATGATTATAAGGCCTTTAATTAAGTAAATGCTCAAGGACCGACGTAGATCATTACCTTTGACTAAGAGGCAGCGAGGGCTCGGCCTCCCTCCCTTTTTAGCCGTGAAGAGCCAGCCCTGTGCAAGGGATTCCGGTTGTGATCGGTTAATTTACCAAAGACTGATTGTAGCATGGTCGTCAGACAGACGCTAGCTGTTAAAGAAGGGGATGGAGGAGGAGAGGGGAGGGTACAGGAGGGGACTGGTGCGTTATTCCTACGAGCACACGCCATAGATGTGGAATCTCCGGGCAAGTGCTTTCAGCAACAAAATCAAACCAGGGGATAAAAAGAAGCGAAGAAACGGAGCGTAGGCAAGATCTGCACATAATCTAAACCGCATCCATCCCTGCAGACCAGGCCGGGCTGCGATTCCCCAGGGACAAGGCGTTGGGTGCCCCCTCCTCACCGACCGGCAGCGGGATTAGCGGGCGGCCAGCCTCACCCCGTGCCAGCAGCAGCACAAAGGGAAGAGGGAACCCATCTTTTGGCTGCGCTCTGGAAACACCCCACCTCAGACCCGAATCCGCTGCCTGCGATTTAGACGCATCCTTTGGGGTGCAAATCTGCCCCCGAGGAATGAAAGCAAACAAACAAACGAAGAAAACCCAAAACAAACAGGAGCGTAAGGGTTAGGTGGGTTGCCCAACGCGATCCTGCTCGTGATAACGGGATCTGGGAGGTGCTGCAGGAGGACCTGACTTCAGAGACTTAAGCGAGAGATCTGGAAGCAATTAAGTTGTTAAAACCAAACACGGGCTGTCCAGATCCACGGCAGGTGACAGCCAGAGCACTCGCCCTTCATCAGAGCCCTCGCTCCTGACTCACCGAGCTGTGCTCAACAGCACTGGGCTAAAAACGCACATCTGGATGGCTGCAGACCACGTTCACAAAAACACTGCGACGAGCATTAAGAACGCTTTTGTTGTGCCAGAAAAGAAAACATGCAGTAGAAGACAGGACATGCAGCCCAATTCTTAAGATTGCACTATCTAGCTGATTTTCCCCAAACACCCCAGCAATCAGAAAGGCAGCGTAGCACCAAGCCCAGCAGAAACTGGACTCAGCTGGAGCCTCCGTAGCGAAGTAGCAGCCCTGCCCCTTTCCAGGCACACTGCGAAATGCCTTGGATTTGATGAGAGTCTGATGGTGCCTGCAGAAGGGGAGGGATTTGGGGGGTGCAGCCTCCTTCCCTGAACTCACCTCGCTGCAACGGCCCTGGCTGCACGCGCGTCCCTGCTTGGCGGCATTAGGTATGTGCTCGACTCTTCCTACAACAAATTAAATGCTCCGTAGAGCATTAAGCATCCTACCAGCTTTAGGACAAGCTGTGTCCTTTCCTCTGGAGAGCTATGGTAGGAATAAAAAGCTCCAAGGTCACACCGCTTTGAACGGAGAAGATAACGCACTCCGGGACTGCCACATCCAGGCTTCTCACCGCGTTTCCCCAAGAAAAGCGGCGTTATCCCCAGCTCCTGGGCAGAAGCCAGCCCTGGTAACTGTATTTCCCCCACCGAGCTTCCCCCCGCAGCCCCGACCGGCCGTAGCATTTTATTGCGCTCCTTTGCCTACGCCGTGCTGCTCAGGAGCGCGCCTGCGGGCTGTGCACCAGCTGCACGCCAAAGGACTGCGCTTTGGAGGGAAATGTGGACGTCTTCTGTGCGGCTTACATGGAGGCAGTCAATAAGGAAGCGTGGAACTCATTGCGACGGCCGATTCAGTTCATTCCATCGTCCTGAGTGCTGGCTGCTTTTCCAGCCGAGGCCCCACCGTCATAGTGGCTGCTAAATCTTGCCCAGGAAGCAGCGAAGGCTGTAACTAATAACTACTGGATGAAGGACTGGGACATAGAACTAACGACAGTCTCTGTATTTTGGAGAATCTTAACGGTCCACCACCGAAAAGGCAAACTATAAACCTAGTAAGCAGCAGCCCTCCACCCCAAATCAGTGATCCAAAAAAACCACCCCAAAATCAAAAGGACAATGTGTAAGAAAAACAAGCAGGACACAGGGGGACTGGGGAGGAGGTCCAGATGTCTCCCTGGGAGCAGCGACTCCAACCCAGTGCTGATCTAAGCGTGCGTCGAGTTCCCAGGGCAGCAAAAGTCAGCAGCAGCTGAAGACTTGCAGATCCTCCCTTGAACATTTTCCCCTATGAAAATCAGTCCTGCCTATGACACCAAGATCAAAGTTGCGAGCTATGACAAATAGAAGGATTCAAATGTTATTAAAAAAGATGAAACTCAGATTTCCAAACGTCAGTCATCTTGTAAACTTCAAAGCAGTCACTGCATCAGTGCAGAGAGGAGCCAGGGGGAGGAGAGAGCTGAGCTGCAGCGGGTGCGCCTCATGTTCCGATTTTAAATATGTTGTCTGGAAGTGAAATACATACACACATCGCAGCAATTTGCAGCGAGGATGACAATTATCACAGATGGCTTTGAGAAAGAATCCAAGCTGTCTGCTACCGGCTTGGATCCTTTCACGATGGCTGCACATTTTCTAGCAAGGAAGACGAGGAAAGCTCAGGTCCCTCGGGCTGGAAACCGAACAAGGAAGCAGCCCTGCCCAAAATGTGTTTTTTTTCCAAGAGGTAAAAACCAACTTTGCTTGCCCTGAAATATACGGACGCAATTAACTGTTAAGTTCCACTGCATAGGATATGAAAGGGATCCAAACTGCGAACAATTAACTTACAGCAAGATTTACATAAAATTCCCCCAATAATTAGCAGCAAACAGAGGCAAATAAGCGCCACGATTTTATGGGTTTTAGCGTGGAAAAAGTAATTTGCGATTGGTAATGCAGGTCAGACACAGATGTTTCAGCTGACTGCTGAGCAGAGGGAACAGAAGCTCTTGTCAACATCATCTGCAAAAGGTGCTCCAAATGAGCTCTGAGAAGGGAGCTGCAACCTGAATCCCTGCTACTGGGGTGCGCGTTTAAATTTAGAAACAAGCTGATGGAAAAGGAGGGAAGAGAAGCCTTTTGAAGCAGTTTATCCATCCATACTACCTGTGCACAAGGAGGAAGATTTTAAGATTAAGTCATCAGCCTCTGAGAGAGCTGCTGTCAGCCGCAGAAGACTTCCTACATGACCTTGCATGGAAAGAAAGAAAAACCACAGAAAAGTTGTGTGTCTCAGTTCCTACCTATAAGGTGGAAATAGCAAACAGTCAAGAAATACAAAGAAAATGGAAGGCTGAGGTCTTTGGAGCAGCAGCTGCGTCTCCCACCACGCACATGCACATGGCACAAGGAGAAAGAAACACAGACATCAACCCTGGATGCAGCCTCCAAGCAAACCTGCGACATAAAAACCAGATAGCAGCAGACCGAATTTCACACAAGAATGGGTGGGGAAAGATATGAGACAAGGTGCAAGTCCTAGGAGCAAGGATTACACATTTCTCTGCATTTGGCAAGCAGCCAGTAACCTATCCCGGAATGGGAATCACAATCAGAAAATTGAATTCACCCTTAAATGCGTTCCAGAAATTGTAATGTTTCTCTGAACCTAAGACAGTAACAACCGCAGAATTGAAACATAACATTTGGCGCTTGCATACATTTTCCCCTCGTTCTGATTTTACTGTTCTTTATTCTCTCCTGTTTTTCAGGCGGAAAACAGAGAAAAAGGCATATATTTTCATATTTCATGTTATTTAAGAATCTGGGAAAAGAATTCATCTCTCAACTTGAGATCAAATGCCCTCGGGCTGTGGCTCCCATCGGGTTTTTGGTTGGAAGGGGAGGAGGAAGGAGGAAGAAGTTAAACAATTGGGATGTAAAACAGAATGAAATAATCCACATCCTTATTCATGTGGAATAGTTTGGGGTTAGGGTTTGTTTTTCCTCAAACTCCAGAAGCGCTGTCCCTTGTTGGAACAACCTGAGGCCTGTTTTGCTGCGCAGAAGAGCCGCCACCATCGGGTAGAGGAGCTCGGGCTGGATCATCAGGGGGCTGAATCACCAGTGCAAAAGACCCAGCCTCTAACCAGCCCGCACCGACGAAAACAAACAGAGCCGTGCCTCTGAGTGTGCTGGGGGGAAGAGAGACCCGGCTCGGGCACGCAGAAGGCGATCCGAGCACCAGCCTGATGTTTGCATTGGTGCCCCTCAGGTCACAGCGTGGGAGAAAGGGGAAGAAACGGGAGGGGAACGACACTGAGGAGTAAATACAGCCCAAGTGTTGCACGCTGAGAAGGAGGCGAGGGCTTCTCGGGATCAGTTTGCTCCTCGATAAGAGCCACTGCTTCATTTCGATCCTTTTGCTTTTAAACCAGATGCTGCGCTCACACTACGGCGACATAAATGATAACTTCATGGCCTTTTTCTATATGGAGCTTTCGGGATTAATTACACACAAAGCCCATTCCCACACAGTGCGAACACCTCGCTACCGCACCCAGCAGCCCTTGGACCGAAGACAAAACCAGCACCACCAGCGTTTGTAGCTCACACACGTCCTGGAAGCAGCACGTTCTGCAGCACTGGGCTCCTCAAACCTTCACCAGCCCCTCGGTTAAAGAAAAAAGGGCCTGGTACCACGAGCACGCGTGCTCAGCAACGACTTGAAGAAGCCAGCACCACGGGATGCCCTGCTGCCGCAGGACAGCGGCCACCAGCCAAGAACCTCACGGAGAACAAACCTTGCACTGCCTCCCACGGGACTCCACCAACACCATCAGGTCTCAAGACAAGACCTGTTTTTTTATTTGATTAAACGCTGCTTTTATTCCCTAATACCAATTATTTTATTCCAGAGAACGAAGATTCCTCCCGACACCTGATTTGCTCCTCCGTGGGGCACGGCACGTGGGGATCTCCCCTCCCTTGTGGGGGCGGGCAGACAGATCCCCTGTGTTCATTTACACCAGCATGACAATCGGTTTGAAACACTCATCGGTTTTCCAACCGAGGTACTTAGCTGGGTGGCAATACGTGGTCAGATCTACGAGCTACTCGTTATTAGTCAGCTGTTGCTGCTGAGTCAAATCGCTGGAGCACAGAAGCAAAAAAACAAGGTACGCAGGTGCTACAAAAAAAACAGTAGCTGTTCCTCTGAATGCATTTCTCAGCGACAACTGCCTTTTAAGGGAGTACAGGCTGAAGGGAGAACAGTCTCCTGGTTTTTAGGATCTCAACTGAATACAAAATCTAAGTGCTTAACACTCGGTACACGTTGGGGTACACAGGAGGGCTCAAGTTAAGCTCGTGCATTAGAAAGCAAGATGCTTCTGACCATCGGGATCCACGTACCAACTACCCTGCCGCTGTGTCAGACGACATATACATACACAGAGACCCGAAGCAACGTACCCAGGACACCACTCTTCCGTTGAAGCAAGGCAGCCTTGCATTGTCGTCTGAGATCTCCTCCTTCACCACCCTGAAAAAAAGATAGGAAGAAAGTCAGGAGTTTGACATGGTATCGGATCCGAAGGGTTTCTTAGATGGTCCAGGAAAAACGCAAATTTTTATTAAACATTGGTGTCAGCAAGTCTTCTGTATTTAACAGGTAAGGCACTATTAGAGCAAAGGAAGCAAGCAAAAATAAAGGGTGGACGGGTAGCTTTCCAAATAACCACCCCAAATCGGAAGGCACAAAAATAACTTCAATCATTTTCTCCACCCTTTTAAGCTCTGATGGCGATTAAAAGGGCACTGTGCTAAGCAGCCCCTGTGTCGGAGCTGAGAGCCCGCGCTTTAAGGCCCCTCTGCTGGCAAGGACAGCCTCCAGCCCCGAGCGGCTCCGGAGCCAAACCGCAGCCCCGAGGAACTGAAGGCGTTGTGGTCAAGCTGAAGCCTCATCTCCTGGCCAGCAGAGCAGCATCTCAGCCACAAACGTCTCAGACACCTTTGCTAACTCGAGCTCTCTCCCCACCCTTGTGCGCCCCTCCTGCTCCTGCTCCCGAACGGTCCCAAACGTTGAGCTGGCTCCTGCCATGGGCACAGTCAAGCACTGAGCTCCCTCTGCTACCCACTCCTCTTCAAACAGACACGACGCCAGTATCTCTGTGCACCACAGAAGGTGCCCGCAGTCACTAACGAGGCACTGGGAGCGTTAATTCAGCTGCTACGGGGTAGGCTCCAGGTTGGCTCCTTGCAGCGGCCGCAGTCACAGCATTCACCTGTCTTCTGCCGAAGGCTTCCCTCAAGTGGAACAAGAAAACTTCACAGAGACAGAAGCAAACGTTTGACAAATGCTAGCCAAAAGGGTTACGTGATGAGCTCTGTAGCTGCCGACGTGCACTCTCCAGCCCACCCAAAAACGCGGGGCACAGAGAAGCAGCTGCGTGAGCTGTAACAATAAAAGTCATAAGAATACCAAAAAAAATAGTATCAGCCAAACTGGGTCAAGCCCAGATTAGTCCTTATGAAACCCAAATCCTGAACTCAACCCCTTATAATTAAGGGCAATAAAATCAGAGATTTGTCTTGCTAGCACCAGGTTTTTCATAAAGGTTTCACCTCTGAGGCCGCTTGCTGTGGTCACTGTCTCAGGACTGGCCGTGTTCCACGGTCTGAGGTTGGTCACGGCCGGGGCCGACCCCCCAGGTACAGACGACCCAACCACCAAGGGAACAGGGACGTTCCCGTCTTATTCCCCTTAATTCCGAGCTTCCACTTCAGCAGCTGAAGCTACGTCGGACGCTCCCGTTCTCCAAACCAGCGCCGTAACCAGCACGGCCCGCGTTTACCAACCTCGCCTCCAGTCCCTCAGCCAGGCAGAACCACGCGGTCTATTTATAGCCGCAATGAGATATTCTGAATTCTTCCAGCAATTCACTGCTCGCTCATCCTCTCAGGAAGCAATCAGGTTTCCAGCCTGCGAGATCTCTATCTTGCTGGAGGCCAAGGGAGCCCACAGCTCTCCTGCACGGGCTCCAAATCCCGTGCAGGGCACGGAGACCCTTTGGAAGCAGCCAGATGAAAAGAGCAGGTTCAAACCCTCGGTGCTACGGGCGGTGATTAGCTGCTGCCTTCGCAGCAAGCCCCCCAGAGCCAGCTTCTGCCTCTGAAACAATCACAAACGTCAGCTCTCAGCACGGCTCCTCAAGCCGTGGTTTTTCCGACTGCTGCTTCAGGCTGGAGAGGTCCCACTTCAAGCTGCAGAGATTAAGATTAAGAAAACCCTGCGTTTGCATCAGCTTCCTTAACAAACTTCCCTCAATTATACAAGGCCAGGAGCCCTCAGAAAGTGGTTTTTGTGTTTAGAGAAAAAGCAGACGCTGCTGGAGGCTTCTGCAGAGACCGCGAGAAGGGGAGATTTTAAGAGCGCCACCGTTTCAGGAACCAGCCTGCTGCTTTCGACGCGTGTTTTATTATTGCATTTCAAATCCGAACTCCTGAAGGCGGCTAATTCGGAAATTCTGACACCGGGACTCGGTCAAACAGCTGGGCTGCTTCATTGTCACAGCCCAGCCGTTTCGTTTCGCATTTGCCTCACAGCTGAGAAACCCAGACGGGAGCTCGGGGCCAGCTGCGCAGGGTGACTCAGCTCCGGGTCGGTGCCACGGCCGATTCGCTCCCTTGTGTCGATGCCGGCCCACGAGGCAGGCCAGGAATGGTGCACGGTGCTGGTTACAACACTTCGGTAGCTGGCAAGGAGAAAGAGATGAGTTGTTGGGCAGTCAGCTCCCCGTTTGGCTTCCGCAGGGCACAGACATCACCCTTTGTAATATCGGCACAGAGTCACCGTCACACAGGGCTCCGTTCCCATCCCTCCTCTCATCCAGTCCAGTATCACTTCTGCCTCGAAAGCAGCCCTGAAGGACAAGCCTTTTCTAAAGCCTTTTTCTCGATCTTCTCAATTTTCTCAAATTGGAGCAAGCTCTAAGCCCAGCCCCAGGACGCCCCCAGGGCCCCGCACGCCCCCCGCAGCAAGCACTGAAGCCTGAAGCCCTGTGCGGACATCTCAGCCGCCGCTGCTGCTGCCTGCCTTCGAGCGGGACACGTGGGGCTTCTTCTCATCCTGCAAGCAAGGGCCCAAGGAGGGCTGAAACCCAGATTTATGAATCCCCATGCTGGGGAGAAGTGGCTCGGGAAGTCACTCACCTAAAAAGAGCAGGCGTGCTCCAGGTGTGAGGCTGTCCTGCTGCCTCGAACACCCCAAACCTCCCATTTACCTGCGGGCTCCAGCTACCAGGGGAGCTTTTGGACAAGTTTTCGGAGCAGAAAAGCCGAGGAGATGAGCTCACATGGAGCCGGACAGCAGACTGGTAGCAGAAACAGACCTCTGCCCTCGAGTCCCTGCCCAGGGACATCTTGGTTTTGACATCTCTCCGCTTGAGAAAAGCCAACCTGAAGCCTAGGCAAGCTCAGTAAAAAGCTGTGGTTCCGTAACCACATTTTCCTTTATTTATGTTTTTGTCTTTCTTGTTGCCGTGTAAGAAAACCGCAACAGCCACAAAGCAACCGACCGCGCACGGAACGGTGTCGTGTTAGGAGAAAGGAAAAAAAAAAAAAACAAATAGGAGGGAGGAGAGAGGAGAGCAAACGGACGGCTTCTTTTCAGCTTACTTCTGGAAAAGTAGGGATAAACAACACCACCGCAATCCGTGTATTCTCACTTTTTTTTTTTTCTTTTTAAGTAGGAAAGAATGTTCTTGTCTCTCTCCACGTGTACTTGCAGTGTTCAAGGCTCGCAGGTCAGTATCAGGCTTCACCCTGGTCCTATCACTGGGAAAAAATCATTTAACCCCTAACGCATCTGTCCTGCCTTCACCTTTTTGCATCAGGGAACAGATCACAAATGTCAGTGTTATTTTTTACTCATTCATACCTAGACTCTAAAGAGGCAATTAAGAGTAACTTCACTGAAACCAGCAGATATCCAGGGCTTTAAAAACCTCTGGGAAGGCACCGAAGCTCTCAGACCTGTAATTCTGGAGCTGCAAGCTCCGCATGCAGACAGGGGACTCCAGCACTGCACAGATCTCCAGCCCCAGCGCCCTGCCTTGAGCTCGGACCTTCCCTTCTGTGTTTCAGAGTCCTGGGGAGAGCACCCAGCAAAGATCCAACACCGGGATCAGAGAATGAAGATGCTGCAATGATTTTATCTTGATAGCCGCGTGTTTTGAATGACAGCACCTCCTTTTTTTAAAGAAATCAGGAGATGCCACTTACTGCATCCCGGGAACCTCATGCAGAAGCTTTGCATCAAGCTCAAGAAACAGCAAAAGTCACGGACCGAGAACACGGTGGTTGTGGGGTTCTCTCCAGGGGAAAGGCCTGGGGGGCTTTTTAAGTCTGACCCATCCAGTGGCGGTCAGGATATCCCTACAAGATTGCACGGAGCGGCTCCTGAAGGAACAGCAGCCCCCACTTCCAGCAGGACGCACTCTGCCCCGGCAAAGCCTGCTGCTGCAGCGGAGGGGAACAACTCCAGATCTGTTGCAACTTGAATTCCTAAATATAGCCCCGGGCTATGAGGCAAGAGAACGACAGGCTGTAATTCCCAGCTTGCTCTGGGGAGCAACGGGCAGTGCCAAGAACATCAAATGTGGCAGCAGCCACGCATTTCAAATATCACTGTTTTATAAATTATTATCGGCCCTAAAGGGGCAGCCCCTTTCACTGATCAATACCTCGATTCCTGAAGTGTGGCAGACAGAGGGATTTGGCCAGCCTCTTTTCAGTGCTCTGTGGGGCCAGGACAAGGGGCAATGGCCACAAAACGGAGCCCAGAAGTTCCGCACCAACGTGCGAAAGAACTTCTTCCCGGTGAGGGTGACGGAGCGCTGGGACAGGCTGCCCAGGGAGGTTGTGGGGTCTCCTTCTCTGGAGATATTCAAGGTCCGTCTGGACGCCTCCCTGGGCAGCCTGCTATAGGGAACCTGCTTTGGTGGGGGGCTTGGACCCGATGGTCTCTGGAGGTCCCTTCCAACCCCTACACTTCTGTGATTCCTGAGCCCCCAGGCACCTGCTCTGCACCACCAGAGAGCTCCCCGCTGTCAAATCCCACACGGACACAGCCCGCACTCGAGAAAGGGAATGCACAAAAAGGGTGGGGATGTGCGGGGAAGGGGAGGAGGGAGCAGTTCTCAGCAGCTCACATCCTCTGCTTTATTTGCCTTAGAGGAGATTTAAGCCCTAATTACTAAATGAAACAATCACGGCTGGTAGCAGCCCCTCCTTCCTCTCGCTTCCTGGAATTGTGTCTGGATCCTCCAAGGCTGCTCCCACCCTCCCCTGCACAAATAGGTGCCTGTGCCTTTACCAGACCCACTCTCGATCCCCTGCTGATCCCCCACCTGTCCCTGGGACAGGTTTACACCCCTGTCGCCCTCCCAGGATCCTGCCCCTGCCTTATCCTCTTCAGAGGATTTTAGCCCTAGCACCAAAGGTTGCTCAGGCTTAACCTTGCTCTCATCCCCCTGCCCAGCTCCTTGCTGCCTCACAATAAATGCTGACTCCACCGTAAGCACACTAACCAAACCCCACAAACCTCCAACGATTCTCTGCTTCGCAAGCATTCAGACAACAGGCTATTAAGCACTGGGGCTGGTAGTTATTGCACCCACTTGCATTTTGCTTGCATCACGCACGCCGACAGGAGACAAGCCCCAGAATTGGCTGGGTGACTTTTGCTCCCTGCTTTCTCTCCAGATGAGGACAGGAAGAGGGCAGCTTCGTTCACTTCTTTTCACGACTCGCTGGGAGATCCTTGGAGAGCAGGTGAAGTAATTAAGCCATTTGTTCCGTATGTACGCTCAATGACTCCAGCCACCGCAAAGGAGCGTTAAAGAGATGATTCAGACATTAGTTTTGATTCATAGCGTCACAGAATCTTGTAGGCTGGAAGAGAAATTCAGAGGTCAGCTAGTCCCACCTCCTGCCCAAAGCAGGTCCGGTTGCCCAGGGCCGTGTCTATTCCATTTCTGAGTATCTCCAAGCAACTTGATCCCACGTATGGAACAGCATTTTTCCAAAGGAGCTGTTCAGGTTAGTAAAACTGTAAGTAATCGGAAGCCCACATCTGCAATCGGTTAATACTAAGGGAAGCTACAGTACTAAGGGAAGCTACTTGTAGGATTCTGCTAACTGCTTTGGCGCACCTGGATCCTAAACTCACTCAAGAGCAACTCTTCCTTTGGAAGCTCCCAGCTTCCAACGTGGTTTCATTGTTAAGAAGACTTAAGGAAAATAAATAAAGGCCTGCAGTTCCTTTAAGGACAGTGCAAAGTGCAGAACGCACACAGCAAGCCCAGCAGCAGACAGCGGACGTGCACACTTTGTCTGGTGCTGAGAAAAAAGCCCAAAAAAACCCCTCTCACCCTTCTGATCACATGAAACTGCAACTACTCCACTGGAATCCAAGGCTGCAGCTCTAAAAATAGAGGCTCGCTCAAGCCGATTAACATTTCAGTTTGAACCCTTAATGCAGAATTAAAACTTCAGCTGAGGCCGCTGGCAACGCCACAGAGCGGGATCAGCGCTCTCCTTTTTGGGTTGCTACTCACAAACGGCACTGAGAGCTCTTCGCCTCCTGCACGTGCACTTCTGTATGCCAGCTCCCACAAAACCTATCAAAAATGAACACGCTACTCACAACTATAGCACGAACGACACACCCAGCCGTGGAACAAAACCCTCTGCCAAACACTACAACACTCGCCGTCCCTCCTGCACGAAGCCAGGGTTAAGTCAGCTCTCGTGGTCCTGTGGCTGCCTGCCCAGCTCGAGGCCAACCTTCTGTCCTTCTGCCACGCACGAAGCTCCTTCTTATCAGTTCCAGGGAAACTGGAGGGGTGATCCATCATATCTCGGGAGAGCTGCAGGATTCTGGCAACCCTTTGGCGCTTAGGTCCTGTACCAAACACTGACTCGTCAGCTCAGGGTGTCTCCATGTCAGAAGAGGAGGAGGGTTAAGGCTGAAAAACCTCGCAAGGGTCTGGGTCGCAGCTACGTGGTGCAGATGTACTCACGGCACACACAGCAGGGCGAAATTCAGTGGCTGTGGAAAGAAACTTGTCTTTTTGCAAAGGATGTCTGTACCTCTGGGGCACTGCTCCAGCTCAGAAACAGGGCTACAAAAACAGGGGCAAAATTAAAAACGAATTTCTCATGACTCTGCATTCAGCCGTTAGCAAAGAGCATGACCGGGAGAGGCTGCAACCATATAATGTGTAAGGAAACGCACCACGGCCAGGCCAGCAGCAGGGCACAGGAGAGCATTCTCTGATGAGCACCCCCCAAAATCCAGGGGTGCGTGACTCCCCGGGCTGAGAGCCCCCTTCCCAGCAGGGCAGGCCAGCTGTGAAAGTACCGAGCGCCCAGGAAGATGGCAAGGCTTTACCTCCAACTTGGGGAAACTGCTCGGTTTCCGATTCTTACAGCTTAGCACCAGAATTGAAATCAAGGTCAGGGAACAGGGCCTAGAACTGCAGCTTCCAAAGCATCATTTATTCATCAGCCTGCATCCTCGCACAGATGCTTTGGAAAGTCTCCACTGAATGAAGTAAGGGCTACTGGATGATCTAGGAGTCGGCCTGAATCTGCCCTTCGCCCGACACATTTCAAGCACAAAGCTGCCCTCTTTATCGCGGTGCTTTGGGCCTGAAGGGCAGAAAGATTTGTGCAGGCTCCGCTCCGGCACCGACCCACAGTGGGACCCCGAGGAGGCCACTTGGCCTCCTGCGTTCCCTCCTACCACAACCAAATTAAGGTCCTTCACGTTCAGAAGTTCCTTGATGACTATTTAAGACAAATCATCGAGTGGTGGGAAGCCTCAAGGGCTGGTTAGAGAAATCCAGAGTCCTGCCCGAAGCCAGGTCCCTGCACATCACCCAGAAAAAAGCAGTTGGAGATTGAGAGGGAGGCAGGGACGCGGACAGAAGTCGTGCTGCAGCACATGGTGGAGGTGTTCAGGGTGTTCAAGTCCCACTAAAACGCAAGCGCTTCTGCCATTAGAGGCTGATACCTACAGAAACGAATCCATTTTGATTCCAGCACCTGATTGCACGGTGCCATCCTCCGCCCCGTCATTAGCTAAGCCAGCAGACACAAGTTAGCCCTGAACACGGAGGGACTTGCACCTACAGATCTCGCAACAGAAAAGAAAACAGAAATCCGGAGGCACAGAAAGCCACTTGCACAAAAACATGCCATGAACCATCAGCACAGCTTGGAAAACATTCCTCTAAGCTGCTTACAACTCCCACATCTCCCCACAGGACCGGGTCATTCTTCAGAGTATTTTTCATCAAAGTTCTGGGCCGTAGTTAATCCACATTTCAAGAAGTTTTTCGTACAGCCTTCCACATAAATGTTACATTGTCTTCAGCCTTAAAAAAAAAAATCTTCTTTTTTAAATAATCCCCCACAGCACTGCAGGAACAGCGAGCAACGTGCTGCAAACACGTGCAAATCACAGCGCACCTCTCACAAGGCAGAAGAACGAAGCCAGCCGCTTTCATTTCACCGTGCAAAGGCAAAAAAAAAAATATATATTAAATGGGCATCACGAATCGAGGAACACGCGTCCTGTTTCAAAAACTTCTTGCGGTGTGAATAATAAAAGGTGCTCGGCGAGAGATGGGAATTTTGACAGCACCGCTTGAAACGGAAAACAACATCACACAGCAGCCAGCGGAGGTGGTGCTCCCACTGCTTAGGTACAAAGCAGCCAGGCGAGGGAGCGGGCGGCGGTAAGGATGTGCGAGCGCGAGTGGCAGCGCCCCGAACAAAAGAGATGGCACTATTACCCCGGCTCAGCCCTTCCCTGTGTTCTGCGGGCCGTGCCAGACCGGGAGAGAGCCACGGGAGGGACGATGACACGTTGCACGGGTTCCGTTTGGGGCCGCGAAGACGACAGCCCAGTGTAAAGGCCTGGCTTAGACGGACCATGGCTGATTTTCCTGAGCCAGAAATGCCCCCGGGGTCACCTGGCAGAAATAACACACGTTATTTGCACTGCTCCCTCTACTCCCCACCAACTGCTTCCATCTCTTTCTCCCAGTTTTAGCTTTGCAGCCTCTTTTGTGTCTCAAAATACCTGGCCATCCACGGTCCCCTCTGCCGCTCTTTCCAACCAGCGTACAGGGATGCAACAAGGACGCGCCACCTCTCTCTGCTTTGCCTCAGCGCTACACGATGCTGCACAGGGCTGTGTTACATCTGGGGCTGAGAATCTCTTGGGGAACACTAGTTTTTGAGCACCCTTACACGTTGTAAAACATCGCTTTATGTATGGCCAAAAAAATAACACATTGTTAGCCTTCAAGTACATTAACTATATATGGATATATTTGAAGATAATAAAGAAAAATGTGTGTCGACACCTATTCAAAAAACACAAAACCTCAGTGACAACCTTAAACTGGACAGAGGGCATTGTAAGTCAGTTTTCACAAAAAGCTTGTAAATAAAAGGAGAAAACAACCTCAGAGTCCTTAAGCCAACTGTTTTGGCAGATTGTAAATAGGAGGTGATGTAGTGCAACATCTTTTAAGCCTCATCAAACGTGACTCCATAATCTGTCTTTCACTCCTCATTGCATACCGAAAGCGCTGATCTGAAGGCACACAACGGAACGAGAAGCAGTACAAAACACACCAGCACCACCTTCATGAGACCGAGGTTCTCCTGCATCCCCGGGCTGTAGCAGGGCTGCGTGGCTGCAAGTACGGGCAAAAAGAGAAACCCAACCTGCAGGAAGAGAGAGATGCCATCCAAGCAGCCACACTGTACGTATATGCACGCATAAAGCTGGTCCAGCCCTCTACTTGTGTTTTGGGGGTAGAGTTTTCAATTTATTCCTTGTGTCACAAGGAAACACTTCCAAGAGCTGTAACCAGTGGTGCTGCAACGAGGCAGCGCTCTCCATCAGCGGCTGCTGCCCTTCACCTCCCACCTTCCCTGCAGCACGCAAGCCCTGAGCCTGGGGAACCGATTCTTCTTCTCAAGCAGCCGGATCAGCCCTGCACGCAGCAGCACCATCTGGTCCAAACCCTTTGCGGAGGGAGAACTGACCAAACTCTGCACGACGAGCAAAGCAGCTTAGCCACCCTGACAGCCTTCAGTCTTCTCTACAATTTCCCTTTTCCTTCTCGCCCTTCACATTATTTGATAAATGATTTTCGTGACTACATTACCATCTCACTGGCGTTAATGAATCTCTTCTTGCAGCTGCCCCAAATGACAGGCACACGTCATCAGCTCTGCCATAAAGACAAGGAAGTCATGATACAAAGGGACAGGTCAGCAGAATTATGAACTGACCCCAGACTTCCAAGTGCCAGCCCAATGCCCCAGTTACCAATAAAAGACTATTAACAATCCCCTATAAAATTAAATAGTTCTTGAAAACAACCTAGGAAAAACACCGTTAAAGACAGCCCGCTGCCAGCAGCGAGCTGGTTGTGGAGTGCCCATCCGAAACAGCTGGCTTGGATTTTGCTTTCCCCAGGGTACAATTATCTTCAAAACTGCAGAGCAGGGAACTCTCAAAATAGCGCTTACGGCCGACGCTCGCGCCGCGCCAAGGAGGGGATGCAGCCTGTTGAAAACCTGAGCCTCTGCAGGCTGAAGGCAGGTCGCGACCTTGCACGCCGGGAGCTGCATCCAAATCCGCCGAGATGCTGCAGTTCCCAGACGCGCCCCGAGTGTCCTTCTCCCAGCCGGCTCTGAAGCTGAGAGGGGACGGCACAGCTCGTGACGCCTTCAGCTCATCAGCAGCTCTTAGCCCCGCTGACGAGCGGCAAGAGGCTGCACAACGTGTAAGGTTGTCGGCCGCTCCACCTGCCTCGTACTACCAATAAAATCTTTGCTATTGCGCAAAGGAAACAGATTTTGGTAATCTGGCTCCTCTCAGCACAAACTGCCCCTTCTAGCTTTGCTTCCATCCATTTCAAAGCACCCTGGGAATCATTAAGGAGCCCCAGGAATATCCCAGACTTCGCAACATCCCTAGAGTGTCCGGGGATAACCTAACTTTTATTGATCAGCATGCAGGAAGCATCACTGTGCAGCCACTACTCTCGGACCTCAGGCCAGAAGTGCAGAACCTCACAGCACGCACCAGCTCCAGCGCAGGGCTGGTCCCACCCATCGCCTGTCAAAGGGCAATAACCAGCCCGTGGTGGTGAAAGCCCTTCCCCAGGATCCCAAAAGACTTCCAAGCAACAGCCCGTTATTCTTATTCAAAATATTGATCGCCAGCAAATCCCGAGCCCCCCGACAGCAGCTGTCTCTTATCCGTGCGTGGCTGCATGCACTCCACAATGGCCAGGCGCCCCCGCAGTTATTTCTGCCCCGAGTTAAGAGCTTGTTTCACAGCAAGCTTAACAACAAATCTGCAGCCTGTACACTCTGCTGGGACCGGGCATTTCCAGCAGAAAGGCTGACATTCACATACGTCACGTTGCAGCCATGGAGAGGAGGGATCAGCAGCACAGCCACTGCTCCTCTGCAGCTGAAAGACGCAGACGGGACAACCCCAGCACCATCACGAGCAGTCCATGTTCAAAGGCCTTACCACCATGGTATATTTGTAACCTTACGAATCTATTGCCTGTCCTAAAGAGAAAAAATGTATACATACATGTACAGAAACACGTTACTTCTGGCTCAGCACCATCCCATTGCTGTCGCTGATAACACTGCCATTATCACACCAAGCCCAGCGCTCCCTTTCACGTGCCTTCCTCTGCAATTACCCTGGCACCAGTGGCACCAGCACATGGTAAAAACCAAGCACGATGCTTGCCCTTAAAAAGGTGACACCGGTTGTTATCGTTTCAGATGAGGCCACTGACTACGTGGAGAAACATCACCCTCTGAAAGTAAGACAGCAGGGGAATCGGCAGCTTGGCAACGTGTCCTGCCTTTCGAGTCAGAACAACTTCCAGCCCTTCAGAACAAGAAAAAAACAAGTTAAACACAGCCTTAGAAAGTAAAGCTTTCTTCCTGATCAGCGACAAATAGAGTCGATGCCTACTGTTCGGAGTAACCACGGGATGCACTAGCAACTCCAGAGCTCTTATTACAGCTCTTCAATTCATTTTCACTCAAGGTGCCACACAGCGGTGACAGAGAGGTGTCAGCTGTCACACGGCACAACGCAGGAAACCCAAACCATCCACGAGAGCAGCTGAGATAAGAATCAATCCTTATTCAGCTGTGACATGCTCCTTTTGTGCTCTCGTGGAAGCAGCTCATTATAATAATAAAGCTGGGTTAAAAAAAATATCCACAAGTGCTCATCAATACCGCACAGAAATATTACTTACAGGCAGCTTACAATAATTGCTCCCAAGGAAACGAATGCCAAGCTGGTTACACGAGGAACAACCACGGTATCCACACGAGGCTCCAGCACTCCCAGGCTCCAGATACTCGGGAGGGAAGAGCAGCTAGTCATGGGTTTGTTGGGTACGGTCCCTCTGCAGAAACCTCAAACACTTCGTGCAGATAGCATCTCTCTCCCCCTGGGTTATTTGTCTAGACATATTTTAATTAAATGGCATAATTCTGGTCACTGATGTGGTGAAAATCGTTTAGTTTATTTTAATCAGGCCTCTCGGCCTGCACCGCTGCAGCTTCCCGAGCTGTACGTCACGGCCCTGACAGGTCAGAGGCAGGCTTTCGGCAGGCCCAGGGCGGGAAGGTGGAGCCCACGACCCGTGTGCCTACCGCGGGATCAACTCAGCGCGGGTCCCAGCACCTCCAGCACACTCAGGAACAGGAAATCCACAAAAAATCCACTCGGTGGCCCTTTCAGCCACTTCAGCCATTTCGGCCACCCAGCGCCGGGCCTGCACGGTCTCTGTGGAGAAAGCATTTTGGAAGCCGCATCACCAGACCAAGCCGTCCGTGTCCTCACCCCCTCAAAGTCCCGTCTCCCCTTAGGAACAGGGGGGTGGTGGTGTGGGGAAAGCACAAATCCAGGCTCCTGCCTTGCAGCCTGCCCAAGTACATTTGACTTCTAAATGAGCCCTTGGAGGTTTGAACACAGAATCCAGCAGAACCTCTGTCTTAATTCACCAGTAAATAAAGCTCGGAGCATTAGCGTGGAAGAAAGGGGGGAAACACAGGGCCCAATTACTTTTTTTATTGTTATTTATTTATTTAAGCAGCACTTAAAGCCCTCTGAAACGGAAAGGAGACTCTCATTAGCCTGGCACCATACAGGATGAGATGTCTTCTGCAGGGAAAACTATCATCTGAACCGCAAGATGAAAGGCTCGCTGCACCTCTTCCAGCAGGAGGTAGGACGAGGCAGAGCAGGGCTGACAACGAACACGGGGGCTTCGCAGGGCCAGGTAATCACCGCAGCCACGAGCAGCTCACTGACGAGTCAATGAACACGGAATTTCACCAGGAACTGAACAACAAGAATAAATAAAAACGCACGAAATACCCACCCACAGGAAATTCACCTTTGCAGTTCGTAACAAGAAGGCCCTCTTGCCTTTATGGTCTTAATTTTAAAAGCTTCACCGAGAAGCCTGCTGGGGAAGTGCACTTGGCCGCTCTGTTGGCTTCTGGATTCAATGGTTCATTTGTCCAGCCCGGAGGACAGGCACCCATACAGCCTAACACCTAGCGCTGGACGCAAAGCACGACCACAAGATTTCTTCCAAATCCTATTACAGAAGCACAGGCTGCCTGCCATAGTGAGTTCAGACTAAGGAGAGGAGCCCAAATTCACACCGCAGCGCTCCCAAGCACCGAATCACACACGGCAGCTGAGCACTGTCCATAAGTCAAAGCAGTTTTCCACAGGTCAGACTCGTGATTGACTCAACGCCAACCAACACGATAACCCTGGGACAGGTAAGCTGTGAAGCTTGATTTTATTGCTGCTTTCGTTACAAACTGAGCAAAGAGCCGCTGAACAGCTCCGACTCGGCCAACCCACACCATAAAACTTGAAAAGCTTCTTGAGCCTCCCCAACCCTCTTGCTGCCGAGGGATACAGATAGCATCTCTCAAGAGTAAAGCTCCACTTGGCCACTTCCTCGCTCGGATTTCATTGAGACACGTATCCTGCTGCTTGGCGGGGCCAGATAAGGAGAGACCCGATCCCGGCGGTTTTGTAATCTGCCCCTTCTCGTCCAGCTGGGTCCTATCTCTGCTCCCTTTCTGCCAGGCTCGGGCAGAGCAGCAGCCCTCGAACTGCTGTGATTGCCAATGGTTTGCCACCAACCAGAGGCCAATTTCCTACTTAGCAATCCCTGGAGTCTACGGAGAAAGAAAGGAGCTATTAAAAGGAGACGGCATGGATGAGAAACAGATTGAACTTGCAGCAGAACTGTTCCTCCTAAAGCGAGCCTGGTTTGCTAGGAGCCCAGCAGGGCAAAGCGGCAGAGCCACCTTGCACAAACGCTGCCCAAAAGAGCCCAAAAGCTCGCAGCGCGCCCACTCGAGCACCCCTGGACGCCAGGCAGGGTGCAGCAGGCCAGATTTCCCCAAAGCCTTTCTCCCCGAATCCCTGTACGGCCAGGAAGGAACTACAGCCCGCCCGTGGCACCTCTGATGATGTTCCCACATGTCCTGGCACTCGTGGGGGCTGTACAGCACCTTTTGGAAGAAGCACAAGCAAGCAAAATTCAGGTAGGGTCACTAGGAAGCCGCAGGACATTGCTACAAGAACAAATGAATCACACCTTGTCTCGTCACCAAACACAACTTCTGTTCATTGCTAACCTTAAGTTTACCTGCAGTTCAGCAAAGGATTTCTCATTTTCAGACCCAAAACTTGCGCTGCATTATCACCCACCATTGTACAACAACGCTCGACCCAGTGGCTTTGCCAGAGCTGCCCGCACTAACTGGCAGCCCCCCCGGACTTTCAGATGCTCGGGACACCGCAGTTTTCTGCTCCAGCTCCAGGCCAGCTCCAGTTGCTGCAGCCACTGCTCAGCTGGTGTCCTCGAGCAGCACGCCACTGAAACCCTCTGCTTTATTTTGCACGCAGATTTAATTAGTTCTGGGAGCCAGTCAGCATAGAGTCATTCACATAATTTGTCAAAACTCATCATTGTGCCTATAAATATCTTTAGGCTGGCAATTCTGTACAAATACAATAAAATTCAATTAATTGTGCAGAGCTTTACATAAGCCAACGTAGCTGAAACGTCTTAATATCCTTCCTCTCTGCATAGCGTGCTCCTTTCGCTATCAGTAAGTATCAAAGCCGTGGCTCACAATCGCAGCACCTTCCCTAGTGTCAAGGAACACCTATTAATGGCGTTTTTACAGGTTTTTCTAACTACTTACGCTCGGCGTTAGCTCTCTGTGGAGTTATTAAACATCCATCTGGAAAATCAGCAGAGTGGACCGTGCAAAGCAAGCCTCAAAGTACAGATGTTTGACGAGGGTTTCTTTCGGCAACACTTACGGGGAAAAGGGAAACCCATCATGAACTACGTTCATGGAAGGCCCCGCAAGTTCACAAGTGTTCGTCCCATCTGTGTACGCTTACAAAGCCACGTCCTGATTTCTGTGACACTGCTCCAAAGAAATGGAACATACAGAGCTTCTGGTTGTGACACTCCGTCTGCTGCTGAGAGCTCACGGTGCCCCAGTTCCGAACTGGTGTACTGCGGAGCCTGGAATCCAGACAAAGCACGGCTGCCATCGCTCCAAAAAGCCACCGGGGGAAAAGGAGAAAGGAGCAACGAGAGCCACGAGCTTCTGATAACTTTAAGAAGGAAGAAAGATCTCATTTTGCTTAATTTGAGGCAACACCTTTTATTGGAATGGGAGTGATATACCCAGGGTGGTCACAAACAATTACGTCCAGAAGCAATCACTGGAAGCAACCTTTAATTAGTTTGCCAGGCTGGGCTAGGTAATTACGCCATGAATTTGTTCTAGGAGCCAGTCTATTCCAGGCCGTGGTCCCAGACCTGGGCGCTGTCCCTGTAATTTCCTATTAGTTTTTCTTTTATTTTAGTCAAAGACAAAAAGCAGGAGTTTGGCTTTATAAGCTGAGATGTTCCACCTTAACGGATTTTTCCCCTTTCTGACAATTTGACGTCTCGTGTGCGCGAGGGGAGGATGTGCTCCTGTTTGGTGCATCAAGATTCTGTTAATTACAAAAACCTTACTGCTCCAGAGAGATCACTGGGATGTTACCCAGGACAAGAACAATACACTAACCCTACCCGTGCTCCCAAACACGTTGGGCTGCACTCCGGTCTTGCTTCTCTAGGCTGCCCTCACCCAGCTGAAAGGCTTCCTAACTAACTCAAGTTATCGACGGAAACAACAGCGCAATGGAACTTCTTTACCCGCTGGGTGAAAAACCTGCAGCGTTTACTCCCTGCGACCGCTTCATTACGTGCTCAGACCTCTCACACCAGTGTCACCACGCTAATTACGGCAGTCTGAGAAAGCTCTCAGTAAACAGGAGCCAATTAGCCACCAGGCGGAGGGAACAGGCTCTCCCTTACACTTCCCTTTCTCCCTGGCTGCCAGCAGAGGGGCCGATCCTGCCGTCACCACCCGGTAGCGCTGAGAGCGGCCGATGCAGAGCTGAAAGCAGAGACGGACCAACCCTGCTGCAAGACGCGTGCTGCTGAGGCCTCTGCACAAAGCACGAGCTGCAGAACCTGCAACCAAGCCGTTCTTCGAAGGAAAGCTGGCATTGTACAGTAGGATATCAAAAAAAAAACCTGACCTGGGAAAGCTCTCCCACAGATAAAATTTAAGCCTAGAAACCAGGAGATGAGATGTCCATTCGCAGTCCTGCCAACAAGCTCCTGGTGAACATGACAAAATCCCTTCCATGTGCCAGCCTCCGGTGATTCCTGTCCTTGCTCCTTTCCTTTTGCTCAGCTGCAGTGGAAGCTCTCCAGAGCAAGGACCACCTCCTTGCTAGGAGCTGACATCGTGCCCCACGAATCGTGTTGCCCACCTGGACCAGACCTTGCTGCCTTTTTTCAAGCATAAAGAGCAAGTGCGATTCATCCGGCAACTCGACGGACGAGGAGAAGCCAGACCAGCCAAAGGTGTTCCCAAAAAAGCTGTTCCCATCAAGGAGATGCCTCCTAAATCCCAGTCCCTACCCCGCAGCACCCAGGAGCCCCTCCTGCCTCGAGGAAAATCCCAGTTCCTCCTGCACTGCCTGCTTTGAGTCGCACAAACCGAAGTCAGCTTGGCACTAAAAATGCAAAGCTGCCCTGCAGCAAAGGATAATTCACAGTAGCATTATCTTCAATTCACTGGCTTACTGTTAATTTGGGCTGAACGGCGGGGGGGGGAGTGTTAGCAAAGACAAAAATAAGCAGATGACAAATTTGCTTATTAACCACATTGAACAAGGGATGTATTTAAAAAAAAAAACGTAAGGAGGGAGGGGGGATGAAAAGCGGGATGTGAAAGAAGCAGGCTCTGGAACAGCATGGCTAATGTCAACCATGAAATGCAACCCCTGCTGGGACAATTTGAAAGACAGAGGAGGCAGGCTTTTTAGCATTAACTGTTTGATTGCTCCGCTTCAGATGCATCTATCTGGTATCACATGAGGAACAGGACTTCCATTTACCCTGCAGATCATTCTCACAAGCTCCAGACTTGAACTAGCACTGAGGACAACAAATAAACTCACTCCGCTCTGGAAACTACTCTGCTGACTCACAGTTGATCAAGACACACCGCACAAGAGACACCGGGAAACAAATAACATACCAAAGAGCCCTTAACAATGCTCCAGCTACGCATTTACACAAGCTTTCAGGCCATTATTTGGTTTACCTTTATTCCAAATACTCAAAGCTCTGTGGAAGGCACGTTCTGTCCCATTCCGGAATTAGCTTCTAGTCCCACTAAAGCCAGCGAGGATTTCTGCATAGGCTGAAATAAGGAACTCGTCGAGCACGTCTGCGAGCATTGCACTTGCTCAACAATCTGCAATGACAACACGTCCCCATGACATCAGAAATCCAGCCTCTCCCTCCAATTCAACAGCTTTGCACCTCTGGTTAGAAACAAGGCGGCTGGTCCAGAGGCTCCTGAGGACTGGCGTTCTCTGCGACACCCGGGTCCTGCCAGCACCTGCTACCGCTGAGCAGCTTCCTTCCTCGGAAAGAGCAAGGTGTAATTAGTGCCGGACACGTCTGTGCAAATTCTTGCCTAATAAGGACAAATGTCAGGCATCCTTACTGCCTTCCCATCCCGGCGCTCGTTTCGTTTTGTTCCACTTACTGCTCCTTTCTTCAGGTCTTTCATAGAACCAGTAAGGTTGGGAAGACCTTCGAGATCTTCAGTTTGGGTCTAGAGTTGAAACAGGTCATGAACTACAAGTAGAAATAAACATTTAAAGAGCAGCCCCCAAAAGCCTTGCAAACCCACTCCTTCAGTAGCTCCATTCTTTCTGCATTGGCAGATTATTTTTATTTATATAATTTTATGAATTGCATTGCAATAGTAATTTCAGCGGGATTACTGCCCAGGTACAAGGGGAACGATCCCTGAAGCCGATCCTTGCGAAGAGCTCCTGTTGCAACGACTGCCAGAAAGCAATGGGCGGGGATGGGAGAAAGCCTCTGCCTCTCAGCAGAGCAGAAGGGAAGGCATCGGATCAGGTACTGGGGTTTGCCCTGCTGCGCTTCCCTGAGTGCACACGCCTGGGGTTTGTTAGTTCGCAGCAAGCCGGAGCTTACTGCGATTTAGAAGCTCTCGCAAATGGGAACTGAAACCCAAAGGATAAAACCTGGTGTTTACGAGATTCCTAGGCATGTAATTTCACTATGTTTACCGTCTGCTCCAAAGGCACAACTCATGTACATAAATTAAGCCAGGCACAAGTTTAACTGGTTGTAATATCAGGGGCTAGATCACTTACTCAAGGTCACATTCAGAGTAGCTGGAAGAGATAAAAATGGAAATGGGACCTCAAATCCCAAACCAATGCCTTAACCATGCGGCCGTTCTTTTCCTCACATTGCAGAGGGAAGGAGAAGTCATTCAAAGACCACGGGTTTCAAGTGGGATTTAAATAACAAAACTCTTATTTCGAGACAATTTTCAAATCTATCTGTTCCTTTCCAACTTTATGCAATGAATGTTTGGTTTTAAAAGCTGATGAAAGCTGTTGTCTCAGTTCCCCACAGTAAGACAGCAGCTAACAACAGTATTTGTGCAGTCGCTCGCTGAGGATTTCCCAAATGGATCTACTGCTACACCTCAGAACTCAGAAACGCAGAGGCAGGCTAAAAATATACATACATGTATTGCTGAACAACTTCTATAGGACGCTTCTTCCAAAATCTGAGATACCCTAAAAAGCAGCATTATGCAAACCTAGCAGCTCTCCAGAACAGGGGATGGAGCCCCTCAGCACACGGATTTATGGAAATATAATATATAGTTACAGGGCTGCACAGCTTCTAAGTCCTCAGCAGGCAGAGAAGTCGGGGCTTTCTGCTAGGAAAAGCTCGAGCCCCTGATTGACACCCAGAGATTCACACGCCATTTGTTCCAGCGCTGCCAGCTCTGTGCAGGAACAGCATGTCTTCTTTGTCTCCTCCTTTCCTAATCATCTGGATAATTACTATTGAAATTAACAGGAAATATTCAAGGGACGCGTGGAATCAAAATATTTTTCTTCGTGCCACATAGCTTTCCCTACAGCTGCAAGGTGTCGTTGTAAAAAAGAAATAACAGCACCGTCCCTTTCTGATCCCCTCCTGCCAACGGCAGAGGGGTTACCAGCACCGAAGGGGCCTTCTGTACCTGAAAAGCAAACCAAAGCCACCACTTCCATTTTCTGTAGAGCCAAATGGCACTGTGGCTCTACAAAATCGGTGACCATTAGTGCTCCGCTGCAGGCATCCCAATAACTAATGTCGTATCTCAAGCCCCTAGCTCTGGTCGCACCGTGCTAGTTCACAATTTTGTGGGCGAGGACTGCCCTCGGACACCTGTCAGGATGGATGATGACTGTTTATTTTGCTGTCGTGGGGGAACGCTGTCATTTCAATAAGGTATCTAATAGCAACCTCTGCCTTCGTTAGGAATAACATTCCCTCGAGTTCAAACAATACATAATCAGCAACAAAGCAGACGTAGCTAGGATGCCAGAACCCGTAATCAGGAAGAGAAAAAGCAAAGTGGGAGAGGAAGGGGAAAGAAATGTCACTTCTCCCCCCCGTGCGCACATGAAAGAAGTTTGATTAGATTAGCTACACTGTGCATTTGCTAATTGCCTCTCAGTGTAAGATTAGCTGTAGCCAAATTTTGTTATCCTAGGTAATCACGACGAGATGCGCACAATGACGAATTACCCCGAACAGCGAGTCTTCGTAGGCAGTTCACACCAAACAGCAAACACGAACACCCAGTGTCCTCAGAAAATCCCCCTTACAGGAAGCCAAGGTACGGACTTCTGCAGACACACCCCAAATTGCACTCTTTGGGATCACGGAATCATAGCAGCAAGACAATCTGGACAAGAGGGAATGGCCTCGAGTTGTACCAAGGGAGGTTCAGGTTGGAAATTAGGAGACATTTCTTCCCAGAAGGAGTGGTCAGTAGCCCAGGGGGTGGTGGAGTCACCGTCCCTGGGGGTGGACGTGGTGCTTAGGGACATGGTTTAGTGGGTGACACTGGTGGTAGGGGGGTGGTTGGACCAGATGACCTCGGAGGTCTTTTCCAACCCTAACGATTCTATGAAAGCCAACGTTTAAATGCTGAGCTGACAACCTGCACTTCTGAGGACTTCTCTCTTCCTCTTTTCCAAGGAGTGGGATTACCAGAACCTAAGGAACCGGGCACTGGTCTAGAAGCCAAGATTTCAGGAGCCCATGTGCACGTGCAGGGTGAAGATCTCATGGATCCTAGACGTATACTTATCCCTTAATTCCCTAGACCAGCTTGGGAAAAGAGCTTTGCCTTCGAGCATTTTCTTAATAATATTTTTCATCTGTCAGTGAGGAAGTGGATTTAATAGCAGCCACAGAGCAGCTCTTCAAAACTTTCCCTCTGAACGGATTTGCTGCAGTGGGAAATGGCCAGATCTAGGTCTATGTCTACCCCAACCAGGCCCGTGACACTTCTCTACTCCAGCACCCATTTTTTTTCCTCGTTTCGGATGCAAAGATATTCACAGTTCCCAACCAGAAAGCATTTACCCCAATTCTAACCTCAATTCTTTGGTTAAACATGAAGAAGTTCAGTAACATTCCCAACATTACCTCCTATTGGAGACCAGCTGAAGCACTCAATGTCTGCCGAAGATCAGCCAGCTTGCCCTCAGGACAGAGGAGACAGAGCAAATTTTTGCAACAGACAACAAGAAGAGGTGACAGCTGTACTCTTCTCACCTCTCAAGTAAAATTTTCCATCTCTAAATTGGTGCCAAAATACATTAACCTCATCAAATAAACATATACTGTAGGACAGAGAGATTACGTGATATATCCCAGGAGACACAGCGAGACAGGCATAAAGGGAGACAACACTTCGAGCTCTCCAAGCCTCCACAGAAAGATGCATGCACACAACTCATACCAGACAGAATCGTTGTGGATGCACCAGTACAGACAGAGCTGAATTAAAACTTGACTTCTCAACTGAGGAGGAAAGAGGTTTTTAAGAGGAATATATGCTCAACCTCCGTGAAGCTTCTTTTCGCATGCAAAAACTGCACCAAAACGCAGCTTTCAAACAAAAGCCAAGTCTGCACCGACGGCAGAGTGAGGTCTCGCGATGCCAAGCCTCTACGTGCAAAGCCGTCGATGTTAACAGCAGCAGGAACCTCAGTCAATTAATTCTCGTGTACAAAGATGCTGCCCGGGCTGCCAAGGTTGCTGTGACAGAAAAAAAAAATGGAAAAAAACACAGCTTTAATCAAGGCGCACTGCGTAAATACATGGAACGGCACAAACCCAGAGTTAAAAGGCCATCTTACAGGCAAAGCCACTGCACACAAACACCGTGAAAGCGCCATCCTAAAAAGACTTGTTCCTTAAAACCCTTAAAAGCCATGTTCCCATTCAGGTGAGCAGCTGAGCAGCCACCCTCTGCCTGCAGCAGAGACACACTCCCACCCAAATCAGAAATCCCCCCATGACTAGGCATGGTCTTCACCGGTTGCACTGCTGTCAAAGCCAAGAATGTCGCTCCTCGCTTCACCCACACGGTAAGAAAGAGCCAGAGCACTGTGCAAGAAGGAGTTGCCATCTCCTTCACAAATGATGGAAGAGGCAAAAGTGCATCTGATACCCAAATGATACGTAGCAATTGTTAAGGTGAAGGGGTTCTCTTATTCCCTCAGGTGTTTCACCGCAACAGCTGAAATGCTGGATTTCTTCCCATCCTTAGCGGCACATTGTAACCTTGGTGGAATTTCCTCCCCAGAGATTTTCACAACGCTTCATCTCACCAAGGCCACAGAAACAACCGAAAGCCATCATTATTCCCCCAAGCAAACCCCATCTCAGTGACTTCCATTTAACGTGGAGATAACCCACAACACAACCATGGGCAAATATTTAGGCCATTCCTTCCTCAAGCGCTGTAAATTCCTCTGTGTTTGCTCAGCAGCTTGTCTCAACTGATTACAGTCCCCGGCAGAAATTGGAGGACAAGCCTCCAGTAGTCTGCGCTGAGAACTGGGACCCCAGAGCAGCATCAGCAAAATCACCGGGCACATCCTCCCCCTTTCCCAACGTGCTCATTAAACCATGAGTTGGTGCTTAATTGATCTAGAAAACGCCATTCTAGCGGCAGGCCAAGCCAAACGTCCTTCTCTAAAAAAGCGAGCAGTGACTGGATGGGAAAAGCACAGCCTAAAAAAAATATATATATATATAAATATATAAAAGCTTTTATGTTGCATGCACACTTAAAATCTTCTCTTGGCCCAAAAACTGAACAGAGATGAAGGGCAGAGGAAGACCAGGGACCTGCATGCCCACACCACACCCCCCTGCCCTCCACCTCAGCGATGATATTCCTGAGACTCATTCAGCATTTTGCAGCTCAGAGGGGAGTGTATTTTCACTGTATTATGTGCTCACACAAACACGCACGTAGAGGACAAAGGAATCGGACCAGAACATCCTGCAGACACACAGATGGTTACAGGTACCTCTTTCTCCCTGTAGAAGCAAGGATGACTAACAAAAGGGCTATGCATTTTTACATGACACTGTATTTCCACTGGAAAAGCCAGTTATCTGTTCACAAACCGATGAAAGTTTCAGCCCAAGGGGTAACTTCCACCTTGAGGTTATTATCATAGAACAAGAAAAAATTCATATCTAAAAGGGTCTTCTCAGGAGCTACCTGGATGCAGCCGTTGAATTCACGAGTTATCTGGAGAGCAGTCTCAGCCTCTTCATATTTTTCTCCAGGAGGTTCATCCATCTGCCAATTTTTGGAGGGTGTGTAAGGAGAGGCATTTTTGTGCTTGTGTACTCTCAAAGTAAAAGAGGGCCAGAGAACAGTGGGAGCTGCCATGAACTCAGAGGAAAAAAAAAAACATGTTACTATCACCAGATGCTCCTTCCTTGAGAATCCCTCTTAGGAATTTGTCTTTAACATGGTGAAATGTTGATTCATGATGAGAAATTATCTTCCGAAATACTTCAACAGGCTGGTTAGGAACTACATCTAACACCGTTCTGCAGCATGCAGAAGATCTGGGCACGTCTGAAGCTAACCTAAAGTAAAGTCTACGTATCGTGGTGGCGTAGCACGCAGAGGTAAAGCCCTGGGCTTACACGCACGCCGACACAGCATGCTTTAAGAGCAGGCTTTCTCGGTTCTGTTTTTTCACGGGGTCAGTGAAAAAGGTACGGATATGGTTTGAGAAGGGAAGATGAGACTGAGTGTTGTTCTGCAGGGAAGGGACGTTTTTACAACTCCAAATAATTTATTATCAGCAACAAGCTCTTCAACAGATATTTTGATTCAATTACCATCCGGCTTCTAATTGCTGTAATGGCTTTGTGAGCTGAACAAACAACGCAGACACGTTTAAAAGCACCACTGCCTGCATTCACTGCTAAACCTTTGAACAAAAGAAAAACGAGGCATACAACCTGTCTTGAAACTCTCGAATAAGCAAGCGAGACCGCATTTCTGAACATTAATGGTGAGCTGCTGGGGACTGGTTCTCCTCTGACTTCCCGGGAAGCAGCCAGACCTACCCTGCATGATTATGAAAAAACAACACACTCTGCTGGGACAGGAAAAACAGACAAGTTGAATCATCTGCCCAGATTCAGCACCCCAGCCAAGTGAATAAAAGCAAACACAGATTAAACAAACAGTAAAACTGATATTAGAGATTGTCAAGAAAACTTTCCTCCCCCTTTTCATTTTCCTAATCCACCTACTCAGTGTATCTGCTCTGAAAACAGTTCTCTGGAACCGGGGTCACACATACTGCAACCTTGCAAAATCCTTCACAAATGGCTGTGCTTAAACCAAATCTAAGTATGTTTTTCTCATTAGCTACATGGAGAGGGATTTCAAAATGCTGCCTACCGAGGGCCGCAGGACTCTGACATTTACTCAAGACTACCAGAGCAGAGGATTCACTTACAGACGAATCCCTTCTCGCAAGAGTATCTTAATTACTTACCCCAATGGTATCCTGTAATATCACAATTAGAGCACATAAAGCAGGCATTTAGCAAAAGATGAGGCTGTTTTCTTCAGAAATAACATAGCCAAAGAAAAGATATGATCCTGGATATTGTAAGTAACTGTCCAATGAACTGCACCAGGAAAGCTTTCTGCTCAGTACAATACAGGAGTTTACAGACTTCAGCTTTAGTAAACCGCACAGAAAAAAAAAAAGCAAAAAGAATGCAAACAACAGAGCCAATTGGGAGAAACTGTGAGGCATAAGAAAGCTTAAAAAATAATACTATAGGACCGAGGAATATTGATGTGTTTCAATTCCGTGCCGTGTCCTGTTTCACCAGAGGCCATTCACCTCATCTCCATTATTCAGTACAGCCAAGCCACCCAAAACATTCAAACAAAGGATGGGAAACAGCACCACATGCTCCATATACAACAGGCTGAGCCCTGTCAGGAGCAGGGCAAAGCTAGATTTCAAGGAACAAAGGACAAATTAAGTCTATCTGCAGCCATCAGTTGCTGAAAGGACGCTATCGCTGTTTGTGCCTTCTCAGGTTCTCCTCGGGCGTTTCAGCACGAGGTGCTCAGCATTGCTCCGGTTTGTACAGATGTCAAAGCAAAAGAAACCCTCCAAACTTACTCGCTGACCTCAGGATCATCTGGTGCAGACAGAACAAAGCTGGCTTTACCTCCAGTCCGCGCAAAATAGGTGCTCAAGTCACTCAAATCGCGATCGAGCCATCTTCCTTCTCCCACTAAGACAGAAAATAGGAACGAAACTCTTCTAGCTCCTGACTTTACTCAGGAAGTTTCGTACTTGCCACTTAGCTTCCTCTCTCTGACTTTCTTCCCAAACAGACCCCAGAAATCTCTGCGTAATAACCTGTGTGAAGGGCTGCATCGGGTGAGGCAGCACCGTCATTTGGAGCCGTCAGCTGATTCTGGTGGGTTCTCTTCCAGTAACGTAGGGCACGGTAAGAGAGGTAGGAGCCTGCTGAGAAAGGGGATCAGGGCTTAATGGCTTTAAGATATTTGATCTTAATTGACTTTGGATAGAACCGGACACCAACACCTCTTATGCTGCTCAAAGTCTCAAGGATAATGCTGCTCCTTTTCAGCTTACCATAAACACAGAGAGAAAACATCCGCCTCTGTGCTGCAGAAGCTTCAAGTAAATTCAAATCAGAAAAGCTTGCCGTGCTGCAAACACGAGCTGAAAAAGTCATGCACCACAAAAGGAGATGCTTCCTTCGGAATACAAGCTTCAACCTTCCTCATTTCAAAGGCGGGTGACCAGGCTGTAAACACAGCTCATTGCTGAAATCGAAAATAATCGCCCCACACATGTTAAAATTGCACCAAGTAGCGTTAAAGGCAGTGCAATGGGGAGACTACAGAATACTGTGAGTTACCTGAGGTCTAGCACGTTCTCAAGGCAAATATCAGCTGCATAAAGGCACTGCTGGATGCTCTTACTCAACGTTTATTTGCAATGAAAGAATTACAGTAAAACAGAGAGAATGTGAGAATTAGCCAGAACTTAAGGGGGGAAAAAATCATCGTTTGGAAGAATTTCACAAAGAGATGAAGGCTGAAAGTCTACTGTTGATCGTATCAAGCACAACAACAACGCAGCTAATGAGCCAAATACACCGGAACCCCAACCGCTGTGGAAAAAAAAAAAAAAAAAAAGGAAGTAATTTTAATTATCAAGACTTCTAAATTGAAACAGCCCTCGTGATTCCTGAAAGAGAATTCTAGCAGTGAGGCCATACATGGAAAAATCACAACCTGCGTTTCCTAAACACCCCCCGGACAGCCGTTCCACCTAGCGCTGTGGCACAAGAGTCGAAATAAATGGTTGGGGCTCCCGACGGATCCTCTGGAGGTACTAATCAGAAGGGTAGTTGCTCAGGTTGCACAGAGTCACGGCAACACCTCTCAGCCTGCACTTCAAGTGCGATCTCACATGCAAGCACGCACGAGGCTGTTTTCCAAAATGCCAGACATGTGCTTGAAGGCAAGCAGAATTCAAGGGGAAGGAGCCTGCTGGACTCAGCTCAACTCTACCATGGAAATCTTCACAGGTTTTAATACTGCACGTAAATGAATTCCTGAATTCAAAATTTTAATCTATTTCGTTGCTATTTATGGTCGATTCCTAAGAGCTGAATGTGGATCTCCTCCTGGTGCCTGGCTGCCTGCTCATTCTCCTGTGCCAGTCCAGAATGGTGATAATCTTTCAAAAAACATTATTAATAAATCCCATTTAATTCAAGCCACTTCACAGGCCAATTTTCATTAGCAAGTTCACAGATAAGTTGCCGAACTTGAATCCTATCGAGATGGTTAATGCTCCCAGCAGCCGTACAGGCTGGGTGTATGCCGAAGCCTGAGCACTGGAAGGAAAAAAAAGAGAGGAAAAAAAAAAAGTGCACACAGTACGGGGAGGGTTTCATTAAACGAACAGTAGTAAACTTGTTTTTCTAACTTGTCCCACTGCAGATCACTAGCCACAGGAAGCAGACCAAACCTGATGTATCCCTTTAGCATGTTTTCATAGCATTAGCTTTTAATAAATATAACGCGCTCCACCCTCGGAGCAGAGCAGTCCTCAGGTTCCAGCAGAAAAAGTGGTTGTTTTAAGTATTTAAATTACATTACAGTAGGGACTTTAAAATAAGCAGTGACTTGTACTGTAGACAGCTATCAGAATCAGCCTGGCAAAATATGTGTAAGCTAACCCAGTGTGGTTACAAAGCCTGGGCTTTGGGGGCTGTTAGCCTGGTGTTCCCGTACATATTTTTGTTATTTGCACTACAATAGTGCTTTCTGATGTCAGCAAACAGGACAGCACCACAGCACCGGCTGCTGTACGAATACACGCAGTAGGAAGCACAGCCTCTTTATAAACAAACAGCTTTATAAATTTCAGCAGAGAAAAAAGGGAAAAACCTCGGAGAATAAAGCCTGTTCTCATTAGGCAAGCGGCTAACACCGGCCCCAGTTCAGCGCTGCATTTCGGCAAGCCCAAGCACTCTGCCGAGTCCAAGCCGACAGCTGTGGCTCGGTGCCATTCCTTTTCTATTTCCCAAGTTCCAGTTCAGCGCCGCCCATTTTCTCCCACCGGTAACAGCACTCTGCGGCTTTCTGCAGGTATTGATGAGCCGTCCCCGCCGGCCCTAGGCGCCCTCCTTCCTCCTGACAGCCTCCGCGTGGTTGCTGCTGATGCAGATACTCAGCCCTAGGTACCTGGTCTTAGAAATCCCCATTTTCAGAGCGTTGCTACAGATTTAGCTGGTTGAATCAAGCTAAAACTTGGCCTTTATTTCCGAGCTCCTCCACGAACAGCAGACAAAGACTTCTGCAATGCTTACAGCACCGAAACCTGCAAGAGACCACGCCGAGTGCCACGAAAGCTGGAAGGAACCAGGACCCATCACCGCATGGTAAAGTCAGAGTCACCGTTCTCGGTTCTGTCTCAAAGGACTAAGAAAAATCCCAGCATCTTCTGAACAAAACCTCTTCGCCTGTTTTTTTACATTATTTTTTTTTTAGGAAAGCCTTTATCAAAAAGCTTTATTCTCCTACCACCGCACTCATCACAAGCTTCACGTTCACGCCAGCATTGCTCACGGGACAGAATAATCCACGTGGAAACTGGCTGAAATTCAGCGAAACGCTGAGGCTTGGTGACTTCAGCAGGCTCGGTGCCAGGCAGAGCCGCCACCTACCTCGCCACGCGGCCTTGGCCCCAAAGCAGAGCGGGCAGCAGCAGGGGAGGAGGGTCACAAAGCTGAGCCACGGGCCGTAACGTGCCTTGCGTTCATTTCTCGGTCAGCCGTGCCTCTTTCCATCGCACGGAGCAGCTGCCCGAGCGTGACCTTAAGACAACTTTGACTATTATGCAATCCTTCCCTCCTAGCCTACAGACCAGCAAACGTGGCCAAAAAGGGCACAGGGGAAAAAAAAAAAAACCCTCTTTCAAAGGATCCCATTTGTTGCTCCATCTGTTCAAACACACTTGCCATCCAAAAGATATTTTCAGTAAATATGCCATAGGCATTTGCAAACCCGTATCTGGTACATTACCGTGGAAGCCCCGGTCCTTTTTAACCTCGTGTCCTAGTAAACTGCTGCCTTTTTTTCAGGCTAACTGTACCTCAGATGCCTCCGAACATCTACGAACTGACAAAGCCATGAGATAAGGGATGGGGGAGGCAGAGAGGGTTAATGCTGACAGGACGAATCTTCAGGAAGCCCAGCTTTGTTGGTTCTCCCTTCGTGGAACTTCTTACAGAGCTTGGATCGTCGCGTTCACCTCGACATCCCCTGTCCGGTTCTTGTCCACACACCCGCCCTGTAGGTAGCGATCCCTCTGCCACAGAGCTGCCAAAATCATTCTCCTAACCCGCTATTTTTAGCGCGTGCCCCCCCTGCACGTTAGGCCACTGGCTCCGTATTTACTAATGGAAATGTGAACCACTTGCCTTCGCTTTATTCTGTTTTAAGAAGGCTGATCTCCTCCCTGACCTCCTACCGACCTCCGATACCATCCTGTCACCCGCTGTGGAGGTGGGCATCTGCTCGTGCTGCTCTTTAGTCTTGAGAGGAAAAACCACCAGCAAAAACACCTCGTTAAACTCCCTGCTGCAGTAACTACCAAAAAATAAACCTCCAAAAAACCTACGCCCTGGCTATTATACAGCACGGCAGAGTCCATCCAAAAGGCAGAACCCTACCTGTAAGACACTTGTGCCCCGAGTGCTGCCCTGTCCCTGAAGGAGCACGCCAACAGCTCTCCAAGCACACGGCTCGGCCCCAAGGGCTGGGCTTTGCTAGCGCGGAGCCTGGAACTGCTGCAGCATCGGATGGATGGAGAACAGGCAGGGATAAGGCTTCCACGTTTTTGTCCAATGTTCCTTTGCCTGGGGGATTTTTACAGCTGCTTTCCTCGTTAAATTCCACGAGAGCAGAGGTCTGCGAATGTGCCGTGTCAGGCAACTTTTTCTAGGTGATGCACATCCCATGTCCAAACAGCACTTCAAGCAGCAGCCTTCTAAGCCTCATCTATAAATAGGCAACTCTTACCTCACTTCTCCCCATGAAAAATATGCTGAGATGGGTGGGTTTTTTAATGCCTTGTCTCTAAAAGCCTTCCCAATGATTAAGCTGCTCTGGATCTCCACAACCAGACATAGCTCGATCAGGCTCCTGCTTCTCAGCTCGGACTCTTTTAAGGGTAATTCCAAACCCAAACTGGATTCCTCCTGCTTCAAATCACAAGTGCTTGCTAATTTCCAATGCACTGAGTCCCAAGAAAAGTAATTCCTGTGCAAGAAACAGCTGCACCTAAAAGTACAGTGTAAAAGGAAGTTCTTTTGCTGATACCAAAGGAATGCCTAAAAAGCCACTCCTCAAAGTGCTCCCTGAAGAAGCATCACGAACAGAATATCAGTCCGCACAACGGAAAGAATGAGGGCCTGAACCTCACCCAGGAGGATGGCAGAACAGACATCCTCCTTTGGTACGGAGCACGCTTTTAAGACGGAGCTGTCCTTCCTTCGAGTCTCACGCTGGAGTCGTGGCACCCTGCATCGACCACAGAATGAAATCTCAAAGCTAAAAAACTGAGTTAAAACTCCTGGGAATGCCTGGACAACAGGCATTTAGAATCCTGTATTTCTTGAGTTAATGATAGTGCCTTGCAGTGCAATAAAGAAAAGCTCTGAAAATACTAAATATTTACGAGCAGACAGATAAGCTCGTCTATTATGGGATGTGTCACACGGATTCATTATGAATCATTTGGATCCCACACAGTTTATGCAGCTGTCAGAGTTTCAGTCATGAGAGCCCGGGCGTCACAACCCATAGCCTTATTTTTAGCCGCATTCATTATCCGTCATTTTTCAATCATCAAAGAATCAACCAAATTGCATTATACATCATCGCGAGGACACGCAGCTGTAACCTTAGAACCAGCAGTTTCAGCGGTAGGAAGTAAGCTCCGCTCTCCTCCCCGGAGAGGAAAGAATCAGTCGCTGCGAGCAACGAAGGCAGCTGATGACACAGCTCCCCGTCCATAACCACGCAACACAAACAGCCCCTTCTCTAAATTTCGGCGCTGGCAGATCCTACCGCACTAGCAAGCCCGGTCCTGTAATGTCCCAGCTTAACTTCCCGGCGATGGGAATGAAAACAGAGCTACAAAGCACTTCCATGGGTCGAGTCCAAGTGGGAGCACAGTTAAGCAGGCTGCATCCTACAGATGACATCATTCCTACACAAAACAGAGGCCACGGGGAAGCCTGGGCTTGCAGAACGTGGACAGGTCCATCCCAGCAAGAGTCAGTGCAGGAATCACCACTGGGAATGAGATGGCACGGAAAGACGGTCTGCTATCAAAGGGACGCTGCCAGGAAAATCGAGGTGAAAGTTCCACATTAGAGCTATTTTCTACGGCTTTGCTGATAGTGAAATATTAACGCTGCAAGGCACAGCGGCAAATTAAAATGTAACCGAAGGCAGAAGGAAATTCACCACTCCTGCAGCTTTCTTCTCAGGCCCATTCCAAGAAGGAAAGCTGAAGGCAGGCCGGGAACCCAGCACAGGTACACGAGCACACAACTGCTCCGCGTTCACCGCACAGCTTGATGGGGCTCTGGGTGCACCTCCAGCTCCGTCCGATGGCAAGCAGCTCCGTCTTTCGAGGCTGGAAACAATTCAACGCATCCACTGTTTCTGAACGCCATTATTCACTGCATTATTTCAGGATCCAGGAAAGGCCGGGCCTTAATTACAACAACATGTGCAGCATTGCCGCGTCGGTTCCCGACCACTGCCTTCTCGAGGAGGCTCCGCTTCTCCAGGAAAACATTTGCTTTCCTAACACGAGAAGTGCTTTTCGCTCCATATTGGGCTCTGCGAGCCGCCCTGCCAAGCAGCAGCCAGCGTGCCAGATTATCGCCGCGCGCAGCCACCGAGCAAGGCGAGGAACCAGGGGAGGGCACAACGCCGCATTTAAACCCCACGCGTTACCGTAGCCCACGTCTAAGCACCATTTACAGAACACACTGAAAAAAAAAAAAAAAAGCTGCTTTGGAGGACGTTTGCAGGCACATAAGGCAGAAATTAGATATACAATTCTCTTACGGTTAGTGGCAACTGCAGCTGTAATTACCTATTCGCAACGATCAGGAAGTCAGTTTGTAGACAAGATTACGAAAAAAAAAAACATATTTACTACTAACGCTTGCTGAGACAGCCAAGATTGATATTAGATTTCTTCTAATTCCCTGATTTTCAGGAGTAATTGTCACAGAGGAACAAAAGTTCGCTTGACAAGTGAAACAGGAACAGAAATCTGACTGACAGCTTGCAAGAGCCACCCTCCAGGGAGCTACTCCTCCAAAAACAAAATACCGAGGTTGGCAAGATGTGAGCTAAAGACCATGAGCCTGTGGACAGGACGGAGCGAGAGAGGCTTCGCGCATCGGAGGAGATGCAGAGCAGGTCCTCACGCCAGTGCTGCCCAAGCTAACAGGAGGCCAGAAGAAGGAGATGGTCCTTGCTAACAGAGAGCACGCAGGGACAAACACAGAGCTGAAATGAGGTTGTTCCAATTCATATCACCACATTTTTTCCTCAAGTGTCCAGACCGTGTCCAGAATTGCTACCTAAAGCTTCAGTCCAAGAAGACCTCTTCTGGCTACTGGAATCATTCTCTGACGTGCCACCAAGCGCACAGACTCTTCACGAAGCCGTCAGCGTACAGCGGCCACTGTACCTGCCCAGAAAACTTCCAGGCAAATTCACATGCACCTCTGAATTCAGCTCAGAAAAAAACACCTACAAGACAGGGTTGTGTTAAAGTCCATGTGATTTGTCTGGAAAATCAGGCATGCTCTCTCTAACCTGGATTGTGGCATAAATTGAAAGTTGATCAAAATACTTGTGAAGATGCACTCAGAAGAGCCGTGGTTATCAATCGCACCTTCAGTCTGAGCACAGAGAAGCTATTTTTCATGGGAATTAGAGACAAGCCTATCACAAGGTGATGCTTTATAACACTGGAAAGGTAAAAGATGCCAGGAACACCCTGAATACATCCAACAGCCATGGAAGGAGAACGAACTGCGATGTGGTTGTGCTGTTGTCAGCGCGGTGAAATAGTGCATCAGCTTTTTTATTATAAATCCGATTTTATTGTGGCTCGTAGCTCAGCTGTAAAAGTTTTATTGGAAGCCAAAAGCTAGTCGGAGAAGCTTGTATGTCAGTGAGGTTTACGCATAGGCCCCTGTCTTACAACCCACTCTGCCTAGATCTGGACCTCTGCCACCAAAGAGCCACTGGTAAAGTTCGTGCTGAACTTTTGGAGGCTTTCAGCAAAGGGTTTAAAAGACAAGCGTGGAATTTTCACCTCTGCAAGTACCGCTCACGCAATATAGCTCTAATAAAAAATACAAATAATAATAAAATAAAACAGATGGTGACCACCTATTATCAGCAGTTGGAGGTCTTGGCTCTATCAGAAGATTAAAGCTAGAGAAAACAATCAAATAAATAGCGAAGCTCTGACAGCCAGAATAAATGCTCGGGGAGAAAAAGCAGGGCTTTATTTACTTTTACAGCTTAGCGAACATCTTATAGTGATATAAGGTCACACACTGAGGCTAATTTTCTTTTGAAGCTTGTACTCCTATGGTGAGCCATGAAGCCCCGCACAAATCTCGCAGACGGAATTTACAAATGTTTGTATGTAGACATTTAGCAGGTAACATGCCAGGTGAGGTACGCAAACAGCACCAGAGTTACGTTCCTATTAGGTAGGACTCAGCGTAAGGCAGAGCCATAACTCCCTTTAGCTCTTATTTCACCAGATATACCTATTTACAGCTTTTTATGACAAGGGAGACCTCCCACGTACCACAGGCTGCTGTATCCCTTCCAGTGATCCCTTTTCTAAGGCCAGCAGTAATACAACTTCCGTAACAGCCCCCAGTGCTATCGAAAAAAAATGGTTTGGGTTACCAATTTCTTCCATCCTGCAGTTACTGCTACCCGTGCACCCTTGCCCAAAGCTTGTCCATTAGTACTTTCGAGGGACATAAAAATTAGGTATGATCTATATGACCAGGCAAGCTCAACATGAATTTACAGAGCATCCACCAGGCTCGCACTTTCACCTACCCCATGGTTACTCGTTCACCTGCCAGCATCCTACGAGGTCTTCTCCAGAATTTACCCTTTTTCAGTCTAATGGTTACAAATTTCTGTTTCCGACCCAATCAGTCCACATTCGGTTCCACGTTATCCGACTGCAGATCTGGACTGCGCACAGGCCACAGTCACCCTCCTCACAATCAGAAACTTGTTCGTGGAGTCATATTCGAGACCGCCGTTTAAATAAGAGAAGCAGAATTTACACGTCCTAAACCTAATGACCCATTTGCAGCGCTCTATCTTCCACCATCTCCATTTCCGTGACAAGGCAAGAACAAATCGTTTTTCCTTCAGTTTAGAGGCTAACAAGAGAATCCGTCACAGGATTTACATTACAAACTCTGCTACCTGGTCAAAGATCAAGAACAGCCCAAACGTCTTAGAGATGCCCCCGGAACATTCAGCATGCCTCGGCACAGTTACGTTCTTCCTCGTACCAAGTGTCTGTAGCAGTGGGAACGAGCACATACGCTGTCTCAACAAATCCATCACCCTTTATTGAGGCTGCACCACAAAAACATAGAGCTAGAATTTCTAAGCCTGCTGTAGGGTACGCGTCCCTGTCACTTGAGGGTGAAGGAGAAAAATTTATGAATAGACATTTTCAAAGACCTTATTTTGAAAACAAACAGTTTGTATAGTTGTTTCCCAAACTGTGTTTTCACAATCCCGAACAACAACAAGTCAACGCATGAACATTCCTCCAGCAGCATGCCAATACTAACAAATTGCCACATAAGAAATCCATGTCAACAAACAATATCCACATTCCATCGTGGATAAAACACAACAGAAAGGCTCCAGGTCTCATGGATAAGAAGAAGTCTACATGGCGTGTAAGGGGACGCTCGGGATGATGATGTATTTGACCAAACGCTACGTTGGCACCTCAATCGCAGCGATTATTTTAGGGTCAGGTCCGTATTAGTATTCCACGGACCTGCTCTCTTCTACTGGCAAGGCATTTAAATATGTAAAAATTGTCTTGCCAGTGACAGATGTGAGTACAAAGAGAAGCAATTTACTACAAAGGGATTAATACATTTTTGAAAGTTACTGTCTGGCAAGCTGTCAAACGGCTCTTTATTGGTTTATTTTATTACGACCATAGATAAGCCTGGTGGCACGCAAACCCACACTCGTGTGGGGACCACGGTGATGTGAAGGAGCCCCGGACCCCCCCCAAAAACCAGTCCCGAGGCCAGTCTCGGGGGGTCGGGGCCGCTTCCAGGGGGCTCCGTCCCTCACCGCCGGGCTCTCCTCAGCTCCTCGCCCCGCCGGGAGGCCGCGGGCCGGGCCCGGCTGGGTGGCACCGCGCCGGGCTGCCAGGGCGGGGAGAAGCCGGAGCCTCGGTGGGGCTGAGGAAGGGCGAGGAGGAGGAGAAGGAGGAGGAGGAGGAGGAGGAGGAGGAGAAGGAGGCGACCCCAGCGCCGGGCCGGCCGGGCCGCCATGTTAGCGGCGGCACCCGCCGCGTCCCCCCCCCGGGGCCTAGCGCCGAGCGGGCGCCGCAGTGCGCGGCATGGGGCGGCCGGGCCGGGCCGGGCCGGGCCAGACCCAACCCGGCCGGGGCTCGGATCCTCCCCCCCCGGCCCCAGCTGAAGCCCCGCAGAGGAGGCGCCCTCCCGAGCAGGTGCTCGCTCCCTCTCCCCCAGCCCGGGGGCCAGAGGGAGGTTTAAAGCCCCGGCTGTCAGCGGCGAGGGGAGAAAAGGGAGGAAAGGCGGAGCAGAAATCGCCTGTCGCGACACGCGACACGCGCCGCGACACACGCACACACACCCCACGGGCCTTCCCCTCGCTGCCCACTCACCCGAAATCCTGGTCCATGGATTTGAAGAAGAATTTGTAGCTGTGCACCGGCCGGTTGCTGAGGACATTTTTAAAATCGGCCAAAGTGACTTTTTCCGGAGGGACGGGCAGCTTCACCAGATAAGGGGTTTCCTCTTCGTCTATGTGGTAGATTATTTTAGTCTCCGCCATGGGGAGAGGGCGGCAGGAGGAGGAGGAGGAGGAGGAGGAGGAGGAGGAGGAGGAGGAGGAGGAGGGCTGCGGGGAGCCGGCCGGGGGCCCCGCCGCCTCTCGGCTCCGCTCAGCGCCTGCAGCCCGCGGACAGGAAGGGAGCTGCGAGCTCCGGGGCCGGGGTTTGGCTCCCTGCACTGCTCTCTAGCTGCCCGAGCCGGGAACGGCAGCCCTCCGCCGCCCGCCCCGCCGGCATCCTCCCCGCCGGCCGCCGCTCGCCGCGCCGGGCAAGCGAGGGCCGGGGGGCGGCGGGGGGCGAGGGGCTGCGGGCAGGCCGCCTTCCTCCTCCTCTTCCTCCTCCTCTTCTTCTTCTTCTTCCTCTTCTTCTTCCTCCTCCTTCTCCTTCTTCTCCTTCTCCTGCCCGCGGGCAGCCCGGCTCTCGCACGCCGCCCCCCGGCAGCTCGCCGCCCCCCTCAGCCCTCCTCAGGGGAACGGCCACGAAAGCCCTCGCGGGGTTTTTTGTTTATAGTTTTTATTCTCCCCTCCTTATTTTTTTTTCCCGAATACAAACTGCCTACGTAACAGTTTGGGGACTTTTGATGCTGGTGGTGATTTGTTGGAGTATGACACACAGACATGAGAGCCCCTGTGTAAGGCCTTTGGCCTCATAAAAGCACATAGTGTCCCTATAAGTGCCCCCCAAGGGCTATATAAACACCTCTTTCCTTATTTTTTGCCTCTAGGAGTTAGTAAATGCTTTCCAGGTACATCCCCTAGCCAAGGTGGCCAGTACCATCACCCACATGGCAGCACGAAAGGTCAGGTATGTTACCACATAAATATATATATGTTACCACACATACATTCAGTACTAAAGCTTTACGTTCTAACTCAGCACTCTTTACAAGATGTGATGGGCTTCTTCCCATTGCATTTATGAGAGATGGAAAAGATTTATGCGGCTGACACTACTCGAGCAGTGTAACGGCAGGCAGACTCCCCCGGTTCAGGTATCTCAAACGCTGGGCTCCCTCCCCCCAGCAGCCCTTTGCATTTCGTCAGAGCCGAGCTGGGTTCCGTTTAAGCGATGAGCTCATGGATTCTCTGCAGATCACAAAATTTTCCAGTGCAGTTGGCGTCTCTGGAGCTTATGCTAATAAGAAAGCAGAGACAGATTCGTGGCCCAGAAAAAAATTGCTTTTAATAGCTGCTTCAACAGAAGCCTGTTGGGCACAGAGCCCGTTGAGGTGCTTGGCACAGAGCAAGCTTTAGACCTATCATCTCCTAAATTTCACAGAACGGCAGAAGAGTCACCGTTCACTGCTGCTATGTGAAATATATGTGCTTTGGAGCACGTGGTCCAGAGAAAAATCTTTTGAGAGCCACGTTTTGCAGTTGATGTGTTTGGGACGAGTCGACCTTTCTTTCTAAAAATCCCCAAAAATGACAGCCAGGGAATGAAGATTTCAGAACAGCAGGCTCAGGTTTCAAGAAATCTGCTCATCACAGAATACTTTTTCAGGAAAATCCCAAGCTAATTACATTCCCTCTTTTTCCCTTTCAGAGAAAGAGGACATCCACTTCTCAGAATATCCAGCTGCTTTCTGTGAAGGGGTAAATCACAGCTCAGTGATTGAATTACCGGTGGCACTGGAATGGTTTTCTGCCAGCACAAAATAGAGGAGCCAATTGCATCGGAGGTGCCAAAAGGTCTGTTAACATTATTGCTGCCTATTATTTCCAAGTTTCTGAATGCTTAATTCACTACCAGTTCCTGGCTCTCACCAACTTCAAGCAAGAATGATGTGTCCCATTGCCTTAAACTGTTGCAAATTCTCCCCTGTATCTCACATTACACCTGTTGTTCTGGATGTATAATTATTCCTGACCATGCTTGTCAAAAACAAAGTGATGCTCTTAAAGGTTTGGAGATCAGCAAAGAAACATCCTGATTTCCCGTGTTCCTGTTTATAAAGTTATTTAAGTGGAAATGCATGTATTGTGAACATTAAAAAAATGAACACGGTGTTTGGATTCAAATAATCAACACAGCATTGCTGTAATGTATACTGTCAACTCTGTTACCTACAGTAATGGGGGATAGTGGAATTATCTGGATAAAGCAAAAAACAGAGTTAACAAAGCATTTATTAAGGAAGCTGTAAGAATCCATATCGAGAATAATAAAGGAAGAAAAAAAAACGAAACAGGTTGGTGGCACTGTTGACTGCCAATGCAAAAATCCTTTAAGAAATACTGACCAGAAATAAGACATCCATATGGCACACCAATACAAGAGTACTGCTACATTGCCTCCAGAGCCGAACCCTCCTATGCAGAACCAGATCTGTGAGCCTCTCTACCAAAGGCATGGCTAATCCACAACTCAGTGAGATTTAATAATACTTAGAAAACAAAACATCAACTATCTGCCATCATTTCTGGTACAGCAATTACAAAATTGCAGTCACTGGATTTCTTCTACTCTAGTGATTTGTTTATTTGCTGACATTCATGCTCATCCCTGCTGAACTTAAATGCCTGTACGATCATCAAACAAGGTATGATAAACAGCAAAGTAAAGGTATGGCCTTAATCTTCATCATGTAACTAGTAATTTGGTACTCTCTCAAGTCAAGAATGGACAACTTCTACCACACACGAGAGTCTCTGAGCAAGAATGGGAAAGGCTCCCTTTGGCAGGACCAGACGACAGCTCTGGTACAAGCTATATTTTCTGAGATACTGAGCTTTATGTAGTTTTTGCTGTACAAAACCCAGGCAAAGTATTAACATCCAACCCTTTGGTCTTTTCAGTTCATACTTAATGACCTCCTGAATTCCTCAGAGATCCAGGTGGTATCCACACACAGACTAAATCTGCAAAGAGCTCTCCTCTTGCTCTGTTGGCTTTGCTTTCACTTTTGACAACTGAAAATATAATGAGTTGGATAATTGTCGGATGACTACCTTGGAACAGCCATGATGAGGCTGAATCTATGACTCACAAAAAGCTTTCCAGGTCCCCATAAAGCACAGAAGAGATAACCCACTTTCATGTTACAGTCAAACCACAAGCTAATCCAATTAACGAGTGTACATAGGAATGCAGAATACGCCACCTTAGCAAACCACCGGCCCATCAGGGCTAATATCTTGCTTCTTGCAGAGTTTAGTGCTTAACACTTCAGTGGAAAATAAATATAAGGCATAAAATCTCTTGCTATTACTGCTGTGCTCTCCGTGACAGAGCAAATAGTCGTGCTGACCCCTGCAGGGAGCAGATAGTGTCCTGAGGCATAAAAGCTGCTCGCCCTTTTCTTCATTTATATAGCAGTGCACTTCATTACCACACAGAGAATAACCAAGCCTCTTTAAAAAGCTGTCCTTTGAATTATAGCGATGGTGGTTGCTTGTCTCAGTGAATTCAAAAAACTCATCACACCCTGGGTGCTTGGCAAATAAGCATTTGTTTAAAGAGATAGGACAGAAAGGAAAGCAAAGCTCTGAGCACTCCGACACTCGCCAAAGCTGTGACTCGGAGCCACTCTGAGATTTCGTGGGTATTTTTTAACCACCTGGAAGACAGTATTTGTAATGTCACGTTGATTTGGATAGCCAGCCCTGGAAAATGAAGGCTTCTGTTTTGTTGCAGCAATACAGCACGATCAGCGCGCTGAGCACCACTGCAAGCTTCCCGTCATTTACTGCCAGCTGTCCACGCCCCCTGTGGGACTGGTGGCACCTGCAAGGAGGCCAGCAGGACGGATTTATCCAGACCTAAACCGATGACACCCATTAGCCAGGGAAGATTCCTGCCAGACTGGCATCACAGTAGTGACCTGGAGACACAAAATACAGGTTGCCAAAGTGTTGAGTCCCATCAGTAGCAGTAATCTTCATATTCCCCCCGTAATTTCTCCAAAGTCACCACTGTTTGAAAATAAAAGGGGAAATGGATTTTGAACTTACTGAAGGGGTGTGTTGCTGTCTGAATGAACCAGACAAGAATTGTTCACCAACCTATTCCTTCTTCTCAGATATCCTAAATTTCCCTGTTTAAACTCTGAGCACTTATATGAAGACTTTCAGCACATTTTAAAAGGCAAGTTATACAGCTACTCTTCATTTTTGGGGTAGGCATTCCACCTCACTACACCCACTCACACAGGCAAAACTAGCATGGATGCAAAATCAGAACTAAACAGAAATGCTACTCAAAGAGAAAAAGAAGCAGAAAGATAAAACCGCAACCAAACAGGTCCGAGGCACTTAAAATTAAGATGCTGTAGGCTGGCTCCCAACCCGGTATACATCAGCAGGACGCGACGCAAGTCGGTTTACTCATGGATCCGGTCTTGGGTACAGTCAGGTCACCGCAGGGCTTGGTCCTGATGCAATTTACAAGTAAATAAAGACAGGAACCACTAGAGGGAGGCAAAAGACTTGCAGTATGGCATCTGCTCTAGCCTCCTGGGCAAAGTTCCCCGGGGCTTTCCTTGTCAGTGGATTCAAATACAAATACATCAGGGAGTGAAATGACAGTGAGTATTTTCAGCAGCATTTCCAAGAACTCCTTCTACTAAGGAACGTGTGTGTTACGGAGGGATGTTGCCCTCCAGGTCTGTAGGAATGAGGGACAGTGTACTTAGGGGAGAGGAAGAACAGAGGACAACATTTGCGTTGGTGCTCTACAGGGATGGCTAAAAAGAAACAAGATTGTAATGGAAACCAACATTGTTAGCAGATGCACATAACTTTGGGGATTCACAGGAATGAAGAGCATCTCCTCCAGCTTCAGTCCTTCTTTTTCATCCAGCTTGGTTCCATTGATGGCTATTCAGTTATGGCTACTGAAGGTCTGATGCGTCTCAGTTCCTTTAGGGTGGACCATAGAGGTGGAAGAATTAGCAGACCGAATGAAATTATGTTCCTGTCTGTTCGAGGTCTCCCAGGATCAGGAAAAACTCAAGTGAAAATCAGGTGCTCACACAGAACAGCATCAGCCTGTCTTACAACTCTCTCCCTGCTCTTGCTACAGAAACATTAGTGCTTCTGTCTTGGAACACAACTTTAAAGCGACAATCACAACAGTGGAGATGAGGCTACAAAGATGTGAAGGGTTATTGAAAAAGGCAACAGATTGAGCACATCAAAGCGCTGAGTGACAGCGAGCTGCTTTTGATAGCATCTCTTTCACCATCACGTTTGCTGTGGATTGGGGCTTCAGAGGGAAATTTTCATGAGACCCTCTGGTGTCTGCACAAAAAGCTGCGACTGCGAAGGGAAGAAGTGACGCCTTCCATGAGAGACCCAAGGGTGTTGCTGACCCACATACACAAAACACCATGGGTTAGAAAGCTCAGTGCTCCCACACCTTCTCTGGAGCCTTCCTAGTTGCAATCCTGCAGAATCGGTCACTATTGCACACGTACCCTTTCGTCAGCCCCAAGCACTTCCAAACGTTTTCATGCAGAGCACATCTCATCGGTGTGTTTAAGGGTTGACCCCAGATCCTGCTCATCATGACTCAATGTTTTCTTTCCTTGACCATCTTCTGGTTCTCCTACCTCTTCTTAACAGCTGCAGTGCCTTTTATTATTATTATTTCATTAAAAAGAGGGATTTTTTTCCTGCAACCTTTGTCTTCAGAGCAGCTGATGTGCAGAGGGCAACATGTGTTTAGAAACTTGACCTCTAAGGAACAATGGAGATTTTTGCTTAGGAATGCTATTCAGACCATTATCCTATTTCTCTCAGGTCCCCAGTGTTTCTTCTTCCCCTCAGAAATGTGCTCTGTTAATGCCTAGCAAGTCCCTCTCCACTGGTATGGCTCTCCCCAGACCGGGAGGCAGAAAGGAAATGGGGACAATCTGGATTTCATTTCAGACAAGTTGAAGACAATGAAAATATTTAATTTCAGTGGTCTGCAGAGCAGGCCCTGCGGTCGCTAAATGAGCTTTTCCTTGTTCCCAGCTGCTTTCCTGGAAAATCAGCCCCATTGCCTACAGAGAGAGAAAAGTAAAAAGATGCCCCAGCAACAAAATGCCCAACGGTGCCTGGCCTGGAGCCAGCCAGCAGAGACCCAGCGTCCCAGCAGAAAGGAACAGGGCTTTGAGCATCAGCGACACCCAGGAGCAGCCAAGGCTATGCACTAAGCCCTCACTCTTCATAATAACTGACTAATTGCAGCTGCCTTTTTTGCCTTTTTCTCCCCGATCTGTGTAGATGCTGGAGGAAACGATGCATTGGTATGTGCATGGAGTCAGTCACAAATAAACAGGCCTGCAAACGCTGAATCTCTGTTCTTGAAGACCTCAGAAAAACTCCACTCAAGCTCCCTATTCCGGCAGCAAAGAACAAACAGAGAAATCCAACCCAATGTGTGTCACCTCAATCCAGCAGAATGCTGCCATCTCCAGCTCCCAGCACTCATAAGATAATTTGAATTTTTTTATTATTTTTTTTGTGGCATGGTGCTCTACTTCAACTGTGGTGTTTAAGGAAAAAAGAAAAAGTAAATTTAAATCTTAGAAAAATGCTGTTGAGTCAGATGTTCCCAGTGGGACTGGCACCAGTTCCAGGATGATCTCACTCTGCCCAAAGTATCTTTTTTTCAGGAGCTCTCACTTGTCTTCCCCTCACAGTGAAGAATCTGACTTACAGGTTATAACCATGACCACCGAAGTCCCACAACAGTCCCAGGAAGGGTCGTTTGGATGAGACCTTTATTGCATGTGGCCCCTGACTGCACCTGCTCAAGAATTCGTCATTCATTCTCAGCAACTGAATAGCCCAAGCAGAAGGAACTACTTCCCCTCCTCTTCTCATTGCTTTCAGCTCTCAACCCTTTTAACCTGTTTGTTGTTTTTTTTAGGGGTTCTGTTTGTTTTTTACTTTTTTTGTTCTTTCTCCCCCCCCCCCAGTTATCTGAGAAAGCACAAGGAGCCATCGCAGCGTGATTCACCCTAATCACAGAGCATTAGCGAAGAGATGCTATGAAACGCCGTGAGACTGGCTGTAGGATGATTCCAACGAGGTATGAGAGCAAATAATACTTTTACTAGAGCCAATCTAGTCAATAATCTCCATTTGCCACTTTTCTCTTTCATATCCTGCTTTGATCCTTCAGATTCTTGCACCTGCACTGTCCATCCACGCAGCAATACAAGTTGTTTCCACCGGTGTCCCTGGGAGAACTCTGTCACACCAGCTGGGATTGTACTCAGCGGGTGGCAGCCCTCCAAGAACAGAAAGCACAGCAGGAACTTCGCAAGGTGTTAGTTCTGCAGGGAGAGGAATTTGGGCTGGGAGAGAACCATAAAACTGTGCCGTTAACTATTCCAGCAGGATATGTTATCTTCCCTTCTGGTCCTGCAGAATTATGTACCACGAGGGAGCTGCCAGCCTTCGGCTCCGTGATAAATGGTTTAAACTCCATGTACAGCCGCAGAACTGTTCATTATACGCTTTTGCAGAGCTAGAATTTGTCTGTGGGCCCCATGACCAAGTCAAATGATGATGTCCCATGTGGAAACCATACTGAAATCACTGGAATAACTTACTGTATCAGATCTGCACTTTGTCAAACACTAGGATGCTCTGAGATTAAACATGTTATTGGGAAGAATTAGCTAATGCTGGTGATAGCTTAGACAGCATCTCAAAAGAGCATAAAGAAATAAAATCACCCTTAACTTGAAACTCTATTATATTCTCCTTTATTTCTTAAATGTTAGGAGAGTTACACAACAATGATAAATGGCAGAAGTTAAGTAACAGTAATAATGGAAATTAATTCTGAGGCAATAAAGAATGAAATAAATTCTATGGACCAAGTCTTCCTCTCAGTCTTGAGAGAAAGCATTGTGCACACAAAGCAGAAAGGAAGGGGCTCTATTTACCCTGTTATGCCAGTGGCCTTCTGTATCTCTTCTGGCAAACCCGTATCACATTTTGTGACTGTTTCCTCACTTCTACTCCCCCCTGCTTCTCAGTCATAGGCTCTTTATCTTCACCAAGTACCAGAAATACAAAATTGCACTGGAGCTTCCTCTATTTGTATCAGCCAAATAACCTCAAAGGGCTCATGTGCAGCAGCACTTTGTATCACAAACATGGTATAGAACAAATCTGCGGAGTGCCCCTGCTTAGCACTTGTTGGTTTGTGTTATGAACCAGCCTTAAATGCACGAGCTGCGTTTATTTCGAAGGAAATTAAACTGAAAAAGCATTTTCCAGCTACACTGTCTTCAGTCCAGAGGATGAGACTGGCTGAAGTCAAAAGCAGCCTTCCCCACCTGGAACACACGGGGTGCGGGTGTCAGGTTCTCCGAACTGCTGCTCTACTCTCAGGCCTTTTCCTACAGGGCTGCTGTACGTAGAGCCTAACGCGGTGACTGGGATCACAGTGGAGGGAACACCACTTGCTTCCCTCGGTGAAGTCACGTATGGCGCTGCTGCGGGCACCCTGGGCACTGCACCTACCGGTCCCACCTGTAGGGTACCCCATGGCACTCAGAAGCTTCCCACTTACAAAAACATTCCCCCTTTAAACCACCACTTTGAATTACCAAGAGGCAGGTGTATAATTAATTTTACCTTACAAAAAAATCATGGTTTACACAATGCCTATTCTTTAAGCATTTGTACAGTGACTGTTCAGCTACACGAATGCATGAGCTTCCATTCCAATTAAACTCCCCAACTCTTCAATTAAAACCTCATCGGCTCATGGAAAGCAATATTTTTCCCCAGACTCTCCAGAATGGGCTCTCCACACTTCTGCTCATTTTTCCAAGTCACTGGTCCCATGCAGGTGCTTTACTCTTTCATCTGTACTCATTTTCCTTCCTCCAGATAAGCATCCCTTCTATTTATGTCCAATTAAGATCATGGCAATGTCATCTTCGCTAAGCTAAGCCTACAATTTGCATACATGAACTCTCTCCTGCAAATTACCATATAATGATAAAAGAGGGAAAGAATATTATTATAGGTTATAGCTTTCTTACAGTGATTAAAAACCATATTTTGTTGCTTATGAACAAAGTTTATAGAAGACATATTGAGTAGCAAAGCCAAAACAAACACGAACGCTGGTGTGAAAAAAACACCTGCACTGCAGTTTTCCTATCTAGATAAAGGAAATCATAAGAAAACCGTAACAATTTAATTGCTCCAAATACAAAAATGCAAGGCTCAAAAAATATCAATTCCCAAAACTGAAATAAAACCTAAAATAAAGGACCATTTTCTTTATGAAGAAAGCTTTTTGAAATTTCTTCCTTCAAAGAACTGAGTCAGACTGAGCCCAGCTGGCATTTAGCACAACCCCTTCTAAGGTCACTGCTGTACACCCTTGCCTTGTTCCACAACAAGGGCTTACAGTGCCTAAAATTCAAAAACCCTACAAGAGACTTTCGACTCTCTGCCTTCACTGAGCCAGAGAAGTAATTGGTATTAAAAAAAAAAAAAAAAAAAGGAAGAAAAAGAAAGAAATATTAGGGGTTAACAAAGCCTGCCAAGAGCCTGCAAAGGGACAGGGAAAGGTGTTCATCAAGATGCAACGTTCCACGAGTACAGTGGAACACTACTTTGAATAACTCAGGTAAAACACCTTTATCATTCTCAAAGGACTATACAAATATTTAAACGTTGTTTCTCCATGAGAGGCACGTTAACGTCCCATATTAGAGAGGGAAAGGTTGAGATGAGAGATGGGAGAGAGAAAACCAACCCGTCTAGAATCACACTGCGTCTCCGGCAGAGTGGGAACAGAAAAGAGCCCTGTCCCTTGTCTAGTGGTTAATTGCAAGTCCAGCCTTCTAATTTTCATGTGCAAGATCACAAAATCATTTAGGTTGCAGAGCACCTCCAGGATCATCAAGTTCAACCACCAGCCTGACCTACCGAGTCCCACCACCAAAACGTGTCCCTTAGCGCACGCAGGGCTTCCTTGCACAAGAATTTACCCAACGCTGCTGCGCTGCTCCAAGATGAAAGTCAAATAAAATGCCAAATGCACACTGACGGGGAGGCTTCCTCTACCTTACAAGCTCTTCACTTCTAAGGCAGAACCATCCTTTACAGCTGATTTCTTCTCTCAGTGACCTCCCCTGCATACAGCCTCCCTTACAAGGTTCTGACACTGGATCAGCCACACAAACTTCATGCCAATGCCAACGACTGGCGGAATACAAAGGGCACATGTAAAAAAAACAACTCTGCAGTTGAGCGTTCGGTTTTCTCTGTCTTTTTTTCCAGCAGTTTGAAAACACACAAGTGGTTATCCAGCAGTCATGCCTGGATCTCTTTCAGCCAGAATTTTAACTTAGTAAATTACACGCTAGATGTGGCAGGCTGCTTTTGAAAACCACTGTCATGATCCTCAGCCCGATCACACAACATGTGCCTCTCCTGAAGAAAAAACAGCCGTAATCTCAGATTGGTCTCCTATTTTGGTCAGTCTAGGATTATCCTGGCACATACGACCATTACCCAGATTCGAGCTTGTGATCAAAGCAAGGATGAACTCATAAAGCTCTTCCTAGCGCTTGTTTCAGAGAACATATTAATTTCTCTCCCCCTAAGCTATTTTGCAGCCTAGCAGTCAAATAAAATATTTAAATGCCTCTGGAGTTTATGAGTAACCCCACTTGGAGCTGGTGTCTCTGTGAGCTACGCTAGGCAATTTGAACTGGCAAGTAAAGATCTCCAACCTTTGACTCACAGACATGAAAGGGAGGGAGAAAGACATTAATGGCAATTACTTGAGACTGTGCCACCCTGATGGAATAACCAGCGCAGCCTTACGCACCTGCAGGAATGCAGCTTGGGTTTCAGTCAGGTCCAGCCAAAGGCAACCTCAGAAGAGCTGTCTGCTCTGGGGGAAGGGCAGGCAAACGGGGACCTGGGCCGAGTCCGTGCCCTCCTCGCCACCAGTCGTGGGTCTGCCCACCCTGAGCACCTCCGTACAGGTGTGTCTTAAGTGAAGGGAGAGGCAGAACTCACGGAAATTGTCTAGAGAACAGCAGGAGGGCTGTGCAAACTGGAAGAAGACCAGGAACTGCACAGCTGTAGCACAGGCTCACCTCCACTTGTACTATTTTCATATTATTAAGATTCTGTAATATTTGAAGGCATTAAAAGTAAGGGTCCCCTTAAATTTGCCCTTTAAGACAGTCCTATAGACAGGAACGTCTATAAAAATTGACACGGTCCATTTCCCACCCCTGTAAAGCGTGTGCGCAGTACTCACATCCTAGCTTCTGAACAGACATTATAGCTCTTCTGCTATGTAGGAAGCCTCGCCCACACTTTTGGCAGAGCTAGGGGGCTAAGCTCAGCTTCAGCGTAAGTAGCTGCAACTCGGCAGCACCACACTCCTCTGCTGGTGATGAGGTGATCCAAGGAAAGACCTCAGTGTTCCCCATCCCCAGGGAGAAATCCTTGGTGGGATACCAGCTGCAAGCAGAGCACTGCTTCGAGTCCAAAACCACACCTCACCCTCACAGCAGCTCCACACAAGCTCCTCTTCACACTTCCACCTCTCGCAACGTCCTGGAGACCCTACCCCAGTTCCATTCACTCACCGAGCCCACACGCAATCCCTTCCTCTGCCATTCCCTTCAGACCACCAAAGGGGAGGCTGGCAATCCTTGGCCACCTACACCCCTACACAGGAACACAAGCCACTGCCACCATGCCCACAGAGGCAGGAAACACCTTATTTTCACCTGTGCCCCAGTTTGGGAACGGTGCTGCAGCATATCCCAAGCAGTCAGAGTAGCTGTGTAGAGTGGTTAATATTTTCTGGTGTTCCTGATGCTTTACCTCGCTTGGATTTTAACACTAAATTATTCACTCGCAAATTTTTGGACATCCCACCTGCTCATACGTAGGGCTCCCCTTTGAGCCCACAGCCCCACTATCTCAGGCATCTGCTCCCCAAAACGATGGCAAAACTCACAAGAACGGACTCTTATCCCTCCTCAGCTCCCCTTTGGGGACTGTGGCCCATGAACGTGCCTGACGGGCTATGGTGGAATGTGTTGTTACTCCTGTTCCTCGCGGTCGGCTCGTGGGAAGCCATTCTTTTTATCGGTCTGTCTACCTGTGCTGTGATCATACCTTCGGTCTGATGTGCACACAAGCTCTGTGTGGGCAGGATCCACCCCAGGACTGCAGGAAAATCGCACTCCAGATTCCACACAGGAGTTTAGCCCTCTCCATATCATTTCTGGATCTGATCTAACTGACACTGGCATTACAGCACTGTAACTCCATCAACTTCAGCTGAAAGTGTCTGCTCGTGCCAAATTTGATTTGGTTTGCACTGAAACAAAAACAAATCAACAAACAAGCTTAGAGTGAGAAATACAAAATTAGGCTTCTAGAGCTCTTTGGAGCTGATACCAACACTACCCTGGTGGCAAGAAACTACATCTGTGTGCCTCCCTTTCCCCTATAAAATGAGGATATTGACATTTCCCCATTCGTAAATTGAGGTATTTACATTGTCGTTTGTGAAGGGCTGAATTAGTCTCTTTATTTCACCTGGAACGCGTAAAGTGCTAAGTGACAGTATTGTTTCTCCTGATTTCTACCAGCATACGAGAGATCACAATCAGGCTTTGCTATTGCTTTTCTAATGAATGCACTGCACGGAAAAATGCCTGACATAATGATGGCTCAAGAATAGTGATGCAGGTTGGTTTATTTTAAGCAGTAACGTCAAAGCAAAAGGTCTGCTGATTCAGCCCATAAAAATCATTGATGCATAAAAACAACAATAATATCAGAAAGAAAAAGGGAAGGGAGGACTGGGAGAACAAAAGAAGAAAAGTAAACCAAAACCCATCATAAGTGCACACAAGACAGATGGTCTAACTCTTTTGGGAAGCATTTGCAAATACCCTTGTGCTTACTGGGGAGAAACTCTACATGAAAAATGTATGGTAACTGGAGGGACATGATATCAAGAAAAGGCATCTCTTTTCCATTTATCTATCTTTGATTGAAGCTTCTGGTCCAGCCAGCAGCTTGGGAACGTCTTCATTTACAGTATTCCTTCCTGAAATCTGAAAGCAAATTGAAATGGAGGTCAGTACCTTGATGGCAATCTCAAAGCATCCACAGAAACACACTGTGTAAGCACTTAGCTCTACAGTGACGGGTGACCATTTGCAGTCAGCTATGCTCTCATTATCCTCTTCATAAACCCCACAGTAAGATTTATGGTATATAAATTCTTGCACAGATTGTTTCTGAAGAATGTAGGCAAAATATTGTCAGAACTGTACCAAGAGCTGCAGGTCTAAGGCAACTCATGGGCTCTCTAGACCACTTCCTTCTTGCTCTCATTTCAGTCACACTTACTATGTTCTGAATTGATATGAAAGCAGTCACAGAACCTAACAACCTTCTTACCAGTGCTGTTTGTTTTAAGTGCAACCCTGAAAACTGAGGGATAACACGCAGAATTAAGACTGGATAAACAAAATGAGATTCAGCTCCTACAGAGAGAGCTGTTTGCTTTTGTTGGATGAAGTAAAAGGCTGCCCATTGCCCATAAACGAATTCAGCTCAGAACACTCTTCTGCACAGTGTTTTCTTCACAAACACAATGCCAGTACTTTTTTGAGATACATCTTTCTCTGAGGCTGTAATAAAGAATGTGCTATTCCAACCCTGCTAGGCATTCTTTTTCCAATAAAGAAAAAAAAAAATCTATTTGTGCCATGCCAAAAGCTTTTAAAAACCTAATCACCACTTGGATCTTGTGGCTCCATGATGAAAGGATAGGAAGGGAACTGGCTTCTCATTCCTGCTCTCATTTGTCATGATGTTTACCATTCCTCGTTTGACTGTGGCTTGGTCAGCTTACTGCTATACTATGTTCCTCCCTCCTTCAACCCATCAAAAGGCTCCTACAGCCACCAATTAGGGTGAAGCAGGTCATTATTACCTTTGTCTAAGTCGATGTTCTTTGCTGGGAAGGTTCTGGCTTGCTCAGCCTTCTCCTTCAGGATGTTGTTTTTGTAATCTGTGTAAGGGAGGAGTGTAATTCAGACAGCTATCAGAACATTAAACGAAAACAAAGTTTTATAGGCAAGGGAGATGGGATCAGCCCTTCCCTGAAGTACTCGACACCCAGCATCTCCAGATCTCTAGGAGTACCTCATGGAGTTACTCAGCAGGAGAAGGAAACATGCTACGACTTAGCTGTTTTTGATTTTTTTTCCTGGCACTAATCAGTTACACACACTTCAGTTTCCTGCTCCTCATAGGTACCACTGATTCTTCGGCTATGTAACAACAAGCTCTGGATTATCTGGGTCAAGGTCATGTGAAGGTGACTGATGCAGTTATTTAAAGAATTTGCTCAGAGGAAAGTTCCCTTGAGACACACACACACAAATTTTATACCTGTGCTGTCCTGGTTTGCAGCCCACTCCCTGCAAATCCTCTGTTCTTTACTTCAGCTTTTATATCTACCTCGTTTACACACAGCAATTCTGTATCTTGGGACCTGAAGTTTGCCAGCTCGTTCTTTTAAAGGTTGTACCTTTTCTAGGGGTGAGATCCTCATAAATCTGCCCTTTAAAATCAGGAGGTTAAGTCGCTATAAAATGGGCACCTAAATACCTTTAGGAAATCCTCAGTTACAACAAGTTTTGACCTCATCTAGAGAAGGGCTGCTAGCCGATGCATACCCAGCCTGATGTCTTCACTTCTGTACTGAGTCAGATCTGTCGTGTCGACTGTAAATTCTTTAAGATTTACATCCTTCCTGAAAAAGGAATGAGAGTGAAAATCAGTTATTGCCACATCCTTTAATATTTTTATTCTCCTTTTACGTTTTTTCACAATTGCTTTCTAGTGCTACTTTAAAGAATTTAATCTACATTGTTTATTTGCTACACAGCTGGAGGACAGCTGAAAAAACTATAGATTTCATTCTTTATTAAGAACAGGTGATTTTCACAGTAATCTCTGTAGCATGCTTTTCAGCTTCTGCAAGATTCCCTTGAAGAAAATATGACAAACAGCTTTCAGCAGACCATCCTGCTCGCTAGTGAACCTGATTCTCCTCTCTTTTGCTTTTACTGTCTTTGTTACTGACACCAAAAGATCTTTGGCTAGTTGGTTGGTTTTTTTCCCCGTGAGTTTGTCTGGAGCCTAGAATGATGGTGAGCCAATTTGAACTGGAACTTTCCCATTTCTTCCACTTTAGTATATATAATAAAACATAAAGGGACCCAGATACACTATCTTGGCCCATGTCCAACTACTAAACTGTATCAGTCTATGCTTTACATGGCCGCATTCTTACTAACCAGATCCTCAGCTGTTTTAGGATCTTAATGACAGCAGAGGCTTGGGACCACTAAGTTCATTAGTATGTATTCTAGCCACAGATAGTAGATCCTGTAATTATACTTACTCTCCATATTTCTTCACGTTGTATTCATAGCCTAAACAGGAAGAAGAAATAAAATGAACAACCAACTCCCAGATACCACTGATAACAATAACACACAGCAGTTATTCACAGTGCCCTTTGTTGTGATGCTTACAGGAAGTGTTTTCACAAGCCCCCTAACACACAAGAATTCATGCATGTCCCCCTGCCCCAGGGAGCTCCCCTTTGCTTTACTCACCAGCTTTCTGATGGTCTTCCCAAATCTGAGGATGGCCAGCCATGAGAAACTACAGCCACCCCCATTTTTCATTTCTTACCTGCCATTTATTACACAAATATTTAGCCTATCTGTCATCTCCTGCGTGCTGGTGCTGCACCTGTCCAGCCCCAGCCAATTGCTCAGGCCTGCCTCCATCACACACTGCAGACACCGGTTTCCCTCTGCCTTCCACTTGCCAGGTATTTAAACAGACTCCTGTCTCACTCCAGCCAGCAAGGAATGATAATTTTGGGCTCCTCTTTTTTATAGAAAAAGCAGGGCCAGGAGTCTGTCCCCTCTTTGCAAATCAACTCCACTCTAGTCAGCGGGGACAGCCCACTGTCTGTTGGTGCTAACCCCTAACGTGTGAATAAGGACAGATGTGGTACTGCAAAAGAGGGCATAAGAAGACAAACATTCCCTGGTATTTGCTTTTTTTGTGGCATCCAAAACTGTTTCTGTGGACCAAAAGATCTCAGAGTACGTTTATCTAATTACACACAGTCACCCAGTACAGGGGGTTCAGCAAGGACTTGAAAAAATCTTAGTCCCCACGGGATGCACGTAAGCTCTAAAGAAATCCCACCTTCAATAAAACTCAGCGAATCAAGGGCTGGACATTTTTACCCCACTCTAATGAATCTCTCTCGGCATCAGCACCTGCAGAAACTCTCTCTCCTCTGTGCTGGGTTTCCAGAAGAGGATCGCTGGCTTCAGCGTTGTGCTGCGCAGCAACTGTTTGCAGAATCAGCTGCCCTGCCACAGGACGCTCCCGTAAGCACCACAGGGACAATCTTCTCCAGCACCTACCTCTCTGCCGGCGCTTGCGGGTGATGAGGACGACGATGATGAGGAGGACGATGAAGAGCAGCAGCGTCGCCAGGACGTAGCCCAGCTGCTGGAAGAAGTGGATGCGGCTCTCGGGGATGATGACGTTTATCACGTTGTGGCCCCTGACAACATTGGGATCTGGGGGCGGAGGAAAAGGAGAACAGGATGATAATTGCAATTGGCATTCACAGCACAGCACGACTGCAGGTGGACGCAAATGTGGACCCAAAAAGCACGGGCAGTGAGAAGCTTCTCAACTTAATGAGGTAACGAGCAAATGGCTGCTGAATTTCCAACATGCTGCACCTTTGTCAGATGGAAGGTGTCTGTGCTCATCGCAAAACTGTTACACTTCCTGGAGTACCAAGCATTAACTGTGGCCACTGCACACCCCCGCGCTGCTGCCTGGCTCTCAGCACGCTGCTCGCCTTCACTGCGGAGTTGAAGTCAGAAAGAAGCCCCAGGAGGCAGCCCGGAGCCTCCCGCGGGGTAACGCAGCCCCGCGCCGGGTCCCCTGCAACACACGCACCGCGCTGCCTCGGCTCCAGACAGCTCAAGTATGAAGCAGCCACTCCCTGCCAAGGGTTATAATTTACAGAGTGGGAGGAATTTCCAATGCCAAAGAATGAGTTTCCTTTTCAAATAAGAAAAAAAAATCAATAAAATAAATAAAATAAAAACCCGCAAAGAAAAGCCAAGATTCCATTCCAGTGGTGGGTGCAGCAGCCTTTCAGTTCCTCGGCGCAGGGAAGGGTAACTCAAAACTTTTACGTGGAACATTTTTGTAGATCTCAAATAAATAGGTCAAGGCTTTGCACACAGAAAGGGAAAGCGACTTCTCTGCTCGCAAGGATCCCAGGCCCAGGCCTCCAAGTCACCCCACGTCAACGCAGACAACCCGGGCTCCGTCTCCTCCTTTCTGCCTATATCAGTGTTTAATTACAAACACTGGTCGAACGCTGCTCACTGTTACTCCGTGATAACCTGGGGCTGTTCCTGGGCTAAAGGCAGCCTGACACCAGCAGGCTGAGAGCAGATTTCCTGCTTTGCTAACGAGGTTTGATGCTCGCAGCAGGGCCAAAACCAGGAGGGCCAGAGCTCCGGTGGCACCTTTCCCTGCCCGCTCTGCACCTCCAGGACACTGTCAGAGCAAAGCTCCTGCTTCCTTCAACCCCTTGCTTCCTCTTAAGCCTGTCTCACGCAGAGACTGGGACACCAATACGCGCTGATCTCATCATGGGGCACTGAGAAGCCACAGGGGTGAGAGTCAGACGGGCAGTCTGGTTCCTTATCACACAGGGACGGTGTCCAGCTCGTTCTCTGTATTCCACCAGGGCCAGATTCCCCCAGCGGCGTTCTGGTGTTCCTCCTTAAGCGCAGTGACATCTCCAGCACCAGTTAAGGTCAGAGCTGATCAGCAGGAACAGGAATGTCGCAGCTGAGCTAAGCCAGCGAGTTCATCATTATTTCAACAGCTGGTTTTCCTTTTGAGGCCGTTTGGGAATGTTAGAGACTGCTCATTTCCATCGGCACGGCACTGTAAATAGGCTGAGCCCAGAAATTCAATATTCCCCACAAAAAACTCAGCACCAAGAGCGCTGATTCTGTCCAGCCTCACCCTCCATGACAGCAGGGAGGCAAACAGCTTATTAAGCTAACCAGCAAACCTCTTCATCAAACGCTTGAGCAACCCAAGGCCACAGGGCATCAGAAAATGCCTAAATATAAATTAGGATTCAGATAATAGGTCCAGAGCAGTTAAGGCTTAGGAAGCTCATCACGGTGTCTGGGTCAGCTCCGGCTTTAGAAAAGCAGGCAGCAGGTAAATGAGCGCTTGCTCCCCAGACACTGCAGGTAGGTCAATTAAAGTAACCCTGGATGAAATTTTGGGAGCTGCTGGCACAGCGACTGGTTCCAGTTGGTCGAGTACCTTGTTTGCAGCGTTGAAAAACAACCCACCCGCTGTGAAATCAACTAAAATGATCGCGGACGGAGGCACGGTCTGACACCAGCAATGGTTGTTTGCTAATACTAACAGCACTCCTGGAAAATGGGGAGGTTTTAGCAGCTGCTCCGGTCTGGTTGCTGCAGCGTCTGCTGGCACTGCTGGATGGTTTGTGTTTCCTGACTCCACTGCTGAAAACGAGCATGTGTTTTTCACCACAGCTAAGAAATACCATACCAAAAAGAACCGCAAAGCTGCAATCAGTATAGGGACGGTTCTGCTTTCACAAACCCCTGCATCACGAAGGGCGTCTTCAGCAGCTGCCCTACGGAGACTGCAGCCCCTGGAGCAGCCATCGAGCCCGAAGGCAGCAGACCTGAAGGCTTTTTCCTGGCTTTTTGCTTTCCCCCAGTACTGCAGGGCAGGAGCTGATCTGAGACTTCAGTCAACATCAGAGAGGTGGCTACAACGGCAAGCTGTGGAAACAGAGATGCAGAAACTTTGGGCCTCCTTAGCCCCAAAATAGTTGGAACGGAGGTGCCTTTACATTACTTTACCAAAATGCCAAGGGGCAGATCCTTCTGCTGGGGAAAAAAAAATGGAGAGGGCTCCACCAAGAGCTCGCAGCTGCTGGGTATGTGGCCCGTTTTGTTTTCAGGGCTACCAAAGACTGGGAATAGGCCAGCAATAAGCAAGAGACGCAAGAGATGCTGTTCTTCACTCACTTGTTCCAAAGCAAACGCGGAGTAAAAAATGCACTAAATTAGTACACACACAACACATTTGTTCTGCTGGGACTGAGAACAGAATTGAACTCATGTTTATAGTTCAAAACAGGATGAAATTTCCTGTCTGGAAATGGCTCTGAGCCTTGGAGCTACGCCAGAAGCTATAGCTGCTTGCTGAAAAAAAAAAAAAACCCTCCCTGTTTTGCTTTTGTTATCTCCTGGTGTTTCAGTTTGCCTTTAAGTCACAGCCCGGAGAAGTCCTGCACAGCTTTTTGTGGAGAAGGGCAGCACCTCAGCCCTTCCTGCTACTCACAAACCGGGCACGTACCAGCAGGCTGCTCACCAGCAGCGGGGCTGAGCGCGGCTCCCTGAATGTCTTCGCTCTTCCCCGTTCCCACCGACTCAGCACATTCTTGTGTGTGGTGCTCTCCGACCAGCTGAGCGTTCGCTGCCCCTAGGGGACAAAGCTCTTCCAAGGCTGTTCTTCTTGGGGGTGGGAATGGCTTTTCTCAGGAAGGCCAGTTCCTTCAGCAGCGGGGCATTACTGCCAAACTAAGACAGCCCCGGCAGGCTGAATTACTTGCAGGTTCTGCCTAACGCCCGAGCGAGTAGGTAAAAACTCAGCAACAACGAGGACGGCATCTAGGAGAGAGGGGAACAGGCTCCTGGGTGGGCACCTCTGGAAACACGATGTAGTTTCCATCTGCACAACGTGATCTAAATAGGACTCGAGGGCAGCAAAAGAGCCAGGGGCAGGGAGACTGGTATTTGTGTGTCCTGACCTCTGCGCCAGCTCAGCCCCAACGGCCACCTCTCTTCGGTACCGCCTGGTTTTCTGGACACCAGCCTCGGTCCCAGTGGGAAGGTTTAGGTTTCTGTGACACGAAAAAAACTAATTGCCGGAGAAGAACGGACCTGTTTAAAAATGTATGAAGCATGTCGAAATTCTGTATCGAGCAGCCAATAAATATTAAACCACAATGAGTACGTTAAAATGTTAATAAGGAACTATACCCAGAAGATTAAAAAAAAATATTAAACTTGGGATTTTTCTTCTGCCTGAACTAAGCGTGACAGCTGGGGGTTTGGACGGGCTGTCAAATGATAACTCACTGCAGTGGAAAATGTGAAAATTGGGTTAAGAAAAAAAAAAAAAAGCTGAAGGGTGGAGGAAAATTCCTGGTGGTTGATTCCGTGCAGCCTGGCACCTGGCGCAGCCTAAACCCCTGCGCGACGGGGAGAGAAGCGCGAACAGCAGCATGTTGTCGCGGCAGAGGCAGCGCAGACCTGACCCCTACTCCACACCCTCTCCTGGTTCAGAAAAGCAATCAGAACAGGGAGCCTGCTAGAAAAACAGCCTGCTTGCCTCAGGGCACGCGAGCCTCGCAGAGCAGCGCAGGCTGCCTGGGAGCAGAGCAAGCAGCAGGAGATGTCGTCAGTCCCGCTCGGCAGGCAGGGTAATGAGCCCCGATGGGTGGGAGCCTCCTCGCTGGGTGGGACCCTCCTCGTTAGGCGCAGCTCCGTGTTAAACAGCTCCAGGGATCCTCACGTATCTCTAAGCCTGTAGCTCCAGGTGCACCGGGGTAATGGAAACAGCTCAGGAACACCCCGGCCTACACACCGGAGCCGTACCCTAGCAGTGAGGGAGGCAAGAGCTCACCTACTCCTCCGACCTTAGGGGCAGGAACACCAGAAAGGTTCATGCAGGAAACCTCAGGGTTGCTCTGAGTTGCGCCTTCGCTGCCGTGGTGTCTGCGGTACCTCTGCAGGGCACCGTTTGCCCTGACCACACTCCCTCCCTCCCTCCTGCAGTCAGGGCTGCTGCCAGAAGGCACTTACCGAGGGCCGGGGCAGTGTTGTGGGTTGTGAGGTTCACCACCTTCTTCTCCCTCACCGGCTCTGTCACGAAGACTTGGTAGATCCTCCTCTCGTGCAGGCCGCAGTAGTGGTGGTGCAGGTGGCAGGAGTAGGTGCCCTCGTCCGCGCTTTCCAGCTCTGAAATGCGGAGGGAGAAGTCCCCCAGGGCGAAGGCCGTGTCAGTGATGTTCATCTTCTGACGAATGAAGAGCGGGCCGTAGGAGCGGCGCTCGCCGGAGGCGTACAGATCAATCAGGCGGTCGGCGCGGTCGTGGGGAACCCCCGGGGGCTGCCTGTCCCAGTGGACCACCTGCTGCTCCTCTTCGCTGTGCCGCTCCGTCCAGATGTGGTTCCTGTTCACGCAGGGAAGCATCACCGTGCTGCCTTCCAGGGCAACGATCACGGCCTTCTCCCCATCCCAGTACTCCTTTGCTGCTTTGGCTGCAGAGAGGACAAGTTGTAGAGCCTTGGTACGTGCACGTTTACACGCTCACCCTGTGCCTAAGGACACCCAGACGTGCCTGAGGTCGCTCCCAGACCCTGCAGTCCTATAACACATCCCCTACAAAGACCCCGAAGCGCCACCGGGGTGGCGTGCCTTATTCACGCTCCCCTCAGCAGTCAATAAACAAATGTACCTGCACCTTCCACACCCTAGGTCGGTGCATGATGCAGGACCTCCTCCCTTTCCTCCTAACAGGGCTCACCTCCTGCTTCACACAGCAGGAAGCACGTTCCCTCAGCAGGCTTCATCTTCGATGTGCCGTGCCTTGCTCCTCCAAGCAGGAAATGCTTTCCTAGCCACAAGTGCCCTAATTACCGGGGAAGTTCAAGGAGCACTGTTTTGCATTTGATTCTTTTGTTATTCCTTTTCAAGAACAAAAACACGGATGAGCAGATTGGGGCTCGCAGGGCAGGCTGGGCGTTCTTACAGCATCGAAGCCGTGAGAACAGCAGAAGGAATACACTTCTCTCCTATCCCATCAGCCTCTTGGAAAACTCAGCCCTCCAACAGCTTCCCAGCACAGCCAGTCCCAGAGGCTTCACTTGTGCATTACATAAAGGTGGATTTAAATCACACATTAGTGATGCTTCTGCAGTGTAGGTGGCACACACTGCAGTTGCCAACAGCCCTGAGAAGCTTGCTTTTAGAGCTGGAGTCAAGGCGTGGTGCACAAAGAGGTTTTTTTTTTAACTCCAAGCTTCTCAGGACTAAGCTCCCCAGACCCGTGTGACAAGGCAGATGTTTGTGGCTAACCTGACTAATGAGGGATTGTTACTAAGGATGTTTTACTGCCGGAGCACTAACGGGACAGTTAGCTAGCTGGGCTGCCTAATGCAAACAGTTAACAGCCTCTCTGCAGGGCTTGGCAGAGGCCAAGAAAGAAGGGAGGTTCATAAAAACACACGTTGGCTAAAATAACGAAACTTGAGGAGTCTAACAGAGAACAGCCCAGCGAGCACCACCGCCTCCTGGTGCGCTGCAGGACTCTTGTGGCACCTGTGCCCTGAACCTGCAACGAGAAGGAATCACAAAACCCTTCACCCACACTGCTCCTCTCTGACATGAGCAGCACAGCATCCAATGCCTTCTGTGGATCAGCACACAAACCCCACTGGGAATTCGGCAGCGTCCTGGCACCCACCAGACTCCAGCTGCCAAAGCCTGCCCCTTGCAGAGAGGGGCACCAAGCTGTCCGTCACACCCACCTTTCTTGGTGATATCCAGTTGGATTTTCACAGTTTCGTACAAGTGGCAGTAGTGGTGGTGGAGATTACACGAGTATATGCCTCCGTCACTCTCTGCAACGTCTAGGGCAACGGAGAAGAGAGGGGAAGATGAATATTTCACGCTAAGCTAACATTTTTGTCATTTATGCCATTTCCCAAATGCTTGTGTGGATGCACACAGGGGCCGTTACACAGCTTAGAACAAAGTCCTATCACCAGAGAGGGTTAAGCAGAAGAACCATCTCACCTAACATAATAATTTGTTCTGTTTATTTGCTCTTGTGTGGAAAGAGGATGCCAGATGGAAAGAGGAAGCCAATTTAAGTGTAGCTAAGAGCAGGCATAGGAAGAATGACAATCTTGGGTTTATGGAGCTGAAACAGTCAAAGGTCCACAAGAAGCCCACAGGACTTTTAGACAGTGAGTTATTGATTCCCTTTTAAAATGGGATTGGTTCAAAGGGGAATAAAACACTATTGCCAGTGATTCACGTAACCTCATTAGGCTCATCTTTACTTTCAGAAAAGTGCTTTGTAAAATAGCCATTTTCACTGGAAAGCACAAAGTCAGCTTAGATGAATCCTCCGCTGTGCAGAAAGCACGGGGAGAAAAGATGCTGCTTAGTACCTTTGATCACCAGAGAGAAGTTGCCGTCTGTAAAAGCGTTCTGCGGCATGAAGATCCTCCCTTGGTTGTAGGAGCTGTACACACGCTGATCCCCCGCCGAGTACATGTCACAGAGCCTCTCCATCTTGTTGTCCCCGTAGTAGGTGCTGTACACGTCCCAGTGCACCACGCGCTGGCGGTCGTTCAGGCGATCCTGGGTCCACACCATGCGGTAGCTCTTGCAGGGCAGGACGGCCTGCGAGCCCAGCGTGGCGCTGATGTTCAGCACGGACACTACGACGCTGTTGGGGTTGGAGGCATCGGCTGGGACTGAGAGCCAGGAGCAAAGAAAGAAAAACAGTTTCTGGATTAACAGCATGTGAAGAAGGGGCTAGAGTAAGATCCAGTCCTGCCCTAGAATCTCTGCTCACCTTCCACTCAAAATAAAGTAATTTTCAAGACAACACAGAGCTCTCTCATGAACAAAATACAATAGAAAGACACTTAAAACTGATGGTTTCATTCAGCAAAAACAATGTCTGTTATCAGGATCCTGAATTTGATGTGTCCTACCTACCTTTCAGTCTTAACCCCCACTTATATCAATGTTTAGAGACACTCGTTCACAGTTGCTGCCTATGGAGGTTAGCCACGAAATGCCCATCGGGGGTGCGTGATTCCATAACACCTCATTTCTTCTCACAACGACAAAAAAACAGGCAGATTACAGAGATGTCACTCACCTGAATATAAATAAACAACAGAACCTGTCAAAGCAGAAAAAAAAGAGCGTTACTGACAATGAAAGACACAAATGCACTCCTAGCAGCAGTTGTCTCCTCTGCTGTCCCATCCATCCCTCCCTTCTCTGTTAATACTTACTTAATGAGTGTTACAGTTAAGCCCAGAGCTCAGATCTTGCTTGGCCCATGCTGCAGCAAACACTGTGCTCTCACAGCAACCGCCTGATCCAACAAACTCGCGCTTAAGAGCAACAAGGGAAATGCTCGGCCTGCAACTGAATTTTGTACAGCCCCTGTCCTTATTTCATACCGTCTATAGCTACAGAGTTTTTTCCACCCTGCTATTCAAACACTACACCAAAGGTATGTCAGTGCATCACCCACCGAAACTGCCCGAAAGGCATCTTCTGCTATTTAACACGCTCTGTGTAGGACAAAAAATGAGAACCCAAGGAGGCAAGACTGGGCAGGGGGGTGGGAGGCACCGACACCAGAGGATCTGATACTCGCCCTTGCATGGGAAGCAGCAGAAACAGCAGGACGAGAAGAGTTTCCCTTGCAGGCTGCATTCCTGAGCTGCACGTTCCCACAGGCTGTCTACGCCTTCTCGTTCCTTTCGCCTACCCTGGACTGGACCTTATTTTAGGCTAAGCAAGAAAATAAAACATCCACCAGCTTTTGTTGAAGCATTTCCTGTGTGCTCGTTCCAAGGCAGTCCCAGCAGTGTTTTCCACCCTGTCCCACTCACAACCCCCTGCCAGTGGGCACAGATCTGTATGGGCAGCAGCAGCCCCCGCCTTGGAGCTGTGATTAGCTCTGGGAACACGTTTGCTGGGCTCGCATCACTGCTCAGCAAGAAAATAGAAAGAAGGTGCCTCCAGTGGCCTTCCTGCCCCTCCAACGTCCCTGGTGTTGACCAGCACACACACGCACTTGCCTGGGAGCAAGAGTTCCCTAAGATGAGAAGTGTTCTGTCCTTCCCCAAAGGCAGAGGGCACTGGTAACCCTGCGGGGTGCTGAGACTGCCCGTCCTCTGCTGGGCAGCCTCGGGCTGGCTCCCCGGAGCCTCTCCTGCTCCCATTCCTGCCCTGCACAGCCGGCCACGTAACGCTCTGGAAGCGACCACGATCCTCTCCAACTCATGTGACGCAGATCTGTGCAGGAAGAGCTTTGCGAGACATTAACTGACGTCTTTGTTTCTGCATCTCTCCGGCCCAGCGCCTCCTGCTTGGTGTGTAGGAGGGGTCTGGAGGTCTCCTGGCATCACGCTTTGGGAGCACGAAGCAGGCTCTCAGCACAACGACAACATTATCTCCCGGACCAGCCAAGCCCAAGTAGGCTCCAGCAGGACAGTTGGATGTTTTGTGCTGCTAATGTCAGCGGCACAATGCCCTCCTGACAAAGGCTGCTTTTTTTTTATTATTATTATTTTCAGCCCTGGGATTTATTCATTTGAAAAAAGAAAAAATTAACTCCAGACCGGGGCTATTTTAACCACACCCTCAACGCCCGGGCTGGGAATAAACTCCGCTTCTTTGCCTTTTCCTATCACAAAACACCGGGCAGCGACAGCAGAGAACAGAAACGAGCGGCACTGCCTGCTGAACTGCCAGTTCAGAGACACCTCCTGCACTTACAGCCTCAGCATCACAAAGAAAAAAAAAATCCAGCCTCCTCCCAGAGCCGGTCAGCCAGTTTTAGAGTGAACAGAGTCGCTCTTGGGAGGCTCGGGAGCAGCCAGCCCTCAGCACCCATCGGTGGCAGGGGGACCCGGCAGTGCTGACATGCATCTGCAGCGCGACAAGGGAACAACGTGGTGTCACGAGGTGTCACAAGGTGTCACAAGGTGACCTGCGCGTAAGGAAGCGTGGCTGGGATCTCGCTTCAGCGCTCGTTAACGTGGTTTGGTGCTGCAGAAGCAGGCTCCTCTGGCTGAGCAGCAGGAATGCGTTCGCTTTGCTCCCTTCCTCTTGCAAGCTAATGGGAAAAACACGGAGCCCAGCCATAGCGCCGTAAATCTCACATCCGACAGGGACATCCACCGAAGCCTTCCAGCGTGCTCTGCTCGGCGGCCAGGCCCAGCCCCAGGCCAAGGCCAGCGCCGGGTTTGGGCCTTGGTGGTGCCCTGCTGCACCTCCCAGCCCCTCTCCGTGCCACCCCCGGGGAACTCCAGGGTCCCTCCAGGTCTGCCCCTGGGTGACCAGGGGCATTGCTTCCTTTTAGGAGAAGGGAAAAGCATCCGCTGACGCCCTGCCTGCCTTCTGCCAGGCTGTTTTGACTTGCTGGGTCACGCAAAGACAGCCCAGGGCTACTGTCACGTTGTGCACTAGAACCAAACACCTTAACAGACGGCAAGGCAGGACTCACCGTACTTTCATTTTAAAATATTTCAAATTCCACGTGGAGGATGATCACTCTGCCCTCTCTCCGAGTGATAAACCCACTGGAGACGAAGAAACTCATCCCCTGCCATGTTCTGTGCGGACTCAGCACGCCTCTCAGCAGGATCCCAGAGGTATTCTGCTGGTCCCACAATACAGGAAGAGGAAAGCAGCCTGCAGGTTTCTAATCCCTTGTAAAAAGCAGGGCCAGCTCTTACTTCTTGAATCCCAGCCATCTTTATAGCAAAGAATTAGGCTGCAGAGAGCGCAGGCAAGCTAGAAGCAGAAGCCCCAGGCGCTGAGAGACGTGCTGCATGTCGGAGCTCTCCAGGCTCTGTCCTTGGAGCAGCTCAAAGAGAGAAGCATCCTTGCCTGAGCAGGACCCCTGCTCTTCTGCTCCCAGAGGCTGCTGGCAGAGGCAGGAGCACGTGCTGAGGAAACCACCACATTCCTGTCCCATGCTGGAGAACACCAGAACAGAAACTGCAAACCCAGAGCGGCAGCCTGAGCGCCAAGCGGCACAAACGCCCCACGGGGCACGGAAACAGGCAGGGCTTCTGCTGGGCGCAGGAAGAGCTGGGCCACCAAAGCCAGCAGAGGCGGGATAAGCTGCCGGGATCGGTGTCTTACAAGACAATGAGCATCCCCGGAGCCCAGATCGTAGTGGTGGGCAGGAAAGAAAAACTAAAAATTCCCCGGAGACATGAATGTCACATCCCACCAGGAATGGGGGTTGAAACAAGTCTCCGAGGCTGATGCTCTGCTTGCCTAAGCTCAGCTCATTACCTCTTCGCACACCTTCCTACCACCTCCTGGTCTCCGTTTCTTATTTTTCAATAAAGAGAATTCTGCATTAAGGATGCCTTCACACCAGGGGTGAGGAGGGATGGTCTAAGCCTAGACAAAGGACACGTTCTTCGGGAAATCTGTGCGGCAGATTCCTTCTTTTTCCCACAAATCCCCTTGCTTATGCAGAGGATTTAAAGGTCTCTGTAGAGCTGTTTCACAATTATCACAAAAACAGAAGCTTGTGCTACCGAGCCATTTCCAAATACTTTTGGAGAACGGCAGTGGCTCCATCCTGCCCCTGCGGGGAGCTGACACGGTGTCTGCGAGGCCCTGACGGCTTATGGCACAGTAACCCCAAGGAGACAGCAACGCGTGAGCCCAGCACTATTCTAGTAGCCAATATTTTAACCCAGTAGCCCGCACCACCTGGCTGCAACCCAAACAAGCAGGGGAGGGAGATGGTGAGCAACACAGCCTCGTGCCTCGATGTCTTCTGCTCACCTGCCCCAGCTGCCCGAGGACTGCAGGACCAGGCTTCTCACTTAAACAAGGCCTCCCCTACAAAGCCATCCGATGGCTGTTGGACTTTGGACTTTTACCTAAGTCTCTGTGCTTGTTTATTTTTAAAGGCTCGCTGGGGCAGCTTTCTCAACGGCAGAGGACAGCGCTTGCAAGAAGGATGTTGGGACTGGAGAGCCGTTAGCCGCCCCCCAGCCCCAACAGTTCCAACATCAGCTGCAGGTAGGAACGTGCCCTGAGCTGGCACGAAGCAAGAATGTGCTGCCTCAGCACGAAGGGAAAAGTCTCCTGCCTGTACAAGAAACCGATCGCATCCTGGCCACTCGCAGATTTGCCCGAACTTCCTCGCGGAGAGCTCAGATGTTAGCTCAGCTTTGTGAGCCCTTCGCTGGTTTGTGTACTTCACGCTGGCTCCGGGCCCACGGAGCAGTTCGCAGAGCCATTCCAAACGCTGCGCTGCTCCTCCCTGCAAGACGTTAACGCTTGAGGGTGTGGTTCTTCTCCGAGAGGGAGCATCTCAGCAAAAAAAGGCACAGATTTCTTCCCCTCTCCCCTCCCCATCTTCTGCCATTACGCTAAGCTGATCTGGGTGGGTACGGCAGGACTCAGCACGGTGGCTGCCTGGCGTGCGGACAGTTCTGTCTCCAAAATACACCCAAAAACGCCTGTGTGAGACCAGACCATCCTTAGGTGGGATACTGCTGCCTCCCCGCAGCCCTCCAGTGCTGTGCAGCAGCCCAACCTGCTATTCCTGCCCCAGGCGCTCCCAAAGCTTTGCCAAACCGCGCCGGGGAGCAGCTGGACTGGTTGGTGCTTCTGAAATACAACGCGTGGCCTCCCTCCTTCCTTACCCCACCGCCCCACTAGTTTTCTGAGACACGTTAACCCTTCTTTCCTTATGACTGGCCCCATGTGATGTCCATTCCTTGCCTTTAGGCACTGCAAAGCCAGAGAGGATCAAAGCCAGAGAGGATTTGGTGATGTGGGAGCTAGATTAATGAGGGACCGAAGCGAGAACTCTTCATCTTCCTCCATCTCCTCCGAGCGAGGCCTTCCCACGCCGTTCCTGGAGCTGCAGTTGGTCCTTGCCCACAGACAGGTGCCTTCCTTAGGGACCAGCGTGCTGCAAGGGTGGATTTGCTGGGCTGTTGCAATTAAGGACACTGGGTCCTCTTGCAGCCTTTACAGCACGTTGTAGCAGAGGGAAAGGCAGAAGCCATTCTGTTACTGTACGCTCATCACACTTGTCCTTGTCTCTTCCCTGCACCTTAACCTTAAAGTGAGTTCGTATCTGTCCTTATGCTGACAGGGCAAAAAATAGCATTCATTTTGTCTTCCATCCTGAACACACATACACACGTACCAGCTGTTTCTGCCCCTTCAGAAGCATACAACAACCTGTAACTAGCCAAGCTTGACAGCATTCTCATTTCAGCTTACTGCCTTTGAATCTGCTGAAGGGAACTGACATGAAAAAGTAAATTGCACAAACGCTGGATGAAGTAGCACTGAAACAACCCCAAGCATTTCTCCAGTCTCCCTCCTTTCCTCTCAAAAAGGAAAAAAGTAGGAGAAATCCATAATTCCCTCCCCTCACAGAGCAGAACCCAGCTAACTCAGGAATCTGAACAAAATCTCCCAAAGATAACAGTCCAAAACCTCCAGCCCCGTCCTCTGCAGCTGAAATAAACCCAAGCGACACCGTGTTATCAGCTAGGAGCTTACTTTGCTGAAGCACAAGCTGCCACAGGAGGAGTTTTGCTAGTTGCTCCATTTCTTCAGCTTCTCCGTGTTTCCGTCTCTCTTGAAAAACAAGTTAAAGACTTTTTTTTTTTTTTTTAACAACTGGAAAACACTATGACCTCATCAATTTACATCCAGAAAGCTGTGGACAGCGGCTCACATTCTGCAGAGTTACTCCACCTCCAACTCCTGACTCCCCACCTCCCCTCTCTGCTCTCCCCCCACCCGGCTCGCACTCCACCTCCTTCCCTCCCCTAACTCTGCCTGCAGTCACTACAAACACCCACTCTCCTCTTTTCCCCTCCCTCTGGGACCTTCTGATCTGCCCCGACTTTGATGTGAAAGTTTTATCGGGTACAGTTGGTCCCACACAGCTCTCGAAACAATCCTTCTCCCTCCCCCGGGGATGGAACTAATTTTCCTTGTACTTTACTTGATCCAGCTGTTCCTCTCTTTGTTTGACGCTCGTCCAGCTGTCTGCTCGAGACTGGATTTATTCTGTTGCCTTCAGTGGTTTTTTGATCTTTGCTTCCTCATATGGTTTTACTTTAAGTTCAAGTCTCAGAAGACAACCTAGAAAACAATGTTTACCCTGTCCTGTGATTTGTAAGCAAGGGCTTAAGAGCAACTACCTTAGCGAGAGGCTAATAATGACAAAGACCTGAATGAGTACAGGGAGCTCAGGGCAGTGCAGGCAGAGCAGCCTAGAACACAACCAAAGCCCCTGCTGCGATGTGGGGAACAGGTTTCCCTGTCAGAGAAAGCTCGGTCAAATTTCGGATTTCTGTATCGAAGCCTTCAGACCAGAACTGAACAAGCTGTGCCTGCTCAGCACCACAGCAAGCAGCCAACACCTTGCAGTAACGCTGCTCATCCCCGCTGCACACCCGTGAGATAAAACCAGCCCTGACAGCACTGCCAGGGCAGCAACAGCATCAAGCGATGACTGAATTTTCACCAGCCGTTCTTCTCAGGGGAAAGACTGGTACGTTAGCCTGCTCCTAAAGCCTGGCCTGGGTTTCTATAAGCCGCTTCAGCGTCCCACAAAGAGCAGGAGCAGTAAGGTGGTCAGTTACTGAACACCACCAGTGCCAAACAGCAAAGACTAAATTCTAAAACTGCAGTAAATTCTAAAACTGGACACAGTGCTCACAAAAGAAAGGCTACATACACCCCTTCGCTGTACACTCACACAGACCAGTTAAGGTTCAGATCGCTTCGGTTTGCACCGGTCATCGGCCGTCCAGCGTAGCGGATCGCCGCTTCAGGTGCTGCAAAACGCTCACGGGGACAGGCTCCCCGCTGCTGGGCTAACCAAGCTTTTAGTGAAATCCTCCCCTCCTGCCACCATTAAAAGATTGAAGCTTTACCAGCCTAACTGAAGGGGGCAGCAACCTTCGCAGGTAGTGGAAAGAGCTGCACGAGGCTGCTGGAGGAGCCACTTGGAACAGGTTCACTTTACCCTCCTCCTCTGTAAGCGTTCAGCCATTTATTTCTCTTCCACATCAATCCAAGTCTGAGCTTTTAAAGAAATAACCCAACCCCAGTGCAGAAATGTGGCGCGCCCTCCAGCAGGGTAAGCTGGTAAAGCCACCGGGTTGGGGTTTTCAACACCCTGGCCCACGAGGTGCCGGGGGAGGTGGGTTGGAGAGGCTCGGATGCTGCTTTACACCAGGAACATTTCCACCTCCCCTGGGCAGGACTAACAACCCAATCCGTGCAGGTGGCTAAACTGGCCTGCAGGAGCCTTTTAATGCAAGACCTGAAGGAAAATCGCATGACCAGAAACCAAGGAAATGGCGTAGGGGCTGTCGGTATATGTCAGGGAACAAAACACGGTGAAGTTCTCTGTTTGCTCTTGCTCTGTTGTTAAATCGCTGTTGGTTGTGGTTAGCAGTGTGTAGCAGATTAAACCATACAATCAAGTTAGTCGTCGAGTGGAAAATTTGGGGGAAAGGGCATTTAACTTCTCATTCTTGAATGTCCGTCTATAGAGCAGAGCCAGATACATGAGAACTTAAAAGCGAGGGCCCTCCCATGGCACTCCGTGGGTACAAACTTAATTGCCCCACTTGAATTTTTCCCTTCTGGCATTTTTCTGTGTACCAGGAGAGAGAGATTTACTCCACCCAGAGGGGGCTGCGCTTCAGCAAAGAGGAGGGCATTACAATTACAACCAAAACCCCGACCAACATCTAAATACCCTGCAGCAAGACAAACCCTGGAAACAGCCAGACGAAAATAGCCCAGAACTTCATCGAGGGCAGGATCCTCTCTGCAGCAGCAGACAGAACCAGATGCTTCCAAGGAATTCCAAGAAATTTGAGCTATTATTATTAAATAATTTGACCATGAACAAAGCTTGCTGTTAACCCTGGATATCTTCACGCTGTCCAAACCAGACCCAGATAACTGCCAGCGAAACGTTCGAAAACCATCTTCAGAAAGAACCCCGTGAAATTACACTGCAAACTTCAGCTCTGTGATTTATGTAGTTATATTAAGTGGGAAGTTGTGGGTAATTAGACACCTACAACCACTCAGCGCAAGTTCCCACACTTCAGCCGAGCTGTGTCAATAGCCTCTATGCTCACACGGCCGGCCTAATTGCAGCCCTAACCTAAAACACGGGTTGGTCTTTGCAAGCCTCGGATATTTGCATTAGTCCGATTCCACAACCAGCTGCATGCAGCAAAGGCTCCTGCTGCTCCATGTCCCCCGAATCAAAACTTGCTGGCAGGCCCTCAGGGATCACAGCAAACACTACGCTGATCTTCAGCAGCTCAGAGAGAAGTTGAGGGGATGAAGGAGCCTCCCCTGCTGCCTCTGTCCGGCCAGGGAGCTAGGCAAGAGGCTCAAATCTGACAGCCTTTTGTCCAGCTGCGTCATCAGAGAAGCCTGGAAAACGTCTGGCTGGGGGACAAGAAGCTGTCCCCGCGGTGCAGGCGGCAGCCCCAGCACCCTCTCCTCGCCCCGGTTCCTCCCAGGCGCAGGCAGAGCCCTTCGGGGTGCAGCTCCAGGTTGCTTCCCCCCCTCTCTGCCTCCAGCTCTGGCGCTGCAGAGGTTACTGGCTGCTTCTCTCGCCTGCTCCCTGGGCTAGCTGCAGATCGCTGTGGTTGCTGCTGTCACGGACTGGCTATTTCCTGACTGAAGAAAGCCAAGTTCAGGCTGAGCCCACTGAAGCCTCCTGAAGAAAACAGCCCTGTGGAAGAGAAGAGGAACAGCTTCTCTGGGGTTCACACCGAGGGGAAGAAAGGGACCCAGGAGGGCATTCCACAGATCCTGGCCCTTTCCTCGCTGTCGCTCTGTGCGGTGTCTACTCAGCCCCAGAGCCTTGCTACGCCAGAGGGAGCTGGGCCAGGCAGCTGCACCACGCTTTGCCCAGGCCGGTGCTGGATGCCCAGCTCCGTTCTCCACGGAGGGCAGGCTACAGAACCCTGGTCAGCCTTTCCCCTTCCACAGCGGTGCTTTGGGTATTGATTCTCAAAACAAGAAGCATCCCCCAGCTGCCCACTGTGGCACAGCCAGCCGCCTACCCCAACCACAAAGCCTGTCCAAAGAAAGCAGCTTCGTCCGTGCAAGGAAAGGTCCCTCCCAGCACCGGCACAAGGGGCTTTGCTTCCAGCTCTGCACCTGCCGGCCTCATCGCGGGTCAGGCGAGCAGGGAGAAAGGCTCTCCTGATTCCACACTCACCCCTATTTCACCCAGAAATGCTGGTGACTCAGAGAGATTAATTGGCCTGTGGCAAGCAGTAGTGAGCAAGCCACGTCTGGCAGGCAGTTTGCTCTCCCAGATCTCTTCCATTTCACCGTTTTTGTTTTCCACGGCTGCAGGCTGCACTGAGAGACCTCCTGGACTGAAGACCATCGGCGTAGAAGGCTGAGCAGCGAGCAGACTGGGAAGAAGGCCTGATGCAAAGAGGTCCCCTCTGTCTTTTTATCACCATTTTGAGAACCAGTAAACTTGGAAGCAGGAGGGGAAGCAGCCACTTCCACCCCATTTTTACAGCTATAAATCCATGTAACGTATTGGAAAGGGATGCCAGGATTAACGCTCTGTTGACACAAGGACACAAATTATAGTACAAAGCCTGATGTGCAAAGAAAAAAGAGAACAGCTCTGCCCAGGAACAGAAACAAGGATAAATACACCTCCATATTCGCTCCCCCTTTCTAAGAAAGGCCTGGTGTAGGCCAGGGGAGCCGTCAGAGCTGCCTGCTGCTGGAAAAGAGCAACACAACAGAGCCACATGAATTACCAGAGGGGATGCACTTCCCGGGAGGCTTCGTTTGGTTGTGAAGCTTTTCTCATTAAAATAAATCTTTCAGCTGCAATGAATCCCATAAGCAAGGCTGGAATAATCCAACTTGCAGCAAGAGCTGTGAACTAAAAGGGCAAAACTGAAAGCCGACCACAATGACAGGGCTGTCGAGCGAAGCCTGTCATTATTGCAGTGATGTAACCCGCAGCAACTCACAGACCCAGCAGCACAAGGTTTGCCCTCTGTTCCCCAGCTGTAAATGCTATAGCCCCTGATCTGCTTTCTCTGAAGAGCCTGTTCGGGATGACAAGTCGAGGGGCTGGCCAGATGTTTTTCTGCTTTGTTTCCTTGCGCTGGTGACCGCTGTTATCCCCAGCCTGGGCTGCAGTCACCAAACCAACAGCTGAGGCAAATGCACAAGAACGGCAGATCTCCAACATCCCTTTTACTAAGTACACATATCACGACAACAGCTAACGATTTCACTTAATAACACCCCTTGAACAACCCATTCCCAGCAAGGAGAAAGACGAAGCCCACAAAACCACCACACAGTTGCAGTCTCTGCTGTGCTACGCCCAAGCACTGCCGAAGCAGAATCAGAGCTGTGCAGGAACAGTGCTGGTGAGGACTGCCATTTGCAGGCGATTCCTCTTCTCCTGCCCGTCTCAGCTCTCCAGCTGAGAAGCTCTCCTTCCTTCCCCACGTGCCAAACGTGCTGGAGCATGAATTCATCGATGTGATGTGTGCATACGCATCAGCGATAAAAACTGGCCAGGTATGTAAGATATTTAGTTAGAGGGAATCTTAAGAGGGGGTCGATCTTCTGCTTAAGGCACCGAGCTTCGCACTTTGCCAGGCAGAGACCTGCCCAGAGGAGGAGTGAAGCTACAGCATCCAGGCAGGCTGCTCTTACTGAGGAGACGAATGTCTGCGTGCATCCGTGTGTTTTTGTGCTCTTCCAGCACTACTGTCCTGGTAACAGGTCCGAGAGCTCTGTCTGCACCTTTGGCTGTGAGGCGGCCCCACAGCCCAGTGGTTCCTGTCGTCTAGCATCTTTGGATGGCACTATATTTAAACACTCCTTTTTGCTGGAAAGCTGTCAGCTTCAGATTCCTGGGATTCATCTCAAAACCATTAATAGGAACCAGTTACAAAAACAGAGAAATTGCCCAGGAAACCAACAGATTTTTATTTTTTTTTTCCAGACTGAAAACTGAAGATTATTTTTCCAAGATAAAAATGTGTTTTGGCAATTCTGCCACAACACAAAATCCAAAAAGCTGGGTTCAATGTGGGGAGAAAAGCCAAACGGATTCATGTGCCCCAAAAACCATCAGAGGCAGATACCCAAGCAGGTATAAACCAGCAAGCTTCTATTAACTACCATGGACCTACGTCAGTTTACACCAAGTGTCTTCCTCATAAAACCTTGCAAAGTGTTCCACAAACATTTCAAGACCTATCCGATCATTAATCCTACCACTAGTGAGCTTTAGGTAAGAGCAAAACTTATTTATCCTTCTCATTAGAAGAGGATGCAGTCAGAATCTCCCTGCCTTCGCCTTTTCTGTTGATCTCGCACAGCTCTGCTTCACCAGATGGGTTTTCTGGTGCAGAAGACATTTGTGTATTGATAAAATGTATCGTGCCACTCATAGCCTGTGAAAATCACTGTCAAAAAACTGTCAAAATACGTGTTTTTGACAGTAAAAACAGTTCTTTTGAATCAGCATCAGATCTCACGTTGTTCCAAATAAGCACCTGAATCAGATGCAGTTAGGCTAAGATTTAAGTTAATTAAATCCCAATCGATTAACATTTTCATTGAGTTGTATTTTTTAAATGGTATTTGAGCACAACTCCCTCAAACTCAGCAGGCAAAGACTCAAGGGAGCACCTGAGTACTAGCCTCCATCTCCTCTGTTACTGCCTTTTCAACTCATTTGAGTTCACAAACCTTCATCAGGGTTTAATCTGCAGCCCCCTGCGCTGCAGCAGTGCCTCCAACCAAAGCTGCAGAAGTTCCATTCGATGACAGTCACGATGGGCTGCGATGTTACACCCAGGCCAGCCACAGGAACAGAACTCCTGCAGACATCAGGTAGCAATGTTATTATATCTCATGATGGTCAAAGCCAACAAGCGAGCAGGCAAATCAGGAATGGAAGCAAAGAAGAGAAATGAGATGCAAAGAGAAAGAGATGCAAAGAAGAACTTCACTGACATCACAAAGCAGGTGTAAATTGCTGCTTTCTTAGCATCTTAAATTTAGTGTCATCGGCGTACACCATAGCGTGTAAAAAGGGAAATCTGGCAAATCAGCTCTCTATAAAAATAATTTAGTTTTAGTTGAGTAAAAAAAGAGCAATTTTAAGTAGCTTGCCATGATTGCCTTAACTAAAATGTCAACCTAGAAGGACACTGTATATGTTTTTCCACCCCCTCATTCCATCTTTGCGAGGTCTTTGTATCCGTGTCACCACATTTCAATTGCACCACAGGGCAGGCTGGGTGCACAGCACGGGCAGCTCCTCGTAGGAAAAGTTTGTAGTCTAAACAGACAGGAGCAGCAGCGAGACGTACAACACAGAAGGAAATGACTCACCCAGGCTCACGCAGCACATCGGTGGCAGGATTAGGAATACAGCCCAGAGCAGCTGCACGTCAGCCCATTAGTACCTAAGTCCCTAAACTGTGCTGCCTCTGTCCTCCCAGGGAGCCTCGAAAACCCTGGCACCGTTCGGGACTCACTGCACAGAAGGCTGACAAGGACGCAGACTGAAGGGCAGTCAGACAAAATTTCTTGACTCTCAGCTCTGGAAAGCTTCGGTGATGCACAGAACTCTGAGACATAATGCACTAGGAAAAAGCCATGATTTTTACCTTTAGAACGGCCTGTGGCATCCCTCTCGCCTCTCAGATTTTTCCAGCGCTCTAATTCCCTAGGGAGAAGAGCAGTCATTACTACCTGCTGGGCCTTTTCACGACACCACAAGTGGGATTTATTTTATTTTTTTAATATGAGGAACCTATCTATCTTCCAACCTATTCTCGGAGCCTGCAGTGCCTTCAACACACAGAATTAAAAAAAAAAAAAGAAAAACACAAAAAAAAAGAGTAGGTATTAGCTCAAAATCACATGAACCATGAAGTTCCTGAGGGGATGGAAAAATATGCAAATCTGACTTGGAGTTACCATCCATCATAACTTCAGGAGCTGGCCCTGTGCATGTCTATGCATCTGTTCGTCTTCCCCTAAGGTTCACAGCAGCAGCCAGCCACCATGTGCTGCTGGGAAGCAGAGGGAGTTTTTCAGGGCCCCTGACGAACCATCACTCGCATCCGAGAGCCCCCAAAAATTCTGGATCCCCCACCAGGAATCAACTTCTTAATACCGAGTGCCTGAGACGGAGGATATCCAACCTATGACACGGGACTGACTCACTGCCATGGGAGCTGCGGTTCTGTAGAGTCTTCACTTTTTTAAACCTGCCCTGAAACCACAGAGCCCCCCTCCAGGGGACAGACGCTCAGCGCTGGTCCAATTTGGCCGAAGGCAGGCAGCACTGGGAGTCTGGAGGAAATGGCAGAGGGATCAGGTCACCGCTGCGAGCCTTCACTCAGCTCGTGTGCTTGTCTGCAGACAAGTGAGAGAAGGCAGCAGCTGAGAAAAGCGCCATGCCACCTAGCTGATACTCATCGCTGTGCATTATCGAGCTAGATAAAGCTCCTGAAGTTTCTAAATTTCAGGAAAAAGAGGCACCAGGCAGAGCTGGGTCCCGTTTTCCAGTTCAGTAGCACTCCTGTGTAAAGACGAGGCCTCCACTTTGCAGTGCTCTCGGGCTCCGCTGGTGACAGACACCACCACGAAGCCCTGTGCTTCTGCTCTCCTTTACCAAGGAGGTACAAGCAGCAGGCCCAGGGATGAAACTAAAAAGCTCTCTGAAGCAAGGAGGAAGATTCACATACGCTTCCAGGCTCTGACTCGGTCATCGTTACTGCCTACCTCCCTGTTTCTGCCCGGCCTCCTGACCAGGAACCTGCCAGGCTTCCCTGCCAGAACCAAATGAAAAGCAGAGATCGCTCACAAGCAGCACCGACAGTGCTAGAGGAGAGGACTGAGCACGGAGCCTGTTCCAGAGCAGTTCTCCAGCCATCTCCTGCACACGCAACAGCAATGCAGGTTTCTACAACACGAGAAAAGCTTCGGACACGAGCCCACAGCGCTGCTTGGTTCCACGAAGAACCAGAAAGTTCTGAAAGTGCTCAGGGAAGAGCCCTTTAGCTGAGAGATGCCGCTTTGCGTCCCCTTTCTGACCACCAGCGTTGTGCCTCCAACCACATCTTTCAGTCCCTCTGCATGGGAACAGCATTTTGGGACCGTGAGCTTCTGAAAGAGAACTCCGTTCCCCACACTAATTGCAGCCCAGCTGCTGTGCCCGCCTAGAATAATTAAGCAGTGCAATTCCAGGCACGGCAGCCTATTTTGAGATCAGAAATGACTGGGAAAGAGTGGAAAAATTAATAGGTTGGCTCCGAAAAGGGTGCTGGAAGGTTGCTTCCCAGAGAGTTGTATTATTTACCTCAGCTCTGCAGGCCATTTCGTTTTAAATAAAAATACATAGGCTGAAAGGAGGTTGCTCTCCGTAAGGCAGTATAATCCTGCTGCCAAATTTAGGCACACAAACATGGAGTTTGGCCAACTTTTAGGGTACTCCATGTGAATTGTGTACTTGCTCTCAATCGATCCAAGAGGAGCCCAGCAACCGTACCTTTCCCTAAAGACAGCAGGGTGCTGCTCCACAAACCAGGTGTTCTGGGAATATCCCTGCACGCAGACCTACCTGCTTGAACCAATGCTGCTCCTTCTATCCAGTGATCTGAGTATTGCACTACATGACTCGAATTAACCTTCTACCACCCTTTTGTGGAAGAAAAAGAGCTTTACTCCCCCTTCTACAAAGCAAGGAAAATGAGAAATGAAATTTTCTGAGTATCTTGCCAAATGTCACAGAGTAAACATGTTCAAGCTCAGAAGCTCCTGCCTCCTTTCTTATTAAATCTTAAATAATGCAATAATCCCAGTTAAACTAGTGGTATAACGTGGAACCTTTCAATGTTCTCTAGTCTCTGAGGATTAATTACTCTAATAAACATCATCACTGTCCCTTCCTTCCGTGAGACCAGCCAACAGCTCTAGGGTGCTTTTTTTACCTCCTCATTAAATGTGAGCACCAACAGGGAGTAGCAAGCCATCGACAAAGAAATTAACAGCAGCATTCTGAAGTCAGTGCATCCTCTGGAAAGCATGATTTATGACAAATGGTTCAAAAGCACGTACCTCTGCCTGGTTTTTCTTGCAAAAACTGCCTGCTCTCCAAGTAGCCCTTGAGGAGTCATGGAAGAATACCCCTGCACGACGGTTCTGTCAAAATTAACTCCCACAGACAGGCCCAGGGGGAATGGTTTAGGTGAGGAAAACATAAATCCTACAATTTAGAGAAATTTGGCTCTTTAACAGTCACAGATAACGAGGTGCTCCTGACAGAACCACAGCGGAGAAGGCTGCTCCTCCGATACTGCTTGGCTCCATGAAACAACGTTTTACTTGAATAAGGGAGTAAAGAGGTGAGCGGCTCAGTTCAGCCGTCCTTATTCTGAAAGCTACAAACATATTTTTATTTGCTCTCCTTTCTACTCCCCAGCCCCACTTCATAATTAGAAATCACCCAGAAAAGGTGTTGCACCCAAGGCGGAGATAATGAGATTGGTTTTTTCTGCTTACATCCTTTTCACAGTCCCAGGGTTCTGCATAAATCACTCGCGAGGGAAAGGCTTTCCTGTCTTTCCAAGGGCTACAACACTCTTCCTCTCCCCAAGGAATGGACGATGCTATCAGAAAGTAGGCCACATTTAGCTCTGTCCTACCTTCCGATGGGCCTACGGCACCATCTCTTACAGACGGCAGGATGCTGATAACACACGTCATTCTCCCGCATCAGACAGACAGCAGGATCAGGCACCGAGAGTTTCTCCAGAGGATGCTCACTCAGACCTAAAAAAAAAAAAAAAAAAACAATAGAAAAGATCGTGTGCAGCAGCATCTTCTGGGCAGTAACTGAAACAATATGAACGGGCAGGGAAGCCAAACCAAGGCCTACTAAGCCTGGGTGAGCGAGCAGAGATCCTGACTTCAGGATGTACCCGGTGATTCTGCTGCTGAACGGCCTCCAGCTGGCTGCCCCACCAAGGGCTGACCGGCTGCCTCGAGCAGCAAAAACCCTTTGTCAGGAGAGGAAACGGCTCTTACTCAAAAGCACCCAGGGAGCAGAGCTGGTGAGTAACGTAGCGCTGCTGACACACAGTCACACTGCTGACTCCAACTGTTGTGGCCTCTTCTACTATTTTTTATTTTGGCACACTCTTCTCTAACTGCTTATTCTTCATATTTAACCTATTCCTCACTGGCTGGTGATAAGCATCCTGCCATCAACTGTTAATTCCCTCCAAATAAACCTGAAAAAATATATAATAGTTTGGAATTTGTACCTGATGTGCCGTTTCCTTGCTCAGGACTCAACATACTTGTCTTAACACCAACCACTCTGCAAGCAGCTATGGGACTCGGAAGAGGTGGCAGCAGCTAAGAGGCTCCCAGAGCGTCAAATCCTCTCCAGACCTAGACACGCCAAAGGCAAGGACGCTCCTTCAGCTCAACAGCACTGATCTGCTCTGAGTCTTGCTTATCGAACAAGTGAAAAAACAACCATTAATTATTTTTGACCAATATTTAACGGTATGTTTTTATTTTATACAAGATGTTAGCCACATTTCCTAAGGAAACAAGGCACTTGCGGTTCCACGATCCCACTGTCCATTCAACCTCCTCCTTCCTCCTGTTATTTGGAACAGCCAGCCTTGGCTACGTTTGAGAGTAGGGAACAAGTCTCATCGTTGTATAGCTCTTACAAGTTTTGTGGGAATATGCACAGCACAGGGACGATGCATTAGTGACCGTGCAGTGAGCAAGACTACAAAACTCAGTCTTATTTCAGGGAATTGACACAAGTGCCGTATCAGACGATGTTCTTCAATTCTCTGACTCACAGAACTCCTTGTTTCAGTTTTCCTTTACAGGGAAAGACAAGCAAGAAGGGACGCCTCTACAGGAAAGCCAGCACACCGTTTGCTTAAAGCTAGCTCAGATGTCTACAAGAGCTGCAGTTATTGAATTATTTTATTTTTTTAAATCAGCAGGAATGGTAAAACCTGATCTGCAGAACCATTTCAGTTCTGCAAAACTCAAGGCCGCAGGTTAAGCACAGAGCGCTGTTATTTTTGGAGGGCAACTGACCAGCCTCGGCCCAAGCGAACCCAAACCAGGATGTTTTCACAGTCTGAGCAGAAATGCCAACAGCAGAACAGCATGAATGGTGAAAAGAAAAGATGCAGTTTTACTTATCCGCAGGTGCTGTTTGCAAGATCAGTAAGATTACTTCAGCCAGATTTTCAGCTAGAATAAACACACATGTTTTATTATCTTTGGAAGACAGGGACTGGGGTTCACACCCACTAAAACAGAGTTGGCTTCGTGTTTTGAAAAGGACCAGGTCAGTTACTGGAGCCAAGGTACATACATCAATTTATCCTAGGTAATGTTTTGACAGCGTCCCATTTAACACTGGTGTTAGCTCACCAGAGCGAAGACACTGCTTCTGCTCAGCAATAACTGGGCAACCTCAGTCGGTTAGGTAACAGCAGGAGCAAAGTGCTATTCACTCCCTGAAAGGGGTTTTGTATGTCAGATATCCACAAACATCAGGCTAGCAGGTCCCAGCCTGACGAACCAAGCCTGACTGTTTCTCAGCTGTGAAAATTAGTGTAATTCCAGTGCACTCAGAAGGCTGAGTATGGCTAGATAAAAATCTCACTGCTCGCTGTTCCTAAGTTATATTGAATTCATTTGCGTGGATGAAAGAGCAGTTATTTTATGTCCAGAAACATCTGAAAAACGTCAGGAATTCATACTGATGCAACTAAACAATGCATTTTCCAGAGAAGGCTCCTTAAAACGTATCTAATTCCTACCCTAGTGAGAAACCTCACTATCCAAGTCAAGGAGACAACTAAACTCTAAAGTTTTCCAGTGCCCATTATTTGCTCACGCTACCTGGCTGGTATTTCTGCCACACGTTTGTTGGAAGCCTCCATCATCATCACGTCGCTGGGTTTTGGTTTTGCCCTTTCCAAAAGGGAGGACATTGTCTGCTTAAATGTTCAGCGTGATGCTTTGGCTAGGATAAATAAAATTCAGACCTTTCGGCCCTGCTGAAATGAGCTGACTTCCTATTTTAGAGCCACCTCATTCCAGCACAGCCCCGATTGCTGTGATACAACCACCAAACTGGATGTTGTGCTCAGCTAACTGAGCTTGCTGTCTGTACTTCAGTGCATGCAATCCAAGAATTAGGGAGTGTAAGCACGAGGGTAATTGGTTTCATATTCCAATTTCAAGGGATCTCTCCAGACCAGCAACTGTCAGGCAGTTTCAAACATAAAATCACCATACCCACTGGATATCTCCACTCTCTGTAACGCGGAGCACAAATTCCTCCAGCAACCTCCTGCTGACTTTCAAACACTTCCTCTCAGAACAGCAGAGTAATAAGGAGATGAAGGAGCCTTAAAACATTTTGACAATAAGTCAAGTCTTTCCTGTTTAAAGCCCTTTTTCCTACCACAGCTACATAGGCACATACATGTATACATTGGTAAGCGTGCAAGTATGCACATATTTTACGAGCAACTCATAACAAAGCTTTGTGAACAACATACTGTGCACTACTGCTCCCCCTACAGAAAAACAGGCACAGCTTCCTCCTATCTGACTCTCCCTGTTCAGTGGAGTGAGTTGGAAATTGCATCCTGTGGTCAAGAGAGCCCAAGCAAGCTGATACAACCCTGGTGTATAATATCTGGTTAGTTCCGCGTACAACAGAGCCTTTGCAGGATCTGCCACATAAAGAAAATACAAATCCTGAGACGTGCTTTGACATACTTCAGCAAAAGGGAAAACAGCATATTTATATGATTACGGCTGGTAGTAACTTCCATGGGTGGAAGTTATAGACACTTTCCTAAATTACACGGTAGTTCCAGACTTCTCTACACGGTTGTGTAATTACGTCTAATAGATGTAAAAGTAGTGAGTACACTTGGCAGACTACCATTTGGAGGACTGGACTATTACTTAGAGAGAATGCCATTTAATAAACTACTTTACTTAGTGGAGACCTGCAATTCACCACAGAAGCACCCTAATACAATATAATCATCACCATAGTTAGCTAGCACCAGAACATCATGCCCCAGCCTTTCTTGACGCACCTCTGAGCAGGGAATGTGTACTGATATTTTAGAAACACCTAGATGCACTCTGCATACCTTACAAACCTGTAAGCCAGAATCAACACTCCATCTTCTTTGCCTGGTGAGTTTTGAAGGTACATGGCTTCCTCCTCTTCCTTGAAATCCTGACGCTAAGCTGAGAGTCCTACTGCTCTTGGTTAAAAGCAACGGCAGCCTATTTAAAGCATGAGGAGGAAGGAACATCTTTTTAAGCCTTTGATCAAAATCGCCTGCTGTTAACATATAGCTCGGAAAGAAAACTATAAAAATGTGCTAGCCACATGTTTCTACAGGACTCCAGTACAGTTTTCAGAATGCCAGTAGTTTTCTAGCAAGATTAATCAATTTTTAAACATGCAGGCCCCTTTTCCTTAAAATACCTACATGAAGATCCAGCTGGCTTCTGCCAGTAATTGCTACAGGAGTTTCAGAGGCTTTGAATTTACTGCCATCTAGCGACAAGAGCAGCAGAAAGCCTCACTGTATGCTAGGAGCCATCTGTCCTTCCGCAGCGAGATTAAACTTTACCTCATCGCAATAAATTCCATCGAATAGTTTTTCTTCCCTTTCAGTTTAGCCAAGCGTCCTGCTCCTAGCAGATAAAAGGGAATATATTTTCAGGTTAGCTCCTCTGTATGCTGCAGCATGAAGAGCCCGTGGAATTCATTTTCCCTTCCTTTCTCTCAGAGGCCAGTCCAACCCATCTAACCAGTGCCAGGGAAGAACTCAATCGCACAGAACACAAGTTAACTGTCTCAAAAAAAAATATATCAAAAGCAGAATCCAACACAGAAGCAAGATATCAAGCCCCCTGACAGGGTTTAAAATAAACATCTACATTTTTCCCCAGCTTTCATGACTCTTTTCAAACATGTAAAAACAGCTGATCACAACAGGGTTATCTCAGGTACAAAGCAGTTTTTGTAATTACCGAATAACGAGCATTGAACTTTTACTGATAGTAATACCTGGATGTTCTGTGTGACAGGGGTCAGTCATAGAAAAATAACCTTTTTTTTCTTTATTAGGGCCTACAGAACAGAAAAAATAAACATGCCTTTTAAGGATGCTCATGCAATGTCTGTCCGAAACACATGCACACAAAGACATCAGGTAATTCTTCTGCAGAAATAATTTATGGAATTCTGATCCAACTCACAAGCATCAGCCCTTCTTCAGTAAGCCTATGAAAGAATGCCACTTGAAAAGAATTTTTCAAACTGCCGGTGTCCTTTACAGCTACACTAACAATTAGAAGAGGTCTTTCACTTATTGCCTCTCTCACAACCAATTGGTTTTAACAGTGCATTACTCAGTCTAATCCTAAAGAGCAAGTTCAGAAATTCAGCTGCAGGCTAAGACGTCTTTGCTCAGTACAGCTGGCAGCGGCAGCACTGGGCTGTCCACAGTGCTGCCAAGTCACCGCACAAGGGTTCACACCATTCTCCTGGGGAGGAAAAGCACACTGCTGTCAGGTTTGCCGTTGGAAAACTGCTCATCGAGACTCAAAGCGACCTCCTACTAATCCTAACGCACTCAGAAAAAGGTTAAAAGAAGTCTGCTTAGTTTTATATTTTTTTTAATTACAATTACATGTGAAAACTCATTACAAGTGTTTTTATCGCTTTGAGCTTTTCAGAAATATCTTGGGTGTCTGCCATCCTGCTGGAGGGTTTTTCAAACCAGCTCTTTTCCAGATGCGCTCCAAGTCTTTCTCAAATTTTACCTATAACAGAGGAAAAAGAGAGAGAATGGTAACAGCTCAGATGCAGCATTCAAGTCATCAGTCATTGCCCAAGTGTCCCAAGGAGAACCTATGTGCAAAAATCAAACAAATGCTTTTATCTTGGCAGCTTCTTCCAAACATCAAAATACAGTAAGCCTTACTGCAAAAAATGCATTTAAAATGCACAAGGATCTTGGTAGCATTCTCTTAAAAATTCTGTGGTACGAAAACTGAGAAGATGGACACTGAAACTGTAAGAAAATCAAGAGTATTTCTCATCAAAGTGTTCGACGCTATTTCCCACAAATGTAAAGAATCTGTTAAACCCTTTTAAAGAGACATCTAAGCAAACTGAAAATTAACAAAGAATCAATTAAACTAGATCACAGCAGACCTAACAGACTATTGAAAGGAAGTACTGAAAAATATCTACAACTTGAATGAAGGCCCATGCCTTCCTTCACCCTTTCTATTAGGGGAAGTAAAAGGGATCTATATATAAAAAAAAAAAAAAAAAAGACAATAGGATGGTCTCTCCCTACAGCGTCTTCATAGAAGTGCTTGAGGATGCCAGCAAGACAGGCAGAAAACTGAGATTAAACCAGACTTCCTGATATAATACAACCACATAAATTAATCTTTCACACAAACGCAAAAATTCTTCTCCACTAGCCACAAATATTTCTGAGTTACTCACACATCTGTTTACAAGCACAGTAAATTACGATTTTTGAGGATGTACAGGTAAAACACAAACCAGCAAATCAGAAAATGCTCCTGGACCAGTAAATACTGAATTAACTTAAGCTAAATTTCTCAGAGCCGCTGCCACTTTTTTATAATTCAATCCCATCTAAAAACATCATCCAATACCTGAACAGAGAGCAGTTTGAGAAGGGTGTGCATTTAAACCAAGATATTTCCTTTAACCCGAGCCTACCTGACGTTTCTTCTTGCGACCTTCCTTTATCCTCCTCCGTACAAACTTCCTTCGCTTTAGCAGCTTTTTGAATTTGTGTCGATTCATCTTCCTTCTGCGGATCTTCAGCACGTTCTTGCACTGAACCTTGCTGCTCGGTGTTCCTTCCCCTTCCTCCACATCAGCTCCCTCAGCAGATGGGGGACAGTCATATTTCTGCAGAGGTTCGTAGCCCGCTTCTTCCTGAGCATTAACGACTTCTGCTTTAGGAAGGGAGTATCTAACTGTCAGCCAGCTTTCTAAGGGGGTGATGGAAAGTTTTCTGGGGACCAGCATCTCCTCCAGTTCAGGGTCCAGCGCATGCCACCGCTGAGGCTGGGCTCCATTCTTATTAGAGGGCTGCGTGCTATAGTTCACAGACGTCGAATGATAGCAAAGAAAGGAAGACACTGACCTTGGCACAAGGTGGCCTTTGAGAAGAAAAGAATTTCACTTAGGAGGCAGAATTTTCTAGAAACGTCTTAACAAAAGCTCTGCCCAGCTCTAGAACTACCAGACAATTACAGCCAAAATAATGTAGTAAAGGAAGCTACTCACAAACAATTAAATTCCCATCATAAAAGCAAGAAAGCATTTTTTAATTTGACATAACTGTTACATCAGCTAAAATTACATTGTACGATATTTTACTGTGTAGTGTAAGTGCAATTCAGAACGGCTGGGAACTGTTCTCTGTATTAAGCTTTTCTGCTGCTAAGAAGCATCCTCCTAAGCTTAACAGAAGTCAAATTAGAGCTACACGACGCTGACAGAACAGGCACAGAAGCAGTAACACACCACAGCCGCTTGACTCAACCAACAGCCTCACCGCTCCTGCCCCGCTTGCTGGAAAAGAACTTTCTGGGAGCCCAATTACCCCCAAAAACAAACAAAAAGCCGGGCGGCACGGCCCATTTACCTGCAACTCGGGAAGCCTTCAGTAACCTGGAAGTCAGCTGGGATATTAACATTTTTTTTCACTTCATTCACTCTGTCAGCCCCAGTAATGACTGTCAAAATAAGAACATTTATTCAATGAAGCGAGCATGTTACCTTCACACGTTGAAAATTTAACTTTGGAAATTTAACTTTTTGACTAAAAATTTTAATTTTTTTCACAGAATTTTGAAATGTAACCCCAACCCCCCAGCAGACGAGCTAAGACCCTCTGAGCTTTACCAACGCCTTGCTGGATTCTGCTGGAGCCCACAAGCACTGATGTTGCCGAGTTTCGGTGTTTTTAACCCAGCCCCTGCTATTTCAGCTTTCAAAATTAGGCAACTCCGGCCCCGCTTACACCTTTCTGCCCAGCTCGGCACTAAGGCGTCGCTCCCGCGGCACAGAACAGGAGCGCAAAGCAGGCGCCCGCTGCCCTGCGCCTGAGAGGAACGGATCCGCGCCGAGGCGGCACCGCAGCCCCCCGGGCAGCCTGCCTCCCCGCAGCCCCCGGGGCCGGGGCTCGGCTCACAGCGGGCTCCACCGTGCCGTACCCCGGGCCCCGGGCCTGCCCCGGGCCGCCATCACTCACCATCCCCGCCCGCTGCCGCCTCGGAAGTTCCGGGGCCGGCCGCGGCAGCGCCCCCTGATGGCGCCCGCCGGGGAGACGCGAGGGGATCCCCCGCCCACAGCCGCCTGCCCCAGGGAAATGGCGGCTGTGGGGGCTTGGGGGGAAAGCGGCCGGGTCCTGGCTGTCCAGGGTGCTCGGCCCGCGGAATAAAGAGCATTTGTAATGGTTCTGAATGAAGGCAGTTGCAAACAAGCAACCTCCTTCCCCTCAGTTGTCCCCTTCCCCTCAGCTGTCCCCTTCTCCCTGTCTCCTGCCCACAGGAGGCACACCAGCTCCTCTTCCGAGGTTTGGTTCAAATTAAACGGCAGCCTTCAAACCGAGTTGTTTGCGCTGACTGTACAGTCGCGCTCTGAGGGAAATCAGTGGCTCTCAGGTGAGAGGAGAGCATCGTGCTTTGCTCACCTGCCCGGTGGCAGCAGCACCTCGCTAGAAATAGGTCAGAGCGTGGGGTAGCTAACAACTGTTACAGGGAGGCTTTATGTCCCTGTCACCACAGCGATGGGGAGATGAGGCCAGACACCTCTCCCCTACACACCCTGAGATGCATCTGAGGGTGGCTGCTGTCCAGGAACGGCCACGCCTGCCTCTCCCACTTACCTCGCTCTTGTTTGTCTTCTCTGGGCACAAGAACCTGCCATCTTGGCACAGCATGAAAGCACGTAATCAGCTGGCATGAAGGAGCGATGCTGAAGCCAATCCCAGACTTCAAAGAACTTGTTGCTTTTATCCCTACCTCAGCCAGAACACAGAGATCTTTTCACCAGCTGCTTTCAGTATTTCAGACCAGAATGAGGGGCTGCCTCAGTCTCAGGTGTGCTCCCCCACATTAAACCCATCTAGCCTGAAGGAGACAGCAATGGTTAGACTTTCTGCCTGAAAGTACAGATCTCTGGTCAGGGAAGAGAGACCTACATGCAGAGGAATTAACTGAAGTAGCTCAGTAAACAGGTAATCTGTTCAAACAAGACTTTATTGAAGACACTTCAGAAGTTTATATACAAAACCACATTCCCACCCCAATATCAGGATGTTAGTCACGCACTGGGAACAAAGCAAGTGCCTGGTGCAATCAGCCTGGAGACGCTTGGAAGCTGCTGAGGAGCTTACAGAGGTACCAAATTCACGTAGTTCGGGACTGGGCAATTTCAGCCTTGGCTCATTTAGGACTGAACGAAACTGGAGGACCTTTTCCAGAGACATGCCTCCAGCAAATCGAACGTACTGGAATCTGCCAGCCTGTGCTGTCAGGTCAGGCCTGTGAGCAGATCATTGACTTCTGCAGAGAAAGAGGCTCGCTATGGTTCTGGAAGCAAAGAGGAACCAACCCCTGGATTTAACTTGCAGTTTTTAATCTATTTTAGGTGGTTCCAGGAGAGACCCATCACTGAGAACACAGTAGTATTTGCAGGAAGCATTAAAACAGAGCAGTAGCAATACCAAGAAAGAGACAAGCCTTTCCAAATACACCTAGAGAGAGGATGGATATCAGACTGGATGTTTCAACTAGCACATAAGAAAACCCTGGAGACAGAGACATTAGTGGCATAAGTTGAGTAGTGACTGACATGCTGTTTCTGTAGTATACTGTGCACATCTACCATGGTAGAGTTTCCCCTTGCCAGTCCAGGAAGGAGCCATTATCCTTTTCACCAAGACGGTCCAGAACGGAGAGAATACTTGGGATAGTCTCTTGCACCTGCAAGGGAGCCTGGAAAGCAAATCACAGTTGAATTATTAATGGGAATACAATCAGAATACAGTCAAATGCATCTAAGAGTTACTAGGATCAAATCAGATGTATTTCATGTTGCATAGTGTGCCTCTGCAACACATGGAAGTGTATACTGTACTGCAGGTTGTTGGTCGGGGTTTGGGACAACAAGGGAATCATACTTCCATGTTTTCAGAGAGATGTCACTAACCATATTTCCGCCCATGTCTGTCTGAACCCAGCCTGGATGCAAAGAGATACAGAGAATTCCATCCGATTTCAAGTCTGCAGCAAGACACCTGGTGATCATGTTCAGTGCGGTCTAGAAGAGCGGAAACCATCTATTAGCGTGCTAGTTTTTACAAACCTTCAGTAAGACCTTAAGCCAAGCGAAGCACCTCCCTTCCACCAAGATGTCTCCTGAAAAATTGAGTGGCAGTCATGGTAACTTATCTAGACTTAGTGGGGCCTTCATTCTCAGAAACATCTATAAGAGAAGCATTGTGAAAGCTCTGTCGTTGTAAGCTTACTGCCCAAAGATGAAACTAAGTCATGATGGAATATAAAGTAACATTTGAAAGTCCTAAGGAGCTGTGGAAAAATAATCTTGACATAAGGACTCTGTTTTTCTGCAACAATCACAACACAAACATTCAGTTTTTTACTTCTGATCAGGGAAAACAAGCATGTTAACAGCTTATGAGTAGGTGGTGTAGGAGAAACTGCATGTTTGATCTTGACAATTCATACAAACTCAGTCTCTGGATGTGACAAAACCAAAAACTCCGCCCCTCACTAAATGTACAGGTCAGCACACCTTTTGTTTTTGTTTTTCCATGTCTGCTACCTTGCTTCGGATGGAGAGGTGCACAGAAAATAGGACACACATTTGATGGCATAGTTCTTCCCTGAATACCAAGTCCCTCTGAAATGAATCTGTATCAGTGTCAGTGCAGTGATAGAGCATGTGTGTAAGCTTGTTCTTAAGAAGCTGGCATGCTTGCTCCAGATGTACCGTTTTCACAAGCCCCACTTCCACCCACATTAAGAACAAGAACAGCTCCTGTGTCAGCCTACCCAGGAAGTGCTGCACACCTCACATCATCATCTTAGCACAGGGTGGCCCTTAACTCACAAACCTGCTCTCACCCAGTGAGCACAGTCCAGGGAATCACACAAACCTTTGCTATCCTGTAGGGGTAGACCTTGAGAAACATCTCATTTGCCTGGACGAGTTGCATGGAGGCAGCAAGAGAGGACATGTTAATAATAGCAGCTCTGTGGCAGCCCATTCCTGTGCCAAGCTGGGCTGCCTTCCTCAGAAGGGGTAGAAAAGCCTGTGAAAAAAAAGTAGGTGTTTTAATTTGGTCATCTTGCTCTTGGCCTGTTCAAGGCAAGCTGGACTCTCGAGTTCTGCTCGGTGAAGAACTGCAGTACAATTCTATGCCACCAGCACAGTGGTTTTAAATAAAGAGCAAGATCCTGGATAGGCGGTCATTGCTGCTCTCTAGGGGTGCAGTTCCGAGGTGACAAATGGGTTACATGTCCAGCTCACTAGTGGCAGAGCCTCTGCAGTACCACAGATGAAGCATTTCTCTCCATTTCTTACCTTAGTGACCATCAGCTGGGCAACTGTATTGGTTTCATAAATGGTGAGCATTGTCTCTGCTGTGACTTCTTCCAAGGAAGCAAGCACGTTAATGCCAGCGTTGTTAATGAGGCAGTTCAGACCTTTGTCTCCCACAATTTCTTCCACTTCTTTGACTACTTTCTTGATGCTGTTTTCACAGACCACATCTGCACAGAGGAGCCAAGAACAGCCACAGTGAACAGTGGGAAGTGGTTCAAATGCTGTCTATCACTATACAGCACATCCTAAACCAAAGTTAAGACACCAGTCTGAATGGGGACATTCAGGCAGCACGCAGAGATGGAGACTATACGCAGAAGATTTACACAGATTATGTTTCCCCAGTGTTTTCTTAAGATGAAGGTGAAGTTACAGATCTTTTCAGCTGCTGGAGGTCATGCACAGCTACAGATCTTGCAGGAGAGCGGTGATTTAAGATGCACTCACCTGACCTGGTTGAACATACTTCTATTTAAGCCCTTTACTCACCCAGTTGGAGGAGCCTGATGTTGCTGTATTGCTTGCTAAGCTGCTGGAGCTCCTAGGAAGAAGAAAGTATTTGCGTTAGCTTCTCTGTATATATGTCCATGGCTATTACATAAAACAGTTTGAGTTCTGCACCTCCAGAATCGTAACTGCCATTTACTTTCATAACTGGACTGAAGGCAGTGGCACTACTTTGCTTTCCATCCTGCTGAGCAGCTTTCCTGAGAGCAAGATCAACTGCTTCAAGAACCTGGACTCTTCACCCGCTTAGTCAAGATGCCAGCACACTAGACTACGTTAAGTTTTCAGTGTGCCTCAAATGCACCTCATCAAGAGGGTACATTTGCAGCCTAACCAAAGGTCTTCAGTCAAGTGGTTACCACTGCCAGTTCCACAGTAGATCCAGTGCTCAGGCCGCGTGCCAAGCCAATAATTCCCCACTTCTGCTAAGAAGAGCGTAATTCTCCTGAAGTTCAGCTGGTGCTAGGCATCACTTCAGGGCAGCAGCAATTATTTAAGAAAAGCCATTTGGCACCGCTGTTTGCAGGAAGAGTTTTCTAGCAATTTTCCCATTGAAATTCTGTTTCCCAGCACGCTCATTAGCTTCAGTTCTCGTGACTGAAGGTAAAATACAAAAGAAATTGGTTATGCACACAGCAACTGCCCAGGAGAACTATGCTATTCTGCTAGCTATTAATAATTCAGTCATCTGCCTACTGCCTCTCAGTAGCAGAGCAAGCAATAGAGGAATGATTAGTGTTCCTGGAGAAAATTGGTACTACACTGGTGTTGCTGCTGGACAAGGCATGTGCAAACTGGATTTTATAGGCCAGGCTGGAATACTCAGGTTTCTGTGCCATATAGCCAAGTGGGAAGCACGGCCAGATGTAACAGATGAATTCCATACTCTCAGCCTTGTTTAGGAGACTGAGCAGCCATGGCCAAACGTTCCAGCTCGAGCAAATCCACTTCTTTAGGAGCCCTTCTGGAACAGGGGTCAGGAGGGCCAGTTTTCAAAGAGCACTCCTTTGCCACTTGGAGATGCTTAGGGACTCCATGTCCTCTGGTCATGTTACAGTGCATCACATCTTTTATCTCGGCTTCGTGCTCTGCAAGATTCCCCCCAGGCTTGTTTAGAAAACTTGTTCTCCCTCCGCGGCCAGTGCACAGCTGCAGTTAGGGGAGGGGGAAGGAAGAGGAACAAGTCAGAAGCACAAAACCAGAAGACATTCCTACCCTTGCATCTTCAGGGGGCACATTTCCACAGCTGAGAGGCCCAGGACACGCTATCTGGTTTACTGATAGGCATGTGACAGTTATGCCACACCAAGGTCTGCAATAATTACGTGGCTTTGGACTGTCTACTGGACTTCAGTTTGACAGTATCAATTAGTGATAAACTCCAGAAGTGTTCTGGCTTCCAGGACTCGTTCATTTATTTGTAGCTGGTTTGCTTCACTGTCAAACGGAAACAGGCTACTAACTGCGAGGCAGAGGATAAACTTCCTTCGCTAAAAGGCCCCAGAAGATGTTTTGTGTGGTGACAGCAACTGGGAGGCTTCTGCAGTGAGTAAACTGTCTTCACTTAAGAGCTCCAAACACTGCAGCGTTATGAATTCTCCAGAGCACAAACACTGTAATTGTTGCATGCAAATCAGGCTTAAAATGCAATAGTTTTTCCATTTAGTTAATTACTTTGTTAACTACCGACTCCCACTTCAGCGGTTTAAGTTTCGCAGAAGCAGCTTCCTGGCACAAAGCTAACTCAGACGCTCTGGTCTTCAAGAAGTACAGAGTGCTGCTTCACCTGATGTGAACAGGAGCTGAGAAATCCAGTTAGGAAGCCTAAAACTCACAGGAAAGCCTGTTCTTTTCCCTGCTGTGCCTAGAAGGAAGGTGCAGGGAGGAGGACAAACTCACGCCAGCCCAAATCAGTTATAGCCATTTCAAGCCACCAGCCACGCGTGCTGCTTCTCCTCTTCCCCCACCCCAAGGGGTTTTGATTTAAGAGATCAAAAAACTCCCGTGTCCAGAGCACTCTGAAAATACTTCGGCAGTGCATGCGGGTACCAGTTATTGACTTCCCACCGGGGGGATAAGCTTTCATGAAGCTCACTGTGGTCATCTATCAAATACCTCATTCTTCCCCCCATTAAAAACAAACAAGCAAAGAAAAACCCATCAAAGGTGTCTGCAAGAGTTGCAGACACACAGGTTAAGCCCTGGGGAAGGCAGGGTCTCGGAGCACAGCCTCGCAGAGCCATGCAACCCATAAGGGCAAGGCCCTTCGGTGCTGCTGTCTCATGTGCACCTTGAATTTAATATGTCGGGTTATGCAATTGCGTTTAAAGCCGGCAGGTACAGCCATCACATCCCAGGTGAAGTCTCTTTTAGTTCCCGTGCTGTGAGAGCTGATTTCAAACCAACAAACTGACAAACAAAGCACTCGACACCACCCCCGGTCCCGCGTACAGCGCAGCAGCTCTAGCAGCGTTCGGTACCTGAATAGTTACCCACGAGAATCAACTCTTAGGGATTCCAAGAAAAATTCAAACTGTGATTAACATCTGTTGTTTCCTGCTTGCTGATTTTAATTACGATTAACAAAGAGTCAGCCCACTCCAATTTAAACAAGGTCCTCTGGCACTCCAGGCTCCAGATACGGATTTGTCGGTATACAGACTGCTAGATTTCAATCAGGATGTTTTGTCGTCTTTGTCATTTAGCAGGATTTACTTTGCCTCCTTTATGAAAGCATTGTTTACTTCAGTTACAACTCTTGGAAAGAGCCCGGCCACGCTAGACCAGTTGGGAGCAACGAAGCCAGGTGCAGGCAGCTTTGTCGGGCAGAGGGTGCTCAGGTATCCTGTCACACTGTGCTGCTTGCACTCCGGGCAGAGCCAAAGGGGATCATATTTGCCCCGTTCCTGTGAGCCAGGCTATCCAGTGTCACGGTGTGCAGCCAGCTCCCTGCCTGATTATGGAAGAATTCACACCAAGCTGCTGCAGACTGCCCCGAACCCACGGTAAGGCTGTAGGAAGAAGCGCAAACCGCTGCCATAAGCCAAAATTAGAACGGCTTTAAAAACACCCCCTGTGCCTGATATAGCAGATCTGTCTTGCTCCAGAGATTGCTCAGCTGCTCTTCTCAATGGCAGACCACATGGCTAAAACATGCAGCAAAGAAAAAAAAAACAAAAAACTGACCGAGACGGTGTGCAGAAGCTCTTCAGCGAGCTCTGTGTCTGACAAGGGAACAGCCGCGGCACTGGCAGTAACACCACCTCCTGCTCCAGAGGAAGGGAAGCAGCACATTAAGCCCTGGCCGTTCTCCAGGGCCCGGCAGAGGACTCCGGAGCGGCGAGGAACTGACCGCATCCTTGTTCACCTGGGAGCACGCTCGGGCTGCGGGAGGGCAGGAGGAACAAGAGGTGCTCCTGTCCCGAGGTCCCATGCTCAGACGCAGCCCCGCTGAGGGCAGGAAGCACCATAAGGAGTCACACCATGGGATGCGGATCCCTTCAGCTACCTCGCTTCCCCCAAAGAGCCATTTATTCCTGCCATGCCTCACCAGGGCAGAGGGGGACAACAGGGACAACACCGTCATTAGGTGTCTCGGGCTTTGGGTCAGAGCTTTCTGACTTTTAGGGGGAAGCAGGATGGAAGAAAGAGCGAGAAAAAAAAAAGTGGGAGAATTACAGATAGGTCCGTGATCCTATATGGGCTGCTTAATAATAACTGTGCCGTGTTTTTGTCCAACGGGAGCGCAAAGACAGGACTTGGGGATTATTTTGCAAGAGATTTCTAGCTGCTTCCACTCTCAGTGCTGGAACAGCCCAAGTAAAAGCAGATCAGAATCAAAGCTGGGCTGAAGGAGGCTAGTATGGGACTTTTCAGGGAGGGGCGGTGGTTATCTAGATGCGCCTGCAGGCCTGCTGCACGTTATCGTGTGATCTAAAGCCCATTTGTTAGGCAAATGTTCTGTGGAGGCCACCTAGGAGTTATTCAGCACAAGAGCTCGAGTTATTACAGCTCCTGCCAGCAGACTCACATGCAAAAGTCTGCAGCTGTTGAGTATTATCCCAGGGTTAGCAAGTTACGGGAGGCACGCTGCTTGCTGTAGTAAGCGGAGGAAAGCAAAGTCAGACTCTTCTCCAGCATCTCTCTTTCTAAAGTCAGGTCCCTGGGGGCTCCCGTCTGCTTGGAGCAGTCGGCTGGATAACAGCACACGCGCTGCTCCGAGGCTCCCCGGGCAGCTCTCAGCTACTGGGGGTTTGCTGCTGACTTGTGTCCCTAGGATGTGCACCGAAGTTGCCAGTAATTAAGCGTGCTTAATCACTTTTCCTCTAAAAGCTGGACGATTATTTTTAAAAGGCTTATTTAAGCTTTTTCCATCCCTTCCCTCCGTCCCCGTCCCTGCATTCTGCAAGAGGAAAATCCTATTTTACCAAACAAGAGAAGAGCAGAATTGAAGAGAGCTGCCCAAAGTTGCTCTTCTCCAAGTTCATCCTCCGACCCAGGATAGGAAGTGCTGCACATATTAAGCGGGATTTTTCACATGGCCACTTAGCCCACGGTGAAGTGGGAAGAAACAAAATTTGACAGCCTGAATCACCGCCGAAAGGAAGAGCGGGCACTGGCAGCTCAGGTGTGCAGAGAAAGAACAAGTCACCCAGCTTTACAGCCCCGTCTGCACGGGCAGCAAACAGGTCAGGAAGGGGCAAAGCCCACTGCACGTGCACCGAGACGGGACGGCAGTGCCCGTGTCCGCAGTGCAGAAACCCGGCTTGTCAGGATTTGAGTGGAGAGCCAGTGAAGGCAAAAAGCTTCGTCTGGAAAAAATATTTTTAAAAAATCACTGATCCTTTACCTTTTTTTATTATACCACACTCAAGCAACGTTGCCAGATTGGAACCAGGTCAGCGGTGCCTGGTGCTAAGACTCCCACTGCAGAGGCTGCAGCACCTCTGTGCTCGCCCCGGCTTAGGGGGACAAATGGCACGGTGGGGGCACACCTCCGAAGGTCAGCAAGTTTTGTGCCAGCTTTATGCGCTGCAGATGAGACAGATAACGCCAGCGAGCCTACAATACCTTCGGTACAGATTTCCCTTCCTTGTGGAGCTTCCAAACCCATCTGTTAGAAATATGCTTTCAGCTGGCTGCAGAGGTTTCTATTGATGTGCTGCCAAAGCACAGCACATGGCCTAGAGGTCCTTACAGAGAACAAAAACCCACCCCGAGCCCCCAAGGACAACCCTTGCTCCAAAAAAACAAAACAACCAAAAAAGCTTACGATGCACCCGTGTGGCCTGCAGGATCACCACTCGGGGTTACTGGAATGTGGCCCCGGGCCAGCTTCCTGCCTCCGTCAGCCGGGGCGGCCAGCAGGCTTTCCAGGTTTCTCCCCCTGCAAGCAAGAAGTCACCCAGACCCTTCCCAGGCACTCCGAGCTATTTGAGAACTATTTCGCCCTCCTGTGCAGGTTTAGCAGCCTTCCTGCTCACGGTTTTTAAGTACTGGCAATGCCAAAAAAATAAAAAAGCATCGTAGGAACTCGCATTAAGATGTCATCTGTGTAATGCTTCCCAGGAAGCTCTTCCTCTTGAAGGAGCCGTTTAGGTTTTCCACCTAATCGATGCAAGACCAATCTAAGGGGGAGTCAGTGCTGGACACGAGGGGCAATAAGGGAACGAGATCCTCCCCCAGCACCAGCTAGAGCAGCTTTAGAACAAACACCCGAGGGAGATTTCTATCTCCCAGCGGGTCATACGTCTCTGCTAGCTTCCCGTACCGCAACGGCACCTCGCCGTTGTGCAATCGCCGATAGGAAATACAGCTGGGACAAACGCCAGCCCTTGTAAAAGGGAGATGAAAGCAAACAGCGTGAGCGAGTACTGGTTCGGGAGCTCGTGTAGTGGAAAGGCAGCCTGCGCGCCGCATCTCGGTCTCCGGACCGTTTCAGGGCAGTTTGATTCAGGAATGCCCTAACTGCTTCTGTGCCGTATGGGTTGTTCTGGCAGCAAGGAACAAGACTGAGACCTTCTCTTTCAGTGTTGTATGTACCCGTAGAGCAGCACGATGCTGCTGGGGAGCCGAATGGCCAGCCTGCGGGCCTCACCTGCCCAGCCCTGTGCCAGCAGACTTGGACAGGAGCCTCTGCACCAGCTGCTGAAGTTTTGGGGTAGCAACTCTTACTGCTTTGCTATGTGCTGCTCAGTGCTGGCATCACGGTTTGCACTAATAAAAACCCACCGTAAGGCTGGGGGACTTGCCTCTCCTAGGGCAGCCTCGTAGCCTGCGGAAGCAGGGCTTTTGGTATTGATTCTGCCAAGTTCTTGCAGCAATGCACGGGGGGGCTGAGAGGGGCAGAGCTGACAGCTCGGATCCTTGCGGCTCTGGAGCACTTGAGTGCTCCCGGGAAAGGCAGATGCCGATACCTGCGTGCACGCAGCGCTGCCCCAGCAGCGTTCTGCCCGACCGGGGAGAGTCAAAATCAGGCTGGAGACGCAACAGAGGGAGCAGGCAGAAAACCCTCGTTACCAGCTTGTCCCCGAAGGTTTGGGGAGTGCTTTTTATTTGTTTGACATTCGCGTGTAACAGTCTAGGAACAGGGAAGAGGAGGAGGAGTCCCGGCACACCGCTGCCGTGCTGTAGCGAGAGGAACGCTGGCTGAAAGGACTGCGAGTGACTTCGCCAGCAGCACGTAAATCAATTTAATCCATCTCGAGCAGGAGGCGCCGGTCCCTACCTGGCCAGGAAGGGCACTGCCAAGAAGAGTGCTTTAAGCCATCGCTTGCTGGGGCTTTCTCGGTTGTTGCGAGTCCAGCGGAGGAAGGGGAAGGACAGCCAGGGCACAGGCACAGCGGGCAGAAGAGGCAAGGAGAGCCGCAGCAATCCGCTGGGCTCCCGGGGGCCGCAGGTCTGTGCAGGGCTGGAGAGCCCAGGACACGCTTCCCTCCAGATGCGAACCCAGCACGGGGCGAGATGCCGCAGTAACCCCCGGGGGGGGGGGTCCCAGCTCCCTTCTGCTCCCCTCGGGAGCTCTCGCAAGGCTCCGCAACCCCAACCCCAGCCCCTTTCCCCCCGGAGGCTTTCACAGCCCCGGCTCCGGGCTGCCTGGGGGGGGGCCGTCCTCCCCCTGCCCCTTACCTGCGCCTTCTCGGGGTAGCGGCACGTCGCGAAAACCAGCTCGGGGCAGGGGCTGGAGGCTGCGAGCCCCCGCACCAGCCCCAGCCCGATGCCCCGGCTGCAGCCGGTGATGAGCACGGAGCGGCAGCGGGGCTGGGCCATGCTGGCACGGCTCGGCACGGCTCGGCACGGCTGATTAACGCGGCCCGGCACGGCTCCCTCTGCTCCCACCGCGGCCCCACGCGGTTCTTAACCTGCGCGGCGCGGAGCCGGCACCGCCGCCCCCGGTCCCGCCCCCGCCGCCCCGCCCGGCCCGGCCCGGCCCGGAGCCTCCTCCCTCCCCGCGGCCCCCCCCCGGGATGCGGCTCGGCCGGGCGCCGCTGCCCCGGGCTCTCGTTATTTCCTTCGTCGGAGGCTCGGTGAGCTTTGAAGGCGTCGGGTGAGTCCTGAGGCGCGGCAGGGACATCTCCTCGCCCTACGCTTGGGAAAGCAGGGCGCGAAGCTTGGGTCATTTGTTCGGAGTCCGTGGGAAAGCCCCCCCCAAAGACACCGAGCCAGCCCCGCTTCCACAGCGAGGGGAAACAACCGCAGTAGCGGCAAATAACGTACGGGGTCTGCATGCCTGAAAACAGCTACTGCTGCTGGGGAGCTCAAAAGAAAGCAAAAAACACATCGCATCACAAGGCTGAGACGAAGACCACAAGATGCTTGCAGCGATTCCTCCTGTCTCAGCCCGTTAGGCACACACGCGCAGCACTGACTACAAGCCAAGCTGCCCAGCGACGCGGCTTCTTGCTCGGTGGGTTTGTTATCGTTGTGCAGAAAGTCACGGTTACGATGCTTATTTCTGGTGTCCCAGCTCCTGCTGCACAGAGCAGCCCCCAGGCTGCTCCCTTCCTCCGGGACAGCGAGTTCCCAGGTCCTGAGCGTTCAGGAGGAAGTTGAGTCCAAGGTTTAGCGGACACGAAGTGTTTGTCCATTGCAAAAGTTTTAAATGCAAAGCATGTCGTGGTTAATTATGCTACGCTGCCTTTTTATGGCATCATAAACACGCGCAGTGCTTTGCAAACAAACCGTGAGGGCAAGATCTGCCGTAAATTGCTCCTTTCCCTGATAGGTCTGAAAATAGCTAGCAAAAGCAGAAAGCAGAACTGGCTCCTCTTCCCTGCTGGGGAAGAGAGGTGAAATGACTTGCCTTGAGGCCGCTGAGCCATAGGTCAGGGGACAACACCCAGAAATTGCTCTTCCACGGTGGATGACTCACGCCAAAGGGGCACGGCCACCTTGGTTTTCAGAGCTTCTGCTCATTTGCAGTCACAGACACGCAGCCGAGCCTTGGTGTGAAAGTCAGCGCGGCCCCACTCACCCCAGCGCAGAGACGCTGACACGCAGCGGCTGGGAACCGGGCCCATCCTGACCCTACGGGCTGCAAGGTTGGGGTGCTCGGCTGGGATTTGGAGAATCGCCGCCCAGCTCCTGGCTATCAGCAGCTTTGCGTCAGCTCGAGCAAGCCCGCAGGAGCACTCACACTGCCTGGCCACGGCGCTGAAAGCTGCAGCTGTGGTACCTAAGTTCTGGGGCAGCAGGAATATCCCTCTGAATATTTTCACATCCCGTCCTCTGCCGGCTTTGGGGCACGGCTTGCATAAGGGAAAGCAGAGAGAAAAATGCAGTCAATCCACTCGTGGCACTGAGTTCGAGTGCTCTACACCAGGACCCTCGGGGAGGGTCTCCAAGCCCTCCCTCCTCTCAAGGTCTGGCAGCTTTTGAACAGCACTGTCTGGGGGGCTGATTGCAGCTAGGAATCGGGTTTCGTGTAGGGAGGTTTGGAACAAATCCATATTCAGCCCTGCACAAACTGCAAGTGCTCATCCACATGCACGCAAATCAAAAGCTCTGGCTAACACCAAGGGGCTCCGGAGCATCAAAGTATGTCTGATTATTGCCCTGTCACACAAAAATTAACGCGTGGATCCATCACCCTTTGTTTAAACTGTGTCCACCGAATTATATTTCGCTGTTCTCTAAAGCTCGTGGGAAAAGTTCATCTCTGTGCAAAGATCTGCTGCAGCAGCAAGCCAGCTGTAAGGTCACCCTGTATCCCGACACCTGCTTTTCTCCTTTCTCCCAAATTCTTTTTGTGCATTACTAACAGCATTTTGTTGGTTTTGGAGGATTTTCAAAGAGTCCCTGTCAGGCACAAGACAACTTAATTGACATCTTTGTGCTTTTATCATTTATTCGACCTTGCTGTCAGCACGTAGGAGTGCCAGCGCTGCCGGGCATGGCCGGGATTTTGTGCATGTGAGGCGAGTCCCCAGTGGCAGCGCTGGCTGGGCCCATGGCTGCGCGTGCACGCGGCTGGTGCACGAGCACTGGGAAGCCCAGGATATCCTGGGACATCCTCTGGGAAGAGGAAAGTCGGGACTGATGCCATCGTAACACAGCTCCACTCACCTGAGCCACTGGAGACGCCAATTAAGCGCTTCACCCTAGGGTTGGTGCTGCACTTGCAATTAAACCGTTGTTGGTGACTGCAGGTTACATCAATAATCATCAATTTAACCGTTCCACTGTTTTTTGCCTTCAGTTTCCCACAAGTTCCTTATCCGCGTTCCTCCTCTAAACTGGCTCCTGCCAGTGGAAGCACCACTCCACGGAGCTGTTCTGAGTATTCCTCTGCCAACATCCTTTGTGCCGCCCAGGAGAACAAAAAGGGTCAAATCCCACTGAAGTCAACGGGAGTCTGTCACTGCCGGAGCGCAGCCAGGACTTCACGCGCAGGGTTTCATCGCGAGGGTGCTCGTTTCTTCTCTGGAATTCAGAGTAGCTTGAAGGGAATGAAACAGCCTAACCCGAGGAAGATTTTTTAATTCCCTCTGAAAAAAAGAAACAAACGTACTGAAAGTTCCTGCTATTGTCATGACACAGAACCGACCTGTACTGAATTCTATGTAACGCTTCTCAGATGCAAAACTCCAACCTCCTCCTAAAAACAAAAAGCTATTCTTCTTCTTTCAGAGCTGGGGAAATGGGGGCAGAGACGGATCATACCCTCCAAGTCACAAGACGTAGCTGGGTACCTGTGAGAAACACTGCCCAGAGCTCCTTGCTGGGCTGGAGACTGCAAACCACCGCCAGCTCCAGCGCAGGACCTCACCGGCGGGCGTTGAATTAAATCCGACGTGAATCTGGCCCCGCTCAGCCGTGCTTCTCACCTCAGCTCTCATCCTCTCCGTGCCAGTCGTTACTGCTCTGCCTGCCAAGGCTTTCAACCACGTTCTGCTTACTGTAAGCTAGTTCCTCCAGGCCTACTTCGACTCAAAGTCGAGTCCAGGTTTCAGCGCATAGTCGATCGCAATCTAATGGGGCAAATTTTATGTCGTTTAGTTCAACCCGAGTTGAGTTACACCGAATACAGAAATGTTTTGCTCAGTAATTTCTCACCCACATTTAAGGGCAATAAAAACAAGGGTTGCCTGGCAACAGCACAATGGAGAAAATATCCTTTTTTTTTTTGGTGAAGCAGCACTCTTCAGTAATTGCTACTTGCAGTTTCTGTGAGCGAGCTCCATCCACATGGCTCCTCTTTGGCTCGGGCCGGTCATTGTGCAGGCCGCGCTGCAAGGCCACGTTTCTGTAGGTCTCTGGCAATTTTTCCACCCAACTATCAGAGTACCAGGTTATTTGTAGTGCTTGCAGAACTCCAAGTCGTTATTAGCGATAATGCGACGACAAACAAGAAACGTAGGGCTTAAAAACAGACACTCCCTCTATCTAAATGACTTCTAATCCTTCTAATTACTAATCCACGGCCTTCAGGTCAGCAGGGTTCAGTACGAACAGCCTAGGAAGTCAGACCTGAGAAGGGCAGCCACCCTTCCCAGCAGTGCCCAAAAGGCTCTGCCATAAGCCAAAGCCACGATCGGCTGTAGCACTTCAGACCTGGCCCCATTGGAAGATCTTCGGCTGGCTTCCCAGCTCCAACGCTTCTGTCCGTCCCCCAAAGGCACGTGCAGTGAGCTGGGCAGCGAAGGGCTTCAGTTTCCAGCTGAAGGGGAACCTCTCCCACCCCACTCTTTTCCCATAGAGGCACAAAGGGTCCAGCACCCAGCTCTAACGGGGAACTTCAAGCTGCTTCTCTGATCACAAAAATCCCAAGCCTTGTTCCCTCAGTCCTGCTTTGAGATGGGAAACAGGAAAGATTCAGATTCTTTTCCCTCACTCCTACCGTCAGCAGGATATAACGTGCGCCACAGCTTGGTGATTTTCAAAGAAGTGTTTTCACAAGTCCAGGACTTTCTACTGCAGTGACAGACAAAGCAGAATCTCACGAGTTACAGTTCCATAATCTCCTGGAGATCCCCTGTGCTTGTTACCCGTGCAGTTTACTCATTGCTGTACAGGGAAGAGGACCAGCGCCACTGCTGTTCATCAGATTCAGATGATGTCTGCCAGCTACAGTTTAAGTTATATAGAAATGCACGTTCTGCCCCGCGTAATAGCCTTCAGCACTCCACAAAAGCATGAACTGTAGGGGCCTAAACTGACAGAATGCTTAAAACAGCTGAGTTAAATCCATGCTTCCTTAAACATCTGTGATTAAGCTGGGTCAGCGCAAAGAACTCCAGTCAGAACTCTGGAGTGAAGGGCTATAAACTTTTGAGCCGGTTATTAACACCGGCCACGGCCATCCATCAGGGGTGACGGATAACACGGCTCTCGGCCTTCAGCACAGTAAAGGCAGAAAAACTGCTTGTATTTATTAACTCCGCGGGAATTTGCATGCACGTGGTGAGTCTTTAATCTCAGGTTTTCTGAGCAAAGTGAAACAACACATCGCCTGCCCTTACAGCTTTGGCTACAGCACCAGAGTAAAAACAAGTACACCTCTCCTAGAGGTGCAGCTACTCCAGGCTGATGACTCAGCCCCCGTATTTCAACAGTTCTGTTTTACACTTCCTCTAGCTCCTCTGAGCATCTTCTCACAGCCCTGCCTCGCTGCCAAGACATTCTGTGTAGCTATCTGTATTGGGCTTTTTGCTGGTGAAGACAGGTTGTTCTCTCCTGGAACAGGATGTCCTCTAATCCTGTGATATAATCCCTTTTGTTTTGGAACCAAACCACGTTAATGCACAAATATACACATACTTTCTCTTGCTTTCTTCCTCTCCAGATTTTAACAAGTGTCCAAGGAGATGATTACTTATTTAGCACTGTACAGAAGTAGTTTGTAAAACACACCTGTTGAGTTTTCTGCAAAGTGACACGGTGTTCGTGCTGAAAAATGTACACAGCCTGCACCTTACCTTTACCTTTGTCCGCACTACTCGCACTGGATGGCAGTCATGTCTACCGCTAGCAGACTTCACTCAGAATTCCTCCCAAAGTCTTTCTGGAGGAAGCTGCAGCTGTGAAACCTGCCTCCCCCTCCACGCCTTACCTCAGGAAATGGACAAGTGGCAGCTTGGGAAGCATCCAAAGCAGAATGATGCAACTGAACAGGGGAACTCTGACTACCTTTTGGAACTGCAATCAGTAACCAGATTTGAGGTTGACTTGCTCCAAGTAATAGCCAGGCAGTAGGGATTAAAAAAGCTTAAAATGGGAACTCCTCAGAGAATGCTGTTACTTGAGTTTGTTTGTATTAGAAACACCTCCAATAGATCAGTTACTTTTTATATCGCATTATCTCTACACTACTTTAATACTTTGACTTCTACTCAATTATTTAGCAGACCAGGTATGGAAAAATTAGTTTCCATCCGTGTGCAAAGGTCAAGATGAGGTGTATAGTTTGCTGATTCAGGAACAGATAAAACAAGAGGCTACTCCAGTTAAAACCAGTCAGCGCAGCTTCGCACTAGTATCCTTCCCCTCCCGTGGAATGTAATTTGTAAGTCAGGGTAGTGCTCTGCTGAAACTCCACAGGGCTCTCCCTCAATCAGCTGCCTACCTCAGTTAATTGTCTTTTCTCAGCTGAAATGTAGTCAGAAACATGGCAAAGATCTACGAAATGACAGCTACTACTGTGAGGTGACCAGGGAATAATGAATCTTCTCCCCAAACAGGAAACACAGGGGCACCCACTGAAACTAACGAGTGACGATGTGTTTAGAACAGGTAAGTTAACTGTGTTGTGGAAAGCAGCAGTATCTCTTATGGAACAGAATCCATCTACCTGCTTCAAACAGAAATCAAGTCAAAATCACAAAGGACAGGCCCACTGGTAATGCCAAAATAATCCTATGCAATCTCCAGCTCAAGAAATTGGTAGGATAGAGGTTGGCTAAAGGATGACTGCAAACCCTGTCAGCTGCTTTGCCTTTTTATCAAAACCTAAGGTTGCAATGAGACTGGTTTGGACTAAGTGTCACACTCAGTGTCGTCGCAGGGAGGCACCTGCAAGATTCACCACAAAGATCCCTCATGAATCTCATTTTCCCCCACAGCAGACAAGAGAAAGGTTAAAATATCAGGCAGTGTTCCTAGGAAGATCTAGTGACATAGCCCAAATAAAAGCACCTTATTTCACACGCTGGCACTAATTACTCCTGCAGGATGGCCCCAGCACGACACCTGCAGTATCTATACTCAGGGTGTAACATCTGAGGTTAGTCTTTAGTCTACTAGGATTTTTTTTTTTTAAATCTTTTCAATTCACCACCAGTTTTTTTCTTTCCTTATGAGTAGGCACAGTGGTATAGCTCATAAGAAACTACTATGAAGTGAATTTAATATAAAATCAAATATTTTAATGAAATTAGGGAGCATGAGTGTGACAGCTCAGATATACCACTAGAACTGATACTACTGGGCTGTGGGTTTTTTTTTCACTATTTTTAAAATGCTGTTCTTCAACAAGCATGCAGATTGACAAACTACTAATTCTTCAGAGTGTCAAAGATCCTGAGTAAAGAATTTCAAACCACTTAAAATGTATATATAGGAAATGTCTTATGAGCTGGTGGCCCGCACACAGCATTGCACAGATAAAAAATATACTACTCTCAATACACAGAGCTAAATACTTTCACATTTATCAGAATTTTCTACACAAGTCTTTTGATAGAGTTCAAGTTTTGAATTTTCTGTATATATCTTCCACCTGTATTAAACAAATGCTTATTTACATTGTGGGTAAAGTGTAAAGGCTAGTAAGGCCGTACTCCCATACTGTACTGTAACACTGCAAAATATATATACACATATATAACCTAATATAGGCATCGGTTCTAAAAAAGTCACCTTACGTTTGTACAACATCATTGAGTCAGTATGAAAAGACAGCTTTGTTAGCACCAAGCCACTCCAATGGTTTTTACGAACAGTCTCGAGCCTTCCAGCTGCACAGGGAAGGACCCTTCAGCACAGTACTCCCACTGCTACCGAGTCAGGGAGGTCCTGCCGCACAACTGGAAGGCCCAAGCACCGCACTATGGTAGGTAAATTACTAAAGAGCAGGCAGAGAGCATCCAGAGACAAGCTCTGCAGTGTTTTTAGGTGACGCGCCAGCAGAACGGTCACCGAGACAATTATCAGAGTCCTTTGTATCATTCTGTCTCGTTCGCATCTTTCCTTTGGATTCACGATAGTAAGTACAGAGTTACCAGCAGAACAGACGTTACTGAAGCCACGTGGTTTACAAGCCAGGTTAACCCTATGCTGCAAAGGCCAAATGGAGAAGAGCTCCACAGCTTAAATTCCAAAGGAAAGACCTTTCTCTACTGCTCATCGCCTATGCCTGCTGTGCCCAGGATGGTCGCGGTCATAGCGATGGCTTGCTCGCTCGTAGGAGCGCGAACGCTCATGCCTGTGATTTCTGTAGTAGTGACTCTTCTTCTTGTACTTCCCTGAATGATCAGAGCGCTCCCGGGACCGGCTCCTGGAACGCGACGAGCTCCTGCTGCGCGATTTCCGTGGTTTGTGCGCCGAGTATTTATAGTCTTTTGATTTCTTGTAACTTCGCATCTTGGAACCTTTGTAACTAGAACTGTGGTTGAACTGTCTCGGGGGAGAGTCACTGCGGCTCCTTGAACGGCTATGGGACTTCGAGCCACTTGACGTGGAATAACTTTCACTTTTCCTGTGGGAAGAAAGAACAGGAAAGAACGCATATGATTTCTCAAGTAGAACTACTCCACATTAGCTCCTAAATGTAGCTACAATACATCCACACACCCTAAGTACCGTACAGACAGATGCTTCTCACGGTAGGCCTGCACAGTTTGAGGCCAGACACTTGATTCTGTATCCCATGAAAACCAACCGCGTGCCCCAGACTCAATCCCTCTGGTCACAGTTTAAGTATTGGCTGTTAGAAACCCATATCCGTTTGGAACACAGCAGTCGTGACACAGTTTTAGATTTCTCCCTCGCTGCTTTGAAAAAATGCATGAATATCCAACTTCTAGATTTAAAGTGCTGCCAACCAACCAAAGATAAAGCTACTTCCCCTGTTTCAGTTACAAAGCTATTACCAAACCGCACAAGACTGGAGCCGATACCTACTCCTCCACTGCCTCTTAAATTTCCCCTCTATGGGAATCACGGTTATATTTTAGTAATAACAACTTCCTAAAGGTTGTAGACAAATCCCCAGCTTTAAATAAATAAGCAAACAAACCAAGCTAACCCTGCCGCTTGGGCCATACATCACCAATTAAACAGACTGAAATAAGCAAACATCCTGATGGAGCTCTGCCAAGTAGACTTAGAAGCTGTACGCGTGACAAGGTCAGACACTGCAACTCCCCAGCTCTGTAAGCCAAGACGATGCAATTCACAATCAGCCCTAACGTTCCCGGAGTAGTAAATACCGGTTTATTATGTCACAGCCTCTTGGGGAAGAACTACCCAGCTCACTCCCTGAAAACACCTTTTACCACTTCAGCATAGTAGCACGGGAGGTTCTCTATGAGCACGCCCTCCTTTTACAGGAGTCCATACCTGTGCTTAGGAGATGCAGATCTGGATGGTGATCTTGAGTAACTTTGATCTCGACTTCCACTTCGACTTCTGCTTTCTCTTCCTTTCTGAATGCTGCAGGAAACAAAAAACACAGTAAAAGTTTCGTTTAAAATAATAATGGGAAAAAATGAACTTTTTTTTTGTTACAAAAGCCTTACCCATTCACTGGACTATTTGAACCCGTTCTTTTTGTTCCCTCTGTTTTCCTTTTAGCATTCTTCATTGCCTGAACAGGTAGCGGCGAGGGTTTATTTCCTTTAACCTCTTTTGGAGACTCTAGAAAAAGAAGCCTTTGTTACCTTATTTTTGAAAGTTTGGGTACTAACTGAAAGAGGGTAAGGACTGGAGCCTTCCCCCACCCTGCTTCATTTTCTTTGTAATAACCTTTATTGCATAGATGTTGGGTACAAGTGCACACACGAATGCACACACAAGCGCCCACAAGAAGCAGATCTGAAGAACTTCAAAGAAGGCAGAATTTAATCTGAAACACTTCTGCCAAAATACTATTGAGACATTACTGCCAAGGTAATGCCAAGGAGTTAACTGCAAGAGCAGCATGCTGCTCACAAAGCCACTCCATTACGGCAGAAGAGTAATTCCTTTCTCTTGCTAATTATTCCCTTTTTTTAAGGGCAAACTGAGGATGCAGACTGGAAACCTTAGACAAAGCATGCAGGAAAAGTATTCCACACCTCTTGCCCAGAAATACTACTTTTGCCAGAGTTCCTAATCATAGGCATGCTCTAATATTTCGTTAGCACAACAAGCCAACTGCAAGTATTTAAGTTTATTGCCAAAACCACATTGGAGCAAGTCTCTCTACTGTGTAAGTTTAAGCTAGCTTCATACTAACTTGATTTTAGCCTTTACCTATCTCAAGAATTTGTAAGTTACAATGCTATTCAAGATCTGCCATTGGAGTAATTGATAGAAACCTGCTGAAAAAACCAAACAACTACGTATTTATCCCCGAAGTATAAATACACATACGAGATGAGAAAGTATTCCAACAGCTCATCCACAACTTACCATTTTTTGGTGCAGGGGAAAACCCTGACGGGTTATCCAAATTTGGGGCTCCTTCAGGGAGAAGACCTTTAGCTTGAGCTTTTGCCTCTTCAATTGCCAGCTTCTTCTTTTCCACTTTACTTTCCAGATCAGACAAATCAACCTGTAAGGACAGGAGCCTGCTTAGGACAAAACCCAGTAAATCAGACTTTCTGCTTACTCACAGGAAGGAGTGTGGGTGGGGAACAGATGCAAAGACACCCAGATCCTGTGACCAGTATCTTGTTCCACTAACACACTAAGCATGCACACACTAAGCTTGCAGGTAATTTTAAACTTAAGATTTTCTAACTCATGTTTCAAGCAGCAGTCTCTACTGAAGGTTCATATATGAAGAAAAACAAACCTTTTTCCTAGTATAGAGCTGCAAGATTTTTAAGCAGATTTCTTGAATCTCTTCCTCTGTTGTTCCAAAGAGTAAAAACCAGTGTGGACGATTAGGAAGTGGAATCTGAAAGGGATGGGAAGAAATATTCAGGCTTCACTGCTTCTATTAGAAGAGCTAACGAACTTGAAGTTAATAGAACTGTACACTCACCTCCAATGTTCTAGCTGCAAGGTAAATACATGCACAGGCAATGCTTTCTGGCTGAAATCTTACAAAGACATCTGTTCTCAGGCTATCATTCATGTAATTCCTGAAAGACAGGATATCAACAGAGTTGCAGGGCACAACAGTCTCCCTCCCGCCCACCCCCCTTTTTTTCCCCAATAAGACTTCTAGAAGTACTATTTCTTTCTGCATTCAGTTACTAGACTTCAACAATACACTCCTGTAAATCTGAAGAAAAGCTGAATTCTTTTACTAAAAAAATCCCTCAAGGGAAGGGAAGTGTGATAGGAATTAAGTCTGACTGACTGGCTGGCTGGCTGCTGAAAATTCAGCTGTGAGAAGAGAACCAATTTTAACTTCACTTTTCCCTCTGGATCTCGACTGGCTTGCGCTCATGCACTAGCCAAGTATTTTCATCAAGACAACATACAATATAATCTGGAGTACTCAGTTATAGACTTTTAGGTTCACATGTTTCTCTGCAATGTCTGAACTCAGATGGTTTGCTGAAAGCAGCAGCTCCTGTGGTAGTCCTCCCATGAAAATATGGTCCGCTTCAGCACACGCCAGCTACCGCTGGAGATTTACAGGATCCGTTTTCCTTTGGAAGCATTACTTTCCGTCCAGAACAGAATTCTTTCCGATGCAAAAAGCAGACATAGAAGAAATCAGGGTGTTTGGAAACATCAGTTCGGGAGAATACTCAGTATTCAGGCAGATCTCTTCTTTGGCATATGAAATACGGTTTCCAAATTGTCCCGTTTCAACAAGGTTGCTTAAAATGAATATTCACAGAATGAGAAAACTGTAAAATATCGCATATAATATTCCAGTCAGTACACTTGAAAATTATTCTTCTAAAGTCTTAAATACACAACGTAACTTCCTCTGAATCTGTCAGCTGAAGTGCTTAAAAAGATCTAGATTTTTGAGCACATGTCAAGCAAAGTATCAGATGGAGAAAAGCTAAAATCAGAAAACAAAGTCCTCAATATAATAAGCTTTCCAAAAGCAGTAATTGTTCATGCGGGTACCCAGTATACAAGGATTCACTATGCCCCAAGACATCCAAAACAGAGACCACAGTCTAGACACTTGTATCCAGTTTACACAGGACAGCAAAAAAGAACTTGAAGCTTTTGAGCACTGAACTCCAACCCAGACATCTTATATTCTTGCTTATACAAAGAGCAACTGCTGCCCCGGAGAAGCAGGGCTAAACATGAGCTCATCTTTCTGGAAGAAAAGAACTTTAAAACCTAGTAATTTTGCTCCCTCTTCACTCCTCCAGAAGACAGAACAAACATTTTGGCAACTAATATATGAATAGAAAAGTGGTACTTCAAACATTTGAAAGTCACCCATCCTTTTCCTAACTTCCCAAGTTGAAAAACATGACTGCTTCCAAGCTTGGCTTCTGTATGCTTTCCCTGTGGGCTCAGAATCAGACACGTGAGGAAATGAATCCTTGTCACAGTATTTTAAGGAAAAGGTAATGTTATTAAAATGTGTACTTCAAAAAAAAAAAAAACAATTGCACTGGATATCCACCCATTTTTAAGTACTGGGAGCTACAAGCATCAGTACATGAATGTTATTTTTACATCTGAAACGTTTCTCACATGAAGTAATTTCTTCCTTCCTCCTCACCTACTCCTTCCTTTCATAAGGAGCAGAAAACCGGTAATGAGCAGTACGTAACTCACATCTGAGTACTTGAGAGGATATCTCAAGTTGAACGGACCCACATGCAATGGGACTAGGAATACTGGTAGCAGAAAGTTATTTTTAAGTCCTAAATCAGTATTACATAGTATTTTTTATCTGATTTACAAATGGAAACTTAGATTTTTTTTCTGTTAATTCATCACTTTACGACTTAAATCCCACCTTCATTTGCTTTATCGTCTAAGAACGCAACTTTAATAATAGTTATAAAAATTTAACATTAAAAACCATTCAGAATATTAACAACCAAGTTATGAAATATACAACAGTCAAAAAGCACAACGAAAATAAATAAGTTGAAAAGTATAAGCACAAGAAGTAGTTGGCCAGTTACTATACTATCGTGTATATACCACCTGTCTAGAGTGAGCCTTCTCTTTGGAGAGCCTGCTTTGGTTTGACTGAAGACGGCAGCTATCCCTGCACCATAGCGCTTGGGCAGCAGAGGAGAAGTCTTAGTCACTTACCCTCAGAGGCTACCCTTTGATTAAAAGAGTACAGAAAAGAAAAGTCAAAACTGGTTCTCTACACACAGGTCACAGTACCAGACAGTTCAGTCAGCAGAAATATGATCTTTGGATTCACTCAAGATTTTTAAACCACGGTACTGTTAAAAAGCATTCTTGTTTAAAAGCGTTATCTATGTATGTTTAAGACCGGGACTTTTACATAAACTTCCCAAACCCAAGCAAATCTTTATTGTAATGAGAGCAACAAGGCAGAGGACATTCCTTGGCAAACATGAGAACAATGAGTTTATCCAGTCTTAGAAGCTGATACCTTGCTTTATCCATACGGATAAGAGAAATTTATCTGTGCTGAGAGGTTTTGACACACCTGTAATCAAGCTCAAGCGCCGGGAAAGGCCATTTCCCAGCACTGATAACAGACTTTACCTACACAGTTTTCTCCAAAGAACAAAAAAAGCAAACAAAAAAACCCAAGAAAACCAGAAAACCATAAACTAACCAACGTTTTCCCTTCAGCTGAAAGGTGAAAGCAGAGAGGAGGGAAGTGAGAAGTCAGGGCGGAAAGCTACCTTACCATTAAAACAGTGCCTCAAACTTAAGAGGACGATCAACATTTGGGTAGTAGTTTGGGGCACTCCAAGAAACACTGGAGCTGTCTGGTGTGGCCCACAATCACTTCTGAGCACTGTTGCCCAGAGTGCCTCAAGTGACATATTTCTGCTACTGCCCCTGCTGGTCTCTTAGAACAAAGAAAATCAACTTACCATGAAGTCTGGACCAGGTGTTGGTTACGTTCACATTCTAATACCTGAAGGTACATAACGATTATCTGGAAGATATGGGTTATTGCGTTATTAACGAGAATCTTGAGAGCCACCTATATATTTCAGAGGGACATCCACGAGGCATCCGCTATTTTCTTTCAAGCTCTAAGACACTCCACAAGTGTCTGCAGCATCTCCGGTGTTCACCCACACAACTTTTGCTCTCCAATGCAAAAGTTGCCATGAGTTGACACACGACCAGATCTGACCTTCCTAGTTCTCCGTCTTCTGAGCTCAGTCATCATGCTATTCATCTAGAAGTCTCGTCTTCAACTGTTTTCAAGCTAGATATGTTCTCCTATACAATTCATGACTCCTTTTTAACTGTAACTTGGGAAAAATACAGCTAGCTGTAATAGGTAGCAATTGAAGCGTATCAGCGTTTGCAGAGAACGAACAGAGCTTGTGTGTTTTGTGTCACTGTTTGTTCAGGTCTAGGTTTTCCTTAGGTTTGAAAGGAAAACAACAGGATGCAGGCTAACAGATACAAACGTATACCAATCAAAGTGCAACTGCCCTCCGGGGTTACTGGCATTTCTGAAAATCAAGTAGGCTCACAAAAAGTGAAGACAATAGTAGCTTTTAGGGGGAAAAAAATACAAGTTCTGCTGCTTCTGAGTAGAAAGTTCTTTTACCATCCTTATCAGCTGGTACAAAAAAGCTATAATGGAAATACTGATGGCACTAGCGTAAGAACTTATATGCTTGCAGTGGTTATGTCTTTGAAGTATCATCTCAGTCTGGCATATGACATTTAAATAGAGAATCATTGTTTCTTTTCAAGTCAAGCCCTTCACGCTTGACTGTACTTTTTAGAAGAAACACTGCTAACTAGCTCACGTGGGCTAAGAACCTCATCATGTTTCCGCAGAAATTGATCAGGACACAGTACTTCTCTGATGATATCGTAACCCTAGATCACCAAATTCCTTTCTGTATAAGATTCCACGTTTATGTAGCTCTGATGTTAGAAAACTTCAACTATGCATATAAATAGGTTTTGTTCTAAACGCAGAGTGTCCAAGTATCTTGGACTTGAAGGAATACTTAACATCTGCATCCACCTCCAGTCGTCATTCAGCAGTGACACAAGACCAACTAGTAAGAATCTCTTAAATGAGAAAAAAGACATCATAAGAAGCTAGCTTTACGGAATTAACTAGCGTTATCATGTACAAACCAAACAGCTTCCTTGCAGTTAAGCGGTCTGCTCAAAGCATTTATACTATAATAAACACTGATTACAAAGTTAACTTATACAGTACAAACCTTATGAGGATGCTTGACGTGAACACAAAATCCCAACTCCTTTAAAACTCTTCTTTCAGCCTTAATGATTTGGTTTTTCAAGTTCACATACTCTTGATCCAGTATTAGAGGTACAGGTTTTCTGCAAAACAATTTCAAATTCCAAAGGCGAACTTAACATCAAGGGGTACTTATATGTAGCTTAAGCCATGTCCATATAGAAATAAAGGACACCGCTGCTATTCATAACATCAAAAACCTTTACTTAAAGTTTGTCAACTCACTTTTTTCCTTAATGAGATCTTTTCAAGATGTTCCCTGATTAATTAAACAGGGAACGATGCAAGTATCAGCCCATGAAGTTTAGTAATTAAAATACAAAGCAAGAACTTCAGATTACTTCAGAGTCTAAACCTACTTTTTTTCTCGCAGATGTCGAAGACGATGAAACACGTTAATTACATCCCTTATGCGTCGTGGTGCTTCTTCGATTTTGGATGCCAGGTGAACACAGGCCATTGACACATGCTGAAACATAAGTATTGCAAGACACTGATGTTTTGCTCAAATCTGGAACTGATCGCCTCCAACAGCTTAGGGAGGGATAACAAGAGAAAATGGTGGCAAAAACAGGAAATGCTAAAAACTTGACAAAATCAGTACTATGTAGCTCTGTAAAATCATGGCAATCAGTAAGTCAGATCTACAGATGCAAATGCTGATCACATCTAGGTTGACAACTAGGCAAAACTGATCAAAGATCAAACCACAGTTTAGTATTACATATCTTAGTATTTCCTTACCTCCATGGAATGCTTCACAAAAGACTTGGTGTAAAAAAAACGTTGAAATAGCACCTGTCCTGTAGCCATTGCCACCTAAAAAGGAAACAATCAAAACATGTATTAATAAAGTAATCTGTAGGTCTAGAAAAAAAAATTAGATTTCAACAGGTTTAAGACCAAGAAAACTACTTAAGCTGTATTTAAATTCGGAATTAAGTTCAGCAGTACCTAAAGAAAAGCAGCATTACTATTTTAATAATGAACAGAGTTGTCTGAAATGGTATCAACACCGCAAATCCTACCTTTGGATAAAACGCATGCGTTAAATTGTAAGGACCCAGAACGTTAGACCTAGTAAAATCCGAAGTTGTGATATGAACCCAGAAAAATACTTTTTTGGTGTGGGGAGGAAGTTAAACCGGATTACGGTTTTGTTACGTTAATATCACAATTTGAGCACCCGAGACTCCGGCAGCGAGGAGACAAAGTTTCCCACGGAGGTAACGAGGAGCCTGCCCACGAGGAAATCTCCCCGGCCCACAAAACCTCACGGCGCTCCCTCCCTCCGCACCTTTCCGAGTAGCCCTCCTTCCCCACAGCCCGGCCCTAACAAAGCGCCGCGGGGCGGCGGCGGGGCGCTGCCCTCAGCCGCTTCCTGCCGCCCGGGGAAGGCCGCAGGCCCCGCGGGGAGGCTCAGAGCCGCCGGGGCCGGGCGGTGGGCCACGGGGGGGGGGCTGAGAGAAAGCCGGCGAGAGGCAGCAGCGCCCCCCGGTGCGAGGCCTACAACCCCCCGGTGCGAGGCCTGTCCCCCGGTGCGAGGCCTGAGGGCGGCAGGGAGCAGGCCGCGGCCCGGGGCCTACCTGCGGGAGGCGGAGCAGGATGCCGGCCGCCTGGATGAGCTCGCAGCCGGTGACCCGCAGCTCGGTCTCCGTGTCGGGGTCGAGCCCGCTGCTCATGGACGGCGTGAAGCGCAGCGTGTGCTCGGGCAGCAGGCAGTTCTCCAGGGTGATCAGCACCCCCGAGTACAGCCGGTCGCCGATCAGCACCGCGCCGGGGCCCGGCACCGGGGGGCCGCCTGGCCCCGCTTGAGGGGCTCCCCCCGCCGCCACACCGACCGCCTGAGGCCCCGCCGGGCCGCCGCTGCCGCCCACCGCCGCCACAGCCGCTGCGCTGCCAGCCCCCGCCGCCATTTTGTGGTGCCGCCGCCTCGCCCGGCTCCGCGCTCCCTCACACACACACGCGCAAGCCCCGCCTTCTTTCCCCCGCCGGCCGCCTGCTATTGGCGGAGGGCTGCGAAACGCCGCGCGGCGATTGGCTGCGCCGCCTGTCCGTCTGGCGCCGCCGTGGGCTGAGGGGAGCGGCGTGACGCAGCGGTTGGGAATTTGAACGGGGAGGAACGGGCGGAAGTGGCGGGCGGCGGCTTCAGGGCAGCCCGGGCCTAGGCCTCGGCCTCAGTCCAGGCCCCCAGGGGCTGCTTGGGTCGTGGGGGCGGCTGGTAGCGCCCTCGCCCATCCCAAAACCTTTAGGAGCACCGGGCCGCTGGCCCCCAGCGCTGTGGGCACCCAAATCTGCCCAAGCAGGGCTGTGGGGTGTTGTTTCCCTCCCCTCCCAGCGCAACGCCCAGAGTCACCACTCAAATGGTGCTTCCAATAGCAGTTAGAAAAAAAAAAACACAAAACACCTTTATTAAGTTCTTCATGGAACAGAAAGTATGTGCACGCTATACATATTTTAACATTGGAACTGCAACAGGCTTGCCTCACCGCTGCTAAGGTTGAGCTGCGAATTTTAACTCAATGTGTTTCACTTGTAGCGATGTATTTTAACACATTTCACTTCTAACAAAATTTTGGAAAAAAAAAGTCATTCGCGCACAAACTTCACACCCTGACCCAACCCTTCTTCCCTGCTGTAAGCATCATCTTTGGAGGATTTTGTTCCACAGCTCTGACCTTAGCTGCAGACAGTGAGCAAGCTTACCCTGTCAGACAAGTTCCTGTTTATTACACATATCTGCAGACTCTTCGTGTCAATAATGGTGTACGATACGTGAAAATATCCCCTCTGGTTCCTTTCCATCTCCGAGGGCAGCAAGGAAGCCTTCTTGTCGCCTCCTCTGGGCTAAGGCAGCTAGGGACTTGAATGTCTTTGGCTCATAGATAGCCAAATCAGCAAGCATTTTCCTGTTCAGCTCCACCTGGGACTAAATGCAAGAATTGTTGGTTAAGTACTCTAATTTTTAGGAACGATACTCCAATGCCTAGTTAAGGTTTTAAGGCAAATTATCTTTTTTTTTCTGTATTGTACAATTTTTGCATGACTAGAGAACTGTCAGACATGCCTATTCATTCATCGGTGTCTCAGTAAGCCACTACGTACAGTTTGTTTACTGCGTTTCTCAAAGTGTTTCCCATACAAACCAAGAACTCAAGAAGAATCTCTTATATTCTAAGCAGGAGGTATTATATAAAAGTTTGTTTCTTTTGGATCTTTTAACAGACTACCTTACAAAAATATCTTGCTCTGAGACAAGAACCAAAGGGATAGGCATCTCCAAAGAAAAATCAGTTAACTTTTAGGCAGTACTTGATTCTCTTGGTTACAACGTGAGAAGATTAAGCAAAAGATTGAGTGTATAAATATCAGTAACTATTACTTTACAGTAAGCATATAAGAAAACTTATACGGTTATTTGAAACACAGGTAAAATGTTTTGAAATATGCTACAAATATATATGTAGTTCCACTTGAAGAAGCAGAAACGCTACCTGTTTGTTATGATCATGGCCAAGAGAAACAAGTTTTAATTTTACAATTACAGTATCAACATAATAAGACCAATTCTCCAGCATGTTAAAAAACAAAGGACTGTGACACCAAATATCTGCATTGTCTACGCTCACTGAAACACAAAGCTGGTAATCAAAAAAGCAGGTTTCCTAGGCTTGCTTTTGCAAATCCAAGTTCTGTACTTTTACATTTATTGAGTGAAGCAGAGGCAGCTCTCACTTAACACCTGCAGTAGCATCAAATGTAAAAGCATTTTGCAAGCCTTTTTCTTAAGAGGAGCCATAAAAATTTTGGGGACAAAGGCAGGTGAGGAGCAATATCCACCACAATAAAAGGGGATTATGCATTTAAGGAAGAGAAACAGGTTTAGGGCAGAATTTAGTTCCTGAATTGAGCAAAACCCCTTTCATAAGCAGAACTTTCATCGCCAGAACTAGGAAGCAGGACAAGGTTGGCAGAAGCTCAGTCTGACAGAAGCCTTTTACCATGCTCTATGCCGGTACTGCCTGCTCAGGTTCCAATCCTTAATGGTTCTAATTCACCATTATTCTTCATCTTAATGGTTCTAATTCACCATTATTCTTCAAAGAGCGGCAATCGGAGGCTGCGTGTTCAGTTCCTTGCAGTTCTTCTCTTACATGGCAACCAGCAACCCTTTGCAATACTTTGTCAGACTACATCTGCTTCACATTTTCAGAGTTTAAACAAGTGAATTTGCCTGATGCTACAGAAGACCACTATCAGACATTTTCTCCAACTTGTTGAAAAGCTGAATCAAAGCAATTATTCAAGCACCACCCTTACCTTAAGCAGATTGCTTATGAAAGCTGGGTATTTCAAACCATGTTCAAGAGAAGCTGCTTCAATCCTAGTGATCCAGAGCTGAAAGAGTAAAAATTCGTATCTTAGATGACAAAATATTCTAGAAGTAAACGTTCTGTCATACTGACCTGCTCACACTTAGTAAATATAACAGATTCAGACCTACAGTTTTCTCAGTGCAAGACACACCTCTATGTACTTCAGCATGTGATCTTTTTCAGACCACAGGGAGACTATTACCTTAAATTCACAGCATTTTTTACCAGCTGGTAAAACATTTTCAGAGAGCCCCCCAGCAAGAAAAATAGCCACATCAGCTCTGCTCTTTTCCCATTTTACTGTTGACATCTAACATCTTGCTCTTTACCGCTCTCAGGAACCTCTTCTTCTCTCTTCTGGCCTTTGTAGACTTCACAAAAGCTCTCCGAACACTTCGTACAGCCAACTTATAGCAGCGGTTCTTCCTTCCACGAAAATGCTGAAGTAAAAACAAGATGTTCTTGTTCAGTTATCTTTGAAGCTGTTAAACCCTTCAGTAATGCTAATATATCCTCGTTTGCACTTCAAAACCTTTCATAACAAAGTTCACAAAATACTTCACAAGCATCAGCTAAGCCTGCAGTCAGCACGTAATGAGAATTTTCTTGTTTTACAGCATGGGAAACTCGAAGCTGAAGAGTTGGAACAGGCTGAAACCTCTCAGTCCAGCAGGAGGGAGACAAACCACACCTCACTTCAGGCTGTGGTCCCAGGTGGAAGGCAACCAATAAAACCATCTTTCAGTGCTTTTTACCAACCCCTAAACTCAGGCATCTATCCTCATTCCTGAGCTGCTCTCTGTTTTGTCTGTACAACCACAGGGATGAGACAGGAGCCTCTGATACGTTTAAAACACTGCAGCTGCCCAAACAGAAAGTGTTACAGAAGAGGTTTACAGGAGCTGCTACCACTGACACCTATCCATCATAACAGAAGGCAGCCAGTGCTGCACAGTTAGAGAGGTCACAAGTATTGCTGCTGTGGGCAGCTTGGCCGCAAGACCGAGATACTGTCGCTTAATTCAGCATTTTCCATCTCAATTCTGCAGCACGACGGACCTCCCCCCAGGATGCCGTCGGCCTGCCCTTGAAAAGGGCTCTGCCCCAGCCTAGGTTGCAACTTCTGTTCAAAACACGTTGCGAAGCAGCGTGCGTAAGATTCACTTGGAATGCTGAGGGGGGAAATCTGTTCTCTGCTTGCTGTTCCCTCACCCAATTAAAACCGAACTAAAAAAACGAAACCACCCCGCAGCTCCTGCGGCTTTTCCCCCCCGCCGGTACTCCGTATCACGGCAGAGCCACCGAGCACGCTGCCGTCCTCGGGCTTTAACGAAGCACAAACGCAGGGGAAAGGCTAAATTCCCATCAGCCGAGGCCCCCCAGGCCAGGAGAGCCGCAGGGCAGCGGGGCACAGCCCGGCACTCACCCTCGCATACTTGAGCACCTCCTGCACCCTCCAGAAGCGGTCGCTCAGGCGGCTGCGGAGCCAGCGCGGCGCGCTCAGCAGCACCATGTCCGCCGCCGGGGGCACGGCAGTGCCGCCCCGCTCCGCCTCCCGGGGCGGGCACAAGCGGGCAGGGGGCGGCCCCGGCCGTTACGACAGCTCCCGGCTTCGCTAGGCCGCACCAGGCCGCGCCAGGCCCGGCCTCGCTTCGTCCCCGTGCCCGCTGTCCCCGCAGGGAGAGCGCCTGGGGGACCGAGGACGCGTTGTTTCTTTCCTGTCACCGCGCACGCGGAACGATGGGTTTTGGGGTTTTGGCCTCAGCTGGCTCGTCGTTTGTGGAAAGATGATGAAACAGGCTGGGATTTTGCAGGGTGTGGCTGTGGCGTGGGAGTTAAAATGATTCGGTTTATGCCTAAATTAAATTAATTAATGCATCCCCTTAAATGATCAAAACCAAAAAAGCTTCACTCGTGTTCGTTTAATTCTGTGTTTGCATTCTTAGCCTGTCTCTATCTGCCTGTAGCAATACAACAAGTGTTTTTTACATGAGAGACTGAATTATGATAGCTGCTAATGTTTCTGGTGGGTAATAATACCTTTAACTTTAGAATCATAGAATCACTAAAGTTGGAAAAGCCCTCCAAGTTCATCTGGTCCAACCGTCCGTCCCCTTACCACCACTATCACCCCACTAAACCACGTCCCCAAGCACCACGTCCAACCTTTCCTTGAACACCCCCAGGGACGGTGACTCAACCACCTCCCTGGGCAACCCGTCCCAATGTCTGACCGCTCTGAGAAGAAATGTCTCCTCATTTCCAACCTAAACTTCTCCTGGCACAACTCGAGGCCATTCCCTCAAGTCCTGTCAATAGTTATCTGCGAGAAGAAGCCGACCCCCACCTCCACACAACTTCCTTTCACCAAACTCCTTTCAGAAATGCTGTCATTGTTCCATTTAACAGTAAACATCTACAGCTTTGCTGCCTTCACCAGCAATGCTAAAGCAATGTGAGAAGTCTTCATGCTGTTTTCAGTGACGGGAAGAATTCAGTACCGGGCAGCGTGTCTTAATGTCTTCCTGTGCTTAAGAGATGGTGAGAAGTAAAATGAGAAGTTATGACCCGTGAAAAACCACAAGATGGGGCTGTTGTCATAGACAGTGGAAAGTTATTTCTTAGCAGCAAGAGTCTCTACCATCAGAAAAGATAACGAATGAATTTGGTCATCATTAATCACACCATTTTCAGCATCTCAAAGCAATGATGCTCCTGTTAGAAACTGCTGTGTAACTTATGCCATCATCAAGACATCTTTCCCATTTACGGGAAGGTACTTGTTAGTGATGTGGAAATTTTACAGAATTAGAGGCTTGGGGAATCTTTTTTTTACTAACACTGGGCCTTGTTTGATACAAAGTTAGCTTGGTTATTAGAAGAGTCATTAGAATATGTGTTTTTTTCCAAAGGAAAATCAATTTAAGAACAAAATTTTCAGACCCCCCACAGTTTAAAATGCGTTTTCATTATAGCAAAAATAATTTGGGAGGTTTCACTTGATTTATATTTTATGGCACTTTTCAGACTACTTAAAGAGCTTTTTGTTTGTTTGTTTTGTTTGTTTTTACCACATCACTGTGCCCTTGCTGACAGGCAGTAAAAACCCTTTGTATTTATGAAGGAATAAAAAAAATGGCACAAGGAAAATTACCGTAGCGATGGGGTGTAGCTTGTTAGAACAGCCATTTACTCAGGCTCCTCTGGTGCTCCTCTGCTGCTTGCCGGCAGTTTCTGCTTCCTTCACCTGCTCTGCAGTGAGCTCCACATTGTCCCCAAATGCAAAGGAAATTCAGTCCACAGGTGGTCCTCCTGTCTCTGCTAGGAAAGCAATTCCCTGTGGGGAAAAACCTACAGAACGGCAAGCTGCACGTGGCTGCCAAACCTGCTCCTTGTGGGACTGCAGGACTCTGTGCTACCCCAGCACAACACAGCAGAAGTGATCTGGGGGTGGAATTCGAGTTGCCTGGCACTGAGTTTGGACCTTTCAATGGCTTTAGCCTGAACTTGTTTGTATTTCACATAATATTTGTTGTTCTTGTTTTTCCCTTAGCATGTTTCTTGACCTTTCTCCAGTTAGAGGGCATAACTCATTCTTGAAAAATATCATATATTTAAATCAGGGGCTGTTAGGCAGCCATTCACTATGCTGAGACTGTTCAGAAGCCTTGCTGCCATTTGTCATATTTATTACATCCAATGCCATCTGTTTTCCTGCACAGATTCAGGGCTTTATTAACACTGCGGCTGGCCTGTGCAATAACTGAAAGCAGGATGTATGCCATAGTTATTTCCCTCTGGACGTCTGGGTAGATCTGTGCAGACATTTCACATTTTGCAGCTTGAGAGAGGGCTACTGCCTTGCGTTCCCCCCTAGGAGCCATTCAGGCTGAGAGAGCAGTGAGGAAATGGGTGGAACAAGATGAAAATGGGCTTTTCATACAATGTGAGTGTTTTAAAGGTCGTTTCTCTCTGTATTTCTTTCATCTCTCTCACACACATGACTTCATTATTAAAAAGAGACAGGCTGGCTTGTAGTCTTTAAAAAATGTTGATGATTGATATTGACTCATGGGTCCGAAAAGACACAGAACAGACACAGGATCTGTTCTCAGTCTTGCCACTGGCCTGCTAGGTGACAGAGCGAGCAACTTCCCCTCTCTGTGCCTCTGCACATCTGTAAAAGGAAGAGTCACAATACTGCCCCTTGGCTAATGTACTTGAAAATGCACTGAGCAAAACTTGAATATGCCCGCTAGGTATTATTCTGAGCCTGTGGCAGCACTCCTGCTCCAGATTGTTTGTCTCCCCAGACTTTAAATTATTCATTGCTACCGTGAGCCTTTTGAAGAATGTGAACATGAATTCTCTGTTTATGAAATGTCTTAGCTGTGCCCTACACCGTATATGCTAAGCAGGTTTGCATCCTTTGTGCTTTGCCAGTCTGATTTAGAAATGCTTTCCTAACACAGCTGGGAAATCATTTCAGTCTCTTTGCTCAATGAGAAGTTTGTCCAGCAGTTACCTAGAAGGTTTTCACAGTTTGTTCCCTTTCTCCCAGGAAAGTGGCTGTCCAAACAGAAGTGCTCCTGGGGCTTGCAGTTTTGTCAAAAAAAAAAAAAAAAAAAAAAAAAGAAATTGATCTGTCAACTGAAGTGCTTTTGAAATCAATTTTAAATGTTTGGATTAGTTAGTGCACTTTTCAAAAATATTTCAGTGTTTGACATTCAAAAATGAAAAAGTAGAGGAACATTTTCAGGCTTGGGAGATGGTCTTTCATTGCTTTTTTGACTTACACTTCAGAACCATGGTAAATTAATTTATAATCAGCTTACACAGGTTATTTTCACAGATACTTTCCAGTTTGACAACCAAGGAAAAACATTATTCCATGCAGCGCGCCGTGGTACCCGAGATGTTCTTTAGCACTCCAGTAAGGCGGGTCAACCAAACACAAGAATAATCTTCCAGTGGAAGCAAATAGGATTCCTCACGGCAGTACTCCACAGAGAAATGCAGCTTATGGCAGGGCTCCTTCGGCCCCTCCTGCTCAGCTGAGTGCCCCTGGTTTCTCTCATCTCAGGTGAGATAGCCCTGGTGGTCCAGGCTCCCCTTCATGGCTGGAAAGCAGCCAGCTTGGTGCCCACTGCCCAAAGGGCAGGAACTCCTGTCTGCTTTTCCCCCTTATTTTCCCTACCCTGCTCCTTCCTGGGCAGCTGAGTACAGTGCGGACAGTGCTGGCTTTAATCTAGTGCTACAAATTAATGTTTTCCCTTATTTACCGGTATACCCCTCCGGAATGAAGCAGGCTGCAGGCTGACGGCAGAGCTGTCAGTCTGAGTCTATTTTTAACACTCCTCCCCTCACCTGGCACGTCGGCTTTTATTTTTCCTTCACTGTGAGAGAGCTCAACAGAAGGAATAAATAATAACAAACAAAGCAGATGAAATAAGGTTGATGTCACCTTCAGCGCTAGGGCTGGAGGAAATAAAATGCCTTGAGAAAAGTCTAGCTAAAGGACATGAATGGCTAGAGAAAGCCCTGAGAGCGGGGCTTCCAGAGAGAGCATCCTTTTGGGAATTAGTGCTGGCTTGTGCAAAAAAAAAAATACCCCCTCTTGTTTGTTCTCTGCCATATTTCAGGAAGAAATGACTCTTGTGCCACTTCATAAATAAACAGGATTATATTGGAGAAACTGGCTCCCTCTTTCATTTTTCCCTTTCCAAAACATCTTGAAGAAGCTGGAATTTTGCACAAATAGCAAACTTTTCACCATCTTTGCCAGAGTTTGGCCTGAAAAGACCTTTCCCAGCTCAGAGCAGGCTGGTGAGAGGTCTGCAGCTCAGGTTCTGTCCAGGAGCCCGAGGAGCCAGGTTTGTGCTCATGGATGTTACCGCCCTTGATTCACAGACAATTATCTCTGCAGCAAAGCCATTAATTTTAAGAACTGCGGAAGAGTCGCCTGGCTTTCCAGCTCTCCTAGGCACTTATGCAGATCACTGCTCTGTAATTAGATATTGATATATCTCCACCCACATCTCCACGTGCCTTCCAGCTCCCCGGTCTGGTTCCTCAGAGGTGGCAGACACCAGGCTGTCACGAGGGAAGACTTTCTGTACAACAGACGTTGCAGTAACATTTGTGTTTCCATCAAATTAATCAAACCTTGTCATTAACTCATCTGGCTTGGTTCTTAAAAGGAGACGGGGAGCTGGTGAAGGGACTGAAGAAGAGGAGACCTGTCTTTGCTTCTTGACCATAAGCCAAGTTTCCCGTCCTGCACAGCCCTTTATGAGGGTGTTAGGGCCCTCGGGGCACCAGCAGGGCTTCATGGCCCTGTTAAGGCTCGGCTGAGGCTTGCACCCCACAGCCTCTGCCTGGGGGCCCATTTAAGCTCAGCCCTCTTTCTGAGTGCTGCTGTAGGTCTGTGTGCCCTAGGGGTTAGCTCTGCTCCAGCCAGGCCTGCTCAGGGACCATGCTATCACTTACAGGCTGGCCTCTCAGCTTTACTGGGCTTTGGGGTCTGTCGGTGGTAGGGACAGAACAAAGTGCCCTGCAGCTGTGAGCAGTTTGTGCCCTAAGGAAGGATGCTGCACCTTACTTGTGATCTGCTCCCTGGCACAGACTAGCTGGAGGAATTTTTATTGCTAGATATTCATGAGGCAAATCTCCTGGGACCCTTCTGGATGCTAAAGAGGTTCTACAAGAAGAGCCCTAGCAAAACAATGATGTGGTAAGTGTGAGCAGCTAATAATCTTAATAGCTAGGGGAATTGCATAACCGATGCGGATGGTGTTTAAAATCTGCTCACCTGCTTCAAAAGGCTTCCTTCTTGCTTGTATCACTCATTATACCTTTGAAATCAATATCTGTCTTCCTCACACAGCTCTTCAATCTGCTTGAGTCTTTAAGCCTCTATTTGTTTATTGATTGCATGTGCCAGGCTACAAATGGCCTTGATGTCTTACTGCTTTCAATACGCAGTGCATAAGTGGCGTGTGGCAGTCTCCCAGCCCAGGAAGAGAAGGTGCTTCCAGTATTGGGAGAACTGGGACTGGAAGGCTTCCTGACCATGCCTTCCCTGAGCTCAACCACGGCAAGCCCGGCTGTGTGCCCTTATTACCTGCTGAGCCAGGTGCTTCTGCTCCTGGCTGAATGGCAATACCAGAGCATCCCTCGGGCCCAGACCACCTTTCCCACAGCATTCAGCACAAAAATCTCTGTAAGGGAGACCAAGTCCTCAAAGAGAGGACTACATCTATGTAGTGATTTGCACAATAGAGCTTAACGCTAATTAAAAACAATGCCAGAAATTGGGAACAGTTTAAAGCAGACATGTGATGAGAATATCATATGTGTTTTGCCCCCATCACCTCCTGGTGGCGTGGATTTGGTGGAGGCTGCTGAGCTGTGGGTTGTTTGGGATGCAGCTGCCTGGAATTCAGCCCCTGAGGGCCACCAGCACAAACTTATCACTAGTAGGGCTCTGCTAGTGGGCCACCAGTAACTGCTTCCTGAGCAGGGCTGGCCAGGCCCTTGGAGAACATTGTCGTAGCTTTAGTTTTGCTGTGTATGCCACTACAGCTGGCCAGTGAATAGATAAGGCAGATAAACATACCAAAACACATCAAGGGCTGGGGCATGGACACCGAAATGTACAATTCTTAAAAGCATTTGATGAGGGGAAGCTAACACTTGTCTGCATCATAAAACCGTTTTATATTTAGCGTGTGAACAGTTTCACAATCTTTTCCCGAGGCAGAATTTCTCTAAGTAGCCCCAAATGAAAAACAGGACTCCTGGATTCCTGCCCCGTGCTGTGGATAAGCTGTGCCTTCTGGTAAGACCTATGAACCTTGGTTTCCTCCTGGAAGAAAGTTTTCTTCCTCCTGCAGCGCTGTGGTTGTGCCTAGGTGAATGTACCTAAAAGGCTCTGTAAATGGGGAGCTACCAATGGCCTTCTTAACTAATATTGATCAAATGAGGCAGGTAGAATAATCGATCATTGTGCCTTCAGCACAAGAATATACCAGCGTGTTCTGCAGACAATAGCAGTGGTGACTGCAGACAACAGAAGATTTGAGCTATGCGTTGATTATTACCAGTTAGTGTAAGACTTCAGAGAGAAAGCATAGAGAACAAATCGCAGGCAGAACGATTTCAATGCCAAAAGGGCCATCTTGCCCTGGCAATGCACGGTTTGAGTGTGGTTCCTGGGTGCTGCGTGCTAAATCACTCGCGAGACAGCTGGAAGCGATTGGCTGGCACAGAGCAGCTCCAGCAGCCACGCTGTAAACAGAGCAGCGCTGCGAAGCTCCGAGCCGCCTCCGAGGAAGACACTGCTCGCATTTGAGCGCCTGTGACAACGGGCAGCTGAGAGCACTGAAACAGCACGCTGCTCCATCTTTGCTTCCAGCTCCACACGCTGGGCGAGGACTCCAGCGAGGCGGCGGGGGGAACGGCTCCTGCTCGTTACCATCCCTGGTCGCTTCATTCGGATGAGAGTTGGACAGGAATATTTGGGTGGGTACGGGGTGAGGAGCATGGGAAGGTGATTTGAAGTCAAGGACCTGCCTGAAGGTGCCCGAAGGCTGATATTCCTCACAAACAACCGTGCTCGAAGTTGGAGGAGGAAGCTGAAGGTAGGTGCTCTCTGGGACTGAGCAGCCTATCGAAGCTGAGAGCAACCGCTGGGGACCTCTTGGGATCGCACTCCCAGGAAGAACACCAGAAAAACAGGAGTGCTGTGGATTCAAAGCCTCAGCTGCTGCCAAACTTCCAGCAGATGCATCGTTGAAACAGAAGTCAGGACTGGCAAACAACCCGAAAGGAAAAACTTGCATTGGCCGGGTCCTGGGAGAGCAGGTGGCCAAGAAGCCATCCCTTCCTTCCTCCGTTATGTTCTCTGGCTAAGTGTTCTTCTCCATGTGTGGCAGAGGTACGAAAAGCCTCAGCAAATTGCTTCCCGGGTCGGTGGCCAAAAGCAAATAAACCATTTTGGAAAAGTGTGTGGATTGCTCAGCAACCTTCCTGGAGAATGTCTGACCAGGAGACCGAGGACTTTGGAGCAGAAAGCCTCTTAGACAAGTCTAAGATGATTCCCAGCCTCCCACCGTATGACATGGATGACCAGCTCCTCCCCAGGGAGCCACGGAGCACCTGGTGCTGCTGGGCATGGGCCCTGGCGATAGTCACCATGAACTTCCTAGTCTTCTTCATCAATCTTCTCCTGCTGCTTGTCATCTTCACAGTTGTCTTGCTCCCCACCATTGTGGTGGTTTACTTTGGCTTCCAATGCCACTCTCGGGTAAGTAAGCCTCGTTCCCTTTGGCTGCTAACAGCCACCCCTAAGGCAGGACGACCCACGAGGGTTTTATTTTAGCCTGTGGGGAAGCAGTGGCTTTAAAATCAAGGCTACAGTCCCCGTGCTTTGGCTCAGTTTTTATGTGGGGAGGAGCGTACAGACTTCCATGAGGCTGGTACGTGTATAGGTTGAGCCGAGGAGAATCGGTTTATGGGGGTTCACACAGACCTGCAGGCTCCTGGCTGTGCAGGGGAGCTCGCTCTCCTGCCTGGTGCCCATGACGCAGCCACCATCAGGGCTGGCACATTTGTATAGCATAGTACAGGCTTTGTGGTTTCTGGGCTGCCTGCGAGCAGCTGGCTGGCACCCGTGCTTTCAGTGTCAGTGGGCTAGCACAGAGAGGCTCTTGTGGCAGAGGCGGGGAGGACACTGACATGAGCTGCCTGTGACTGCCTGGGTCCTTGGGGGCAGAGGCAGCATGGGACCCCGGGTCCTGATCCTGTGCCCTGCTCTTAGTGCAGCTGTTTGTGTAAAGTGATCCCAGACCAAGAACCCCAGCATTTCACAAGCCTGCACGAGATAAGAGTATCGTGGTGCAGATGTTTTACAGCAGAAGTAAAGTTTGACCCATCTGAACGCTAGCAGGAATTAGCTTGATTAGGTTTTTTTTTTTTTTAACCTCTCCCTTCTTCAGTATAGGGGGAAATGGAAGCTTGATTGGGTAAAAGAACTCTGTTAGGGTTTGCTACTTTCCATTTAAGTAAGCTCTCTGCAGTGACTGTCCTGTTTGATCTGCCTAACAATTGTAGCACTAATAAAGTCTAGCTGAATCTATAACCCCCTCCGAAGCCAGCCTCATGTTCAGGTGTTCCTGCAGCTCCTCACTTACCCCAGCCTTTGTGTTTCCTTGCTTGGTAAGGGCTCCAGCTGTGGCTGCTCCACGTGTCTGCTGCCCTCTGAATTTCATTATTCCGAGAATACTTATGAATTTCCTCTTCTTAGTATATTTCCATAAATATGTTTGGAATCCTTTGACTAAGTGGATGCAAAGAAGCAGTTTTCCTGTTTTCCTCACTGGCAGTCACTGCTAGGCCAGCTCGGTCTGGTTTCTCTTGCTGATTATCCAGTGTTAGAAGCACTCGCTTACTTTCTGCCTTGGGGAGGGGAAAAAGCAAACCCCGAAGTACCTTCTCCCAAGAGGGAGAATGGGATTAAAGGGTAAGATGCTCTTGGCCTCCCCATTCCACAGAATCTGAACTAAAGGGAAGATATAAAACCTCAAACTGACGTATTTAGCTGAGAAATGCTGAAGGGAGAAAGCTCTCCCCTTCCCTTTAATAAAAATCTGTGCATCCCATCTAATCAGCCAACTCCTCGGGACCTCTGAGCAGATCCCGGCGTGGGTGGTAATGTTTTTCAGCACATGGATCCCTTCCTGCAGTGAGGGCACTGCGTTGTGCTCTTCAGCTGATGTCCAAGAACACGAGCTGTCAGCCCGCCGCTCCCCTGTCTCAGCTCCCTGGCAGAGGGACTGGGCTTTGCTGCTTTCTGATGTCCCTGCTGGTCTGAGAGGTTTGGCTTTTGGTTTTTATAGCCCTGAAATAACGACGGCTCTGAGCTGCTGTTATGGAAAAGCCTCTCCTCATCCTGCAGACTAACAAACAGGGAGACATCTGTCATGGTAATTCCTCTGTCGAGCAGGGCAGACAAGTGCCGCTGCTGCTAGTTGGAGTGAAACATGATTCACAGAGAAATCCCGTACCTCTGGGCCAGGCAATTCCCACTGTAGCTCTGACACCTGAAAAACATTCCTGTAGGATGCAAGCGTGTGATCCCAACAGGGCAATGTGGGAGGCTCTGCAGGGCCTGCGGGCAGGAAAAGTGGTTCAGAGAGGTCCTGACCTCTCCCACCTTTCCCGTGGCCTGAAACTGGTTCTTCAAAGTCATAAATGTGAACTTCAAATTGGACCCAGAATGGGAAAGAGCGTGAGGACTGCCGCACAGAGATAGCCCTCCCAGCTCTGCCCACCCTCACCTTGGAAGACCCCGAGCTCTCCTTTCTGCACACAGTGTTCTCCTTGATGGCTTTGGGCGTTGAGGAGAGGCAAAAAGCTTTTGAGTACAGCAGAGTACATCAGATGTGAAAGCAACTGTGCTGCTGTTAGCTGCGAGGGGTCTTTTAATGCATACTTGTCTTTTAAGGCGAGGTAGAGCAGGAGTACTGCAGGAAGGCTCGACGAGGGCTGCCCTTTGTCTCTGGGCTGCTGCCGTTCTGTGCCTTCCTTGTAGCCGGAGGCTGATTTCTGCACTGCAGAGCCATTAGATGGATTATTTTTTGGAGTGTGATTGTGTTTCTTGTACTGCTGAAAGAATACAGGGGAAAAGAAAAAAAAGGAAAGGAGACTGGAGGAGGTGGGGGTAGCCCAGGGCAGTTGTTAATCCAGAACAAGCGAGTGGCTTGACTTGGTGCTCCTGCTGCCAGGATGGAAGCGGGGCTTTGAACCCGTCAGCCAGGAGCAGCTTCCGTGCAGGGTGCTCTGCAGCAGCACGGGGTGGTCAGGGCCTCCTGGCAGGCCTGGGAGATGCTGGGAGGCTGAAATGAGTACGCTGTGCCCGAAAACAGAGCACAAAGCGGCCTTGGAAGCCTGGGGGGTGGGCTGTGGAGTGACCCATCTGTCTGCAGAATCGAACGTTTCTGCTGCATTTTATTTACTTTGTTATAACTGCCAGCATGCTGTGCCACCCACGGCGGTGTAGCTGCAGGAGGCCTCTTTATTTGGTTTGCAGCTATCAAACGCTAAGCTGTGCTATTAGGGATAACTTAATAAAGATTAACGCTTCCTGCTTGAGGATCGGTGTGCGGTGCTCTTCTCTCACAGAGCTGCTGGAGTAATTGAAAGCCTGACTAAGTGTTGTCAGTCACGGCGTGGCCTGGGCATTGCTGAGCTCAGCTTGCAGCGGGAAGAGGCCTGGCTCGCTGGGAAAGCACTAAAACCCGGGGGTACTTTGGTCACTGCTCCTGTCCACCATGAGATCTGTGATGAACTTTCTCCCTCTTCCTGCAGGTGCTGCACTCCACGGCCCGCTACTGCAAAACCGTCCTGGACGACAACAGCTCTTCTGCCCTCATCATCCTGGGCTTCGTCATCATGTCGCCTCTCATCGTGGTGGCCATGGCCACCTACTGCAGCCTGGCGAGGCGCCTCCGCCTCTTCATGTGCTTCCAGCCCTGGAGCAGGGCTGTGTACAAGGGGGTGAAATGGCGCTGGTACGAGGAGGGAGGCCTGTGTGGCTGTGCCAGGGGCTGGAACACCCAAGTCAAGGCCTGGGTATGAGTCTGCAGCACCTGAGTCCCACCCAGCTCGCCCTTCTCCCTTCCCCGTCCATCCCCACCACCTCCCACATCACCCCCAGGCCTCTGCAGAGCGGTGCCCAGCTGTGGGAGGAAGGGAGAGGTGGTCACAAGCCGGCTCCTACGGCTTCGTCTGTAACCAGGTATAGGATGCTGTGAGGGAGAGACAGGCAATGCAAGCCCTTGATGTTAAAGCCGATATTCGGAAGAATGGGGACTCTGGCCAGCGCCTGTTGTGCTCAGAGCAGCTCAGTGTCCAGCCTTGGCAGCACGCTGTGCCTCACACAGGTCCCAATATCCGTGTATACACTTAGTGAGAGCAGCTGTGGACTCTGTTCCATGCCTCAGAGGTCTCCTTGGGTCCAGCAGCATTGGGGGAAGCATACAGACACGTGGAAGTAGCTGTGGTTTCCCCCAGTGCTGGGCTGCCTGTGTTTCAAACCTCTTGCAAGGGGTCTGCAGGTCGCTGCCTCTGTGGTGGCTGGGATCCACAGCTTTCCGACCCACCACGAGTTCTTCCCCCGCTTACCTGACCCTCCTTCCCACAGTCTGTAGCAGTGCCGTGCTCGTTTTGCCGTGCCTGAGCCAGCTCGCTGGGGTGGCTGCAGATGTTTGTGCTGATCTTTGGGTCTTTCCCCTTTTCCAGCTGCTGACCTGAAGTATGCTTGCCTGGTGGCGGGTACTAACCTGCAAACAGCTCCTTGCCCTTTGTCGTGGTCAGGTTGTTTTGTTCAGGTCAGTGTTAGGGCTCCTGGCAGGACGAGCTGGAGACCCCCAGTGACTACCGGGGGTCTTCCACCCCCAGGCGTGCTGTGATGCTCTCCTCAAACCGCGGTGGGTCTCCGGTTCAGTCAGCGGGGCCGCGTGCTGCTGACCACTGCGAGCTGTCCCCTCTCCCCGCTGCTGTTCCTCTGCCTGCCAGCTCTTGCCAGCGCTATGTGTGAATAAAGATCATGCCAAATCTCCACCGAGGGAGTTTCTGTTCTGTCTCGAAACTGTCTCGAAGCACAGGCTGCACCAGGACTGGGTGCCTGGGGCCTGTTGTAGCAGGCAGGGCCGACAGGAGCACCAGTGTAAATCAGCACATAACTTCTGTATTTGTTTCTGAGGATTGATTTATTTATTTTTTTTAACTTTTTGTAAAGTGCAGAACTTTAGCTCTGTCCTCAATTAGTCAATTGCACAACTTCGTGATGGAAACAAGTCTGAGCTCTGAATCCACAGGAACCTGTGTGCTGTGAGTAGCCGGGCGGCAGTGCTGCGGGGCTGCTTTGCTGGCTCGGCCCGTTCAGCTGAGTCATTCTGCCAGCTTTCATTGCCACTTATCGCCTCCTGAGAGCTGCAGCAAGCCAGAGTCTCAATAAACCACCTCCACAATGCTCCAGGTGTGACAGGTCGGATATAGTTTCATTTACAGTTCAAGTTGTCGCGTAATGCTGCTGTGTGCTGAGGAGCGAACGAGGACGTTCCAGCCCAGCACGAGTGGTCAGAGGAACGCAGAGTTGGCATTCTCCTGCTTTTCCCATTGCTCTAGGACTTTGCAGGGTGGGAGTGCCGACTAAACTGCCTCATTCATGTGTTTTTGTCAACCTCATCTGGAGCTGGAGTCACATCTCGGTAGCACAGCAGGCCTCGTAAGGCGAGCTGTACCTTGAGGGGGTCCTGCCACGGGCAGACAGCATGGAGATGTGCTGTAAGCGGTGCAGAAGCTCTGATGTGAGACAGGATTGACCCTAAATGCCCTGCTGGGAGCACAGAGGCGCCCTTGATGCCCTCTGCCTTGGGGCAGCTGTGCCAGCAGGGGACTGCGCCCGCAGATGCCAAGGGGAAGCTGCTGCACACCAGGGGCTTTGTTCTGGGAGCACCCGGCCAGCGTGGGCTCAGAGCACAGCTCTGCCTGGCACCCTGCTGAAGGACAGTGGGGTTTTCCCATTTTTTCCCCACTGCTGCTCTGATAAGAGGCTACACAGTTCTTAAACCAGGCATTGCGCTCTCCCACCCAGCCTTGCAGCGTGGTGCTTAAGCCATTCGCTGTCCTTCGGCCAGCCTCTCCTCTTCGATGTAAGCATCAGCTTGAGAGCTCTTCCTCCTCGCCTGTGAGTGTGACCCAGCCACGCTGGCAGGACATAAAGAGCCCTTCAAGGCTAAGAAACCTACCCAGAACGGCTTGCTGGAAACGTTAGAAATGAACCAACGTTTGCAGGAGTATTTCATTTCTGCAGCGTGAATCCCCAGGATAAAAAATCGCCCAGAAAAAGCTGAAAGTGCAGCAGGTGTCAAGCAGTTAATTTACCTTGAGCCAAAGCCGGGTATCTTCTGAGTATGAATCACCTGGGACGGCTGCTTTGTGCCAGATTTATGGAAGGTGCGATAGAACCGCGAGCTCTCCTGCAAAGGCGGAGAGCAGGAAATAGGGGAAAAGTGGGGGAAAACACTAATAACCCAATCCCGGCTGAAACAGGGGGAATATATCAGAGATGCTGCCGTGTTTCACCTGGTGATAGAAAACACAGTTCAGATGTGCTCCTCACTGCCTTCGCCATCATCAGAGGAGCTCTTGTAGAGGTGGGCAGGGGAAGGAGAACAGCAACTGGGCTCCAGGAGCCCACCCATGCTGCAACAAAGCTTGTGTCTGCAGGGCTTCAGGGTTCAAATTCCTGCTCGTGACACAAGGGAAAGCTCAGCAATGCTGAGGCTGCTGAAACATCCTGTCTAGGGGGAATCTTTGACTTGGATCCCCCTCCTGGATGTGCTTGGACGGGATCCCGAGCCCCTGCTGTTGTTGCAATGGGTGGTTCATTCTTAGGGGAGGCGCTTGTGGAGTGCAATGGGGGAAGCAGGAAAACGGCAAAATCACAGCTTGATAGCTAACAGAGGGGATGGAAAGTTTAAAAAAAAAAAATAGAAACCATTGTAGTGAGTGGTCTCGTTCTTCACAAACACGTAATGACACCCCAAAGGGTGTTCGCTGGCTGCTGCCGTCAGCTTTCTGTTCTGGGTTACTGGCAGGGTAAGTACCGAGGGACAGCAGAGGAGGGAAATCCTCATTCATGGAAGCTTCCTCCTGGCCGGGAGGTGCTGCTCCAGCTCGGCGGTGCTGAGCAGGTCCCCTCACCTCTCTGCTCCCACGTTCTGGGCCTCAGCATCGCTGTGTGTGAATGTTTATGGAAGCCTTATGTGCAGGGTGCATATGGATTTAATGCGACAAGTGAATGCTAACAGGTTTCCACAAGCGGCAGGAGGAATAGCTTGTCTCACCCCACACAGGTCCTTAATTCCCATTTTGGACCCCCTCTGCACAGAGCGTAAGAGCCAGGGATGAATAAGCCTCAGGCACTCCTGAAATAAAGAACAAATTCCTCTCGTGCAAGCACGCGTCTGGCCCAGCACCACAGAAATCATCGGAGATGCTCCGGGTTTGGGTAAAGGAGAACAGACTTCAGCTCAAAGGAATGCCGAGCTCATGCGGATTGCAGGGAAACGTAGGCCGGTGGGAAGCAGGGGATGAAGAAATGGCTCCTGAATTTGCCGGCTGATGCCGGCCAAGAACCTGGCTGAGGTGCTGAAGCCAGAGGGCTCCTGGTCCCCTGATGCCTTCAGTTCCTGGAGCCCTCAGCTGGGGGCAGTGCAAGTACAAACCGCTTGTCCAGCCGGAGGGACAGCAGAACAATCAGGACTGAAATCAGAAGACTTTTTTGGACAGGGGCGATGTGGTGTTGGGCGGGAGGAGGCCGTGCCAGGGCTGCTCAGGGAGAGCCTGGGGGTGAGCACACTCCGGGCTGTGGCCGCAGAGGGAAGGGGCTGGGGCTCTGCCTTTCCTCTCGGTGGTTCCTCAGCCACCCAGAGCACCCAAGGGAAGCGAATCCCCCGGGAATGGCCACCACTGGCCCCCGGAGGGGCTCAGCAGCTTCCTAGCGGAGCTCCTGGTCCCTTGCCACGAGCCCGTAGCCGCTGCTCTCAGCATCGGCTCCGGCGGATGCGTGCTCCAAGTGCTTCGTTTTTGCTGCGTGACTCCGTAGGCTAACTTGGCAGGGCCTGCGTGGTAACAGGACTCCGCTGACACATGTGCTGGACGGCTTCGCCTGCGCTCCCTCTGTTTGCGTTGCTGACTGCTCAGTGGTAACCCGAGCGTCCTCGGGGAGACGGCCATTGTCCTCCCACACCTCCCTCTCTCACCGAGCTAACCGCTCACCGGCGATCGTTTCCAGCTCTGATCGTTTCCAGCCCTGCTGGGAGACGTGGTTAGAAGGACTGGGAATGATTAAAGCACAAATAACCGGCGGGGGCCTGCTGAGGGCTCCTGCACCCCGCGAGCTGATCCCACTGGTGCCGGCGGTGCAGCGTGGGGCAGCCCTGTCCTGAGCAGTCCCCTGGGGCTCCGTGGGAGCTGCTGTGCAGGTGAGAGGGCTGAGGACGAGCAGGAAAGCAGCAGTTTAACCCAGGTGCCCTGATACTGGTGTCCCCCACCATCAAACCAGCCCCTCGCAGTGACAACAGCCACCCCGGGAGGCTGCGAGCGGCAGGAGGGAGCAGGGGGGCTGCGTGTGTTCGATGTTGTGTTGCCGCTGGGCACGCACAGTGCCACTAAAATACAAGCACTGCTCCGAGGCCATCTGGCAGGCACACATTGCCAAAGGGCTCTTTGCGTAAGAGCTGCGGAAGAATAGGGAAATAAATAAATTATATAGCTCCCAAAATCAATAGTAACGCGGGACGGCTGGGAGGGTTGATGTGGCAGGTGCTGCAGGCTGCTTCCCAGCCCTCTTTGAGGCCGAGAGACTGCAATTTAGGAAAACCTTATCAATCACCACCATCCGTCTCTGCTCAGAGGTCTGCATGGAAAAAAAATAAATAAATAAGCAGAGAAAAGCAGCTGTGTAAGGGCCAGAAAGCGAGATCTCACTTCACAGCTGGCAGACCTGGCAAAGGGAAGTACCTGGGCATCACCACCACAATATTTCTGAAAAGCAAAGCGTTGCTTTGGGGAATCAGCGCCAGCCAATATTGCCCCAAATACCTTGGCTGCTTCCCTCTTGAGGAATCGTGTTAACAGCCCAGCTCCCAAAGTCTGGCCAAGCTGGGGGGCAAGGGGATTATGCACAGACCATGACAAACCCGGAGCACGCGGGACAGCTGGGTAAGGTCAGCGTCTTTATTCCCTCCTGCCTACCCGTTTGTCCTTCCCCCAGCTCGGAGACAACGCGGGCTTGTTCTGCAGTTCTCCAGGCAGTGCCAGTGCGAAGCTTTGGGACAGGGTTGTGCAGGATACACCCAGCTGGAGCAGCCTGTAGATAATTTCGGTTTGCCAAACCGGGGGTGCAGGGAGGGCACGGGGGCTTAATGGTGCTTTATGTCCAGACCGAGAGCCCATGGAGTCATCGAACAGGTGGAAGAGGCACCGCGCACGCTGCCTGGTTTCGGTCCAAGCTCAGCATCGCAATCCCAACCACGCACCTGGGCTCTGACCCTAAAATGTTTGCTCAGGATGTTCCCCGTGTTCAGCAGGACTGAATGCTACCGAGGGGAGCTCCGACCCTCGAAGAGCATCCTGGCTTGGAGCTGCTTCGCCAGCAGGCAGGTATTTCGGGAGCTGTATGGAGTGCCCAGGCAGGCAGCACGCATTTCACAGCGGTGCTGGCTCTGTGCCTCCGTGGCAGCGGGGACGTGGTGCTGAGCAGCGTGGTTATTCCTCCTGCACACCTGAAAGCACGGCTCTGCTCCAGCTCTTCAGCAGCAGGGTTAATAGACCAATAAAGCGCTAAAATTACTCTTTTGTCATCGCTTTTTTATCTGCGTGGCACCACGCAGGAGGCTGCCGAGGTACGTTAGAGCCTTTGGGGAGTGTTGCAATCCCAACAACATGTTCCCGGCTGCTCTGCTGGCTGCGCAGGCTGGCAGCCGGGGGGGTTATTGGTGCCAAGTGACAGGCACAGCTTCCCCGCCCGCACCTCCTCAGCTCTCTCCTGGGGCTGTAAAGGCGTGGGAACCTGCCCAGGGACAAGGCTTGGAGATAACAGGGAAATTACAAGGAGACAGAGCTGGCCCAGCTTGAGAGCTGGCTCCGAGTCCCACGTCTGCAAAAGAAAACACGGGAACTGGGTTGGCTGCAGCGGGTGTCCCTGTGCGAGCCGTCGGGGCTGGGAGGGGATGTTCAGAGCTGCCCAGCAAAGCCCTGAGGACACGAGGCTGTGAGCAGGATGCTCCGAAGGCTGTTGGGGATGCCCCAAGGGCACAGGCTGGCAGGGATCCCTCTTTAATACCTTGAAAAGTGGCTTTTTGTGGCAGGCATTTTGGGAGGGAGAATGGGAAACAGGGCTGTCCTTTTCCTTTCCTTTCCTTTCCTTTCCTTTCCTTTCCTTTCCTTTCCTTTCCTTTCCTTTCCTTTCCTTTCCTTTCCTTTCCTTTCCTTTCCTTTCCTTTCCTTTCCTTTCCTTTCCTTTCCTTTCCTTTCCTTTCCTTTCCTTTCCTTTCCTTTCCTTTCCTTTCCTTTCCTTTCCTTTCCTTTCCTTTCCTTTCCTTTCCTTTCCTTTCCTTTCCTTTCCTTTCCTTTCCTGGCCCTGGAGCCCGGGGCTTTGACCAGCTCTGCTGGCACGAATTATCTCAGAGGGAAGCTGAGAAGCCACGCTCAGGCCGTGTAGGTGCTGGGGATTGCTTTGACGTCCTGTTTCTGGGTCTATTTTACGAGACAGGACATCTCAGCGCGAAGCACTGTGCTCTGCTGGCACAGCAGTGGGCTCGGCCCCGTAAAGGTCGAGCAAACCATGCCGGGAAGCAGCGCTGCCTCGAGCCAGGAGCCCCCGGCGTGCTTTGCCCCCTGAGACCGGGTGGGCAGCCCTCCGAGCTCCACAGCAGACAGGATGTGCAGGGCTGGACCTGGTTCTCAATGGTCTGCGCAAAACACGGGGAGAGATAAGAAGCAAAAGAAAAAAAATAATAATAATAAAAAATAAAAAGCAGGCTTGGATGCAGGAAAAGGTAGTGCTGTCGTGCTGTCTGGTTCACTGCTCTGCCTTCAGCAGCCGCCAGTTTCGGCTGTGCCTGCCTTCATTGTTTCCCAAGCACGCGATAGAGAGCTAAGGAAACCAAGCCCTAGCCCCCAACCAGACGATCAGGAATAAAAATAGCAGCCAGGGGAGCAGACTTCCTCCCAGACACAAGCCTCTTGCCGCTGAAGGCCACGATATCTGCTTTGTTCCTGCCGAGTCCTCCCGACCCCTCCAGCAGCCTGCGCTCACGCGTCCTTGGCTGTCTCGGCACCCGTCGGGATGTGGGGCTGGGATGTCCTCTGCGTTTTGGGCATAGCTGCTGAGCCAGGTACAGGAACGTGTTTGCACCTGCAGGTGAGGAGATAGATGGAGGGAGAGAGATTCCCGCAGCATAACTCACTCTTGTGGGAATGTTTTTGGTAGGACCCTTCTCTTTATCAGTACAAATCCGGTGCCTGGCCTGCCGCAATGTTTTTGTGCACGTGTGAGGAGCAAAAGATACCGTGGGGGTTGCATCATGCAGGGACGTTTGGTGATTGAAGACTTTGTTACTGTGTTCTGGGGGGAAGATTTCCCTAAATACGTTTGTCTGGGTTTTATTTTTTACCTGGAGGATGTGCCTTGATGGTTTCCCTTTTGCCAGCCGGCACATGCAAGCTCATACCGGGAGCTGGCTGGATGTGCGCCAGGCATTACCCAAGCACCGTGTGTCTGGGCCTGCTTGGAGCACAGCACCATCGGGGTGAAGGTGCTGAGCTCGCCCTGTCACGGCACCATGCTGCCCCAGCTCGGTGCTTCCTTCACGGCGCTGCGTGACCTTGGAAAACAGACGTGGGCTGGGAGGTTTTCTTGCAGGCACCCTGATTTGCCCTCTAAGTTCAAATCACATACGGGGAGTGCAATGAGGCTAGCAGAGACACAGGTTTTCTCTGCCCGGAGCCACCAGAACCACATGTATTTTGAGCAGGAGATGTGTCCGGCTGTGGGCAGAGGACCCTAACTGTGCCTCACTGTCACGGACACCAAAGCAGATGTCCCTGCGTCCCCCTCCTGGTCTCTTCCTCTGTTACAGCCTCTGCCTCCTTTGCTACCTCATCTCCACCCAGCCTCTCCCTCAGCCCTTTTCCTCCGACTTTCCGCTCTCTCTCCCCTTTTCCTACACTCAGCTTTCACCTTTAATGGCCTTTTGGTGTCTATTTCTGCTGTGCTGATCTTGGCCCCATGGTAGTTTCCAGTCCCTCCACGCAGAGACCTCTATTTTCAGCCATCCCGGATCCCTTTCCGCGGCTTTCCTGTCCATCCACAAAAGCTGCGTCTGCTGCCACTGAGAAGTAAACAGAGCCCTTCCACTCACGGCACTCAAAGGAAGGAGTGCTGGCTGCCTCGTGACCGCACTCCAGATGCTTAGAGGTCTGAGAAGTAATAGCAGCATAGAGAGGAAATCAGTTTGTCAGATTTGTTTGGCCCACGAGAGGTTTTCAGTCCAGGTCAGAGGGAAGGAGCCCATGCAGCCTGCTGCCCTGTTCCTACCAACGCTCCATCTCCTGCAGGAACAGTGAGACAGGCAAAACCTTGCTGCAATTAAAGACTAAGGGTGTGGGTAATTCTGGTATTTGGTTTGTTCTCCATAGCTAGGCATGGCCCCGTGCCTGCTTGTCTACCTGGGCCAGCCCATTCCTGCTGGCACCTGGCACGGCGGGTTTCTGCGAGGTTGGCACAGGTACCAGGGGTGGAACATGCCTCAGCAGCTGGTGGCCTCTGTTCCTGGGCCTCTTCTGGGGTTTTTGGTGCTGTGCTCCTTGCCTGGTAGCACTCCTGGTAGCGGCGGTTAAAAGGAAATCCCTGGGACTAGCAAATGTCCTGCCTTGCTCCAGGGCTGAGCAGGAGGATGCAGGGAAGCAGCCAGGCTGAGGCTCACAGGAGAAGTTGCCGTCATTTCCCCGGGCAGCAGCTGCTCAGAGCAGAGGCACTCACTGCCGATGTGGCTGGACGAGGCTGTTCTGCAAACCCCGCGAGCACCGCGGAGACGAGCGAAGCTCTCCCCAGAGGCTGGCCAAGCGTTGCTCTGGCACGAGGCACGTCCGTGAGGTCAGTGCTGGCGTTCCTCCCGCTGCCTGCGTCGTTCACAGCTGGGAACGAAAAATCTTCCTGTTTGGGCTTGAGACCCCTCGTGTGCAGTGCCTCACCGCGCGCTACCTACTGCAGGGCACGTCCGTCCTGGTGGCCCTGCTGGCACTGTCCCTAACACGGCCCTGCGGGAGCAGCCAGGACACCTCCCGCAGCAGGCGTGACGCAGGCCGGGCCTCCAGCTGCCGTGCTCCTTCCTTTTGGAAGCACGAGAAGGTCTTGTCATCACTGCTTACTGACCAAGGAAGAGTCCAGGAATTACTGCACTAAAATTAAATGTCTGGTTTTTGATCCAAACCCCTGGAAAACGTTCGGTTCCGGTGAGGGTCGGAGCTGTGATGCATAGGGGTGGAAAGCTTGCATTGTTGCCGGGTTCTCTGGGTCAGGCCATCTAGCAATGGTCACACCTAGTCCTTTTGAGAACTGGGGCTGCAAAATGGCTGTGGAGGTGGTGAGTATTACCTCGCTGTTTTTTTGGCTCGGAGGAGCAGCTGGGGCTGCGAAGTTGCACGCTGTTGGTAGCAGCCAGGGTTTGGGTTCTTGGCACTTACAGAGCCTGGGGTCTGCGTTGGTGTGGGCTCAGCTGCTCCTCGCCTGCTGCTTCTCTGGGCATTCACTGCCCTTCCCAGGGACCTGCTCCCTTTTTTGGGGGATTTCTAGGAACCAGCTGCAGTGGCACAAGTTCCTGATTGGAAATCCCACAGGTGACTTCAGTTCCTTCCCTGCTTGAGCAGCGCTTACTCGACTGATTCCTCCTCCCTCGCCTGGGGGGGGAGTGAGGTGTGTGAGCACAGATCCAGATCTCAGTGTAAATGTGTTACTTAGCGCTGTTCGGTGCTACCTCACACATCTGGGTAAGGTGTACCTGGTGAGGAAGGTCGGCCCTCAGATACCTTGAGCAGATGGTGAGGTCGAAGAGGAGGTGTGCTCCTTTGGGAAAGCTAAGCGAAGTCAGTGCCCGCCCAGGGAGACTGCCAAGTAAGCTTATTTTCAGGTAGCTTCGTGTGGGTCAGATCGTATATTTACTGACTGCTCTGCTGTGAAATATCTGCAGCACTTCTCTAGTTCCCTCTGTCCTGTGCCCCAGTTTCAAGCCATGGGAGATGTCCAGTGTTACCTGGTGGTACGGCTTTGGGTCACTTGCTGTTGAAATCGACGGCATGCAAGATCTGGCTGTGGCTCTAAGGGCTGTGCCCAGAGCTGGGTAATGCCACCAGGGTGAAAAGCTAAGCTAGAAAGCCCCAGAAATGTAAATAAGCCCCTGGCGGAGCTGAGCAGCCAGCCTGCAGAGGGAGGTGGGATGCGCTGCGGGACGTGGGGGTGTCCGAGATGCTCCCCTGCTCCCCGGCAGCTCTTCAAGAGTTAACGAGGATTTCTGTTAGGCGTTGGAAATATTACGGGATGGAAGGGAGGTGAAAGTGCCGGTTACCGTGACTAGTGCTGTGACATCAAGGTTGATGGAATATAGCTCCTTAATGCCACTTGGATCTGTGGAGTAATTAGCACAGGCAAAACATGTCTGAAAGCAATTAGCTTCCCTTCCCATCCCAGAGAAGATGGTGACAGAGCATTGCAGGTAGCTACAACATTGCCTCCAAGCAAGTTTGTTTTCACACTTTCTGGGTCTGTCTCCAGCTGCTAGCGCTGGAAATAATTCCCCTGACCTAGATCCCAAAATAACTCATCTGGTGGCAGGGAGCTGCCCGTGCTGATGTGCCAGATGTTCGGAGGGGCCACGCAGCGTGCTGCAGGAACTCTTTGCTAGGAAAGCTCAAAGTGCACCTTCATCTGCCAGGGGTCCTGGCGCCAGCCCCATCCTGCTGCTGCTGCTCTGCTCTGGGAGCCCTGGGGGATACACCGTGGGCCTGAGGAAATTTGGCAACGGATGTGGATAGAGGCAGGTCTGGAGAGAGGAAAGAACTGGTCTGAATAGCTGTCTAAGGACCTGTTTCGTGATCTTCCTAGGGAACTGCGTGCGATCCATTCTGCCTCTGCTCCGTCCTGCCAGCAGCGGTGACACAGGGCAAGGAGCTGCAGCCCTGAGGGTGCCTCGGCCGCGCTCCCCCTTGCACAGCCTCCTGCTCCGACCAGCACGAGCCATGTGCCTTCCCGCAAACAAGACGTGCCTCTGGGCTTGTACTCGGGACCAGCCTTCTCAGAACTGCTGCAGGGAGGCATCCGGCATGGAGGAGGATTCCCGTGGGACAGTCTGTGAGCGGGCTGAGCTCCAGCCCCGCAGGGCCTTCCAGGAACCTCGGGCAGCTCCGCTCTTGCTGCAGAGGGCTGGTGACTGACCCACACTTCTGTCCAAAACCGGCATAAATAACGGTGCTCGGAGCGAGCCTGAAAGAGCCGGATTAGAGGAATAAAGGAAATTGAGGAGGCAGGTGAGTGCCCTGCCTCCAGCGGGTTGCGCAGGGCTGGTGGCTCGTGGAGGGTGCTCCTGGGAGGCCCCTGGTGCCCCCCCTGTGCTGACCATCCCACGGGGAGCCAAGGAGCAGGGGCCAGGCCTCCATGTGGCTGTGGAGCCCCGGGGGCAGAGCCTGCCTGCTTGCTCAACAAGAGCAGCTTTGGTTAAACATTTGCGGAGAGCAGGAGATCTCCAAGACAGAGTCCAACGCTGTTTCCATTGGATGAGACTCACATTCACCCCCTCGTCCGCTTTTTCTTGGCTGAGGAAACGAGCTCGTCTCTGCAGAGGGAGCCGGTGCCTCCATGGAAGGGAGGAGAGCAGGGAGGACATCGCTGCCCAACAGCCCCACATGTCTGTGGGGGAATGTTTTTGCTCTTTCATCCATGGGTCAGACATTACAGCACCCGGCTATAGAACAACAGCCTCTTATCCCCAAAATAGACGAGAATTGTTCTGCTTGCTTTGCAGGCATCAAGTCACCTCTTTCTTTACGGGCTGCTGGAATGACAACTATTTCCCTAGCCTGACGTGGGAGGAGTACAAGGCTGGCAGGACTTGTGATGGGAGGACTGCTGTCAGCAGTAGTGCTTCCAGCTGAACCCCCTGTGTCCCTCAGACATGTTTCCTGGACAGCCTTGTTTGCGAAACAGGATTTCCCCCCTAGCCCCCATGTCCTACCTCTTCTTTCCATTGTGAGCAGCAACCTGCTGATGGAGGGAAGCCCTTTTTCCATTTCCCCCCTCACTGCTCCAAGTTTCTTCTCCCCTTTCAACCTTACTTTGGCTCTTGCCATTGCTGAGTTCAAGCTGAATAACTCGAGATGATGTCTGCTAAAGGGCACCCATGTGTTGGCTGACATCGGATCCAGCCAGGCTCCTGTCTGCCCTGGGTGGCCCATGGTGGGACTGGTCCCTGGCTATGATGGCAAAAAAAATGATGTGGGAAACTCTTGGTTCACCTGACTGGTGATCTGTGTGCAGCACGCCAATTTTTGGCCTACAATTACTCTAAAACTAAGCTTCTCGTGTCTCAAAGGCTGCTGGCATGCGGGTACAAATAAGATGACTGGAAGCCCTGTTTTCTGCCCCGACCAGGAGGGAGCCGCAGCGCTGGGTCTGGAGAGGGTCTAGCTGCCACCTGGGTATTGAGGCTGATGGAAAATTGGCCTCGTGCTCCTCCAAATTCCAGGCAGAGAGCAGGGAGTGCAGCTTGGCCAGCGTTCATGCAGCTGTGCGTGAAGCAGGGGCCAGGCCATCCCGATAGGAACTTGCAAGCCACGAACTGCTTCCCTTTCCTGTTGTGACTGGATGCAGCTCTGATGGGTGCTCAGAGACCCGTTCATCAATGTCTTGGCTGCCTTCCACCTGCCTGTCAAGCGAAGAGCCCAGGTTTGGCCAGGAAGACCGGCCAAGAGCACATCTCTTTGTGCAGGTCACTCTGTGCCGTGTCTCCTTCGTGCAGACTGCTCCAGGTTATCCTCCGACAGGTCAAGAGGCCACAGTTGTTGAGGGAGGCTGAGATAAGTCAATGAGAAGTCACGGCTTATCGTGTAGCTGGAAATTCCTCAGGAAGCCAAGGTCTAAGGAGGTTCTCTTCAACTTCGCTTTTCCCAAGTTGTCTGGGCTTTCCTAGCAGGATGAAGACAGGAGGTAAAAGTCAAGCAATAAGGAAAACGATCCACTCCAAAGAATAGTTTTTGGATTAGAAACAGACAGCTGCTCCCATACCTCATCTGCACTGCTTAGAGGTGGCTCCAACTGTCAGAGCTTCTCTGGCTCCAGGAATGCAAAGCGAGACCCCGGCCTGGGTCCAGCTGGGAAAAATGCAATAAAAAATGTGTGAGGAAATGAGGCAGGAATCTGAAGTTGTGGAGGATCTCTGCTGGGGTCCCCCAGGTTCCAATTCCACGTGCAAAGCAGTCTGGTAGCGGAGCTGCACAACCAGGCATGAGTGCTCTGTGCGTTCCCATCGGTGTGTGTCCCGTTGGTAAGGGACATTGCTGCTTTGGGATTGATCAAAGGGCTGAACGGCAGCCTGGCTTTGGGAAAAGAACAGATTTCACCTCAATACGGAGGGCACTAGATCTTCTAGGGACCACTTACTGAGCATGGCAGACCTGGAACAAAAATCCTTTGGTGTTTTCCTCCCTGCTGAAGCCTGGTGTGAGGAGTGCTTTGGGGCACGGCTGCAGTGGGGTCCCTGCAGGGCTGCAGTGTGATGTCCTGGCCAAGCTGACGTTAGGTGCTGGCTATTCCTGACCCACATTACAGGAGAAATCCAGTAGCTTCTGAGTAATGAGCAAGTTTTGCTGTTTGTATATATTTTTTTTTCTGCTTGTTTCTCCCATTTTTCCCCTTCACTCCCACGTCTGTGGAGCAGCTGACCCCAGCTGTGAGCAGTCCTGGGGCACAGGAGGTGTAAAGCTTCCAGGCAGGAGCAAGGAGAAGGTGAAATGTCTGTGTCTGAGGTGTCCTGAAGTTGTTTGGATGATGGGCGAGCTTGTACTGTGGCAGGCTCAAGTCAGGCTCAAGTGCTTCAGCTCTGCTCTGCCCTGCTGGCATCCAGCCCTCCTGCTTTTTTTTCCACCTCTGTATCAGGTTGCTCTTTGACCTGCTCCTGGGACTCTGCAACTGAGCTCACTTGTTCCTACGCATTGAAAATGCTTCACAACCCAGAGGTGAGGTGAAAGCAAGAAGCTGGTTGAACCCCACACAGTTTTGTGAGCTTGTGAACAAATCTGCTGCAGTCCTGAAAGCTGGGCTTCTACACAGCCACATCCCCAGCATGGCTGACTCAGAGCTGCTTCGCCCAGAGGTCTGTTTGTCCTAGCACCATCCCTTCCAGCCCATAACGAAGCTCTATGTCACTAGCTCCTAACAGCAGCCAAGTGGATGTTTATGGCTGGCTCAGAGATAAGTGTAAAGCCTCAGGCTGGTCTGTCACTGCAAGATCTACTTTAAAGGAATGAAAATGCCTTTGCAAATAAAGAAGCAGTGGCTGATTTGCTCCCCGGGCCATGCTGGGACAGTTCTAGCAGCTGGGGGCTTGCAGAGCCACAAGTGCACCAGGGCCACCAGCTGGGGCATGCCCTGGCTCTGCCAGTGCTGCTCTGTCCCTCTGGCTCTTGCTCGCACCCACTGGATGTGATCAAGCAGCAGTAAGGGAACAGGGCCGGCTATACGTGCAGCATTTATGGCCTGCCTTCCAGGACTGCCTTGCTGATACTGTCATAAACCCATTTACGAGGCGGCCAGAGCACCCGGGACATTCTAGCCCCGGATGGGTGATGGACAGGGTGGACAGATGGACAGAAGGAGGGCCAAGCCCAGCACTTTCCCAGTCCCTCTGGACTAAGCTTGAAGATGGCCGTCTTGCTGAGAGCCACTGCTGCTGCAGGACCTGGTGTCCTGCTCCTCCTGCCTGCCCCCCCCAGAACCCAGCAGCTCCTGGGCGCAGTGAGAAGGGCACAGAGGAGTCACCTTGCATTGCTTCGGTGTCCTGTGTGGGCTCCTCAGTGCTCTTGGTGGTCCCAAGGCTTGCCACAGCCCTCTGGGTCTGCTGTGCTCAGGGCTGATGATTAAACCAGCGCTGGTACCACAGCCACGTGCAGGCTGTTGCTGAGCTGTTCTTGTGCAGCGCTGAAGCTTTCTTCTCCCACTTTGGCCACCCTGCGGTGGGCAGGAAGGGGGACAGCTGGCCTGGAGTGGCACCAGGGGTATTCCTTAGTGTGTGGTGCCCTTGGCAATGGGTTCAGGGGACATGGGGACTCTGGGTTGTGGCATTTGTCCTCCCGAGTAACCGCTGCACGTGCTGCGGGAGGCCCTGCTTTCCAGGAAACATTTGCCTTCTGAGGGAAGCAGAGAATGAGCTCCTTGTTTTGCTTTGCTAATGTCTGTGGCTTTCCTTCACATATCAAACCATCTGTGCTTTGACCCATGAGTTTCTTGCTGCTGATGCTTGGTTGCTGGATGGGGTCACCCCCCCCACCTAGCCACAGGGCCCGCTTGCGGCCAAGATGTCCTTATCATCAAGGCCTGATTCAGTGGCTTGCTCACATGTTCCAGCACTGTCAGCCGCTGCCATTTCACTGGAAAGGGACAAAAATGGCCCTTTATAAGTGAAAAGGCGTGAAACTACTGCCTCCTCTTCTGATGACTCAAAGCAACGCGTGCCTTCTCGGTCACTCCATGCCACCCTTTCTGAAAGGCATCGTGAGGGGCTAGCGGCCTGCTCCGGCTGTCTGAGGACTGGCAGAAACAAGGCGTGGGTGACAACGTGTCCAAGAAGGCAGGATTGGACCAGCTGCATTGGGTTCAGTCCCAAAAGAGGTGCCCCATCCGCAGGTGGTGTGAGCAGCAGGGAGAGGACACAGCCCTGCCCCGTGCTCCAGCAGCACACCGGTGCTTTGTGACAAGCTGGCTCCTTCAGAGCTCACCCAAACGCACGTTGTCCAGGCCTCGTGCACCCCGAGGAGCGATCCGTGTGGCGTGCAGGAGCCGCAGGGAACCCAAGTACCTCACACGAGCAGGCGATTGCTTGGGGAACGCTGCCCCTCTCTGAATTACGCGTGATGTGCTTGTCTACCTGTGAGCTTGTTCCACCAATTCCTTCGCTCCAAATAAGCTGCTCAGACGGAAAACTAGGACACCGTGTCCTGGCTTGACACCGTGCTGGGCAGAAAAACCACAGGAGTGCCCACACAGGGCCCGGCTGCTGGGGCAGCATTTCTTATTGCGGGGTGTTACCAGGCTCGGGAGAGGGGCCTGGTAAATCCACGGTCAGCTCTTTGGTATCTGCGGTGGGAAGTGGCCTCCAAGTGTCCCGACGCTGCTCCGATAGGGGCAGTTGCATTCTTCTAGGGCAGGACCGTCCTGTTTGTTTCTCACAAACCCAAATCTTTAGCGTAATGCAGCTGCGTGTGGTTGAAAAGCTGCTGCACTTTGCCCCAGCAGTGACTACGTTTTTGTGCCAGGAGATTTTGGTGTGCTCCGGGATGAAGGAGGTCTCCTACGAGGAGACCTGACCTCACCGGGGAGTTGTTTTAGTCATTGGGCAGCTCCTGAGAAAAGTACAGCCAGGGAGCTCAGTGACTGAACTAGCTATTTTTGTAGCTCCTCTCCAAAGCCTTCACAGAAATAAGAGCTGACTTGGAGACAGGATGACACGCTGTTAACTGAGAACCGCCAGCGTGGGGCCCGATCCTGTTGTGGTGGCACTTCTGGGGTCGGTGGAGGCGGCTGGTGACCGGGCTGGGCACCACGACCAGCTGCCCACCTGCACGTCGATGGGAGCTGCTTCCCCCGTCCTCCTTCCAGTCCTTTGGAGCTGCTCCACTTCCTTTCCAAGCGGGGAATTTCCAAATTCCCATATATAGAGAAAGCCCCCCTCCAAACAAAAGCTTTTATGTAGGGCTGAGGAACGGCCGTGTGCCAAGAGGCCTGTTTGCTCCAGCTGTGATGTGCCTCGGAGGATATTGCATCTCTTCAGAAGCTGCAGATTGTTTATGGCCCCAGAATGTCCCAGCTGCTGCGGCCACCACCGAGCCTCCCCGTGGTGCTCTCTGGGCCCTGAGGGTTTCTGTGAGTGTCTGGCCCTACGTTTAGGGATCGACCCGTGAAACACCAAAGCGTGGGCGCTCCTGGGAGCTCTGCGCTACCACAATTGAAATATGGTGATTTGTTGTTTTTAATGAGCACGAATTGTCCCTGAGCCTCCCCTGAGACCTGCAGCCAGGCTGTGGTCACATTAAAAGAGAAACGAAGCCGGAGTGATGCCGCTGCCTTCAGAGGGCAGGGTGCATCAGCGCTGAAGAAGCGGCGCGCGCACGCACCAGCCTTACTGGAAACAGGATCTGTCTGTTACAGTAACATTTAAAAATAAAATGAAATTGTGTAAGATTAATTATTTTCCAGGCTGTTTTTTCCTGCTTCCTCCTACCCTAGCGGGACTTCTATGGAGATAAAAGCTGAAATCTCTCCAGGCTGCAGGGTGTGATGCCGAATGGCATTTACATTGATAAATTGACAGAAAAGGAAACTATGAGCAACCCTTCTATGCAAAGAGTTCCTTGGGAAGTGAGTAATAAAAGGAAATCATCTCCACGTCCCCACCAGCCATAGTTGAGCACTGGGAGTCAGACCCATGAAATTTCTACTGCTCTGTCCTCTGTGACTGCAGACGGGGAAGTTGAGGCAGTTTGGGAGCACCATTCGCGGTGTGACTTGCTTTGTGGAATTTTCCCCCAAAAGTTTGCTTGTTGAAAGAGGCTACATCCTGACAGCTCCCCTTGTGGAGCACCTGCACGTCCTACTGCCCTCATGAGCTCTGTTAAACGAGCACAGCTCCCTGTCGGGGCCCACAGCAGCCAGCATTTGGCCACCTCTGCCATCACACCAGGATCCAGGCGCCTTCTTCAAGGGGATCTTGTAGGCCATACGATGTAGGTATCAGAGCAGGGATAATAATAACACTTATTCCAGCCTGCATGAATCGGTGGCTGAGGCTGAGTCCTTCCCCTGAGTCCACGATCGCCGGGTGTGAGGCACCATACAACCCGGCGCTGGGTACCCGGCACCGGGGCTGGGAGGAGAAGCACAAACAAGTGCCCCTGACGTTTCGCTGGCTGCCTCCGAGGGTTCTCGGTTGGATCTCATTTCTTAGGCTTTCCATTTGCTTGATGAGTTTGGATATGATTTTTTCCGTCCTGCACAGCTCCTTGGCTCAGAAATCCTGCTCACTTTTTTTTTTTTTTCTTTCTGTTATAGCTCCCAGGAGAGGTAAAATCAAATTGGGGGAAATATGGCTCACTGGCTTCAGAAATCCCACCGGCTTCTAAACTTTCCTCCTTTGCTATTTTTTATCCTGTCTGGCTGGTCACTCCCCATGTTAGAGGAGATGACGATCAATTGGTCTCCTCACAACCAGCTGTGATTTTCCAGCTTTTCCTTACTAGTAATGTCTTGGATCTGTCCAGAAGTACTACATTCATATATGTTTTTTCCACTGCTGGCGATAGGAGTTAGCTAAACATTTTCTTTTTCTTTATTTCCTTGCAAAAATCTATCCCCTGCAGGGTGGCAAAAATTCAAGAGAGAAGCAGCACAGGACTTCGTACTGCAGAAGCCCCCCCAGGGCTGTGGCTGGGACGAGGATGCCAGGTTAAACCACACAAACTCCCCGCTCTCAGGCAGAGGGGATCCAGACAAACAGGGCGACCCAAAAGTGGGGAAAAAAGGGCAGGGGAATATCGTCACCTCCTCCTGCGGCAGCCAGCAGCAGAGGTGTGGGTGGCTGGGCAGGCAGGAGAAGGGAAGCAAGGTTTGGTCAGGACTTTTGCACATTGGCAAGAGTCTCCTCTAGGGGAAATAACGAGAGGGTAAATGCTGGTGGGGGTTTTTGGTACGTGCTCTCAGCTGCTGCCTTGGGCTGGGACGCACTGGGTAGCGCTAGGACCTGGGCAGCTCTCCTCCTGCCTCCTCCCAAAGGATTAGCCAATATTCCCAGGGCAGGGCGCACTCCTCCAGCCTTGCTACTTTTTCTTTCCTCTATATACGTGTTTTTTTTTTCTTCTTCTAGCTCATTCCAGAACGGAGAGAGCAGCTTTGGATTTCTCCGAGCGTCTCTCTCTCTCTCTCTTTTTCCCGTTTGGTTTTTTTTTTCTTCCCCTTGCAGCTGGAGCGCTGCCAGTGTCTCGCAGGGCCGGTGGTTTATCTGCAGGCGCAGATTTCGCACCCCAGCCCAGCAGCAAGCAGGCTGCCTGCGAGCCATCCCCGGCAGCAAGCAGGGTGTGCGCCCCGGGGGTGAGGGGAGAAGGGCAATAAAAGACTCGGGGATCTCACTGCAGCCCAGAAAAATAAAGGAGAGTTCGGTTCTCTCGGCATGAGCAGCGTCCGAGCGGCACCCCGGGACCTGCTGGATCCTTGCACGTAATATGACCGATGTCGAGCCTCTCGTCTGCCTCCCCAGAGCCGAGCTTTTGGATTTAAGGTAGCTGGCCCAAGGAGCAGCCCTCGCAATGTTGGCCGAGGCAGCGCTTGCGCTCGGTGTCTGGCTGCAGCTGGCGGCGGGGCAGGAGGCACCTGGCAGAGGTGAGTGCCCGCGCAGCCGCGTCCCCACCGCTGCCCCCAGGCCCTCCTGGGTGGAAACCGAACCCAAATTACGCCGCTGCCTTAGCTGGGTGGTTATACGCCTGGGTGGTTATACGTGGAGGTTGCTTTGCTGGCGCCGGGACGGAATGAGGGAGAGCTGCTCTAAAATCGCCGCGTTAGAAAGAAAACTTATCTCCCTCGTTTCCAGCAGCGGCAAAGAAGCTGGATCAGAAGGTGGCGGAGTTCAGTGTAACTGTGTGGCAAGTCCTGACCCCTCTGTCCCCATGCACGGGGCACCCCGAGTAAGAGAAGTGAAAGCAGTGACTGATCCTGTACCCCTCCTGTTGCTCTCCACCTCGTCTCTGTGACTTAATCTTGGTGTTTCCTCCTTACAATGCTTTCTGTTGGCTGCTGCTCAGGGAAACGATTGTGGGTCGGTGTCACACACCTGACAGCGGGGCGGGGGGCGTGCAGGAGGTGAATGTCGTGTCCCCGGGCAGTGCTGGGCAGGGGCTGCTCAGCCCCACTGGTGCGGTTGGGGCTGCTCCGGGCTGCTGCACCCGGTTTTCCCTGGAGTTTGTACTCGGGAAGTGTGATCCAGTGTGAAAGGAGACGTGAGCTGCTGGTCTGCGGGACAGATCCTCAGCCCCAGGCAGCAGCCCTGGCTGCTGGGGGCTGTTTCCTCGCCTGGTGCACAGACCAGCCCGTGGCCGTGGCTGGGATCCCGTTACAGGGACTGGATTCTGTCCATGGGTGACACATACTAGGGTCTGGAGATGCAGGCTGGTGCAGGAATCGTGCTGCTGCCTCTGGCGTGCTCACAGTGCTCCGTGTCCGCCCGGGCAGCAGTCATCCCCACCATCCCTCCCCAGCCCAGGCTACAAACCACGCTCAGACCTTCAGGGCAGGTGAGAAAGCAAGCTGTGACGTTCCCGAGGGGCTGTGCCTTGCTCCAGATGTGTTACCCACAGGCTGCTTTTGGCTCGCAAACTGCCGGCTGCGCGTAGAGGAAAGGAGCCTGCCGGTGGGCAGGGTGCCCGCTCCCTGCGGCTTTCACCTGGGGGCCTCCTGGGCTGCTCCCAAAAGCAACCCTGAGCAAACAGCCGGGCTGGCGGGGCTCCTGGGCACGGCCTGCCTCTTGCCTGGAGCTGCTGTGATGTGCCTCATCTTGCGAGGAGGGAAACCATTGGAGCCACGAGGATGCACGGCCCTAACTCTGTTTCCTGGGGTCTTGGTGGCTTTGTTAGCTGCAGGGGACAAAGAGAGGGCAGTGCTGGGTGGCCAGCGGTGCTACGCGGTCAGGATGGCTGGCTTTTGTAGGCTGATGGCTACTGAGCGCAGCAAGGCAGAGCAATGCGTGGCCAGCTCCACCACTTGCCTCTCTGGGTCCAGATTCAGATTGGCGTGAAGTCCCCCCGGCCGGTAGTTTAGGTTTGGGTAAGCGAAACGCGGGCTGCCGTCACCTGGCCGCCCTGGACTTGCACCAGCAGAACAAGACGCCAGCATCCCTCTCTGCCACGTGCAGCCACTGGCACCTGGCAGAAAAGAGTTGGGCACTTCTACAAAGTGCAGAAGCGGGTCGCAAAGCAGCCGGTGTTACATTTTGGGGATGGAAAGACCCACGGACACCGCTCCCCAGCGCTCCTCCCACGGGGAGGCACGGGCCGTGCTCTTCGGCCTCTGCGCTCAGCTCCGCTTGCTGAGAGATGTTGTCGCTTTGCGTGGCCAAATAGTAAGAAGGGAAGACAAACGAGGAATTTAAAACGTAGTTAACTGAGACAGGACGCGATCTTTTTTGGCTGTCGAGCCCTTTTTGCTCTGCGCATTGCGAGTCCCACGCAAATCAGGCACGTGGCGTGCCTGCAGGTCCCAGCTGAGGGCGCGGGGAGCTCTTGGAGCGGATGTCTCCTGTCAGCGTCTCGGTGCAGGACGCACAAGTCTGGCTGTCTTCCTCCTGGAAAAGCCAAACATTTAAATAGGCAGCACCGGGACTCCACGGAGACATTTTGCTTCCTTATCGACCCCTTCAAAACCCTCCTTTGCACGGCTGGTCCCTGCCGATCGACCGGGTGCCGGCTGGAGGGTGACAAAAGGATGCTGCCAGGCTTTCTCTGCTGTTCCCTAAGCTTCTCCCGTGCTGGGCAGCAGGGGTAGCACGGGCCCTGGCGTTATTCCTTGTTCCTCAGAGCACAGGCTGATGGTGCAGGAGGCAGGGAGGTTCCAGTGGGTGTCCCCTATCCCCAAACCCCACAAAAGTGGGGAATCTCCCTTTGGTGTCCAGCCAAGCAGCCGATGCTCTTTTGCTGAAAAGCAAGGAGACGGCTCGAAAACAGCAGCTGCTTGCGTAAGGCAGGGATTTGCTGGTGACAAATCCCTGCCGCCCCACCTCTGGCACGGGGGAGATGTTTGTGTTGGAGGGAGGACAAAGAACAACAAGGAGGACGAGGGAACTGAAAGGCGAGACCCAAAGGGACCGACGGAGCTGTGCCCAGGCACTTCACTGCATCCCTGCAGTGAGAATTTGTCTAGAGTTTAGGGGGGATCCTTTCTACTGACCAAGTCCGTCGGGGAGGAATTTCTTTCCGCCTTATTCAGGGCTGAAACGGCTGTGATGGTGTTGGCCTGATCGCAGCCCATCCGCACAGACGGCTCCCAAAATACCACCCTGCCCACCCGCACAACTCGCCTTTGGTAACCATTTGCTGCCAACCCATGCTTTCCACCCCCCACCCCCCCGGCGGGACCCGGCGGTGTCAAGCTGCAGCTCTCCCTGCGCAGTTTCCTAACCCACGCAGCTATTTCCAGCCCCGACGGGGCAGACCGGCGTGCGCAGGATGCCGAATTACACCTGCCTCTCCCAGCGCCCCGCAGCTGCAGGGCACGCTCGAGTGCCATTTGACAGCAGCTTGGCTCTTGGCTCTCCTTCGGGATTCTCCTCCCTTAGCAGGTGCTTCGTGGGCTTTGTCACCCCCGTGTGCCCCCCTCCGGGGGTCACTCTGGCACACCGAGGGGTGCATCCCTAGCTCCCCTTGCATGTGCTGCTGCACGTGACCTTGTTTTCCACTGGTGAGCGATGTCCTTTGGCCACCGATCGCTGCCCTGCCAGGGCCAGCCGCCTTCACAGCTGCTTGTTGCAACACTCAGGAAACAAACGGCCCTGCTCGGAGTAGCGGGGAGCAGAGGGGAGAAACGGGGACAGAAGATTTCTTGCTGGGAAGAGGCAATCGCCTTGCCAATATTTCTCGCTGCGTCTTGCCAGCCAAGTCAGTGGCTTGTACCTCTTCCAGCGGAGGGGGAAGCAGAGGGCCGTGGCTACGTGCCTGGGCTTCGTGCAGCCAGAAGCTCGGAGCAGAGCCGCTGCTGCCCTGGGGAGGCAGGAGCTGGAGGAGCCCATGGCAGGGACCTGGAGCCCCCAGGTGATGTGACACACACACATCGCTGCTCGCCGTGGGCCGGAGGGAAAGCTGGCTGGCCCTCGCTTTTATTTTCTGCTCCGCTCCGAGTGCCGGGCTGCTGGGCGTGTGCCCGCAGCACGGGGCTGAGCCGTGCTGGGTCACGCAGAGCTGGCCGCCATCCACTTCTGCCTCCTCCTGGCATCTCCCGCTTAGTCACCTCCAAGTAACTTCGACGGTCTCTCCATTTCTGGAGGCTCCACCTGATTCCTCCCCTTGTTTCGTCATGGCTCTGGTATGGGTCTGCGCTCGCAGCCAGCCCCTCACGCAGGGGCGAGCTGAGGGACCCCTTCCTGGGCTTGCCCCGCTCTCCGTAGCAGCAAGGGGCCCCCGCGTCCCGGCTGCACATCTGTAGGCGGCACGTCCACGAGAAGTCTGGGCCAAGAGGATCGAGCCCCCCGTGGCTCAGTCCTGAGCCGCTTCTCTGCCCTCTCTTTTCCCCCTGCCCTGGGTTTGCCGTCTCGTGGCGGCTCCTTGGCGCGCTCCCCTGGAGGGGCTCGGCACCCCGGCTCCTTGCGGCTGTCTCTGGGCCTGCCTTGGCGTGTCTCTCTGCAGGGGCAGAGCTGTTTGCACGAGCCGTCTCCTCGGAGCAATTAATTTTACGGGAGCCTTTCCATCCAGCTCTCCGCTGCCCTGTGGTTTTGGCTCCCGCGCGTGGCTCCAGCGCCCAGCCATTGTGCCCGGAGCCTGCATTGCTCGGCCACCCCGCGTTCCCCGTCCCTTCCCGGATGGAGGAGCCCAAACGGGCTGCCAGAGGTCACCGGTCCAAGGCTTTTTCTCCCTTCTTGTGCCTCGAAAGCCATCAGAAAGCAGGGTGGCGCTTAAAAGGATTCCAGATTCGTTACTGATATTCCAGCTGCTGTAATTCTCTCAGGCTCCAAGAGTGGAAGGAGTCCTCTATGTGTCCGTGCTTCCACATGGGGTTTTAATTGAAATGGTAAGAAAATGGGTCAGACGGAGAGGGCCACACCCTCATAGCTTTCTCTTCTTGCCGTGGGGCACCCTTCTGCACCAAGGGGGGTGTGCAGCCCCTTCCCAGCCACCTTCCAGAGACCCTGGCGTAGGGGTGCAGCAGGGGAGGGCAGGCAGGTGTGTTCGGAGGGGCGAGGGAAGATGTGGCACGAATGATGTGGGGAGGAGGGAGAGCCCCATCCTGCCAACATTGGCTTGAATCAGGGATTTTTCTGCCAGGCCTGTGTGGACCACAGCCTTTGAACCGAGCCGCAGCCAGTTTGGAGAACCGGCCGTCTCTCTTGGGAGAGCAGAGCCAGCAGTTTTTCTCATTAACTCCCTTTATCGCTTCTTTCGTTTCCAAATATGGCTCACTTTGCTTCCAGACGCTGCCGTGGCCCTGAGCTGGGAGATGCAGGCCCACGACCTCGGCAGACGCTCTCCTCCTTGGGACCAGCTCCTTCCCCCGGGGGTGCTGCACCTTCACCCACAGCCCTGGCCGGCCGCGGGGATCCCTGGCACAGGGCAGGGGTGAGCTGTTGGCTGGTGTCAGGAATGGTCCCAGCTCCAGGAACGTGGCCGCATCCAGCTCGGAGCACGAAGTGCTCGAGAGCAGCCTGTGCTGAGTAACGAGAGGTGTCAGCGCCGGCAGGAGCAGCTCAGAGCTTAGAAGCATTTTTTTTTTTTTGCAGGAGCTGGGCTCGTGGGTTTGCTTTTGGCTCTACCCTGGCTCCTGTGCTTGATTTCCTGCCTCTAAATAGGACTTTAAAACAAACTTGGCAACGAAGCCTGGAGAGCGGGGAGCCAATGCTCCTCTCCCTGCTCCTGGAGAGCACCGCCACAGCTCGGTGCATCTTCAGCCTTACCTCTGAACCACGATCGATCCAGGGCGAATGCAGGTTTTTGGATCTCAGAGGACTCGGGAGCCAGTTTTCTGTTCCCAACAGCTTTTTTTGGTAACGTACTTTAAAACAAAAGGTGCTGAGAGAACTTGGTTTGTGAATGGCCACAGGCGAACCCATGAGTAATGCTTCAGTGCGTCTCAAAGGCTTCGGCAAAGCCCAGCTGTGGTCAGAGAGATGAGTCCAAGCAAAGCCACCCAGGAGATGGGGTGAGGGGTTTCGCTAGATGTGAGAACAACAAAAAAAAATAACACCCCCTTTCTCTTCCCTTGCCAGGTGCCCAGCCCTCCATCTCCAACTCGGAGGGAGACATCCTCTTCTTGCTGGACAGCTCTGGCAGCGTCTCCTACTACGAGTTTTCCAAGGTGAAGGAATTCATGTGGGACCTTGTGCGGCCTTTCGCCTTTGGCCCCAACGACGTGCAGACCAGCATCATCCACATCAGCACCACCCCCACCATGGAGTTCCCCTTCGACCGGTACCAGTCGCGTGGGGCGGTGCAGCAAGCCATCCGCGACACCCAGCAGCTCATGGGCGACACCAACACGGGCCAAGCGCTCTCCTACGCCAAGGAGAAGTTCTTCAGCAACGAGGCCGGTGCCCGGCCGGACGTGCCCAAGGTTCTGGTTTGGGTGACGGATGGTTTCTCCACCGATGACATCTCCGAACCCATGCAGCTCCTGAAGGACATGGGGGTGACGGTGTTCATCGTCAGCACCGGGCGGGGGAATTACCTGGAGCTCTCTGCTGCTGCCAGCCAGCCTCCCGAGAAGCACCTGCACTTTGTGGACGTGGACGACCTGCCCATCATCACGAAGGAGCTTCGGGACGCCATGCTAGGTACGGCGGGGCTGGGCTGTGGTCTCTGGGAGTCTGCAGCAGGCGCAGGCAGTGTGAGAGCCCCCCCAAACCAGCACTCCTGATCCGCAGCAGCAGGTTTATGCACTGCACGCCCCAAATGGAAGCTGTGTGCCTGGGGAGGGTTTGGCCCTGCCCGCACCCTCGTGTGCAGGCACGGTGCTGGCACGCAGCGAGGCACCCAGCCCCTGCCTACAAGAGGCTGGCAGTCGCTGCTCCCTCACCACCAGCAATTAGGGATGATGGTTGTTGCTATCAGCATTACGACTGTAGCACAGGAATGTTTTTGCTCCATAAATCCCCTGTTGTAACGTGTTCTGCATCTGCCAGATGTACAGACCAGCGCAGAAACTCCCAGCCCAGCATGCTGGGCTCAGCAGGGCAGCTGCTCTCCGCTGCTAGCACGGCTGTGGCTGTGCAGAGAGCAAGATCAGGCAGCAGAGCTGCTTTTTCAGCAGCCCCGTGTTTTAAAGCAGCTAGGGAATGGTCTAAGGAGACCCAAAGCCAGGACCTGGGCCAAGAGATGAGCCAGCAGGAATGCCGCACGCTGCACTGCGTGATGCGTGTCCTCCGCGCAGCTCGAGTGCCCTCGCGGTGGGAGCGGCTGTGATGGCAAAGCAGGGGCTCTGCCTCGGCCTCCCAGATGCCTCCGGGTTTGTTTGGAAAGCTGAGCAGGTTACTAGGACTTTGCAGACTTTCCATTCATTTTATGGAGGCTCTCTTCCCCGCTGGAGATCCTGTTTTAATTCCTCTCTTGGCTTCTGCTGTGTGAGTCCGTCAGAGCTGGCTGTGGCGTGTCCAAGTAACCCTTTCTGCAGAACCCTCCCTCTGTCGCAATTTCTTCCCATTTCCAGCCCGTGCCATTTAGCAAATCACGCCCAGGGACCACATTCCCTTCCACTGTCCCATAGGAGCATGGGGCAGTACCAGCAGTCCTTCTGCTCTGCCACACAAACCCCCAGATGTTTCCTTTCAAATGTCTGTTTCAGTTTCTCGTGCATCCCAAATCCCGATGGTATAAAACAGCATCATTAAAGGAGGAATCCACTGCGTATCACTGCAGCACAAGATTGTCTTGAAGATCGTAAGATCTGCAAAGCTAATAAATACTTTTCTGTGCCCCAGGGCAACATTCTTTGCATCCACCAGGACTAAAACCTAGTAGTGTGGGATTTTCATGGAAGGTGAAATTCCCAAGTGAATCCAGGGGCTGGGGCTTTCAGGCATTAGTAACATCACCTCAGTTAGCCTTAATAAAACCACACATGGCTTGCCCCTTCCTGGAGGAGGCAGCCTTCATCACCACCCGTCCTGCTTCTGGACCTGTGTATATTGTGAAAGCAAGGCGTTCCTTTGGGATAACATCAGGTTCTGTGCTAGCATCCACTTGCTCTTCTCTCAGCCAGCAGAGCCAACAACCGCTGGCTCGTTTCATCCTCTGGCACCGTCTTCTGAGCCCAGTCCTGCAGGAGCCCACCTGCCCAGCAGCCCCAAGACATCAGCCGCTTCCCGTGCAGATTTCTGGTCTGAAACATATCACCCCTTCCATATCAAAGCAGGGAAATAAAACACGAAGCAGAGGTGGTTTGTCCCAAGGCCCAGCTGAAGTTCTGCAGAGGGGATCGTGGATCCAGGGCAGAAGGGGTTCATCTGCTGCCTGACTGTGTTCCTTGCACACACCATAAAAGCAGCAGCGTTCCAGCAAGTCTAATCTTGACCTGCCAGCATTCATGGGATGCCAGCAAGCTCGCGGCCGCGGAGCGGTGCTTCTGTGTCCACGCTCATCCTGCGTGAGTCACCACGGGTGGGAGGCAAGTGGGTCCAAGCTGTCCCCGAGCGCTCCTAGAAGGGCACTGCCCGGGTCCAACACCAAAGGATAACACACTGCTTCTTCCCAGCAACGTGGAGGGGCTGAGAAGGAAACCACGGGCATCTGTTTCCTGGGGTTAATGGCCCTCTTTAATGGTCAGGGCATCTGTAATCTGGCAGCAAGAGGCTGCCTGCAGCACGTCCCTCAGGTGCTGCACCCCATCACTTTAATCCTCCTGATTTATTCGCAGCATCCCTGTGCCCTGCCTCCAAGCTCATTCATTTCCATTCCTGCAGCTTTTGGCAAGGTTTTTGGCACCGGGACCTTTCCTCTGTTCCCAGTTCCTCCGTGGCTTGGCCCCTGGCAGTCGTGGGGCTCACAGGAGGCTGCGGAGCCCCAGGTCCATGGTGCTGCCTCCTCCCGCTGCTGCTGGCGGGGGCACAGCGGAGGGGAGCGCTCCTGCCTCCCCCAGAGCCAAGCAACAGCTCAGAGGAAAAAAATGAGGCTGCTTTGCTCGGTGCGGGGAGCTTGGTGGGGATGCCAGCAGCTCCGAGGAGGAGAGCTGGTCTTATCCCAGCCTGGACAGTGGCTGCCCACTGTTCCCTTGCAGATCTGGGGCAGATTTTTGTGCCCCCATGTGATGGGCAGCCGATGAGGACTACCTGCGTTACTCTGCGAAGTGTTTGGGCTGGAGCTGGAGGGTGCCTTAAGAAGGTTTCAGGAGTGAGACTGCGCAGAGCAAATGCAGTTCTTAAAGGCTCAAGCTGCTTTTAAAAATCGAGCTGCTTTCTGCCTCCCTGTGCCACTTCCCCAGAGCTAGACGCAAAGTCCTGGGTGTTCCTGCCCGCCCTGGGCAGGGAGCAGGGGGATTCTGCGCAGGTTGGGCTCAGGACACCGAGCGTGGCTGAACGGTCGGGTGCCAGAGGGGTCTGGGAGAAGCGTGGGGCTCCGGCAGAGCTGCCCACGCCTGGCACAGGGGGTCCAGAGCACAAAGGTATCGCCAGCCTCGGAGAGACGCCTGCGTGCAGGGGCGGAGAGGGGCGAGCACAAGAGCGCCTCTGACCGCTGAATGTCATGGAACAACGGAGCTCTGTGAGACGCCGCGGGGAGAAACCACAGCCGGGATGAACTCAGCAAGTGCTGGATGGTCCCAGGCTGCTGCCCCTTCCTCCTGGCTGTGGGGTCATTACAGGATGAGATTTGGGGGTTTGGGTTCAGTAGGAGGGGCTCCGTTCAGCAAAAAGGCCTTGTCCAAGGGGTAGGAGTGGGGTGAAAATCCACGCGTTGCCACCTTGGTTTCCATTTGCTTTCTGGTTTTGAAGCTTTGTGCTTGGCTTCGAGGATTTGGGTTTGTGCTCCTGAACCTTTCAGAGTCTTGGTGACTCTGCTGTCATCCGGTGTCCCTGTGGGCCCCATCTCCTGTCCAAAGGACCTGTATTTTTGGTGTGCCGTATTCTGTATATAAATGCCACTGCTGATTTCTTGCTTCTCCTTCTCTCCCAGAGGTTATCCAAGCAAATCGGCTCCACGCAGTGGATATCACCTCAAGCAGCTTCCGTCTGATGTGGCCCAAATTCCTCTCCCAAGAAACTGGCTACTACACCCTGGAGTACGCCCCGACAAACAATCTGGCAGGCAAGAGGACAACGCAACTGTCTGGGGCTCACACCAGCTTCACACTGAGCAACCTCGCACCAGAAACCACTTACGAGGTGGCACTTGTTCCTGAATCCAACGTCCACTACTTCCCTCCCCAGACAACAAGGGTCAACACCCTAGCAGGTAAAATGCGCTCAGTCATGACCAAGGTGGGAGGCTCTGCTGTGCCGAGCCTCACGGATGTAAAGCCAGCAGGACAGCCCCTGGTCTGCATCCCGCAGCCTCCTGGTCTGGCTGGGGGAGGCAGAAGGTTGGAGCCTGGCCACACCAGACCAAGGAGAAGGCGTCTTTTTGCTGGCACTCAGCTCACTCTTTCCTTAGAGAGATGTTCTGCCCTGCTCAGAACAGGCGATAAGATGTGATGGCCAGGAGATGCCCTTCCGACCTTAAAATCTGTGGATTTGGAAGAAAGCAGAGCCCCTTGTCCTGGGGGAGAAAGGCAGGAGCTGCAGGCACAGCTAGGGGAGGGCAGTGCTCTGGAAACAGGAGCTTCTCCAGGCTGGGGTGACCACTGCTGCGGCATCCCTGCGTGAGAGGGAGGGCTTGGGGCAGCACCTGATTTTGACTCAGATTTATAGCAACATCTTAAAAAGCGGCACGCTGAAAATCTGAGCGGGGTGACAAAGTCAAGATGGACTTGCATCACATACTCATTTCCTGCATGCAAGAGCAGTTTGAGCTGTGTAGTTGTGCCCTCTCTACGCTGCACAGCTGGAGAAACCATTCCCTTAGAGCTGAGCTGGCGTGTGCTGACCTGGCTGACTCCAAACATCCACTTGCTGGGTAGTTCTTCCACCTCCTGGAAGCAAAACACGCTGCAAGTCAATTATACTCCCCTGAGAGCACCCCGATGCCATGAGTTACGTACTCATTCCCGTCTTTTTGCTCTGCTTTCAGAGGAAGTCACTCCTGCTCAGGTTCTCATCTCGGAGTCCAGCCCGCACAGCTTCCAGGTCAGCTGGGCTCCTACACCGGACAGCGTGGCCGCCTACCAGATCCTGTACGGGCCGCTCCCCGGGGACTCGGCGCAGCTGCTGGAGGTGGATGGCAAGCAAAACAGCACTGTGGTGGAGAACCTGGCCCCCAACACCACCTACCTGGTGACGGTGACCGCGATCTACAGGTCAGGAAAGGAGAAATCCCTGTCAGCTAAAGCATGCACTCAGGAAGGTGAGTGAGCAGCGCTCGCTGCTGAAAGGGAGGCGGGTGGGAGGGGGCCAGCAAGTACCTGACGGTGCCAACAGAAGGATTTTGTGCTGGTACCACAAGTTAAGGACTGACTGGGCTGAGGTTCTCCAGTGTGGAGACGTAGAGTGATGAGAAAGCCCAGGCTGGCTGGCCGCCCCTTCTCCTGAGTCCCCTCAGGAGCAACAGGGAGCCAAGCAGCGAGGACTGCTCCGTACAAATGTCACGCAATAACATGGAGCTTCTTTTTGCAGAGGGCTCCAAAGTGAGGCACCTTCGCTTCGAAGACATGGGCTCCAACACCCTGAAAGCCTCCTGGGACGCCGCTGACGGGAAGGTCCTGGGTTACCGAGTCAGGTGCCGGCGGCAAACGGGCCCTTCGTCCCTCATCAGCGTGTCGCCGCAGATCCACAGCGTGCTCCTCACCGACCTGCCTTCGGGCACCACCAACAAAGTGTGCGTGAAGCCCATGTACAAAAACCAGCCGGGCAAGGGGCTGTGCCGCATGGTGCGCATGCAGCCGGGTGAGTCGGGGTGCGAGGCAGGATCCTGGGGCCCTTTCACCAGGGGAAAGCGTCCCGAAGGGGACTCGGGTGGTGGAGATCCAGCACAGAGGAGCACTCGTGGCTGAAATGCCCTGTGCTCATCAGCCAGCTTGTCAACAAGGCTTCTTCACAGCTACCACCCCCGAGGGTGTTGCCCAAAGCTAGGCTTTTTCCCCTTTTTCTAAGAGCAATACTCCTCCTAGTGGCTTTGTGTTTGCAGGCAGGAGGAAAAGCGTGCAGGGGACTCCGTGGTGGTTTGGAATGACAGAGGCAGGGAGGACACAGCTAAAAGCTGGCATGGGCACTGAAGTGCAGTTTTAGGCTTTTGAACTCTTGGCTGCCCTTCACTTTTCAACACAGTAGGGTAAACACAGCCACTTAGGCACAAGGCATCTGCCTTCCTCCTTCCACTACCCAGAAGCCACTTAACTATGATGAAGCACAAAAGGATTTTCAAGAGGCTGAAGTAGGAGCTAAGAAGCAGCTGTCTGCCAGGGCAGAAGCACATCTTTTTTCCCAATAAGAGGTCAGAGCAGTGGTGATGGTGACCACAGGGTCATCTGGTCTCTGACTTATTCTGATTTGGAGATTGGGTAGATGAGACTGACGTTGTGCAATTTGTGTTCTTCCCAGCTACAGAAGCCCAAGGATATAGGCACAGACAGAGAGCATGACAGACCTGAGAGTGAACTGATCCCCCGCAGAGCAAAGGATCTCGCTTGGACAAAGACTTGGATAAAATGGAGGGGTCTGCAGAGGAAGCCAGAAAGCTCACGGATCGTTTCCCAGCCTGCACTGTCAGCTGAGCTGTCCTGGTTGTCACCTCGAAGGGCTGTCCTACGTCAAGTTCTTGCAAAGCTTAAAGATCTGGTTTGGCTGAATGGAACCAACAATCCAACTGCTAGATGCCAAATCTCTACCCTCTCTTGTACAAAAACATGCCTGACAAACAACAAACAAAAGCAACCCGATGAATCCTCACTATTGCTTGCTTATTTCCCATTCTCTATTTATTAAATTGATACAGTTGTATTTTTGCAGCCTATGAGCATGTTCAAGACACAGCTGTTTACTGCACTGGCCTTTTATTCTGGGCACCTGCACTCAGAGAGAGATTACAAACTGTCAATAGCCATTGATATTGGCAAAGAGCAGCTTTCCTCCAACTCATCCGGTGTATTCAATAGGTATTGCAAATTAGGCATCCCAGAAGTATAGCATCTCAGGGATGGAAGGTAAAAGCACTAGGAGAAAGAATAACATGTACAGAGAATGTACAGTACACAGAGGAGACATGGTCAAAGCCACCAGGATATCTGGGAAGAGGAAGAAAAGAGGTTATTAACCCACTTGGTCTGTGGCCAGGACATGGAAATGCTTTATAAAAGACCTGCCTTCCACAAAGTGCAAGAATAATCTAGTTTTCCCAGTTTTTTGGTTTGTGGCAGAGCTTGGTCGGTGAACTCTGAGGAATGGAACAACAGGACCATGCCAGGCCAGGGCTGACAAGTATTGTCGATGAGTGCTCTAGGAGAAAAGTTTGTTCACGTCTGCCTGCTGAATTCTTGAGTCTCATCAACACTGGCACTGGTGCTATGTTCGTCTGCTGCAGTAACTTACAGATCCCAGCTGGACTTTGAAGGATTCAGTTCCCCTGAGTCATTTGCCTTGGGATCTGATAACAGTCTGAGAGAGCATAAAACTCAGAAAACTTGGGAATTTGCTTCCCCGGCAGGCAACTCTAATCCAAAGCTTTCAGCCCTCAGCTGAGCTCAAGGAGCAGCAGTGAGTCCAGAAAGGCCAGGCTGTAAGGCCATCTAAAGCAGTTATTTTGGTTTCTCAATCAAACACGCACCTCCAAACAACACAACAGGGTACTACTGCCTGGATTGTGACCACTGAATTACTGTGGCATACCTGCAATCAGTCGCATCAAGTTAGGTATGAGTCTTGCCATCAGAGCAGCTATATTGAGATTAATTAGCCTGTTCTATGGCTAATTAGAGGCTGTAAGTCTCCAGCACTATCATTCCAGGCTCTGTCCTCTGTGCTCTGAAGACTCCTAAAACATCTTTAAATTGTCTTGTCCTGGGCTCCTACTCGGTGCTAAGCTTTAGCTACATTTAGAATTCAGGTTTTTATGGGAGAAGAATGAATCTGATTCTTTCCCTTTTTTTTTTTTTTTTTTCAAGCCCCACGCTTGAATTGGCTGTCACTAAGCTACTCTTCAGAAAGGGGAGCTGGAAGAAAGAAAAAAAAAAAAAAGACAATTTTAGTAGCTAGTGATAAAGCCATTTGAGAAGCACAGTTCCAAAATTTGGGGTTTATGGCTATAAAGAAATATAGCTACTCTTCTGGTAACCAAAACCAGCACCAGTGGGAACACCTTCCCTTGGTAATGCTTGCAATATTTTAAATTTATTGCTTATTTGTTTGACACACAGAACACTTTTTTTAAAGCCGTGCTTGGAAAGCCTCCATGCACTGTCATTCCAACCTGCAAACCCTCCGTAGCTCTGCTTATGGATTCCTTAAAATGAGTTCCTTTTGGAGCTGAGGGGAACTTTGTCACTGAGCTCCGAACTCGTCACGTCCAGGTTTATGGAACATTTGCCTTGGGCTGTCTCCTTGCACAGGAGGAAGGGATGGGAGGGAGATGAGTCATTCATTAACTCGATACGAAGATTTCTTATGATTTGTGTTTTCCTTTGGAATGTGTATTTGTGACTGATTAATCTTAATGGAGACTCTGTGCTGAGGGAAAGATAAAGCCTCTGGAAACTCTCACGCAATAAGGTATCTTGTTCAATCTTGCTGTAGGACAGAGATTGTTTAATTTTGCACAACTCCTGCATAGCTTACTAATACATTCAGATTCCCCCAATTGTAACGCACCCTTTTGAAGACAGTCAATTAAATATAAAATACAAGAGCTGTTGAATGATTCCTTCGTTCTTGATGGACAAATTGGTTAAATGTAGCTTTTGTTCAAAGGAGAGGTATGGGTTCAAAAGCTGGTATTCATCTCAATTTTAAATGACTTAAAAACAAGCATTCCACCCATGACTTCATAGTCTGGTTTACACGGAACTTCATCCCCACCCCTGCCAAAAAAAATGTCAGAAATATGTAGGCAGAAATATGTCAGTCTCAATAATGTTTCAGCTTCAGTGAATAAAAATTCCTTTACAAGAAGCCAAAAAATAAATGTCCCTTAAATCTTGTCTGAACAAGTAGTACTCATGAGCGTGAAAATTCCAAGCAGGGCAGGTAAGTTAAATTATTTTATATTTTTTAACTAAAGCCTAGTAATTTCTAGGGCTATTTAAGCATCTTCTCTGTATTGGTACAGTGGGTATGACACCTGAACACTTCTCTGGGATGAGAACACAAACCGTTGAGGCTGAGGATGATCTAGGCTGTATTCTGCGTTTCACACTATCTCAGACTTCAGGATTTTATATGTGAGCTTTATATGTTTCAGATTTTTACAGTTACTTTCCTTGCTTTTTCCTCTTCCCCCCATTTTCTCTTCCTCTCATGTTCATTACAAACATTACAAACAATTTGATTAGGATTAGTTTCTGCAAAGTGAGGTACGCCTCTGTATCAGCCACAAGCACAGGGATTCTTTTTCCTGGTTCAGGAGAAGGACAAATGAATAAAGCAGTCTGCTACATTGAAAAGAAAGGGCCACCTTCAGCAACAAGGTGTCTCCCGGGACCGATTAATGTCATCTCCATCACGGATTTGTTATTTCTAGAGAACCCAGGTGGGTGTGTTTGCATGCTGGTGGAGTTTGATGGATGCTGACTTCAGTCCTGGTCGGTAGCCACACACCGGCTGCAAGCCCTGGCTGCCTGGCCACGACTCCTTGTTCTGGCGGGCTCATGGTGGAAGGGGCAGCTTTTAGTCTGGAGAAGAGGAGGCTCAGGGGAAACCTCATTGCTCTCTACAGCTGCCTGAAAGGAAGGTGTGGGGAGCTGTGGGCTGGCTCTTCTTGTAGATAACCAGTGATAGGACTGGAGGGAATGGCCTCGAGTTGTGCCAGGGGAGGTTCAGGTTGGAAATTGGGAGACATTTCTTCTCAGAAAGAGCGGTCAGGCATTGGGACGGGTTGCCCAGGGAGGTGGTGGAGTCACCGTCCCTGGGGGCGTTTGAGGAAAGGTTGGACGTGGTGCTTGGGGACACGGTTTAGTGGGTGACATTGGTTAGTAGGATGATGGTTGGACCAGACGATCTTGGAGGGCTTTTCCAACCCTAATGATTCTAGGGTCCTATGTTTCTTTTCCCCTCCCTGTCTCTCCCTTCTCCATGGCCCCCCCGCCGCCATTTTGGGGCTGCCCCCAGGGCCGCGCCGCTGCCATGGCAACGCCGCCACGCGCCCGTTGCTAGGGCGGAACGCCTCCCTGCTAACCTTGTCCCTCCCCTCTCCCCGTCCTCACCCGGGTCCCCCCCCCTCCCCTCCCCTTCCCTCCCCTCGCCCCTCCCCTCCGCCCCCCGAACCCGCCTCCGATTGGCTGCCGGCGGGGCGACGTCACCCGCGCGACGGCGCCGGGCCCAATCGGGGGGCGGCGCGGGCGCGGGGAGCGGCGCGTGGCGGGCGGCCGGCGGGGTGCTGCCGGTTGGGCGGGGCCGGGCGGAGGAGGAGGAGGAGGAGGAGGCGGCGGCCATGTCGTGGCTCTTCGGCCTCAACCGCGGCGCGGCCCCGGGGGGGGGCGGCGGGGACGCGGCCGGGGTCTCCCTGCCTCCGGCCCCGGGGGGTACCGGAGGTGCCGGTGGGGGAGGAGGAACCGGGGACCGGCACCCGCCCAAGGACAAATGGAGCAACTTCGACCCCACGGGCCTGGAGCGGGCGGCCAAGGCGGCGCGGGAGCTGGACGCGTCCCGTGGGTGACGGGGGGGGGGGGGAAGGGGACGGGGTTGGGGGGGCGGCCCCGGGGGAGGGCTCGGCGGGTGCTAACGGCCCCTGCCCTCTCCTGCAGGCCACGCGAAGGATGCCCTCAGCCTGGCGCAGATGCAGGAGCAGACGCTGCAGCTGGAGCAGCAGACCAAGCTCAAGGTGCGCGCGGCGGGCTCGCCGGCCCCTTCCGAGGAAACGTCGGGTTTTGGGGGGCTGGCGTCAGCCGGAGCCCCGTTATCCGGCGATCTGCCGAGGGTCCGAAGTCGTTTAGGTTGCGGGTTTAGCTTTGGCAAGGGGGGTGCTTGCTTTGGAGGAATGAGAGCACTGGGAGGCGAAGTGCAGCGGGGTTGGCGCCTCCTCCGGCACGGTTTCCCCCCCGTTTTTTTGGGTAACTGGCGTGTCTGGAGTGGGTTTGTAAATCCTGCAATACCACACTTGTTTTTAGGGAGTCGTGAGGGTTTTCTGCAGGGAATTGTAGAGTAGTTGGGTAAAAGTGAGACTTGGGTGTGCTTTATCATGTTTTTTCACTTTTTTTTCTGGAAAGTACGATTTAAATTGTATTTAATCGCTAAACATCAAACTACACAATTCTTGTAGTCTTCTTACAATCCTACTTTAGCTTTCTTTTGTCACTGGTTGGTTTTGGAGGGTACCATTCTGATAACAAACGCATCGCTTGTGATCCTGTGATTCTTTGAATCACTTTAATTCTGTGACTTGGAATATAATTGCCATCATCTTTTCTCCCTAGGGTTATGTATTGAGCTCGTTTGTGATAACTATCTGCTTATCTTACCAGGAGTATGAAGCTGCCATAGAACAACTGAAGAATGAGCAGATACGGGTACAAGCAGAAGAGAGACGAAAAACGCTCAGTGAGGAAACAAAACAGCATCAAGCAGTAAGGGAACGGGGAGGAAGATAACTGATAAGAGACCTCGTTTGTATTTCCCATGTGGAAAATGAAACACTGCATGAATTGCCCCTTTGGATGGTGGTGGGGTGGCAGTCAGATGTAAATGGGAGGCCACTCACTGGCTGAGCCTGTCTTTTACCCTGGCTTTGTGATGATGAATTTAATTTGTAGTTACGTGCACCTATGTCTACTTGAACTTTTGGTACCAAAACCTTGGTATCGTCCGAAGAGACGGGTAATGGCACTTGCTCTTGTTTACTCTTTGAAATTCCCCTAAAGGAATTTTTAGGGAACTGCTGATGAACAACCTGAGGGACACTTTGTATTTAAGAGCTGATGGCTTTATAACATTGTAGACTATTGGCTTATTGAGCGCTGTTACCCTGGACAGTGAAATGCCTCAAGTTATTTGGATTTCGGTATTAAGTAGCTGGTCAGCTTCGATTTCTTCCAAGTTTAATATTTTGAACAGAAAAAGTAACAAAGGAGAAGCGATGCAAATCTGTGAGCCGCTGGAGGCTGCGTTGTGAGTGATGTAGGTGTTTTCTGCTATGCTCTAGCATGAGTGACTGAGGTGGCAATAGTACTGAAATCGGGGCAACTTAAGCTAGCTTTTTTTCTAATAGCTCGCATATGGTGGCTTTTTACTTTGAAAAGACAGAAAAGTAGGGGATTGATTGATTCTAACTGATTATTCACTTTGGGAATAGAGCTAGAACCACTGGATTGGCACATGTTGCTTTTTATCCTGTCGGAGTTTAGACTTTGAACAGGGCCGGCTCAGGAAGCGGGCCTCGCAGTCTGTTCACGAGTTAGCGCTTGGATTCTTGCAGTTCACAGGGCATTACTTGAAGTCAAAGCCAACTTGATCGTGATCTGTTTCTGAAGTGCCATGCTTTAACGTAAAGTTATTGAGGAGGTAACTTGCAAGCTGTTCTGGTGTCTCTATATTTGAAGTGGAGAATAATATCACCCACTGTGCAGTCCTCGTTGATGGACTGGGGCCCTCAGACCACTTCTGTTGAGTTTAGATGATGTAGATATATTTGCCAGTTGTAGTGGAAAATTGATGACAGAAACTAATGAGGGACAAGAAAAAGGATCAGGAAGGGAGCTTATCTGACAGGCAGTATGTATCTGGACACTTCTATTGCTTGCAGTCGCCAGCCCAGGTACTATGTTTTAGAACATGAAGGCATGTTGATCCTAGTAAGTAGGTGTCCCTTTCTGGGCCAGAGAACACTTGTTCTTTGTTTTTGTATCTGCCATACCTTAAAATGAGGTCAGACTATTAGATTTCTCAGCATAGAGGAGTTTATGGAGCTGGCTGAGGAAACTTGTCCCAAACTTTGCCCATTGATTTTTTCAAACCCTGGATTTTATTTTTTTTTCGTGCCTGCTTTATTTTTTTTTCCCCTGCATGTTCCAGATATCATTGCCCTTGGAACTAGGTTCTTTCAAGTGCCTAATCTTTTTATTCTGACTACTATTTTTTTTCCAGCGAGCCCAATACCAGGACAAACTGGCACGGCAGCGCTATGATGAACAGATGCGACAGCAGGTATGGTAGCTTCCTTCTCTAACCCAGCTGGGATCTGAATAGTAGCTTTCTTATGTCAAAGGTCTGGAAATGTGCCTTATCATGCTGGCCAGGTAGCTAATGCTTGACACAGTTGCTTTCATCCATACTATTCACTTGGTATCAGTGTTTCTGGCCAGACAAATCAAAGATCAGGACTTAGAACCAAGTGGCTAAGAACATGGGACTATGAATGTGAATCTGAGAGATGGGGAGCAGAAGAATGCAGTTCAGCCTAAGGACCAGCTTCTTGATAGCAATTAATATACTTAAGCTTACATCAATACCTAGTGACTGGGTCCTTACAACTTTAATGCATCTTCTGCTGTCACCTCTGCCTCCAGCAACTTGCTAATGAGGAGAACCTGAGGAAGCAGGAGGAATCTGTACAGAAACAGGAAGCCATGAGGCGTGGTAAGTTACAATTTTTCTTTCACAGTTGACAAAGTGGGTGGGCAGATCGGTCTCCGCTCTGGTGTTTGACTCCTTGTCTGTGTTGGCTCCACGTCACAACAGGGCACGTGCTAATGTGACATTGGCAAACAGCAGGTAGATCCCAGTAGTACTAGAACTGCCAATTGATTGAAAAATCAGTTTAAGAAGTGCCTGAAGTACTGAATGTCTGCTCTGTGGTGCTTGGATTTCCCAATAAACTATCAGCATCTCCTGATATTGCAGTGAAGTCCTGCTCTTATACTGGAGCAATCTAAAACAGAACCAATTTTGAGGAGGGAAGAGAGAGAAAATAGCTGCTGGGAGTAGTGGTTAAAACCATGTCACCTAACCTCTATTTGCTTTTTGTTGTAAAAAATAAAAGCTGAATAATGACACCTTAGTCTGAAACTTGCTTTGTTTCTTCTCATTGTTACGGAGTTGCTGCAGTCACTGGGTTGGGAGAGCCAGCAGGACTCCACTAGGCCACGAGTGTCAGAAATGTAAGGCGGTTTGTAGGTGACCCAGTGGGAACAGAAAGTTGCTCTGCATGCACGTGTTCTGCCAAGTTGTCTGCTCCTTGCTGCCATCTAGTGTGCTCTGGGCTTTGATCAGTATCCTTGGAGTATTGTAGCAACCGTTTAACAAAGCTCAGGGGTGAACCTTGGAGGAGGAGGAGATTTCATTCCTGAGGTCCCCACCTCCTCCCAGAGGCACTGTGTTTTTCCTTCTCTGTTGCTTTATCCCATGTTGTCTAGCTCTCTGGCTGAAGTCTGTCCTAAGCAATTTTTGTGGTAACAGGTTTCCGGAACAGATTTATGATTGTCTTGCAGTGCCCTCTCTGGAGAGGGACACCTATTTGGTGTGTGATCCCTCTGAGCACCGAGGGAGAATTCCTTGCCTGTCTTCTCTGATACTGTACTGGTTGGCTGTGGGACCACACACAGCTGTGGTGAGGCCAGGATGAGTCAATGCATCTTTCCCCAACCTGCTGCCTGGGATTCAGCCAGCCCAAAAGATTGTTCTCTCCTTTTTTTAAAGCTACTGTGGAGCGAGAGATGGAGCTACGGCATAAGAACGAAATGCTGCGCGTTGAGGCAGAAGCAAGAGCCCGTGCCAAGGCTGAGCGGGAGAACGCAGACATCATTCGGGAGCAGATACGCTTAAAAGCTGCTGAGCATCGCCAAACTGTGCTAGAGGCCCTCAAGTATGTGCAAGCCGACAGGAGGACGTGGTTGCCTAGCTTCTGTGCAGTTTTCCCCTACCATGTAGGAAACCATTGCTGTTTATTCCTCTAAGCTCTGAGGAATATTAAAACTGAACAGCTTTGTGCTCTGTGCAATAGGAGTTAGTTGAAAGAGAAGGTTCTTTTTAACGTGTCTTGGTACGTTGTGATCTGAGTGTGAACCAAAGAGAGTACAGAGCTATGAATTTTGTACAATTTTCAGTTTTGAAAACAGATGTTTTCAACCTGTGTTTAGTAAGATTGAGATTTGGTTGCTGTGAAAACTGAGTTCTTTACATTTTCTGAACATAAACCATAAAAGTAAACCCGTGCGTCTCCAAAGGGTGGGCGTTTGAATTTTAAATTTGTAAATTTCAGGTACTTTGAGACCTTTGAATAGAAAGAGCTTTTCATTTAAAGATTACAACGCATCACTTACCACTAAGCTGATTCTTTAATATATTAAATCAGCCTAGTGCCAAATGCATTTTTGGATTTAATCTCAGGTCAGGTGTAGACATCAGATGACTATAAATGTATGTACATGCTCGTTCATGTTTGAGTTCCCAGGTGAGCCCTCAGTTTGTTTTGACTGGTTCTAAAGAAGATCATAATAGAATATAAAACTGTTGTAAATTGTTTCAAATCAGTCATCAAGATTCTTCTCTCTCCTGTTTGTCTTGATGTTTTGTTACCATAGGACAGCTGGAATGCTCTTTGGGGAAGGATTTCGTGCTTTTGTAACAGACTGGGATAAAGTTACAGCCACGGTAAGATTGTGTCATGTACTGATAGCTTCCAGAAAAGTCTGTGTAAGTGTATGCAAAACTTATCTCCTGGCTGTGGTATGTCTGTGAAATTTTATGGCATGAATGTGCTGCTTAGTGCTGTCTTGCAGTGTTAATTTAAGGAGATACCACGTTCCAGATTTTTATACTAATTAATTCTCATCTTTGGTCACATAAAAGTTCTGGCTTTGATCAGCCCCGTAGAATTGTCTTGCCTTTCGAGGAACCACCACGTTAACGAACACGTTGCCTGAAGGTTTGCCTGCTGCTACAGGTAACAGGGGGAGGTTCTGTGAAGAAGTATGCTTCTTTTCATCCTAGCGTTTGTTCACAGTTGATCTAGCATTTGCTGCCCCTTGTGTACCTAACGCAGCAGTATGTAGGTAACGAACGTTATCAAACGCGTAACGTTGCTTTGTAGGACTACTTTGCAAGCGGTGTTTTTTGTGGGAACAGTGATCTAATCCCAGCTCCTTCCTGCTGATGTCTTCTGGTTAAACTGCAATCTGGAAATGGCTCTTTAGGGATACCAGGGAAAACATTGACAATGTGTAAGAGTTGATCTCTGGTGGACAAAAAAGGGGTTATTTCTTCTAGACCACTGTTCTCCAAAACTTGTCATTGTGTACACCTCACAAGTAAAAAATAATAATAAAAAAATCTGACAGTGTTCTCCCGCCACAGGTATATTTATTTATAAATTATTGGAATTACAGTAACAAATGTATATATCTTCTTCCTGCACCCCAGTGGGTGGTCTTTCATACCCCCTGGGATGCATGCATGATGCTTTGGAGACCACTGCTCCAGACGAGGGATACAAGATAGTGACATGAAAGGGGAAGATTGTGTTCTTTTTTTGTCTTGCCTGGAGAATTTGGATGATTACTATGCAACGATTGCCATGCAGTCTTCACTAACTTGAACACGCAGGCTTCTGCCTCTTCCCTGGTGGGAGTTCTCACTGCATCTGCATTCAGAATTCCCATATTTATTGTAAAATTTCTCTTCTCCTTGATCTTCATCCCATTAATTTATGAGAAAGCATTGCTGGGGAGTAATGAGCATATAAATACTGAATGTTGATCACCAGGGACAGCGTCCTGTCATTACAACAGGGAGTGGAGAATAACACAAGATTTCCTGGGTAAATATTGAAAGGAGAGCGTTCCTTTCTTTTCACTGCAGCAAAAATGCAAATGCTTTTAAAAAACGAGTAACGCCGTTAATCACTTGCTAATGATGGGCTTTCTTCCTCTCTCTTTGCCTTGACTGACATATTTTTGGTGTAGTCTTGGGCGCCTGCATCTCCTCATCATGGGGGAAAAATGTTGTTTATGGATAAGCTGGAAATGTAGAGATCGCTTGTAGAAGTGTTGTGTGTCTTGATTAAAGGCCATCTAAGCTTATTTTCACGGGAGGAAAGAGCATGGCAGTTACCTCATGTTGACGTAAGGCTGTCTCTCACGGCACTACTTACAACAAAACTTCGCGGTGCTCAAATAGTTTTAGTAGCATGGCTTGTTAAAATGGACAATTTGCTTGAAATCAGTCAACCATCTGCTCCGCCAGCCAGTTTTATACGGGGAGGCTGGCACAAAAGATGCTTTGTCTGAGTGAGTGCACGCTTTCAGTGGATCCTTTTGTAATCAGCAGGCCCTACCTGGAGTGCCTGCAGTATCCGGAGCCTTTTGAAGATTACTGCCTGGTGCTTTTAGCTGCATATTCTCTTGACCCAGATACCAGTTTCCTGCATTATGGTCACTTTTGCTTCTGACGAGCTCTTGTCTTGTGAATTTAGGACTTTTTTTTAAATAATGCCAGGAGTGCATATATTTTTGGAAAGGAGATAACACAGCCCAAACTCTTACATTTTCTGTTGCTTTGAAAAATGCTGTAATGCAAGATTTAGCCAGTTCTTTTTAAGACTTCCTCTAAATTAGCCCTGGATTTTCATCTCTTTCTGCCTACTGTAAGGGTTGCTTCTTTTCCTACCTCTCCCCATCTGTGTAACCCCAAGATTCTGTTCAGAGTTGGTTTTGTTTTCAGTGGAATTAACTTTGTCAGGCATAGATTGCTTCCTTTGCTGGATACTTCGTGATGAGCAGATAGGCACTGTAATCAGACTGATTTGTGGAGCTGGCGTAGTGATTGGGCTCTTCCGGGAGGGTGAGTTGAATAATTTTCCCATTTTGATATGTAGCTGTCAATCTCCAAGCTGTTTTTTTTCTCTGCATCTTGTAACGTGGGTGTCAATCCGATAAACTTCCCTCTGCCTGGATGGATCTGATGTACCAACCCCTAACTTTGCTGCTAAGCAGATGAGGCAAGGGTACGTGAGGTCTTTGTCAAGGTACCTTGCTTTCAGAGGGAGGCTGCTAAAAAGGTGGAGTCTCTTGTGTCTTCCAAATGCCTGTAAGCTGAGATGAATCGGGTGCAGAGTTCATCTTATTCTTTGTATCTTAGAGCCTCCAGCTCTAAACCCTTCGTGTTTCCATCCAAAGCACAGGTATGTTGCACGTCTGAGCAGATGGTGTCTCATGGTTTATTGAACGATGCCATCCTTGTTGTCCTTGAGCTTTTTGACCTTGTTCTGTACTTGTAGCAGAAGCCTGCTCACTCTAAAAGCAATTGCAGCTTGCCCTTTTGTCTACCTGGGCTTGCTCTGGTAGGAATCACTGGCATCTAGCTGTGAGCTGAACACGGCCGATTCCTTACACTCGGAACGGTGAGGAACAGTTGGCCTCTTCCCAAACACCTCTCAGTTTAAAAGTAATACCCCTTGTTCCTTGCATTTTCAGTTGAATAGGATTTCTTGGTAAAGCAACTGACTAGATTAGATATGTATGAACAGGTGGAACGGGAGGCTTATGTTTGTGCACCTGAATTAAAGGTTTATAGAAGGTATCAGTGCTTTCAGTCTCTGGGAACAAGGTTTAAGGAGAAAATCCCATACGTGCTAAAGATTTCTGTGAAGTCTTGCTTTCAAATCCTGCCTATCCCGAGATGTTAGTCATAGGAACCTCCTGGAATGTCTTTAGCATTGTCAGCACAGCTCCTTGTCTGTTCTGACAGCTCGCTATGGTGGAAAATGCTGCCTGCAGGGCTGCTTGGTTTAATGTGAGCCAACTTAGCGCTGAGCTGAGCAGCGACCATAAACCACAGAGCAGTCTGGAGTCTTTCTGCTTCACTGACAAATTGATGGGAATGTCTCGCATTCTAGGGTTTCTGAAAGACCTCATCTTTCACTGTAATGCAGTGGTGGTAATTCCCATGGTGGTTTTAGCTCTGAAACTCTTCTTGAGTACCTGTTTTTCTTCTGTATTGGACCTGACACGACTGTTCTCCTTCAGCAAGTGGTTTTGGCCTCTGCTGTCACTGCACTTACTTTCTCTGTCTCCTATTCAAAATGAGTTCTAGGAAGCGTTTTTGAACAGCAGCAGTTCTCGTGTACCAGTATTTACCAAAAATACTAGTGTACGGTGCTGTGTTGATGTTACTGCCCCATTTATGGTGCTACCCCTGTTCTTACGTGGGTCGTAGGCTTACTGTGTGGGACAGTTCTAGGGCTCAGCTGTGGGAATGTCTGTGTGACTGATGCATAACCTTATCCGTTCCTGTTTTTCTCCTTACTATCCATTTTTTATACCCTGATGGTCTCTGTACTCGTTTCACAGCTTTTTCTGCCTGTGTTTTGACAGGTGATCGGTGTGTATTCACTTGGGAGCATCTGCCCCTTTGTCCTTGGTGGCAGCCACAATTTGGATGTTTCCCTTGGCATCTTCAGTTCAGCACAAGTTTTCATGCGTGAGGAGGGGGTGGTCTGGCAGGCATCACCTGGTTTATTCCAGCTTATTATTATTAAGTGCCTGCATGGAATACCTTTTTGAAAAAAAAAAGGCAGGGGGGAGAAATGAACTTGACTGTGTAAACAGCAATAAAACATCTGAGCACAAAAAAACCATCCTGCTTGCTAGCATCTGTACTGAACCATAGTTCCCTACCACAAGATGTACTGCACATGTCCGCCGTTGCTTTACTATAAGTTTTTTCTAATCCTCACCCCTTTCCTTTCCAGGTGGCAGGCCTAACCCTGCTGGCAGTGGGAGTTTACTCTGCCAAGAATGCCACTGCAGTAGCCGGGCGATACATAGAAGCACGCTTGGGCAAACCTTCCCTGGTGAGAGAGACCTCGCGTATTACTGTGCTGGAGGCACTTAAGCATCCTATCAAGGTAAAGTTTAGCTTTGTTTTTGTCTTGTTCTTAGCCACGAGGATGCAAAACTCCTTTTACAGCTCTGTGGGTCTTTGAATAAACATACGATTAGAGACTGCACAGGTGAGCTGATCTCGTTGCCATTTTATATAAGATTTGGGGGTATTGAGTTTCAGAAGCAGTGGTTGATTTCTACACGTGAGTGATTGATTTTTGTCCTCTCTAGGTTGGTAAGCGTCTTACCAGCAAGGCTCAGGATGCCCTTGAAGGAGTTGTTCTCAGTGTGAGTACTGTCTTTTGCTATCTTGGTCTGGAATGATGACTTCTGAATCTCAATAGGAAAAGCTGTTACCGTACAGACGCTTCCAACGCTGTAATTCCAGTAATTCTGAAGACTTATCACCCTTGGGGCACCGAGACCATAAATAAGTTCCTGCGTTCAGTGACGTACATTAACAATTCTGTTAACCTTCTTTTCCCTCTGTGCAAAGCAGTTAGAAATCCTAGCTCAGTGCTTGCCTGGCTGCAGTTTTTCTCTGTAGTCAGCATGTTAATATTCAGAGTTCTGCTTGTCTCATCTAATCTGTGAAATATTACTGAACCTAGATCTGCTTGTAGGCCAAAAGCCTCAGCAGCATGTGCACTTGCCCATCTTGTGAATGGTTCTCAACTTGCTAATTAGGGCTGCCTCTGTGTATTTGATTCTGAATTTTGATTCCTTGATATCAGGCAAATTCAAGTGCTCAAGGCTGCTGAGAGAAAACGCTCCTGCAGGAGTAGCTTTCTCCCAGTACCTCTATAAAGGCAGTAATGAGTTTGAGCATGGATGTTTATTGCTGAAATGAAAGAATTAGTGCTGCAGAGAGCCGCTTACGTTTTGACATATCCCTCCTGGGGCATCCAGGACGAAGTGAATGTTGAGGTGTTAGCACTTCTTAGAGCAGTTACTGCACTGCTTCCTGGCTTGATAGAAGAGAACCGCAGTCAAGTGGACAGAACTTGAAATTGAGTAAATCCTGATATACAGAGGGAAACGACCCTAATCCAAAGCAATAGGCAGCTGAAATTGAGGCTTAAAAGCTTGAGACTGTAGGAGTGCTGCCAACTTCTTGCTGGTACCGATCTGTGAAGCTGGTAGATGCTGGTCTCTTGGTACTTTCTGTTCCTTAAGTTTAACTCTTTTCTTACAGCCACAGTTAGAAGCACGTGTGAGAGATATTGCCATAGCAACGAGAAACACAAAAAAGAACAAAAGCCTGTACCGGAATATTCTTATGTATGGTCCCCCCGGCACTGGAAAGACGCTCTTTGCCAAGGTAAACCCTGCCAAGATTCTGACAAGGTGTATGTTGCAGAGGGCTCTGAAAACTACGAGGTCCTAAGCACCCTCTGTGGTCTGAAATCCATCACTTGACCTTTGTGGTTTTGCCTCCCTTTTGGGAAGGGAAGAGGACGTCCACCTGCTCCAGCTCCAAATTAGTGCAGCTGCTTGGATTCTAGCGCTAAGCGTAGGCAGAAGAGCCCTTCCATCTGGAAAAGGCACTTGGCAACTGTGACTTGTGAAATTGCAACACCAGCCTGCTGTCTCGTTTCCACCTCTGTTAATTATATACGCTTGTCTAAACAGGGTTTTTCCTGCTTGTCGCTTACTAATCCTCAAGTGAAAGAAGAGATAGGTATGGATTTACTTTGCACATGTTCCACAAGGATGGTGTTTGCATGGATTTGAGGTGGGATTTGATTTTTGACTTGCTTACCAGTGCTTGCCCGGTAGATCTGAGGTTCCCTATACTTGTTTGATTTGGTGATTCAAGTTGAGTTTTGTGTCCCTGTCAATATGTAAACCTGTAGCCCAATACCTTGCTGCTGTCTCCAAGAGTCTGCCAGCTGGTTTGGATTTGTGAAGCCAGTAGAGAGGGGCAGGGCTAGGAAATCGCAACAGAAACATAAAGAGAAGAAGGAAGAAGAGCTGAGAAAAGTGTTTAGCAGTGGAGAAAGGGGAAGAAGTGTATTTAACACCCAGTAGCATGGAAACTCCAAGGGGCTGGTGGTGGTAGCTGTAAAGGATTGGAACAGGTTGGAAGAGTGAGGAAAGGGCTGAGTGCATCTGACACTTATGCTCTAGAGGGGAGCAAATACTGCCCTGAGAAGCCGACTGTTTTTTGAGCTGTGGCTTTGGCACTTGGGTTAATGGCAGTGACTGTACAGTTTGCTGTTACTGCTCTTCCAAAAAGGCGACGTGTCACAGTGTGCTGGCCTTTGCTGCAGCGCAAAGCTTTATGGGTCTGCAGCTGTAAGTATTCCTGCTATATGACAGGGTTCTTGAGACAGATGTGAAAACACTTGGATATAACCATCAAAGCTCCCAGCTTCGTTGGACTGATGTAAAACACTAAACATTAGCAGCAGGAGCTGGGTGGTTTTAATAGGCAGAGCAAAGCTTTCTTTTTTTTTTTTCCCTGCCTCCTGCTGCGCAGCAGATAATTGGTTGGGTTCAGCTAAGCATGTTTTGCTGGAGCTGTTGCTTGTCTACGTGGGTTGACTTGTTCATTTTAACCTTCAGATGACTTTCTTTGACTCACAGGGCTGGATAGCCAGCTCTGGGTCAGCTGATGATGTGTAACTCAGCCTGCTGTCTGTCACCGTGGCAGGGCTCAGTTGGAGGCTGGTTTGTGAACCGTTCTGAAAGAGAGGATGGAGATCTTTCCCTTTATTGGCTTCACATCCTCGCCATGCCTGTTCTTTCAGACACAGGCAGTTGCGGGCTGATTCACCACTGAGGTGTCGCAGTGAGATGGAGAAGAATTTTAAGCTGGAAGCTTAATTACCGTGTTACGTAGCCCTTGGCAGACTAGTTGGGGCTGAAGTAGAGGGAGGTTTCCTGAGGCTGTTATTCTGCCCTGCAGTGGCGTGGCAGCCTAAGCAAACTTCGGTCAGTGCGAGCCATAGACTCGTCTGATGTTCTCAGTTAATTTTGGCTGTCTCCTGTCAAACTTGCTTTATGGGCAGGCTTGCATTTTGTGACTTAGCTGAAAAAGCGCAGATTTGAAAGGCTTCTTTGGTTGGTTGGTTTTTTTTAAATACCTGAAGCTAAAGGGAGATATTTCCAGTGTGCCTCAGGAGCTTCATCAACCCCCTTTGTTTAGTACCCACCAGACTAAGGAGTTGTGGCAGGTTTTAAAAACACGGTAGTAAAGTTCTGTTGTTTTGTCTGAATACTCAGTGGGTTCAATGAGCGTTTCAGTCTACTTTTTTTTTTAAATAAACCAATACAACTTTGAGTTATATTAGTTAAGCACCTGCTGAAAAGAATCCGGTTCTGCTGCACAGGGGAAGTAAATTACAAACTAGACCATGAAGAACAGAGTGGAAGGAACAAACAACACAAGTTTCAGATGAAGATATAAGCACTCTCAGCAGTGCCTTCTGCTGATAAAATTTCGTGCGTTGCCACAAAACTAATTTTCCGTCGTCCCTTCCACTTCAAAGCAATGCTGAAAGCTGCCCCCACGCTACTGAAGTGGTAAAGAAGTATTCTCTTCTTTGAGTGTACTCACCGTCTGAAAATAAGCATGTTGATAGGTCTAAGCAACTTTTATTTCTCTCCTCATCTTTTACGGTCTTGCAGTGAAAGGGAGTGCTTAACCCTTTGGTTTTGTTTCCTTCCAGAAATTAGCCGTGCATTCGGGCATGGATTATGCCATCATGACAGGTGGTGATGTTGCCCCCATGGGGCGGGAAGGAGTTACTGCCATGCATAAGCTCTTCGACTGGGCAAACACCAGTAGGAGAGGGTAAGTAGAGGTTCCCCTGGCCCCTGAACGTGCTTCCTTGCTCAAAGAAGCTCACTGCAGTAATGTAGCTCAGAGCCCTGATCCGTGTGAATGATACTCGTGCACAGATGAGGCAACGCTGACCAGGAATAACGCCATCCAAAGTTTGCCTAGGATGGGTGAATTTTTGCTGCTTGGTAGTATTTGCTTGGTAGTATTTAAAAGGCTGAAAGCTTTTGCTCTTCTGCTCCACCAAACCTTTTTTGTTTACTTCAGAGTTTCCAGATCAGCCATAGCTTGACTCCCTGCTGCTCTCCCCGCGCTGGTGGAGAGAAGTTGCACGCTTGAAGGCTGGGCTGCATGTCTTTCAGAGGGATTTCTGTTCTGACAGCATTCAGCATTAGCACAAGTGGAGGTGCAAACAGGTGCTTAAACTCCCTGGATGTTAGATTCCCTGCTGCAATTGTGCAGGTTTTAGACTGGTAGTATTTGGATTTGACTTCTTGTTTAGTTTTTGAGCCTCAAGCAGAAGCAGAGAAATATAAGAAAAAAGGATAGGGTGGAGATGGATGCTAAAGGCATCGACATTAGGTGGAGGTGAAAGTCACAAGCCACTTGTGATTTTTTTGGTCAACTTTAAAAAACAACCAGAAGTATTCATACTAAGGCTAAAACTTGACTCCTTGATTTATTTATTTTTTAAGAGTGTGTATGGGTGTAAATTGATTTCTGTAGTCCAAAGGCAGTTGAGGAGCTGTTTGTCCAGCCAGGTTATTAAAATCCAATAGATTGCTGCATTTGTCACCTAGATATTTCCATTTGCTACTCTGCAAGTTTGTTTTTTAAAGGGGAGAGTAAATGTCCTGAGGATTTCTGCTCCTTAATCTCCTCTTAACCTGATGAGCTGTAGAAGGAAAGGTGTAAGAATCTAAGTAAGCTTAGAAAAAGAAGTTGGAAGATATAGGAGATTACGGATGCTGGCTGAGTTTATTCTGTCCTCATCAAAAACTTGCGTTATAAGAACTTTAAACACTCCAGATACCTTTGATCATCACCTTTGTAAGATGGTTTACTTGTGTCCATATATGTCAGTATTCTAACCTTTGGTAACATGCAGTATTTAAGCAGCCTTTACTCTGGATATCCAACAATCTTAGCTGTTGGTGAGTGCTGTGTTAGCTTTATTAGCTAAAGCAATAGGGGTAGAGGATGCTTCTCTGCAGAGATTGTAGCTGAGAATATTTTCAGAAGGACTGGAATTGAATAAAAGATGTTAAGAGGCCCTGAAATCCCTTGAAAGAAAGCTGTATTTGAAGCTGGACAAGAAAGTAATACAAGCTGTGGCAGCTTTATGAGCAACTTGGTTCTGTTATTGATAAACATCTTTATACGCTTGGTCTCTTGGGAAGAGCACTACCCCTGGGTTATAAGTGAATTTATTTTCGTGAATTATTCATTGACTTTATTAATTCACTTCTCCACAGGTAGTAAAACCATTATATTATTGGCAGTGTGGTTTGGAAAGGAAAAACTCAAGAAAATAGCAAAACAGTGTGCAAGGGAGGACTCTGCAGGTTTTCAGAATGGCATAAGGAAGCATGGCAGGAAGAAGTCACTGTCAACAAGACTTCTGTGCTTCTGTTTCGGCCTTGTAGCCTTGCATACACTCCTCTAGATAGGAGTAATGCTAAAATAAGCACTCATAAGTACCTGGGGAGCAGCACTAGATTTCAGAGATCTGATCAGACTTGACAGGAACATGCCAGCAATGCTAGATAGAAACCCATTGCCAAACTGTGCCCATGAAAATGCCTTTTCTCTGGTAACTGTTTTCTCCCATCTGTATTTAAAAATCTGGAGGAGGTTGAGGTCGTGTGCCCAAGAATTGCTTCTGCTCAGCCTGCTTCCGAACAGCAGGAAACAAAACTGCAGAGGCCTGGAGTCGTTTATGGCCTAAGGTGTCTTAAGCTAACTCCTCTTTCTTAACTGTTGGCATGGGCCAAGAGCATGCGACCAGAAAGTCGCTGCAGCTCAGACGAGAAATGTTGCCTTAAGAAATGAAATCGGTTGTGTAATCCTTTGGGTTTACAGCTGGTCACAAGTGTGGGTGTCAAGTAGGGGGACAGGAGAATTCCTTGAGCCATTGGAGCCTCACTTACCTGTCTCCTATTACTGTGTAGTGCTTTCTTTTTACAGCCTCTTGCTTTTTGTGGATGAAGCAGACGCATTTCTGCGGAAGAGGGCAACAGTAAGTACTTTTTCTGCGGTCGTTATCTGTGCATGCTGCAGTTAGCCAGCCAACCCACAGCCTTCTTGTTTAACCCGATCAGCCAGCTTACACAGGCAGAACGTTAAAACTGGAAGGTGCCACAGTACTCAGTTAAGTCATGCAGAAACAAGAAACGAGCCTCTTACAGCTGAATGGGATGAGCACCTCAAGACTGACGTGGGAATTTCCTGCAAAAGACATGGATGATATCTTTTGGGGGGTTTGCAGGTGACCGGGCAGTAGGAAGGAGGTGCTTTGTACAAATAACTATGTATCTTGAGATGTATTTGTAACCAAGCTGTTTTTCACCGTGTTAACAAAGCTATATCAGCGCACACAAAAAAGATGTATTTTTTCCAAAGTAAGTTACCGTATTGTGCACTGAATCTGGCCTTGCTACTTGAACCCCAGTGGTCTATTTGAAGAGTCAACCCTAAAAGATTACTTTAATTATCCTGTAGGTATCTTACTAGATTAGGGAAAGCCACCTGGGCCATTGTTAGAGCATTGGGTTTGAAATCAAGGGAATCACTGACTGGGCAAATGTTTAACCTCTCGGCTGAAGCTTTGCTTCCTAACTTTTCTCCTGGGTATACAAATTGATCGTTTTTTCCCTTCAAGTTATTACAGTGCTTTGGAGTCTAATGCAAATGCTTGACAATAACAAAACTTACTTTGTCAATAATGCTGCTTAAAGCTGTGACCTCTCGAGTCCCAAGCAGTTGATCTGTCTTTGAATTTCTTCTTTGCAGGAGAAAATCAGTGAAGATCTCAGAGCAACTTTAAATGCATTCCTGCACAGAACAGGGCAGCACAGCAACAAGTAAGTATCCAACCCTTCAATTTTCCTGAGCTGAGGAAAGCCAGGAAGTGCCTATGGTGTGCAAATGAAAGTTGGAAGCCTCTGATCCATACCACTAAGGGCTTGAAAAATTTGCACAGAATATTCCCTTCTTAGTTTATATACCGAATGCAGCTTATGCCTCCTTTATCTTTTCCCGGAACATAGAACTCAGAGTTGTACATAAGGTACAGATTTTTACAAGATGTACAAGTTTTTAGCTTCAGATAGTTTTCCCTCTTTTTCTAGGAAATGGTTCCTTTTAGACTTGTAATATTTCGTAACTGTGGATCTGGCAAAGTTTTATGTTTTTGACCAGATTTATAGTTCTTCTGCAAGCCAGTGAGAGGGAGTGGTAAGGAGGCAGTCCTTTCCCCTGGTATTAGGGTACCTTAGCACTGCTCTGGGCATGCTTGTTTTGGTGCTCCTGGGTGCCATGCCTCCGCTCTAAACAGCAAGGCTGTCATTTTCACGGATGTTTAATTTGCCCCTAACTTAGATCGTGAACCATTCTAGTAGAATGAACACGTCCTCATGATTCATGCACTGCATTTTGCTTCTAAAGAGCCTTATTGCTGCTTTGGGCAGTAAGGCATCCTGCATTCATAAATGGGAATTTACTGGCACAAGCCTAACTGTGTGTAAATCTAGCTGAGTTGGAGAAACCCTGAGGAGTACTGTTATTTGGCTGTACCAGTGAATTGTTACCACTGTAACTGAGCCCTAGGAATTGTGAATTGCTGGCTTAAACTTCCCAAAGAACCTTCTGCGTCTTCTTGCTGGGTATCTGACTGTGCGTGTTCGCTTTTATCCTTCTCACCCGGATGTCCAAGGGAAAGGTTTGAATATTGGGGTGGGTGTCAATGCTTTTTCTAAGCTGTGTTTCTGCAGGGGTTTGGAGGCATTTCTTGTCAGTAGAAAAGGAATGATTTCGTGCCAGTGTGGCTCATGGGCCAGCTAAGTATCTTCAGAAATGACAGCAAAGAACACAGCCCCCTGTAGACTTGGATTTAAATAGACTGCAAGAACGTCAATATTCCAATAGCTGTGGTTAAAAGCCCATTTCAAATTATAATGCACTATTAAGCTGGTAACATCAATTAAGGCATTAAAGTAGAATTGACATGGGGAAAAAGCAGCATTACGAAGCAAAAGAAAGGGCTCCTGTCTTCAAAATGCTCCAGGAGAGAGCATGACCTGGAAGCTGGCACATCTGTAGCGTGGAGCAACGCTTGGTCAAACAAGCCACCACTATATTACAGTACCTTTTGTGAATGCCTCTGCTTCTGCACACGTTAGACTTGTAGCAGGAAGGTGTTCTCAGACTTCCTTGAAAGAAATAAGTGAACTTTTGCCAGCTGCTGCAGAAGAACAACCTCCCCATGCAGTGGCATGCCCAGTAGTGGCTAACTCCCCTTGTCCTTAGGCCAGGATGAACCCATTCCATGCTTTGAGCTGGCTGGGGTTCCAGTTGTGCTGTAGGCTGTCAGTTTGGCAGTCCCTCATAATAAGGATTTTAGTCCTGCTGTGATTCTGGGGTGCTGTGCAGCTAGCAGCTTGAAGCTAGATCCCTGAAGTGGGATTTAAGTTGGAGTTTAAGTACATGCCAGAGAACACTTCTCTCTGTGTTGACTCTTGTTTCAAGGTTTCAGACTTGGAGGTCTGTGGGAGGTTGTACTCTTCCAAAATGTTTCATGCCCTTAACTTGAGGTTGATTGTGGGTAAAATGATTATTTAGGGTTCTGTAGCAGGGACAGGCTGGGGAAGGCTGATACTGAAAGGCGAAGTACTGAGTTAAATACATTTCAGTTGTAAATAGCTTAAAACTGTGCTGCATTTTAGTATGTGGCTTGAAATGCTGTTACAAAGCTGTTTCTAAGAAATCTTTAGATGCGTCAGGTCTTTGATACTGGCCATGCTGGTTCCTGATGTTCAGACAGGTCCTCTAATGTGTTTTTGCATGTTTCTCAATCTTCCTTCTCGTGTTTCATACTTCCAGGTTTATGCTTGTTTTAGCAAGCAACCAGCCTGAGCAATTTGACTGGGCTATCAACGACCGAATAGATGAAATGGTGAACTTTGATCTGCCCCAGCTAGAAGAACGGGAGCGGCTTGTGAGGATGTATTTTGACAGGCATGTCTTGAAGCCAGCTACAGAGGGTAAACAGTGAGTATCCCTGCAGCACTCTTCGCCCATGCAGAATTCTCATTGTTGTTGTTTGTCTCCTCTTCTGTGTATTTTTTCAGTATTTCTAAGTAGCATTTTTCGAGGAAATATCCCTGGTTGTATGTGGCAGGCTGTAGAACATCTTTCCAACTTTTCCAGGAAGTTGAATGGTCGATAGCAAGTTTCCAGTATCTGATCTTGGAAGTGTTGGGGTTACAGTTATATTATCTTACAAATAAAACCGAAAGGCAATCTGACTGGTCTTACTGTCTGTCACGTTATGGGTAAACCCAGTTTAAACCACTCATCCAGATCAGAGCTGGAAAGATGCCTCTTGCCATCCTGTTATGGGGTGAGGTGCCATCCTAGAATTTTATGCCATGCTTTGTCATATATTCAAAACTTAGGAGACCTGTTACTGCGTTGGAGGCAATAATGTAGGTATGGGCACTGTTGGAACTCCTCGTATCCAAGCACTTGCCTCTGCTAGTTTTAATCCAGGTGCACACATTTCTTTGTGCCATAAAATCAGGCTTTCTATCAACCCCTTTATTCAGGATGGATCTTTGTATAGAAGTTGGTCTGGCCTGATCTTTGATTTCAGTTTCATGTTGTTCTTTACAAAACTTACCTCTGGCTTACCCCTCCTCCCGTCACGTGGCTACATGTAAAGTAATCCTTGTGCTTGTGCTTTCAGACGTTTGAAGCTGGCCCAGTTTGACTATGGCAAAAAGTGCTCAGAGATTGCCAGGCTGACAGAGGGCATGTCTGGTCGAGAGATCTCTCAGCTCGCTGTGGCGTGGCAGGTAAGTAGGGCTTTGATCACTGGGCTTCCTGGGTCATGTTCACTTTCTGGAAGGCTTGAATGTTTGAGTTTTGGAGTCTCAGAATTTGAATCACTCTCAAAGTTTCCTTATGTCCTTGCAGTAATACTAGAACGTTGCCAGCTCTGAGGTGGGTGTCAGAACATCTGCATAATTTATCTCACATACCGGAAGAGTTTTTATAATCACTAGTGGGGAAATCCCACTGAATTTAGTGAATGTATTCCTCTCACTACCATTTTTTTCACCTTTTAAGCTACAGAAAGCAAATCTCCTTTCTAGTCTTTACCTGTGGAAGTCATGAGCTGAGATCCAAAGTAGTCATTCAAGTGCTGATAGCCCTCATTTTATTCTTTGTTTGTACGTTAGCACACAGCTGCTTAATTTTCTCATGTGGATTCTGTATTATTGAAACACACTTTGAAGTGTGTGCTGTCATCTGAAAATGTACATAAAGCTTTACTAAAAAAAAATAAATCTGTTCTCTAGCTGCCTGAAGATGTGCCAGGTTAGTACTGTTACCAGCTCAGTCAAGAAACTCAGCAAGATGCTTGACTGGTATTTGAGATTCAGAAGGAGCTGGTGCATGTCGATGGGTTTTAGATGGACTGCCGTAGTGTCCAGTTAGCATCTGTTCAAAAACGGCTCTGGAGAGCTGATGGTATGGAAGAAGGACTAGAATCTTTGGCATATTTGCCTTTCCCAGAACAAGTAGGTTGTGGCTTCACTTTTTCCAAGTATAGCTATGCTTTTTCTTGGCTTCTGATTTTGAAACCCAGAGTAAAGACTAAATGTATTTGTTTTAAACTGTGACAGTGCTGTAGGGGAGAAAGCAGACCTCCTAATTCTTGTAGAAATTCTTTGTCTCTTTATTTAGAAGAGAACCCCACTATCCATGTATGTGAAAGGTCTTGCTGCCACACATTTCCCGTAATTAATAGTTGTGGAAAATGATCCTTTGCATTTTATAACCTTTTCAACTCTCTTGGTTTGTTATTCCTCCCCAGAATTGACCTTGGCTTCTAAAATTTATCCTTTAAGTGATCTTGAAGGAAGGGGAAGGTGGAGGTGACGTTCCTTAGTGTTGTTGCCCTGATTACTTGTTAAAATGTACCTCATAGCACCGGGATTATCAGCAAGGGGGGGCCCCATAAAATTGCATAAGATTATGCTGTCATACGACAGTCAAAGAGCGTTTTAAGGAGGAAAAAAAAAGAGAGAAAAGGGGAGGAAGCAAAAAGCAGGAGAGAGTTGGCAAAAAGATAAGAACAGTTTTGAAGCAGAATCTGCAAAAAGCTTTGTCTGTATCAATCAAAGTTATCGGTGTTCTGGATCAAGGGACTTTATATCTTGTCCTTTTGTTGATCAAGAAAAGTGTCATGGATAAGTGTTAAAATAGCACAGCCTTTTTGCAGCTGGTGGCTAGACACGTGGACCTCTTTCCTCAGGAGCTGGCTGGGTGGATACAGTTCACTAGCAGGTTTGTGAGAGCATCCAAAAAAGAGTAAGGTTTCTGCACTGAATGCTGCCCTAGGCTGATCCTAAATGCTACCATAAGGCTCTTCTTCAGTCGTTGGGTCAAGGAGCTTGCATAGAGCCGTACAGAAGCTTTGTTTTTGCCACGTTTGGCCCCCTGGCTTCTGGCTCTGGCCAGACTTGAACACCTACCTGTGTTTTCCTGCTACGCAAAGTACTGAGGGTATGGCACTGCAGGAGCTGCAGTTAAAAGCCTCTGCGTGAGCAGAGCTCATCGCAGCTGTGCAGATGTTCTGAGCACCCTTAACCCAGCCTCATCTTCTGAGTGGTGTCGGTGTTTTGAGGCCTGGGTCAGGTTTACCAGGTAGCCTGTTACACGAGCTGTTACAATGCTCTCTCCTACCAGGGAAGGATTAATGCTGCTGTTTGAGTCTTTCTGGCAGTGGTAGTCCTGCCTCTTATTCCTGCCTTTCTGCTATCCTTCCCATTGTGCTAGCACACCTCTTTGTACGGCCGTACTATGAACTGGGTCAGGGAGCTGAACAGAATTAAAAATAGCTTGGCAAGACAACTTCACCGCATAGTGACACTTTTGTCTTGGCACACGCGAGGTCAGGGTATGCAGGGGCTGTATGAGCCAGCACGTCTAGCTCAAGCAGTGCTTACCAGACTGTCCTCAGCTGGATGCAGCAGCTGTCAAGTGGTAGTATGCTACCGATAGGACTGCTAATTTCGGAATAGTTGGTCTTTGAAACTCTTGTAGGATTGAACTGTTGATTTTCAAGATGCTTCATGCCAGAGATGGCTGATGCAGGAAATAACACGATGTGAGTAGCACGCACTTAATCCATTTTCAAGCCACGGTTTTGTTCCACTTGGACAAAATTTTGTCTCTCTTGGATGTGGGGAGCTTTAAGGAAACTAACCCGAGGATTTTCTTGTTAAGAGGAAGATCTGGACTTCCCTCTCTTCCCTACTTGCAGTTGCTATTCCTGCCCCCCCCCCAAAGCATTATGGCAAGCTAAAAGCACAGGCAGGAAGCATTCGAGATGTTGTACAAGTTGAGAAGGTAGAAGGCAGGAAGAGCCAAGAAAAGGGGAAAACGAGGTATCTCTTACAGTTCTGGTTTTGATCTTAGTAACACCTTCCAGAGCTGTTAAACAGCAGATGTCGTGAGCCTCGTGCTCTTTAGAAGTCCTCACAGCTGCCTTGAAACAATTATGTCTTGAGACATTTAAGCTTCCAGTGCTTTTTTAGATAGGCTCATCACAACAGCTGCTGCAATACAATATGCCTACGGTCTCTGTTTAATAAATGGATTCAATTGACCCATTCTGGGGAAGATTACAGCACAAAGCCCTAGCGAAAACTGCTTATTGTGAATGCTGGAGCACAAAGCTGGATGGGAGCGTTTTGTTTGCCTTTTGTTTTCAGTTATTTTGCATTGTGCCCTGATGTGACTTGGCGCTAATCCTCAAAGTGTAGGCTTAATTGCAACATGCCTGTTACTTAATTCACCTCAGATTTGTGTGTGTGTTTTCTTAATTAGTTTTTTCCTCCAACAGTCGTTTTCAGTGTTGCTGTCTGCAAGCGTTCCACCTCTGTGGAGCTGTCTGAGAACAAAACCTCAACCAGTGCCTGGACAGCAGAGACGAATGCTCAGGGTGCAGAATGTCAGGCTTAATCTGCGGTGAAGTGTCGTTCTGTTCCACAGGGGCTGTCCTACCGTTACCTCAAGCTGACTGAGACCTTGCTGCCTGCAATTCCAGTCTTAACCTCCATGCGATGAAACCTAGCCAAATCGCCCGCCAGGTAGCTCTAGGAAAGGTAGTGGGGCATCTGTGGTGCAGCTCCCGCTGCTATTCCAGGTCTGCAGAGCTGTTGGAGGAAACGGGCAGGGAGAATCTCTTGTAAAAAGCTGACAGGAAGGTGTTTATCATATTCTTGATAGAGTTTTGAGATGCTGGGACCTACATCGGCTCTACATAGCCTGTCTGATCTCATCTCATGGCCAGAACTGAACCTCAGAGGTGGTTTGGGGAAAGGTAACACGTGGAACCAGCTGGAGAGAAACCATCGTAGCCATCAGCTCTTAACCAAAGAGCAAACTGGAGTGACAGCACGTGGCCACTTCGCTGTCCTGTGGCCTTGCAGTCATTTCCCACGAAGGTGCTTTTGGATTGCTCTGCCAATACTGCTATTAACATAAACATCTTGGTTAAACTAGAAGCCCAAGCACTAGCTGCAGCTTTCGTACATCTAATTTCACTCTAAGCTGGGTTTGAAATTGATTGGGTGCCACTTAAATGAAGCTCTGGTTCGCTGTTGTTTCACTCTGGCTCAGGTTGTCCTGAAACAGAAAAAAAATAAGTGCAGAAAAGCAGAGAGTGTAACCTCTAGTGCTGGGAGAAATATTGTTGTCTGTGGCACAGCTAATAGTCTGCATGCTAGAAATCCATTTTAATCTCTCCTGCAGAAGACCGTGCCTTCCCTTTTGTCCTTGTTCTTTTCCATTCTCCATATCTAATCCTTCAGGAATATAGCACGGATTAGATGCATTTACACACTTTAAAATTCCCGTCAGATCTATTACAGTGCTGTGCAGACTTTCAAGTTCTGCACCCTGAACTTGAACCCATTGATAGGCTTTAGATAAAATGTCAGAGAAGCAACTTTTCATTATTCCCAGCCCTACCCTCTGGAAAATTGCTTTGGCATCACTTCAAAAGAATTCTCAGGAGTTTTATGTCCCAGTGGTAACGACAGAGGTGAGCTTCCTGTCATTTCTTCGCCTTTTGTGCCACGGATATAAATACCTTCTTGCTCCCTGAGTCTTGTTTGTGTTTAAAAAAAAAAAAAAGGTATTCTGCCGCACTAGGTTATGGGAAGAATTAATGTTTCAGAAGTGTTTGAGCTGAAGGACATTATAAGTCTAGGGGGTATCTTTTTTATTATATTTTTGACCAGACTATTGTCATTATAAATGTGATTCAAAGGGTACAGATTAGCTTGTTGGCCATGTAAAAATAAACCTTGTTTCTTGGCTGAAATGAAGCACTGGGTCGTTTAAAGCTGGGCTTGTCATCTGTGATCCATTCCTCCGCTTCCACCAAAATGCTTTGTTTTCAGATTATTTTTTCACTGGGCTCGAGTTACAAAACGCGAATGGTTGCACCGGGAAAAAATGGGTTAAAATTTGTCCATGCAGGAGGCAGAGGTATGAATATAAATGAGGCGCAGAACCATTTTTGTGTGTGTGTGCAAGCTACTCCCAGAAGGGACAGCTGCTTCCCCCATTTGCTTTCTTGACAGTGAGGGCCTGAGGCTTTCTAAAAATAGAAAGTCATTGAGAAAATCAACAGAGCGTGAACTGCACAGCTTTGCAGGAGTTTCCACAGTTAAATTTATGGTCTATGCAGAGGCAGGGAGGAAGGGAAGACATCCTCTCTGTTCTGTGGAGGCATACAGCGCACGGCCCAGGAACGCTCACTCCATTTTAAACCCCCCAGGTCCTTCTGGCTGGAGGGCTACGTTGGCAAAGGGGTGCTGGCTCCTGTTAGCCTCAACTCCCCAGTAAAAGAAAAAAAAAAAAGGCAAGAAATAAACACAAAACAAAGTGCAGGAGGGTGACGGGGTGAGTCAGGTGGTTTTAACCGAGCCGAACCTCCCCGCCATGCCCCTTTCCCAGTGGGTGAGAGAAGGCAGCTCGTGGTTTGATGCCCAGTGGGTGAATATTTGTGGGAAGGATCCGCTTTGTGGGGCGCAGGATGTCTCTGCTCTCTTGTTGGACGCAGGACGAGTGCCTTTGTGCAAAGGCTATTTGCAGGCTCCTTTCTGCTCCTCTGCACTCCCTGCTTGCGGCCGGTGTTTACCCGCTAACTCAAGGCGTGAGCATTAGCCTAAGTCGTCGCTTCTGCCTTAAGGAAGGATTACGTAGGATTTGCACAGGGAAGAGTCTGCTTCTGATGCTTCTTGCAGTAAAAACCAGCGCCTGCCAACTCCACGGTTACACGTGGTTTGTGCAGTAAGACCTTTTCTGCCTGGTGACGTTCCCCATTCTCCAAAAAGGGCTGTGGGGTAGGGGCTGGCACGTAAGCTAGGGGAGCTTGAAACCAACGCTGCAACCTTTTGTCCGTTTGTTGACATAATGACTCCGATTGTTCCTCCTGCAGTGAGCTTGCAGTAATCCGACAGGCAGGAGCAACCACGCGTGGTGGCCCAGTACCGTGTGGGTGCTGTGCAGGCCAACAGCTGGCTCCGGGGTTTGTCTTCCCTCCCGTCCACATCGCTGGACAAGGAGATGAAATGGCTGCACTGATTTCTCCCAGCGATGCTTTTGCAGACTTGTTAAACTTGGATAGAGTAAAGCTCGTTGCTCAAACCTCAGAATCGGTGTTTCTCACTGCTAATGATTCGTGCGGCCCGCGTGTAACACCTTAGAAACACTTCTGCCTGTCTTGAAAGCCAAAATTCCTGTTCCTAACCGGGATCTCGGGGAATGCCCTGCAGACAGAAGGGTTGGTGCGTGACTATCCGTGACACGAGGGCTCTGTGGAAGGAGGGATGTGGACACCTCGGGGCTGTTGGTTTGGGGCAGGCATCCTGGATGTGAGAAGCTGGAGGGGCTCCCACCCTGTTTGTGTCGCGCTCCCCTCTAGCAGGGCTGTACAGGGAACCACAGCACGGAGTCGCTTGCAGGAGCACTCGCACGGGGATTAACCAGATATAGAAATCTGCAGCTCGGAGTTGCTTTGTTACCTTGGAGATGAGTTGTTCAGCTCACACTCGAGGCATCCTCCCCTTCCTTCTAGGGTGCGGGTGCTTGTGCTATCGTCTGTGTAACGCCCATCAGCGGAGCCCTGGCTGTTCTGCATGTTTGGGCACCAGCGACAGCCCTTTTGCCGCAGCTAAAGCGAGGCGGCGTACAGTCCTGTTTACCCTAACGTGCCACTGGAAACGTGGGCAGGTTGGCAAGGGTGTCAGTAGTTCTCGGCCTTTCCTGCAAGGAGCTCCGCTCAAACTTGCGCTGCCTGTCAAAGCAGCAACAGGACCAGGCGTTCGTTTGCCAAGCAGAACTGGAGAGAGACGAGTTGGGGGGTGACCGGAGGGGGTTAGAAGAGGGAAGGTCCCACAGTCAGGTGAGTGTGGGATGGGAATTGGCACAGCACAGAAGTGATGCAGGGGAGTTTCCTAGTGGAAAGCAGGATTAGCGCGTATTAGATGTCACTTTAGAGATGCCGCGTTGCCCATGTTCACCCTGGCACTGATTGTAGTCCTGCCATGTAAGTATTTAAAACCTCTTCTGTTGTCTTGGATGGAATCGTTCAATCACCATGTGCACCTTTTACTCTTTACTTTATCGACTTCGTATGTGCAGCGCTTTTAAAGCAGGAGAGGAAATTTAAACAAGCCGAGTGTGACTGCAGCCTAACCATACCGGCTACGTTCAGCACTATGAACCTGTGGCCTTGTTTCTTCAAAGATTTGCCTCCCAGGAGATCCAGAGGCAGGTAGGCAAAGGTGCTTGTTAGTACTCCAGAGACAGACTGTAGTGTAGCACGTGAATCTTTCTCTGTGCTTGGGCAGGTTTTTTTGTTTCAGTCCCTGGTAGAGCTGCAGCAAGGGAATCCTTTCTGATGGTGATAAGCCAGATCGCTGCAGCTACCACCAGCGACTCAGAACAAGGCTGGATGTTGTGCTAGGTAGCGTGGGGGCAAATGTGCATGAGGAAGAGAGGGAGCAGTTCAGTTCAGCTTTTCACTGCCTGTAGGGTTTGTGATCCCTGGCTCACCTCTCTCCTGCCTTTGCCTCTCCAGGCTGCAGCTTACGCGTCAGAGGATGGCGTTCTTACAGAGGCCATGATCGATGCCCGGGTCGCTGATGCTGTGCAGCAACACCGACAGAAGATGGAGTGGCTGAAAGCAGAGGGTGCTGAAGCAAGCAAAGGGGCCGGCAGAAACCCCCTCCTGCCTTTCCCCAAAGGAACAGCGGTGTGAGAAGCTTCCCGCAGGCTTCTGACCAGCGTGTTTGGGGAAGTGGCGCGGGAGAAAAGCGGGAGGGTCTCCTGGGCAAATGTTGGGTGGAATCATGTGTTAAGTGAGAAATGTGTCCCTGGGTGCAAGGAAGGGGGAAGGAGCGCTGCCTCAGTCTGACTTGGGAGTTTGTGTTTTAAGGATGCACCAGAGGGGGAGGGAAAAAAAAAAGGTTTTAATAAGGCAGAAACAACTGTATTAAAGGACGCTGTTGCTCAAACACTGGTGACTGTGTTAGTCTGCGTGGCCTGTCTTGCTAAAGAGCCCCCAAACTCCACAAACTCCCCATCCTTCCTGGTCATTTGACACTGGTTTGGGCTGTCCTGGTGACCCAGGCCTATGGGAACACAGGGACCATCCAGCCCTTCTGCTCCTGTGTATTTAAACTGGGCTTATGCTCCAACATAGAGGTATTTCTCCTCTTTTTCCTGCATCTTGCCTGGGACATGTCTCTTCCTTGCTCATATCTCTGCCTGGCATCTCTCCTTGCTCTCCTGCTGTCACCCCTTCACGCTCTGTGTTACAGAGGCACATTAATGGGATGTGCAGCTGCACCTGGTTAGCTTGGGGTCAGCACTCGGGAAAAGCTGCTGCTGCGCCGTGGGTTGGTTGATAAGCACTGGGACTCTCCTTGTGATGCAGCTGCACGGCCTGGCTGCTCTCTGTGGTCCGTGTTCGGCCTCCTGCAGGGTGGCAGCAGAGCCAGCCTGCACTGCTGCATCCCCAGGGAATAAAAGCTCCGGAGCTTGACTCCTCTGTGCCGAAGCACTGAGCGTCCCCAGCCCAAGAGCTTTTATCCTCTTCCAGTGTGGCTTTGTTTAATAACCACACACGCTCCCTGGATCACTGAGGGTTAGCGGGCCTGCACTGGAGCAACCGGGACTTGAAAGCACCACTCAAGATGCTAGACAGCCCTTGAGGCGTTACTGATCTCCAGCAGGAGCTGCTGCTCCCCAGCTTCTGTCTGTTCAGGCTGTACAGCCCGCAGGGCTTTGTTTGCTTTCTCCAGCCAGGCACTTGCTGCTAGAGCTAGTCTGGGAGCAGCCCTGGCTATTTTTTCCCCCCCAGGTCTCTCAGTTCTCTCTTCAGGGTGAGTAGGCAAGGCTTAGTGAGGCTATCTGGTGTGCAAACATCTCCAGTGGGGTGTGAAGGGAGGGAGATGGGAGCGGGGCTTTTTTTTTTCCTACTGGCTGCTGCCACCAAGCTGCTGTTGCCGTATGAGTCTTGCTTCATTTCTGGAACAACGGAGAAACGCGCCATTGGCAAATCATGCAGACAAGCCTGTCCTGACCAGATGACATTTGGTCTGTCTGCGCACCTATAATGGGCAGGTCAGAAAATCTTGTGATGTTTTTTCCGAGGTTGAACTGGATTTGAACTCTGCTCCGCTCCCAGTCCCCTTCTGTAACTCCGCTGTGCAAGCACATTTGTCTGACCTAATTCTGTGCCCTTGAGTACCTTGCTGAGATGTTCTCCTCCGACAGGAACTGACAGCAGCCTCAGCTGTGCCCATTTCGCTGGTGCTTGTTTCTGAGCATGCAGAGATGCGGACTGACACGGCCCGGGAGCTGCTCACCAGGGCCTGGAGGCAGGCGGCCTCGTGGGGCACCGGGAAGCAAACAGTGCTTGAGGCTGCCACCCTTCGCTGCCCTGGGCTGCCAGCTCTCAAAATGGTTCTCTGGTACCTTCCCCGGATGCCAAGGGAGAACTGGAAGCTGCATTTCAGGAACTGGTAAGGCCAGGTGTCCTACAGCACCAGCGTGGGCCCAGGCTACGGGGAGGGAGGAATCACCACCTAAATGGAAACCATTTATTTTATGTACTGAATGTCTGAAATAAACTTGAACGTCATTTTTTACTCTCCTTCAGCCTAGCTGTAGCAGTACTTCAGACCACTGATTTACTGGGGAATTAGCTATTCTAGGCTCTCCTCAGCCTAATAAGTTTTCACTAGAATTATCTTTCTGCTAAGCCCCGGGAGATGGAAGGGAGGTAAGCAGAGCCGCTGTCAGCTAAAAAAGCCTTGCTAATGAATTAGGTGACGGAGCGGTCTGCTCACGTGCAACTAAACCTTGAACTGTGGCTTCCACCTTCGATACTTTTCCTCCCTTCAATAATCACCTCCACGAAGCACGGAGGGAGCTGAGAGGGGAGGAAAAAAAAAAAAAAAGCTACTCTGCCTCGTCCTTACGCTGATTGCGCTTTTGCTGATACAAATTTCTGGGAGGAGAATCCTGCTGAAGAGGTGTGTGAGAGCAGCTGCTGCCTCAGCTGTTTCGCGCGGTTCCTCCTTCAGCCTGCACCGGGTTCCTGCGCGGCGCGGGGGGACGGCAGAGCTCCTCACGCAGCGCTGATCCGTGCCGCTGTGCTGTGCTGTCCTGGTGTGTCGCAGGCTTGGGAGAGCACGGGCTGGGAGCAGGCTCTGGTAGCAAGGCCGGGGCTGACCCACGGGTTCTCACTTTGCACGGGTACACGAAAACATCCCAATGAGGTTTTTAAGGGCTTTTAATGGCCTCGGCTGCCACCAGTCCTTACCTGAGCTTCGCTGCGTGGTCTTTAAATGGATGGAGAGGGTCTGGCGTGAGGAACAGCTGGGTGCTTTGGGGAACTCGGGTCTACGCTTCGATGAAAGCCTGGTCCTGTGTGTCTCCACCTCCTTGATGTGCTCTCCAGGCTTCATCAGGAACGGGTGGTAGGCCTTTGTGCAGCCCTGGAGCGAGTGGAAATCCCAGGAGCTGACCACTTTGGGGCTCACTTTCATTCTCTGCGTGTATTCCCCTGCCATAGCCCCCAGGTAGACCTGTGTCAGAGAGGCTTCGTGGCTCACCGTGCAGGTCCCCGGCCGCCTGGCTGTGTCCTCACCAGCCTGCAGCAGCCGGAGGTGCCAGGCCTGGAGGTGCTGCTTTTGTCAGGGCTGGCGCTTCGTTCTGCATCTCCGCAGGAATTAAAGCTCCAGCCGTGCTCTCTCACACTCACACATTGCTCTTCCTTCCTTCTCATCGCGTGCTGGGGGCTGCTGGACCAAGCCAGCTTCCTCGGTGTGTCCCAGCACCGGCTGCCACCGGCTGCTCACAGGGAGTGCAACAGGGCAGGAGCACAAAGGCCACCGGGTGCTGTCCGGCTCCTGCCTCGTCACAGGTGTAAATGCCGGGCATTTTACAAAATCAGGAAGCCTGGTGTGCTGCCAGCCCGCGGGATGAGCGATGGCCCCGCGGAGGTGGCACCCAGCGAGCTATTTGTTAGCACTCCGCACGGGGAAAGAGAGAGGCTGGCAACCCCAGGCTGAGGTTATCTCCTATCCGTGACACGGGGTGAGTTATGAGCTAATGGCACTTTATTAAAATAGTATTTCGTATTGGAGAGCAAATCTAAGAGCAGATGGATTAGCAAGCAATCCATCACTCCCCATCTTTGCCACTGCCAGCTGAAACGCCTTCTCTGTGCTTCGGCATTACAGCTGGGAGACAGATTTATAATGTGGTCATCTATCTAGTCTCAGATGCCATCCAGCCGAGTATTTACTTCTGCCACCAGGCTGCTTTGCTCAGCACCTCTTCCAGCGAGCCCCGGCAGAGGCTGGGTGCCTGGTGAAGGGCAGGTACGGCTCAGCTCCTGCTGTGAATGGCCTGGGATGGCAAATCCTTGCTGCCTCAATTCCTCTTTCCCCCGATTCCCTGGGGGTGCACAGCCTTCCCAAATCTTGGTGATGTCTTCCAGGACACGGCATTCCCTGGCACGAAGCCCTAGCAGCTCTACCAGGCTCCACGCCACGGTCACGTTACAAGATGTGCAGAGGGGAGCAGCACCTGGGCGGCCCAGAGGAGTCCCCAGGCAGTCCTCCAGCTCTTCCATCTCCAATTATTCTCACCCCAGCACAAGTCAGACCGTTTTTCCCCGTTCCAGGCCATTTTTTTAGCCTATGCTGCTGTCAGGCCCATGACAACACCCATTTCCCTGCCTGCATTTTCCTCTCTTGTGCCACATAATCCAGGGAATCGCGCAGCCCTTCTCCACGGACCAGCTTTCTCCCACCCCACTGCAGCCACACTTGCACCCCGTCTCCTCGCTCAGCCCCCTGCCCTTCCCATCCCACTCCATTCAAAGGGTTGGAAAAAAAAAAAAACACTCGGATGCAAAACATGCAAAAAGAATATTTTACTGACAAACAGCAAAGGACGGGCTTAGTTTCCGGAGCGGAACTGGTCACCTACTGTACAAACATATTACTGGAAGGGAAGGAATGGCTGATTTACGCTCACTCGTTGACCCAAATTAAATCACAGTGTGCTTTTTCTGCTGCCTCCCCTACCCCAAGCTCTCGGCACCTCCAGCTGCTCGGGGACCTCCCTTAGCTCGGGCACAGCGCTGCCGCCGCTGGAGAGAACGAACTACGGGTGACATCTACCCGTGCAGGTGTGTTTCATAAAAAATTAGCCATTATTGCTTTTCACCCACAGTAGAGATTATTCTAGGATTGGACTCAGAGCAGAGTGCAATCTCTCTGTTGTCATCGACTCACGGTGTACCTCTCCCTGTTTGATGCATGCAAAAAGGGGTTTGAAAAAAAAAAAAAAGGAAAGAAGGATTAACAATCAGGGAAAACAGCACTCTGGGTTCTGCTCTTGTGTTCTCGCTGCAGAGCACTCCCAAAAAAGTCTTCCTAAGCTGCCCTGCCCTGGTCCGTGCGAGCTGAGGGTGCCCAGGGCGCAACCCCACGGTCCCAGCATCACCTCCCCGTGGAAGCCCCAGGGATGAAAACCAGGACCCCCACGGGAAAGGGATGCGTGCAGGTGAGCGGGAGGTGCTTGGTTAGAGGAACCGGCTCCGTGCAGCGAGCACAGCACAGCGCACACAGATGAACACACGGCCGGTTCGCAGCGAGCTGGCAGCCCGGACACGCTGTGGAGCAGCTCCTTCCCTGCCCACCTTTTCCCACTCTTCTGCTTCTTTCTCCTTGGCTCCAGCAGCCCATGTGCATAGAGGTCACAGGCCTGGCATTTTATTCTTTTTTTTTTTTTTTACGTTCACTTGCTTCTTTATGCCCTCCTGGCACCGCAGTGAGCTGGGCTGGCCTGAGCGGACACCTCGCCTTTGCTCCATCCCACGGTAGGACCACCAGTCCCCTGTCCCTTCCCATCCCACAGTGCCCTGGCTGTAAGAGCAACGTTTCCACCGTGCCTGTCCCCTACTCTACATCCCATCCCCTGTCACTGGAAGACACATCTGTTTCACCTGCATGCTCAGGGTAAACACTTGTTGCCCAAATGTCTTTCTGCTTCAACCGCATGCACTAATAATAGAAGTACTTCTGCCTTTTACCTCTAGAGATGCTCTGGGAGCTTCTGTTGCCTGCTTCTACCTTCAAAGCCCTCCTGACACAGAAGAACCCCGCGGTTCCTCCGTGCTCAACCCCCACATCATCGGTGCCCTGCTGGGTGTGAAACTGCTGCGGGGAAGCTGGCTGGAAGCGAAGTTTGAGGTGAGATTCGGGGGTCTCCCTGGGTCACTCAGCACCTGGAAGCCTCCAGCCTCCGTTTGGGGCAGTGAAGGCTGAGCACGGTCCTCCCTTCTCCCTGGGAAGTGGTGCTGCCCAGCAGGGGGATGAGGTTGGATCAGGACCGCCCGGCTGGTCTGACCACATACAGATGGCTTTTGAGGGTGTCCGAGGAGACCCCACAACCCCCTCTAGGCAGCCCGTGCCAGCGCTCCGGCACCCGCACAGGACCAAAGGGCTTCCTGACGTTGAGAGGGAACCCCCCATGGTCCAGTTTGTGCCTGTCACCTCTTGTCCTGGCCCTGGGCACCGCTGGAAAGAGCCTGGCTCTGTCCCCTCCGCGCCCCCCTTCAGGTATTTCTGTGTGTGAGTATCACCCCTCAGCCGTCTCTTCTCCAGGATGAAGAAACTCTCAGCCTGGCCTCGCAGGAGAGATTCTCCTCTCCCTTCATCATCTTAGTGGCTCTTTTTAGTATCCTTTTTTATCGGGCATTCTCCTCTCCCAGCTGAGTGCAGCTGGAAAACGAGGTAGAGCCCAGCAGTGAGCGTGACTAAAACCACCCCATCGTCCTGTGAGGCCTGGGACGTGATTCTGGGCTCTCTTCTGCCCTCCTGCAGCTCACAGGTCGATGCTGCCAGACACTTGATGGGCCAGGAGATGCGTCCTGCACCGTCCCTGGCTGGTTCGAGGGCTAGCAGAGAGGGAAGGGGACACAGCATTTAGCACCAGATACCACAGGAACCTCCTTCCCAAAATGTTCCTCAGAGGGAAGGGCCCTTCGCCTTGTGCCACAGCTGCAGGCTCTGGGCCTGCTCTGGCCCCACCTGAAATCCCACCGGTGGTGGCCCTGGGCTCTCCCTTTCCCTCTCTTGTGGCAACGTGAAACTCTGCTGGCTGCCCCCTCCCCGCTTCCCGTAGGCCCACAGGCTGGGTTTGACATTTCGCTGCCCCCAGGGACCTCCAACAGGTCCAACAAGGGATTATCCAACAGTGCTGGACAGCGGCTGCTCGAATTTGGGAAGCAGCTGCTGGGTGACACGACGGCTGGCACCAGCCCCTGCGTGCCCCCCACCTGCCTCTCCACACCTCCCCTTCCCAGCAGAGCCCGGCCGGCACCACGCACCCCGCCTGCGTGCCGGCGGCCAGGCCCGGGCTCATGGCACCAAAACCGCAGGAGAACATTTCCAGCGCCAATCCCAGCTCTGGAGGATCGTCACGTACAGACTCAAGTGCTGCCTCTGCTCTAAAAATATCCCCTCCTGAGGCGGCGCAGAATTCCCCCCGCCGCCCGGTGCTGCAGAAGCCTCCCTCAAAGCATCTGGCGGACGAGCGCTGGGACGTGGCACGCACGTCCTGACCTTGTTGTGCCAGCTCCCTGATGCCGAAGTCGCTTTTCTCCCTAGCTGAACCCTTTTCGTTTGGGGCTGTTGCTGGGTTTTGGTTTGTTGTTGTTGTCGTTTCGGTCTGGTTTTTGTTTCTTGAAGAACTGGATCAGAGGCAAGAGAACGACAAACAAGTCAACACTAGTACACCTCAGACAATTAAACGAGGGGAAAACACCCCCACACCCAGACGAAAGCAAAACGAGCACATGCACGGGGAATGGAGACGGAGCAACAGCAGACTTCACAGTAGCGACCTCACGGGGGCAGAGGGACGAGAGACCACGACGTCGACATCGCTGGCGAGGCTCACACCTCACGAGGACACGGGGGGACACGGAGACAGGAGCGCTCGTCTTGAGCACGGAGTGAGCAGGAGCTGCTCGGGGGATCGTCCCAGCGCCGGGCACGGGCTGGTGCCTGCCCCGTAGGATCACATCTGCAGGAGCTTCCTGGGATCAAAGCTCCTCGTGCCCCTCGTGCTGGCTGCTCGAGATCGCCCTTGCACAAAAGATACACCAGATCTCTTGGGTCAGGAGCAGGGCCTGGCCTTACTGCACGGGAAGGCATTTTCGCCCCTTTTTTACTAAAGGGGAGCATCAATGGCCTCCCCAGGGTGACCCCGCTGGTTTCGCGTGTCCTGAACCCTGATCTGTGAGGGGGCTGGTTTCAATGGATTGAAGAGCAGTGAATTGCTCCCAGTAAATCTGATTGCACTGAGAGTATTTTTTTGGTTTTGGTTTTTGACTAAATGTAAACAAAAGAGAGGCTCACACAGTGATAGCTGCAGCCGCAGCAGATTAGAAAAATCTGTTCTTAAACCATGGGAAAATGCACCATGGACACCTTTTTTTTTTTTTTTTTTTTTTCTCTTCCAGGGCCTCGTCTTTTTTCTCTGAAATTCTGGTGTGGATCAGACTTGACCCATGTGAGCTGTCACTTCACTCTCTCCAGCTGCAAGTTTCCTATTTAATGATATTTCAACCACGGTCTGTTGCTACAGCAGCGCAAAGCCAGACATTCAATGCAGTCTGAGTTTAGATCACTGCCTTAAGCCTCTCTTGTGGGATGCACCAGATAGAAAGATTATTTAAAGGTATTTTTTGTTTTGGTTTGGTTTTATTTTTTCCCCGGTAACTTGTTCCAAAGACTCAGCATTTTTCCTTATCACGATGGAACTCTCTCCCCTGCAAAACCTTGCCCCATCTTCAGCTCAGAGCTGAAGACGTGTCCGTGACATGAACCTGTTGGATAACGCAGTGCCCAGATTTTGCTGTCGGCTGAACGTGTGCCAGCACACAAGGGCAAACGCAGCAGCTGCTTGGCCAGCTCTCTGGCACCAGCACCCCACGGAGGTGAGCATCTTCTGCCGCTGCAGGATGCGCCCCTAGGGTTAAACGCACAAAGCTCGTACCGTGAAGCCTTGTGTCTTTTGGAAAGGAGCTGCATAAGGAAAAAAAAGTCATTCCTTGGGGGCTAACAGGTGGCTGCAGACGTTGTGGAAGTCCTGAATGACAGACGGTCAAGCAGACAGACACGAGTACAGACTGGGCAACTAGTTAGGCCCAGACAGAAACTGGGACGCCGAGACAAGAGGCACCTGGAACAGCCAAGGTGGGAATGGCAGAGAGCAGCTGTGGGTGGCTCTTGGCCAGCTTCGGGGCTTGTAAATAATAAAACTGATCCTGGGCATAGGAAAAAAAAAAAAAAAGGCAGAGAAGCTGGGGAACGAAGGAGAGAGCCGGGGGTCACTGTGCCCTTTTCCCCCCACAGACATTGCAACCAACAACAGGAGGCCATTGGCAGAGCCAAGGGATTCAGAGAACAAACCAGCAGCTTCTGACAACGCTCATCATCCTTTCATTCTGGATGTTTTCCCCATTTCAACACAAGCCCGCTCAATGCAAAATGAGGAACAAAGGAGAAACGAGTGGGATGCAGGGCCACCACCTGAACTTCTTGGGTCCAGACCCTCCCTCCCTCCTGCCCTCCTCGCTCCCTCTGCCCCTGCAAGCAGCAGGACCACACCAACACTGCCTGCTACATTTTTGCCTCTCCCCCAATAGATTTCAGCTGCTCTGGGATGCAGACACCACCACAATGGTGCCTGAGGCCTTTCTCCAGCAGCCCTCCTTCGGGCAGCTCTTCAGGAGGTCTCTGGATGCAGAGAGTGGTTTCGGACACTTGATAACTACACTGAAACCCGCACCTAAGCTGCGACCAGGGGAAGCAAAGGCATAAAACATGTTGGAACATCCTCATAATTTGACTTAAGCTGTTACCGGGGCATTTGACATGGCGGGTGAGTTTGGATCCGGGCCCGCATCGCCGTGTTCCTCCAGCCAAGCCCAGCTCGCTGCTACGTGCTTTATGCAGCTGAGGGGGGCTCGGGGTGCAGGCCAGGTCTAACGCCACTCAGCTCCAGATACTTCTCCATCAGGAGCAACTCCTGATCAGCTCCTCTCTAACCCCGGAGAGGAACACCAGCAAGGTGCCACCAACACAAAAGTGGTGTGAAGCAGCCCGGTTGAATGGGCTGACCCCCCATGGTGCTGCTTCCCTGGTAGGAAGATTTCTTGGCTTGCTTAAGGCAGGTTTCAGCGCACAGCAATGCAAAGAACAACTCCATTATATATTCCCAGGACTTCGTTCCCCCACAGCAATGCCCAGAGGCACGACCCAACGCGAAGGGACCCTGCCTTCCCAGCTAGCTGGCAGGAGGCCCCATCCACACCTGGTACCATTCTAGCAAACGAAGGAACAGAGCAGAGCAAAACCAAACCAAAGGACCAAAGAAACGGGGGACTTCTAGCTCTCGGATGAGAAACTGCATCTTCTTCGTGTTGTCCCACCTCCATACCCTCGGCCAACATTCCCCGTAGGGTAGCTGGATGTGCAGGACAGCCGTGAATGCCGGGAAAAGGGGGTTGAAAGTATAATGCAAATCTCTTTTCTTGTTTTTTGTTTGTTTGTTTTTGTTTGTCTGCTTTTTACATATATACACAAGTCTGACAATAAAATGTGGAACACAGTGCAATGTCTTGGCTGCGTAGCATCCAGGACTGGCTTAGTTGTGCATCGTGGCGTGCCGCAGGGACACACAGGATGGATAAATAAAATTATGTCCTCGGCTGGCTTCCATAGAGGAGCAAACTAGGAGCTGTTCCCCTGGAAGAAGAGCAAAGTCCTCTTTAAAACCTCACTGCAGTCTCTGGAGGAGAAGGCATTCCTCAGAGGTGCCGCGGGCTGGGGTGCCCGTTATGGTACAGCTTCTGTTTGATGTGCACCATGTTCCCAGTCGCCTCCTCGTACTGCCTGTGGTGACGTTTTCTGAACTCCTTTAAGTTACAAAATTTTGGAATCCAAGACCAGGAATTGTCTGGAAGGCAGAAAGGAGAAGGAAGATGAGATATTACAGGAACGCTGAGACGAACGTTCTCCTGCCTGACCTCTCACAGAACCACGGCACGGCTGAGGTTGGCAGGGACCTTTGAGTCCATCCTGTCCAACCCTCTGCTCAAGCAGGTCCACCCGGAGCAGGCTGCTCAGCACCACGTCCAGGTGGCTTTTGAGGCTCTCCAAGGATGGAGACTCAGCTCCCAGACCTGGTGCTGGGCAGGCAGCAGGGCACACAGGGACTGTGCCTTCGGCTGGGGAAATGCCAGTGGCACAGACAACCCCGCTTCAGGAACTGCTCGAGCAGGCTGCAGGGATTAGGGAAGGCTAATGAGAAATTAATATCGTTTTGATTTGAGTTTTTAGAAAGAGTCAGTCCGCTTCCCTAATTAGAATTTCTTATAGCTTTACAGATAAATCTTCCCGATACTCACTTTCCTTCTCCTCTACGTTGTAGTTTAACAGACACCCTCGCTCAGAGTTAGAGTGTGATTTACAGGGACACCGATTACGGAACAGGATGCCAAGCCATTCACTATTTTTAATAGCATTTCTGCCTTTTCCCCCTCCAGCAGCAAAAGCCCACAGGATGGGAGGCTGAGGGAGCAAGGCTTGCACGTGCTGGTCATCCTCAGGGTGCTGGCTCAGGATGCTGAGCTAACTCATCCAAGGCTGAAAACACCTGGCGCATCTGGAACAGTGATGGAGATGGGGAAACCTCTGCTGATGTGGCCCTGATGCAACACAAGCATCTGCCCTTGCCATCACTTTGTCTCAGGTTCCTACAAACAACACGAGGCTCCACTGCATACACACATGCCTGGCTGCAAACTGTGTGCACAAGAAAATCCAGATTTTGTGCACGTTGGACATACTCTGCCCACATGTGCAGACATACAACCACAGGCTGCCAGCCTGCAGCTCCCCATCACGCACCCCTTTGCTTCACGCTTTCCAGCGTGGAGCCCTCCAGGCTCCTCAGGTGCCCGCTCCCACCTAAACACTCCTGCCCACAGGAGAGGGCTGGGATGGGATACGGCTGTGCCAAACCCGCAAGGATCAACCAGAACCAGACACCGGGAGGCTGGCGCCCAACATCTCAGCCTTACAAGGCCCGCGGGGCTGCACTTACCATACCGCCGGCTGGTTCTCCAGGCTCGCACCGCGTAGTGGAGAACCCCATCCATCCAGACCAGAAACCAGCTTATACAAAAGCCCAGCAAAAGTCCCAGCATCAGATCAATCTCTTGCTTCGTTACATTGTCAGTCACAAAGTAATTCTCCGAGGAGTCCACCACTGACTGATCCCCATCATACGGAATAACATAATGGACGTGATGCCTGTTGCAGGGAACAGAAACAGGGAAAAGCATCAGAGGAGAAGAGCAGAGTACGTTTTCCATCCAGAACCTGCCTTTTGTGGCCGGGGGCTGGCTGAACACTGCTCGTTTGCTGTCCCACCAACATCCCTGGGACGAGCAGCGCTGTCTGGCACTCTGTGCTCACGTTAGCAGAAGAACTGGCAGAAAACGAAGCAGCAAAGCCCAGATCCCCGAGCCTGGAGCTCGTGTTGCATTCCTGACACAGGCTGCCTGTGCCCAAGCTCATCATCTGTAACACCGCAGACCGTGCTGGGGACAGCCCGAGGCTGCAGCGGTCGCTCCCCAGGGGCACGGAGGGCAGCGCAGCGTCCGCGCGGTGGCAGAGGTCAGCAAGGCCTCGCTCCTGACAGCACACAGCGTCCGAGCGTGTGGCCACCACACGCGGCCTCGCAGGGGTCCCACCAGGCCCAGAGAACAAGGAGAAGCACATCTCCCACCTACCAGAGCAGAGAACACCGGAGCCATGGAGGAGGCACCAAAAAGCCAGCCTTAAACTCATCCTGACAGAGAGACCCGTGAGGTCCAAGATGGCCTCACGGTCCCTCACTGCGTGACTGGGGGGACGCAGGTTTCCCTCAGCCGTTCAGGTCCCCCAGCACATGTAGGGTCCCCACAGCCGTCCCGGTGCTGCACAGGGTGTGCCACCAGCACTGCCGCAGGGACGGGTGCTCAGCAGCTCAGCCCCCCCCCGGCGCTGCCCCCTGCCACCCCCAGCGCGGCACCCGCAGGCACCGCGCGCGGGAGAGGAGGCGATCCCCCGAGGCCTCTGAATATGCATGAGGTGCAGGTTGCTCGATAATCACGCCTGAGAAACGTCCAAATATTTACACAAACAAACCTCTGCTCAGAGGAACCTACCGAAAACAGCCCTCAGCTCCGCAGCGGCTGCACCAGAGGCACCGGCTCCCTGCCGAGCAGGGCCTGTGGGGCCGGGGCCATTCCTGGTGCCAGGAGGCAGGGGGAAGGCCGCGATGCCCAGCTAGACGTTCCCTCACCAGGCAGGGAGCAGAGGCTGTGTGAGGGAGGGCTCCCAAAAGGGAGCTCGTTCATGGACGGGAGGGCTCCCGCTGACTTCAGGGACACGGCCCAGCAGCTGTGCAGGAGGGGAAGACAAGCCTCACACACCACCAGGGACACCTGGCAGGTCCTCAGCTTGCTCCCTTTTGCTTCTTGCAGCACGGAAACAGCCTGGGGACCAAGTCCATGAGCACCTCCACAAGTGTGGCCTCCTTGAAATGCCCGGGAACTCGAGTGTCTCAAGGGGAGCTGCCGTGCATCCCCTCTGTGACGCCATGTCACAACCCAGAGCTGCCACAAGCCCGCCCATGCAGAGCTTCGCTACCGCAGCCAGCTTTGGGGTGGAGAGGAGAAAACTTCCCTCACACAGCAAGCACGGGCCCTCTCCTGCCGCTGACCCCTCTCTGTGCCTGAGGTGGCTTCCAGGGAGCCCTGTCCCGGGCACCAGGCAGCAGCAGGGGCCTGGCACTCCTTCGTGTCCCCTTGTCCAGGCAGGGGGCTCTGTCCCCAAAGCCAAGTGACTTCAGAGGGGTGGAGAAGAGGGACAGCCCTACAGAAGTTCTCTGTTGCAGCTCAGTCCCCGGGGACATTGCAGGAGCGATCCGGAGGCACCGGAGCATTGGCACAGCGAGTTATTAATAGAGCACGGAGGTCCAGGGTCCCCACCGCACACCGAGGGAAATGGAAACTGGAACGTGGCCTGGATGGCTCTGGAGGCCGGCTCCAGGCAGGGAAGGCATCACCCTGAGCTGAGCACGGCGTGGGTGCGGGCAGGAGGGGTCCACGCCAGCAGAGGCTGTGACAGGGAGGCTGGAGGGAGGGAGGCAGCGCTGGGAGCTGGTGCCTCTGGCCAAGCCTTGTGCTCAGAAACGCGGCCGTGTGTGGCCACTGACGGCACTGAGCAGGGAAGGAGCTGTGTGGGATCGCCCTCTGAAGCAGGAGGGGCTGGTGGTCACCAGCATCAGCTCTCCTGAAGCAAGGGGACTGGGTTTGCTGCTCCGTCCCCAGGTAGGCAGCACCCGGGGAGAAGCTGGAGCTGCTGGACCCAGGGAGCAGTGGCTGTGGCTGTGCACATCCGCTCTGGCTGCAGCCTCCCTGCCCCTTCCCAGCCCTCGTGATGGGGGAGAGCTCCTCCACCCCTGGGCAAGCCGTGCACGAAGCCCTGAGTGCGGCCGTGCCGGAGCAGAGCCGTGGCCAGCCTGCCTGGGACGTCTCCCTACGGAGCTGCCCAAAGCGCTAATGTCCCTTCCAGTGACCTTGCGAGCGTGCTGCCTGCTGCAGCCCAGGCACAGCACTGGAGCCCTTCAAAAAGCACTGCTGCTCAGGATTTTGGGGGGGAACGAGGCTTAACCTGCCTCTCTGGCCATCCCCGAGGCACAGCCACCAAGGCACGCTGTGACAGGGGCTGCAGGAGGCGCAGAGCCGCCGTTCTGCTTCCCTGCCTGACCTTGCAGCCTCTCCCCAAACATGCCAAGCAGCCCAGCTCCTCGCAGAGCACGGCCAGCACAGCCGGTCTGCAGTGGCACGGGTGGCACCACCGCAACGGTCAAAGCAGCTTCCTGGGACCCTTCACCCTGCAGCAGCTCCCGGGAGCCCAGGGGAGGCCTGGTGGTCTCCAGCGCAAGGCAAGGAGCACCCCCAGCCTCCCAGCACAGAGGATCTGGGGACAGAGAGGTTTAAGGACTTGTTTCGAGTGACTGGGAAAGGAAGAAACAGAGCAAAAACATCACGTCTTGGTGCTCGGGTTTTGCTTGGGAGACTTTGCCTGGGAAGGACAGACTCGCCCAAGGTCACCCAGAAGGTCGGTGGCAAGGAGAAGGCTGCAAGGCCGAGCTCCTGAGGTCCCTGCCCTGTCCCAGGCAGGGAACTCCCAAGGCCCCAAGCTGCTGCGATGGGTCTGAGCTCCACGCAGGTGTCATCTGCTCTCCCCAACTCACCCAGCCGCCACGGACGCCCTTTGGTGATTTTCCTTTGCATGACATCACCCAGCTCCTGATCCGCTGCCAGCCTCCTGCTTCCAGAGAGGACCCTTTCTTTCCTGGCTGGGACAGAGACGTTCGGAGCGGGGCAGCGCCACGCTTCTGCGGCCCTGGAGCCGGTGCAGCCCGAGGAGGTGGGACCCCCAGCACGGGGATGTGGCCACCCTGAGGATCTGCGGGGACAGAGGGGACTTCCCTGCACCGGGACCAGCTCTCAGATGCGGCCCTCACCCCTTCTTCCTCCAGCGGGTGCTCAGCACTGGCTCAGCATCAGCACCAGGTGCCCTGACACTGTGCTGATGCTCTCGCTCCGTGCACCATCATCACGCCAGCTTCCCTTGGCAAGCAGCCGGCAGGGCTCTGCCCTCTGCTTCGGTGCCCTTTGGACGTCACCACGCCACAGACCACAGACCGGCAGCCACACCAACTTTGGCCGCCCGTCCCTGGCACCGGGCAGCAGAGCAGGCCGTGAGCTCGTGGTCCTCCTGGCAGTGTCCAAGCCCCATAGCCATGGGCAGACACCAAACGCTTGGCACCTCACAGCCTTCCCGAGCTCCCCCTGACCTCCTGCAGCCAGCGAGAGGCCACAGCTCCCCTCTGGCCCTACAAAGCACCCAGCATGGCTGGGTCACCCTCGCCTGAACACCGTTCCGCCTTGCTGCTGCCAGGAGGTGCCGAGAAACAGCTTCAGCCTGAAGCGGCCCTGCTGACCTGACCCCAGGGGGACGTGCGTGGCACAGGCCAGCCCTGCCGCGATCAGCCCCTCAGACGGGCTGGGTTTTCTCCCCCGAAAGTCTCAACACCAGGAATTCTCCCCCGTTCCAGCATGCCCAGTGCTCAGGAACACGGGCAGCCAAGGCACGGCCCCCAGCTGCAGGAGACGAGCGCCCCATGGGGCAGGGCTGGCAGAGGGATTTGGGGGAAGAAGCGGGCAGGGTGCACTCCTTTCGCTTGGAGTCAAATGTGATGTTGTCATCACAGCCAGGTGGAACCCAGGGGAAGGCAGATCCCCGCCTGCCAGCAGGGACCCCAGCCCTCGCACAGCCCGGAGAGCCCTCTGAGGAGGCTCCAGCATGTCGGGTGACCCCAGCGAGCCCAGAGCCACCAAAACGTTCCTCCCTGCCCGCTGCGCCAAGCTTTGGGCAGCCCAGAGCACCCCAGCATCAACAGGAGGCCCAAGGCTGAAGCCTGGGCTTTTTCCCTGGGGTCTCGCAGGGGTGAGGTGGGCCAGAGAGCCCGCAGCAGGCCGAGCAGTGCCTGCTCCCTCCTCCAAGGTCTCCCTTTGATTATCGGCATGGTAAGAGCCCTTTGCCAAGCCCTGGTGCTGCTGTGCTCTGGGATGTGTCCCCGCCTGGGCCAGAGCTGATGGCTGGGGCTGCATAAACAGGGTGCTGTGCTCAGAGCACGGGGGCAGCTGCAAAGAGGCCGAGGCGCGTTGGGCATCAGCTGCCTGCAAACCAGAGGAAGCACCGAGCTCAAGAGCGTGGTGACGGCTGCGCCATCACTTGCACGCCTGAGGTAACTGGTAAACTTCCACCTTTCGCCTCCGTGTTTGACAGTTTGGAAGCTGTTTTGTGCACTTTCTGAGAAATGACCTGAGTACGCCCGGGGACAGTGCCATGGCTAACTTATCTGCCTCAACAGCAGCTCTGCAGCCACGCAGCTCGAGGAGTGCCGTGGCCCTGCCACCTCCTTGGCCGTGGGCACAGGGGACACTCAGCCACACCAGTGAGACCTGGCACGGCCCAGCTGCTCCCAGCGATGTTGAAGTATGTTACCAACATCCAATTTTCACCACCACTGAGCACAGCTGTGGCAAGCCAAAAGAAAAATGGGCTGAAGAGGCAGAGGAAAACTCTTAAACAAGTGAAAAACACCAAGAAGACTCCAAAAAAAACTACCCAAGAAAAAGGCAATCCCTACCGAAAAGAAGAGGACTTGGTCTACAGCCTTCCCTACTGGCTTTAGCACAGAGGTGCCCAAGGAGCCAGGATTTAGGGGCTCCCCACATCGCCCTGGTCCGGCCGCACGTGGCCCTGGAGGTGCTGCTCGCCCCTTCCTTGCTCTTCTGCCACGGGAATCTGCGGAGGAACCGTGGGTGACGGCCACCTTTGGCGAGCGCCCTGCGGCCCTCCGTTAAGCTTTGCACATCCCAGCCTCTGGCTCCCACAGCGCGGAGGCCGGCGGGACGTGGTGCCTGGGGGGCTGGAGGCTGCTGGCTCCAGAGCGGCTCCAAGAGGACCAGAGCCCAGCGCAGGCGTAGGACGTGGCCGGGAGCTCCCCCAGGCTCTCCATGGGCTGGCCCAGCTGCGGGCCCCGCAGACGGGCGGTTCTGCACCCAGCAGCGGGCAGCCAGGCACCGGGATGAGGCCTCCAGGTGTGTAGGACGGGGATTATGGAGAAGACCAAAATTTGCCTCCCCAAAATCCAGCGCTCAGGCTCCAACACAGAGCAGCCGAAGCCCACTGAGCACCTCAGCATCGCCCATGGCACAAAGCAGTGCCACTTTAGGGGACTCCAGCGTTGCCCAGCAGCCACGTCAGGCATCCATCCAGCCCTAAACTTGGGCACAGCCAAGAAGCCGCCCCAGTGCTCCCAGGATCAGCCCGGCCACCGGACCTCGCTGTGTCCAGCACCATCACAGCTCTCTCGGGGGAGAAGCCATAGAGGAGTCAAAGCCGGAGGAAGATCACGGAGCCTCCAAGTGACACCTGGGCAGCAGCAGCACTCCCTCCGGGACACAGAGCCTGGGGGTTCTCCGCACCCCGATCCCCCCAGGCCCCACAAACCCCCCCCCCGAGAAGCGACGCGGCCCAGCGGCACCCAAGGCAAAACGCCAAGCGTTAAATCAAAGTTACTCACTTTCCAAGGGCTGGCAGACGCCTGTACACACGCAGGCACACAAAGGAAAACGGGCTTCCAGGCCCGCAGGAAACTCTTCTTCCAGAAAAACAAACAAGCCCCCCCCCCCCCCCCACACACACACCCCGTGAGCATGCAGGAGCTGCCGGGGAAGGTGAGACACGGCCGGAATGCAAACACGGGAGCCCAGGCAGCCGGCGCCCTGCCGCTGGCCACCACCTCCCCGCGCCTGCCTGGGGTGTTGGGGTGGGAAGGGGATGGGGCCAGGTGGGAGAGCGGCCGCGGGCCACTTACCTTCCACAGTTGCAGTGACAAACTCGGTCTTCCCCTCTGAGATGCGGGAGGATGTAATTGTGAAATCTGTCCAGCAACGCATTCATGTCCATCAAGCAAGCTATTGCCTGTAAGAGCCCATAACCAAGGCATCTGGTCAACTCTGGATGATGGAATAAAACATTGACTCCAGTTTGATTGCCAGAGACTGAAGCAGTCATAAAGAAAAGAGCCGGGGTGTGTAACGGGGCACGCACACATGCACACACGCGCGGAGGTGCACAGGCTGAGGGACAGCGCGGGGCTGGGGGGGGGGGGGGGCGCGGAATGGAGGGGAGGGAAAGAAGCGAAATCTCTTACCATAACGATAGAGGCGCCCAGGATCATGAAAATCATGGTGTTTGCATTCATGGACATCAAGGGGGAATTGCCGGCGGTCGGGTCCGTCCGCCCCCAGCCCGCGGAGGGCGAGCGGCGGCCGCGCTATTCCGCAGCGCGCAGCCCGGGGTGCATCGCGCTCGCTGCGGTGCGGCGGGGGGCGGTGGGGCTGCGGGGAGCCCCCCGCACACCCCCCACTCCCCCGGGGCTCCCTCGCCCTGCCCGATTGCTTTTTCCTTTTTTATTATTATTATTATATATATTTTTTTATTATTATCTTGATTATTATTATTATTTTTTTCCTAGGATGAACGGGACAGGCAAAAATAAATGATAATAATAAGGCTGAGGATAATAAGAATCCCAAATCCGCTTCCCCCGCGCAGCCGAGGGAGGTGCGCCACGGCTCCGGGAGCGGGCACAAGCACAGCCCTTCATGCAGCAACTGGAGAGCCAGCCAGCCGGAGCCGGGGGGAGGCTGGGGGAGGAGGAGGCAAGCTGCAAAAATCACCCAGTCCGGGGGAGCCTCATTGCATCCTCTCCCCCGACCCTCCCCAAAAGCAACCCCTCCCGATCAGCGCAAAAAAAAAAAAAAAAATAATAATGATAATAATAAATGGGAAAAAAAAAAAAAAGGAGAAAAAAATAAAAGGAAAACAGCACCGCTAAGCAACGCGTCTTCCCCTTCCCTTCCCTCCCCAAGCCCCCGCTGGAAGCCCCCAGGGAGGGGATGCTGCAGGGGGGGGGACGCGCCCAGCCCCGGCCTTTACCTCGGCGGGGAGACTTCTGCTCCCCGAGCCGCTCATCGGCGGCGAGCGGCGGCTGCTGCGGCCCTACCCTCGCCGGGTGTCCCCCCTCCGGTTCCCCCCGGAGGAGCAGCCCCGCTCCGAGCCCCCCTGGGTCTTCCTCGGGGGCTCCCGGGGCCGGGGGCTCCGCAGGGAACCCCCCCCGTGCTCGTCCCCAAGGGGGCTGCGGGGGCGAGAGCCCCGCTCGCTGCCCTGGCAGGAGGAGAAGGAGCGTGAGGGACTCGTCCCCTCCATCAAACCTGGCATCCGAGGTGCGGGCAGGAGGTCGCGCTCCGCGGTCTCCCATGGCGTTATCTCGCCCGGCCGTGTTTTGGGCAGCGCGACGCAGGCCGCGGGTAGGTTCTTCCAGGCAAAAAACGGGGTGGCCAGGCAATAACTTTGGGGTTGCTTGGTTGGTTTTGTACGGGGACTGTGCGGGCTGGACGAACGGAAGAGCTTAGGGCCACCGCTAACACCGCTCGGTGGCTGTCACGTCGTGGCGCGCGCTGCCCTCACCTCCTCGGCCTCCCCCAAGGTTGGCTTCACTTTGCTGGGGCCCCAGTACCGCTCCTGTGGGCTTCCCAGGGCCAAAAACCTAGAGTTTGCTTCTGCCGGGCTGCGCATTCTTGCCCATTTGTTTTCCTTCTGCTCCTCAGGCCACAATCAGCCTCCTTATGTAATGACTTGTGTTACATAAACTCCATTCTTCAAGGAACAGTCATTAACCTACTACCGGGTATTGAAAATACCAAAATACTGTCACACAATTAAAATCACTAAATGGTGTCCTCAAATTAGAGCACAGATTGCATTGCAGGTTTTTTTTTTTTTTTTTTTCTTTTAACGAACCCACCCGCGGGAAGCGTTTGACGAGCCGGGCTCCTCGCGCGAAGGAGCAGCGAGGCTGGGGGCACCTCGGCCACCGGCATGCGCGGCCCCTCGGGGTGCCCTGCAGTCCCCTGCCCCGAGCTGCCTTCACCGGGCGCTGAGCTGGGCGCTGGCTTTGGCCACCAGCACGCCGTGGAGGCAATGCAGAGGGAAGGCAGCTGGCCGCGAGCAGAGGCGTAGAGACGACGCGCGGCTTTACAGTAGCAGCCGGACGCAATCGCAGAATTTGGGAACAGATCTCAACGTTGCGAAACGCTCCTGGTCTTTGTGACCTCCAGTCATCACGCTCGAGGCGATGAGCTATGGCACCGGGGAGGGTCAGACGTTCCTCCTCCTCTCCCCGCTTCGTCCTCCGGCAGCTGGCGCGACACGCTGCGCTGCTGCCGCCTCCTCCAGCCACGCGGCCTTGTACCTCCCGAGTGAAGACGTTCTGTTTTCACACGAGGACTGAGATGCTTGGACAGCCACCAGAACGGTTTACGGGGGGGGGGGTTGTTAAACTTCTTCCCGATCGCTTTAATATAGCTAGAAGTAAGCTGCTTGTTTTCGAAAACAAAGCCCAAGGTTTGGCCACCTCTCCCCTTGCGTGAAGCCAACCTGCTGTATCTTCCACCCGGCCTCCTTACCTCTCAGTGCTGGGGGACGTACAGCAGACCTGGCCCTTTTTGCTTATTAAACATCCTTAGACCCCCAGCAGTGCTGGCTGGGGATGGATAAGAGCAGAGACCTGCCTGGGAACCTCCTCCCGTTTGTCGCCCTGTGAGCACAGCCCGGGCGTGCTTCCACCAGCCGTGCTGGGGGATCCCCGACTTTCCTTCTGGGAGCAGCACAGACCTCAGGCTGCTGCCGTGGAGCTCACACGGGTCAGAACATGCACAATCAGAGCCAGCATTGCTTTTTTTCCTTTTTAATTTCTTCTCCTGTGTAAGAACATGCTCACTGTCCTCCTTTCCCCGCACTCCAGGCTATTCTGTTCCCCTGCTCTCGCCAGTGCCCCCGTGCTGGTACAAGCACCCCTGCTTGTTTCCTTGATACCCTCTCCTAAGCTCCGACATGCACGTGAAATAAACGTTGAAGCTGGATAATCTGCCCAGCAACAAATTCATTGGGCTGCCGCACTGGGGCTACCTTGTGAGGCTCATCGATGTCTGCGCAGGCAGATCCAGCAGTGCCGGAACAGAGGGAAGAGCGCTCTCCTCCACCCAACGCAGTCTGAAGGCTCTTTTATCATTTTTTACTTACATGAACCTGCTTGAAAGACATGCCGATGGCTCTGATGGAAAGAACGTCCACGAATATTATGAAGTTCTTTGAAAAAGACAGACACGAACCCAAAAGTAACTTGTGAAAAGGAAAAACAGACTAGAAACTTGGCAACCAGGGCCCCACCGCTCCGTGCCCTGCAGGTGGGACCTGCAAGGGGCTGAGAGGCGAGAGGTGGAAGCTCAGGGAGCTCTTGGCGAGGACCTGCCCACGCGGGAAGCAGCAGCAGCTTCACGGCAGCAGGAGAGCAAAATCTTGTGACCACGCTTCAGTAGGAACAGCTCTTCAATCAATATGGCCTGCCGCAAGAAGTCAAGAAAGCGAGAGAGATGCTGACAAAGCATAATCGCTGCATTTAGGAACGGGGGAGGAACTGGGAGGAATTTGCATTTTAGAGCCACCTCTGCAAACGGACTATCATACGGCATGGATGCGCATCGTGAGGAGCAACACCGCACCTGCAAGGCAGGGAGGAGCCCACCAGCACCACCAGCACCAGCACCACGCGCGGCGAAGCCACCAGCTGAGCCTCCCCTGCCGTGCCTCAGCGAGTAATCCAGGAGCAGCAGCGCTGAGAGGAGGCGTCTTGGCTAATGAAATCCCACGGTTTTAAAACTTGTTGTTCTGGGTTCACCCCGTAACCTGCGGCCGTTTGTCAGGCTTGTGGAATGGCACCCTGCTCGTGAACGAGAAATACATTATTTTCCCCATTGCTCTTAAACAAAAAATTGTCTTAAAATTCCTTTTTAGCGCAGAAAATAACTTTGGCCTCATGTTTATCCAGGCTTTGTTTATACCCACATATATTTATGTATATATAAATACACATATCTCAAGATTAGGACCCCATATCTCAAGATTAGGACCCAAATTTCTAGATAGACAGCTTTATTGTGGAATTCAATGCAAACGAAGCACGTGGAGACAAAATAACTACCTAAATGCATATTTTTCTCTTAATCTGTAAGTTAAATGAGAAGTTTTAAATTAGAATAAGAACAGCTTTGGATGAGGAACAAGTTTTGCACACCCAAATCTGGAAAGCTTTGACATGGCCTGCAGATCACTCAGGACACTCGCCCACGATGGTGGCTCCTGGTCACGCATCCTTCCACGCACCAGTAAATGAACGAAGTCGAGGTGCTGGAAAGCATTCCAATGCCTGAGACAAACGGCCAGCTCCCAGGGGAGATTTTGCCTATGAACAGGATATTTGGGATGGAAAGCACAATTCCGTCACGTCTTGCATGCTGCATCGTGTTTTCAGATGAAGGCTTCTCATTTCAGTTTGGTGAAGACGCAGCGAGCCGACGAGGTTGCACTGAACCATCCTCAGCACCACAGCAACCCGAATTCTGTGCCAGACAACAACATGCGAAAAGCATAATCTTTACCTAACAAAAAGGACACCTCTGTAAACCTGCTTACACACGAAACAGTTTAAAATCATCCTGTTCGGTGTTTTATTGCCTTTTTGTAAAATAACAGAGCTCTGTTTAGGATGAATTAAGTCACAGATCAAAACCATTTCCAAACGTGCTCTCGGTTTCACCTTGCCACGAAGTGAAGACTTCAGTCCTGACGCTGCGCAGGGAAGGACTCTCCTCAAAACACTCAGTACCGTCCTTGCTTGAAATACCTTTTTAAAGGGATCAAGTGAAGCAGCTCTATCCTTACCGAATCCTCCTCTTCCTGGGGCTGTAAGAATCCCCATGGTAACAAGCTCTGGTAGCAGACAGACAAATGAACAGAGGCAGAGGACGCTGAATGAAATCCTTCAGATAGAGTCTCCAGAAACAAAATGGGACAGGACAGGCCAATCACAAACCCTACACTCTGCGCACCTCACCACAGCTCCAACTCCCCAGCCCCTGATCGCTCTGATCTCTTCATTCATTCTCCACAGGAGTTTTGCTCTATTTTTAACCCAAGAAGAAGAGTGCAGGTATTTTGGGGACGTGAAACACTCCTGGACCCCACAGATGATGCAATGACCCATTTGGACACTGGCCAGGACCCAGACTGAGCTGGCAGAGGTCTTGGTTTCCCCACAAGGGAGCTGAAACCTCCTCCAACCCCACCCCGCCTGAGCAGCGAGGTGTAGGATGCCTCTGGGGGCCTGGTTCAACAGACTTTGGATTTGCAACTGCAAAGACTTCCAGATAGGGACTTGCAGCCCTGAGGTGTGGAACCGATGCCTTTTAATACATGCGAGTGTGTTCACTGAAAGAGGTTAGGTGGGATTGCTGTAGGCCTAACCACACACGCACACAAAGCTGCCTGCTAGCTGGGTAACATCACTCTAAATTCAGAAAAAGCACCGGGCATTAGCTTTGGGCATAGGGAAATCAGTACATTTAAGAAAAATTCTTGTGAGATGCCAGAGGACAGTGGGAGAACGAGAGAAGCCAATTCAAACTCCATTTCGTGCCACTTCACTTCTAGCACATTTAAAAAGTTGTCTCCAGTTATCAAAGTACTAAAGAACACACAGCCCTCATTCGCTCCAACACCTTCACAGGTTCCTTTAACAGGTTTTAAGATCTTCTCCTGCCTTTAAACAGCGGCACTTTACCATTCACCTTCAGAATGCCTAATAATTCAGTTTGTTTTCACTTTTAACTCGATGCTCTTAATTTCTATCAGTCTGAACAAAGAAGGCTGAGCTTTGGCTCTGTTTGTATATACATACTCATTTTCTGGATTGTGAGCTGTGACAAACACGTTTATTATTGCTGTATGTGCAGAGAATATTTCCATTCAAAAGATATTTCAGTTAACAGAAAGCTTTCAACCATTTCTATTAACTTTGCCATTTCTCCCCCTCTTCCTTATAGAAGACATATATACAATTGGGCCCCGACTGCTGTAGTTACAGCCTCACAGTCTTATTTCAATCTCACATACGATAATTCCAAAGCAATTGAGATGCGAAAAGATCTACTGGCATTGCCCTAATTCATGTAGAGAAAGCAGTTCACTTTGGTTCAACACAGGATCAAAAATCACTATGAGTTGCCCACATATGCAGCTTCTCTGAACAAGGGACAGAGTCCAGGTCTTCGATTCCCATCGGGATCTTCTTGCTGTCAACACCCTCTCCAAGACAAGTTGGATGAATGAGCATTCTTGTGCTACTTCAGATACTTTGCGTCTTACCTCACGAGAGCAGTCACAATTAGCTTCTATTTTGAAAACAGACAAACTTGCAGGTTTTTATTTTTATTGGATGCTTCCAATTTTATATCTAATAATATACAGATACTCATTTTTCATTGTTCCATTCATATCTTCACATAGTTCAGCCATTCTGTCACATTAAAATAAAAAAAAAGCACAACTGAAATAAAATAAATTTGTAAGCTGGAAAAATACATTATAAACTTATATTCAAGAAACATTCTCTTTATAATTAAAAGCCTACTTGTAACAATTTAAGTAGGATTTAAAGAAAATCTTGATTTTCATTTTTAAATAGGTGGCCTTTGTGTATACTTTTAATCATTTCATATGTACAATTCAACCAGTATCTCTGCCTACCTGTGACAGAATACCTGAAATGAAACAAACAAAACAAAAAAAAAAATGAAAAGGAGTCTTTAACAAAAAAAAAAATCAATATTCTTTTTCCAGGAAAATACAGTATAATCAGAACTTTAAACACATGCTTCTCTCATTTGTATTAAGGCCTAAGAGACAGATGTGCTTTAATAAAAGCAGACAGTATGAAGAAAAGTCCTTCCACTTTTCTCTTCGAATTCCTGTAACAGCTCATCTATTTCATTTTCCATGTCTTCTGTGTGCTGTATCTAAAAGAGAAAAAAATGCTAAGTAACTGGACTCCAAGGATACGATGCAGTTTAGAGAACAGTAACGATTCAGTGTTTTTGGCTTACTGTGAAGCCTAAATCAGCAGGCTGTACCAAGCCGTGCAGCACTGGGTGCTTTATTGAGATTCCCAGCATTCCCAAACGGACATATATTCTGCATCGTGTTCATCTGCACATCCTTCCTTCTCCAACCCACTGAACTGGCACTGAACTAGTACTTTGTTGAGTAGGCAACATCCATCCTCACTAGATAACAAATGGAAGCTTCAGAATAGCTGCAAGCACACTGAACAGATGGCTAAAATTCAAGTCCCTTGAACCCTCAGAGGATTTTTGGATCTGGAAAGGATGCAAGTATTCGGGACCAGAATAGATCACACAGTCTGGAGTAAAAAAAAAGTCTGTTGCCACACTGGAATAGGTGAGCTAATCAGCTTGCACGTTGTGAAAGGACACAGAGCCTTTCTGTTCTCTTGACAGTTACGTCAACTGTTTTAAGCTCAGCTTATTTCAGCATTATTTCAAGGGTTAGGGCCAAGAACATTGAAGGTGGAAGACAGAAGGCACCAGATTTTTTCCACATCATACACACAACAGGGTGGTACTATGAAATACACCTACACAGGATGCTTTTCAAGTATACCGTGATTCACAATGCAACTCTGATGTTTAAATCCTACATATTACAACTGCCTTTGAAATAGACATTTGTGCTATAAACAAATGTTTTGAGGATGGGCTCAACAAGTGTAATGGTTATGTGAAGTGCTCTGTGATGCTGCTTTTCATGGCAGCTAACAATTCATTAGTTTTGGACACACACTGTCTACTTTGGAAATCATGAACTCCATTCCAGTTGCACAACAGCTCCGTAAATAACCATGAGAATTTGGAAACTTAATTCTGTTGACATGGGTTTTACTTGAAACGATTTCTGCAATATGCAGCGCCTTTAAGGAGAGCTAAACAACCCCCAAGCCCCGTGCAGTCAGCTGGGTCCCAAACGAGCCCTCTCTACTTACACACTGGCAGAGCTCACAGATAAGGAAAGCACCCAGGGTTGCCTCCTCATGGTTATCCTGAATGTCCACATTGATCACGTGTACTGGCTGACACGTCTCCTGCTCTCTGGAATTTAAATCTAGTTGGAAACAAAACACACAACAGCAAAATTTCGGGTGGAATGATTTCACGTTTTACACAGCATTCATAAGAAAACAGTTTTATTATTTTCTGTATACATAGAACCAGTGAATAGTATAGTCCCTCTTTTCAGAAGGGGAAGGTGGATTTGGGGAACAAAAGAATTCAATTTTGTGGAAGGGCTGTGATGGTTTATTAGCCTTGGTCAAGAGAAATTACCGCTCACCTTCGGCTGGCAGTCTTTAAAACCGAAGATTTTCAAAAGTCGAGAATGATTTTAGGCTTCCTCACCTGAAGAGTTTTAATTGCCTGTTTTTCAGAAAGCACTGTGCATCCAAACACTGAAAATTAAACTGCAAAGTGAACTCCTCGAAGTTAAGCACTGCCAATTGTTTTAGAAAATTCTAGCTTTAACATGCTCCACTTATGGGTGGAAAAGGAAAAAATAAAGCATCCTTTTCCTATTAATACACCCATGTGTTATTGTTATGCCTCTCTAACAAAACCTTCCCATTACACACACTTTTTTAAGCTACAAGTTGCTCTTTCCTAACCCTGCTCTGCAAGTTTAGCTTGGCAAAGCCTGCTGAGGACTCCATTTTGAAGTTTCACCTTTCTAACCAAGAGCCATTTGGTAGCACTCAAGCTTTCTTCCTTTAACGCTGCTTGTAATTGACCAATTATCATAACGTGACGGAGGCACAAGCAGAAAGCTAGCAAGTGGCTGCCCTTCGCCTCATATCCTTGTAACTCAAAACACTCTCATAAAACAGGGTGAAAGCTGTTTTCCACGTGAGACATGCTGAACTGACTGAAGAACCATCCATTCAACTCGCAGGGCAGCGGCTCTCAAAACTTACCGATACGTTTCAAACACTTCACTTAGATATTCAGAGCCCTTAATTGCTCAGCTTGCAGAAGCTCAAATGTTTGTGTGCGTGACATGCCCACTGACGACTGAAAAGGTACGCAACGGCCTTTTACGTTATGTATAATACTGTTTGCTGGTCTTTGAATGTAAAGGAAACACCCCAAACCTTACATAAGCCCGTATCCAGCATTTCCAGCAGCAGGGTGCCAGCCCAGGAGCTGAAACCCCACGACTCTGAGCTCCCATCAGCTTGCTGTGCATTATTTGTGACCATGCAGAACAGCCAATGCACAACATGAGATCCTGGCATATCTCGCTGACTCATTTAAGGGCAAAGCTGTAGCACGTTAGCAGAGAACTAATCGTGTTCAAGAATAGCTTCTCCAGCTTCATAGGAAGTATTTATTATGGGCAAACTGCTTGGTAGGTCACAGGAAGTATTCCTCAGGGAAGAAGGGAAGCTGCACAGCGAAGATAGCTTAGACTGTTTCTCCATCAACCCATAGTGGTAAAAAAAAAAAAAAAAAGCTCATCACATACAACTTGGTCATCTTCTAGATCCATGAGCATTTTCAAAGCAAACATGTACTTGAGTTTCTCCAAACGCTTGTTATTTCAAAACGCTTGTTATAGCGATTTCAAATTGCTATACGTACACATCCTGCGTAGCTGCCAGAACTAGCATCTTTGAGAAATATGTACTCAGCTGTCACTTCTCTGCTACGTACAGCCCATGGCAATGCACTGGGAGCTCCTCTCCCTGCTGGTGCTCCAGCAAGAGCAGTCAGAGCAGACAGATGTTTCCAGATCTGTGAAGGTCTTTGGGGGTGTGGGTGTGTGGGGTAGAGAAGAACTCAAAGTTAAGTTATCAGCTCAAGGTCCTTACCTTCTACTACTTGATCATAGACTCTTTCTTCACACGTAAGAATCAAATCAAAAACGTCTTTGCAGTTCTGGAATCTCTCTGGTCGTGGCTTGATTCTCTTATTTCTGTCCAACATATGTAAAATCCCATTCTGTGTGTATCTGAAGTTGTTTGAGTTAAGTATCTTTAAGAAAAGTCACGTTTTTGAGCAAATGACCAGTACAAGGTAAACTATTACAGTATCTTTAAAATCTGTTTGCAAATACAAAGATCGGTGACCACTAAACAGATCCCTGTTTGACCCCAAGAAGGACAATTCAGGCAGCTACTGGGTTTCAGACAACTCAGTACAATGGCAGAGACAGCTTCACAAGGCCCTCATTAGGTCTGGGTTCCTCAGAAGGACAACTTCCCTTGGGTAACTGCTTTTATACCCGTAATGCTTAGAGCACACAGACATGGCCATTTGCTAAGTGCCCTACATCCACCTGAGTCACTGCCCCTTTCGGCCTCTGTCCCGTAAGTTATACAGGGCTCCTGGTGCCAGCTGCACGCCTGCATGAAGCTGCAACCTGAACTCAGCCCCGCAGGTTTATACAACTGAGCTTCCGAAGGAAATTAAATAAACCAGTGGAGCATCATCCCTTTCAGAACATCCCCAGACAGAAACAGGAACGAAGAAAACCACCGACGTTACTGCTGCCAGCACTTCAGTCACCGGGTGAAACAGATTCGTTACGCTGCTTGGTAGCTCAATTTACGCGGGTACAGTAGCTTTGAGACCCAAATTTACAGCCCACATTCCCCTTTCAGACAGGATACACTAATCCCCTGCCCACACTAACCCTGTCCTCTCAGCTGTCTGGGATACACGGTTTCATCAGGAGCACGCTCGCATACATCTGCTCGGTTCATTAATAGCAAACTCCTCCTGAAGACAGTTTTATGGGCAGATTAGGAATACTGGGGAAGGTTTGAATTAAAAGAGCATGGAAATCGATGCATCTCTTCCTTGCTTTGAAGCACCGGCTATTTTTAGCCATCCGAGTACATGTTTTTAAATTAAAATAGCAGTAAGGGTAACAGTCTATAATTTCTTGAGATAACAGAAGGATTCTGAGCAGAAAAAAAAAAATCCATCATTAATAGTATGTAAGGTACCATCTTGGCTTATTTCCATTTTGAAAAGGTCACATACTTGGCAGGTTGTCTTCATTCTTTTTGCAATACAATCCTGATCTTGTAACGAGAGACTGGCAACTTTCTGTCCACCTTTTTCCAGGTGCCCCCAGTACCCCCGGTTCTCTTGCTCAGGCAGCCAGGTCTATGCCACTAATCTACGTGCTTCAAGGTGTTCTTGAAGAGCGTTCAAGCCAACAGCCTCCAGAGCTTTTAACTCTCCCAAGTTTTTAAGCTATATTAAAATCTAAATTCTTCTTTCTACCCAAGTAAGAGACCTTATATGGGAAAAATATTCAGTTCTTATGTAGCTGCAGCATCCCACTAGCTGCTTGACTGAAGAAAATTTCCATTTTGAATTACAAATTGAACGATACTTCATCACAAATATATATATAAGCAACTCTATCAGTCAGTCGGCTGACTTCTGCTGTGTCTTTTTTTCAGGGCTCTCCCAAACCTTTTACCATCGTTCCTTCCCAAAAGACTTCTCCCTGTGTAACTGCGCTTTATAGCCCAAAGCTATCTGAAGCAGCTCTTGTACACCAGAGCCCACATCTTCACAGCATCCCTGTAAAATCTCCTTGGGTCTGTCATGCTTGGAGAAAATCCACTACGCCAGACCTCTGGTGATGTGCAAAGCACAAAAACGACTGTAACAGCCATTTTCAGAACACTTGTAAACATCCCGCTGCACTGCTTGGTTTGGAGTTCGACAGCGAGCCCCTTCTGGGCTCTCTAATCTCTATTTCTACATCATGCAGTTGAAGGAAGAATTCACAACACCTTACACTCTTCTCCTGGTTCTTTTTTTTTTCCCCTCCATTTCTAGGATGAAACGTTGCTGGCATCTGTCCCCTAGCTTTCCTGAGCATGGAGACAGAATTACGCATATTCAAAAAACCCACACAGTCAAGCTTTCTGCTTCACACAAGCTTTCCACTGCCAACTTGCAGCTACATTTTTTGAGGGTCTATGTGCCTATAAAAGGAGATTGAAATAAACTGTTAAGATTCAGGACGCTTTCATACTTGGTCGTCTGAAATCTTTTTCACCTGGACAAAGCCAGCGTGCCATCATCCTGTCGGCAAGCTGCCCCGAGCTGCAGGACTGTTTTCAATGCATAATCTTAGCCCAGATTTGTTCTCATCATGAGCTCAGGTGAACTCAAGAGATATTACACCTCATTAAAGGTCTCTACTGCCAGATGTTCAGCCATGAAGTCAGACTTGGCTCATTCCAGCAGATTTCAACTCCATGCTTCCTATTCTCTGCACCTCTGCTGTCCCCTTTCAGCACTCCCTTCTTCAGAAGGTACTCACAAAACTCTCTCCTGGCTTTCAGTGCTGTTCTCTGGCCACAGCAACCTTACCGCTACCATGCTCAGAAAGTTAAAGCATTTATATATTTACCTAAGGGGTCATCACCCACTGCAAACCATCAGTAAATATCACGTTTTTGCAATGAGTCTAATTCAGATACTACCTTTATTGGAGTAACTATGCTAAGTGGATCCACAAAGTATTGAAATTTGTGCATAACAAATCACTCCTAGAAAAACTTGATATGAAGAGACGTTGCAACACAAGGTGTGCCTAGACATACGGAGCACTGCTGCTCATTCTTGAAGAGATAGCTAGAAACTGCCATCTCTACGGTTACCGACTCTGCGTTCCCTCCATTTACTTCAGGATGTCCCATAATAACGTATTGATATATATATATATATATACAAAATATAAACGTGTTTAGAACAACCTCCTAAGTCTTTCAACAGCTCCTGCCACCCAAATTTAAAATCCCCCCACCACAGACAGCAGAAATGCCTCCTCCCACCCCCCGGGTAGGTCGCTGCCCATCCTTTCCCACTCAGTTCATCAGTCAGCTTCTCACTCAGGACCCAAACTGTACTTTTAGCTGTGTAATACTATCATATATATATTGATATAGAAGAGAAACTAGCTATTTTCCTTAACTACTAGTAATATTCAAAAGAACATTTCCAGCAAGTAGACTTTTAGTTCTGCATTTGCAGGGGGGGCTGAAACTAGATGATCTTTAAGGTCCCTTTCAACCCAGGCCATTCTATGATATGATTCTATTTTCCCACCTTCCACTGTTGCACTGTCCTTCTCAAGTAATTGCTTGAGGTCCACTTGGCAAATTTGAGTAAGTCTTGCTAAAAGCTGTGAACAGGAGCTTTTGTTAAGTGGAACTGGGATACAGAAGAACATCCACAGAATAAAGCAGATAATCCTGGAGAGCAGAAGTGTTTTCTTGTTTAATAAACTCTCACAATTATTTTCACACATTGACTATGACTAGTTTAGTTCCTAGCTCTCACCTTCCCGAACTACAATGTTTACACTATTTCATAAAAGCTATACTGAGGTTAAAATTAAGAGAAGATTCCCATATGACAATACTTTTTTCCACTGTTACATACACCACTCCCACACTGCAAGATACCCGTGACTGCACTGCCTTCACACATGTCCACTTCCAGTTTTGCTGATAGTGTTTCTTGTGTAATTGAATAGCACGGCAATGTTTTTGATGGTTACCTGACTGCAGAATTCAATATAATGTAGACTGCTGTTTTTGTTAGGAAATTGGATCTTTACAAGCCTGAAAGATATTCTTCTCTATAATTTCACAAGTACTATTGTTAGAAATCCATTTTAAAAAATAGGGGGAAAAACACACATGTAGCTTCAAGATCTTCTCCTTAAGATTGTATGATGACTGCCTATGCTGGAGGTCAGCTGGGCGAAACATCTTTAAGTTGAACAGCAGTGGCAAAAAATTCTCCCATGGATGCTAGATGTTATTCAGGTACTATGAAGCTTAAGGGAAAAGTGAGGGGCAGGGGGAAAAACTTTAGGCAATCCTTTTGCATAACTGCACTATCCCCTAACTAGGTTTCCCAGGGTTGGTCTGTATGTTTGTTAAGTGTTAAAGCTGCACTGAATATGCTCATGAAGTCAGGCAAATATCACCCAGGGTGTCGTTAAGTGATTCAGATGCTAGTGCTATCTCACCATCTATGCATGTGAATAATGTAGTTATTCCTCTGCACAGCCATCTTTGAGAAACACAGTTATTCCAAGTTCTATTTAGGAAGCTAACTTGTTAGGAACCTAAAGATGGTCTTTAGAAAAACATGTATGTCTGTCCACGAAGAATTAAAGGAAGTCTAGGCATGCTCTTCTTTACAATGAAACATCATGGACCTTCTCTGCAGGGTAGACAGGACAGTATTTTTTTCCAAAGTAGTTCCTGAATAAAATATGGCGTATTACCTGAAGAACTAGATATTGGGATTAATTCCCCTGATACATCAATGTTTAAGTGGACTGCCAGCACCTGAAAGAGTAATGAATCATCTAAATTAAAATAACTTACTGCATCAAATTGGACTTTTCGTTAACAGTAATTTTCTCCCCCCATTAAATATGAAGAGCCATCTACATGTCACACCTAACCCAGCTCGGACCTGCTATCGCTTCCAGACATCATTTTTTTATGGTGAATACACTTCCCAGGTAGAACCACAAGAGGACAGCAAGAGGAAAGAAACCTCAGAAATAAGACAAGATTACAATAAAGTACTGGCTACAGCTTGAGCTTTTTTTTTTTTAAACCACCAAACAAGCTTAAGGAAAATTATGTAAAAAAAAGTTTTATTTGCATTAAATAAAAACAGATACTCTTGTTAGAGAACAAAGCATATAGCAAGATACAGGGCACAGAAAGCAACTAGACTGCACAGAAATTACTGTGGATTATGTTTAGAGAACCTGCACTTGAGGCTGACAAAAAAAGCAACAGATTAGCAAAGGAAAAAACAGGAAGTTTTGATAAATCCCAAGATCGGACAGTTAAAGGTTAGAAGAAGTACACCGCAAAACAGCAGACACATTCAGTGTCTGCCAGAGCACAAGATCACTGCTTATTTTCTCAGAGCAGTAAGAATCAAGAACAGCTATCAACTTCAATGAGAATAGATCTAATTACTGGCAAATTGGTTTAGTTTTGCTTTTCCCCCCTCCAGTACCTATCTATGATGATGGGGCCTCCACTTAACATCTCAGTTTTGTGATAAAACAAGACTGCAATATTGTGAATGAGAAATTCAGGAGAACAGAATGGGCTGAATGGGAGACGGACACAGCCAGATGAGTTGTGTCTTCCATTAAACTGTTTTGCAGAGCTCAGTGTCCAGCTGGAGTCAGAAGGATCTATTAATTCAGCAGGGAAACTTCAGCAGCAGTTCAACCTCAGAGCTTGATATTCAGAGAAGGACAGACAGGAATGATCATCTCAGGCCACCTAAGTTGCGTGTTTATAAGAAATGTGCACTTCAGAATTGTAAAATATCACCTGGATACCAAGCACCATGTAAGAAGCATGAGCAGCAAAATTAACTGCCACGCCTAGTTCTTTACACTAAGATGTTTCAGCATATTATGCTGTGTTTTAAGCCAAAGGCTCGTTTCATTTCTTACCACTGTTGCTGAATAGGGCTTAGTTCTTGTGGTGGTAATCACTGCATGCGGACAACAGACTTTCAAGAAATATTTCTCATACCGTAAGAGGAAGCTTGGATGAACTTAATCATGCAGGTCTACAAGGTTGTAAGTAAACATCTACATCTCAGGTCATCAAGGCAGAAAGTCTTCCCTAATGATCAGTGAAAAGGAATCGGTTGCATCTGCTGCCTGGTTATTCTGTTTTAATTCTTCCACTCTCCATGAAAAAACATCCTTTGAAATATCCCTATCCTCCCCTCGGTATAAGGGCAGCCAAGCAGGTCGCATCAAGACACCTCGTCTGCAGATGACTAATCTGAGATGAGATACCCAATACACTGACTTGTTTAAGTTAAAATCTTGTATGGATGAAAAGAACCAGAAAAGAATTCACTAAGTTTCATCTTAACTTCTAGACGAAACTGAAAATGAAGTCGGCAAGTAGTATAACCTGAATATTCTGGAGTATATAAATTAATTATATAGTCATCTAAAATAGAGACCAATCTATTAAACATAATTAGGTAAATTCAATTTGCTAAAATGCATACACGCTCTTCAGGAAAAAAATGTCTTTAAAGTAATGGCTGACGTCCAAAGCTTCTACATCTTCAAACAAATCTGACACGCCAATTATTCATTTTCATGCAGCTGTCACTATACTCAAACACTGCAATTCTTCTCTGTGAAAAATAGCAGTGGAGCAGAGTAAGTCTCTAACACCAGCACAAATGGCATTTGCAAGTCTCTTTTCTATGTAATCTCAATTTAATTAATTAGTAACTGTATTGTAAACAGAACATACCTTGTGCTTCATCCTGCTTGGCAAAATGCTGACGGGGAACAACTGCCCACCCTTCTTCCACCTGCAGTTGTCACTTCCTTTTGCAGGGAACACAACACTAAAAAGGGCACCAGCGCTATGAATTCTGCTTTCCAGGCAGCTGTGGTTATCGCTGCAACAACTGTCTATGTTCTGTATCTGGAGCGTGATTTGCCTTTCATTTGGAATGAAAACTGTGCCTTTTTAGTACAAATTGGAGATCGTTCACAAGCCTTTTGTGGTACTGTGCAACTTATAGTCCTAACGCTGAAAATATGACATCCTAAAATATCACAAAGCTACCAAGTTGGGTTAAGTAACATTTCTTGTAATGTTTGTGCCTGCATGAATGACTTGCAAAGGACCAAATATGAAATGTCACTTGCTTTTTATTGCTAAGGCCAACAATGTAGCATTTCTAAACTGTAAGCTACAAATAAAATCCAGCTGAGCAAGCTCACAGCGGTTGGTCCATAACCAACAGTAGCTGGTCCAACAACAACAGGCTCGGCATGCTCATTCCCTAAGTCTGGTTGAGCCCTAAAGCTGAGGGCTGCATGCCCACACTTCTCTGAGAGAAGCCAAGATCTTTAGTTTAGCCTACAGCTGAAGTGCCAGACAGTGACTTGTCAGTGCTGAAAAGCTGAAACTTCATTTGAGGATGAAACTGGACAGAAATAAGCTGTCAAAAGGGAAAAGAAAGGAAGCAATGGTAAAGTCCAAAGAGCTGGAGAAGGGGGTATGATGGACATACTGGAGGGACTATCAGAAAGGTGAGAATATCAAAGACAGAATGCAAGATGACTTCAAAGATGTGGCATTTCTGACTATGCCAAACACTTGGCCACGTACTGCATTCAGTGAGTATTCCACATGGAGATTAATTTCAATTGCAATAATCTAAAAGAGTGTCTGTCATCTCAGCAAGATACCTCAAACTGCTAGCAGGTCCACCAGGTGACAGGGACAGGTAACAAAGGATTGTAGAAATCAACAGCAGGACCAGCAGGCAAGCTAAAGAAAAACACCAGAGGGTACTCAGGTATTGCACATTCCTTTGGATGCTCCTCTCAGGCATAGAAACTTGCGCCAGATTTCAAAAGACGAATGTCAGGAGATGGGGGGAAGCAGGAAGTATTCTGAAGTAGCTGTACAGGCAAAAAGGTTTGTCAGAAAAATATTAGTCATTCCAGTAAATGTCTCAGAGAAACAGGGTCTGCAACAACTGTTCTCAAATTACTTTCCATTGTTGTACTACTCTGTACTGTAGAACTCAAAGTTAATTTTCAACTAGAGTTATAGTTGGAACTCAGACAAAGCAAAACAAGTATTGCAAATCTTATGTAAATTAAGCTATTTTGCTTCACTTATTTGGGAAAGCTGAGAACGCATTCATAAAGACAGCAGGGCCACTTTTAAAGAGCAGCCTGCAGAGCAAGAAACATGCCGGATGAGATCCACAGTGTGTTCCTTAGCACAACACTGCAAACAGGACACTGAAGTACAGGGGGATGTGGTTAATCCACAGCCTGATTAACAACTGGTTTTGCAAAGCTCACACACACACACACAACTTGTGTTCCTTGGGGAAACACTTCTCACAGTAAGTCCTCCTCACGCTGGTCCCGAAGTCTGTTCTCACATCAGATTCCCAAGGTATTCACACCGCCAATTCTGTCACTGGGCAGCAACAACGCTGACTGAGCTTTTCTTCCCCCCTCTTCTGTAACTTCAACTGTTGGTTTGGCTCCAAGTTTCTAGGTGTTTCAGCAAAGGTAGAAGCTGTGATTCAATTAGACAGAGCTGCTGAACTTGGGGCTAGAGTAATAACCCATGCTGGAAGCAAGAGAATGCTAACTTTGCCTAAATGGAAATAGATGTGATGCACATCTAGAGGCTCAACCATCTGAAGAGGTGGCAGACACTAAGATTAAGCAGAAAATCCTGCAAGATAAAATGCTCTGGCAAAGTCATCCACACCTTTAGTTACAAAAGGTAAGAATAAAGAGCAAGAACGGGTATTAACTTGTTTGCAAATTTTGTTCTGAAGACAGAGCAATGGAAATATGCCTTCAGTTCTTCTGTTGAATATTCTAACCATCTGTCTGCACATCCAAAAAAAATGCCATAAACATCCCAGAAGCCAGGCACAGTAATTCTACTGTCTTGCAATTAACACTGGTTGAAGAAGTTACAGGCACTCCCCTGAAGATGGAGATTGTTCTGGAAGCAATATAAAGAACAAAGACTGTATAAGCATTCCCTACATTGACAGAGAAAGCTTTGCGTTCATCTGAAATAAACTCTTCTAGGCAGGAAACAGCAGCCTGCTGTCACTTCTGTCCCAGACGAAACAGCCGAGCTAGGACCAAACAAAGCTATGCTCGTTTTTCTGGGCAGACAGCTGGCAAGGTTCATCAACTACAGACGACAGAAGGACCGAGTGGGATTTAGGCCAGTGCCCAAGAGTAGAAGCAGCAACTTTTTATATGTAAGTTTAAATAACAGTAAGACTACCATCTTCGTAGGGAGTTAAGAACAAAGAAAGCCTGTGCTAAGACACTGGTTATAGGAAGAGCAAACAATATGAACGCTTCGCTGCATTCCTGTGTGATATCAAAAGCAGCAGCCAACACACTGGGAGAAAAATTCGATCTGCTTATGAGGCAAATCATCTCTAAGTAATGCTAGTCATGCATGGTGCACTCAGGAGGCCAGCAGGTGGTAGGGACCGAGACCTTCAGGTAGCCCTGTTTTTCATGTCCATCCAAAGGTGGTTTCTCAGATTCAAATCCCACCTTTCCTTCCAAGAACGCCCAACAGACTTAAAATGCTTACGTTCATTAGCAGAGCTCATACATTATGACTGAAACACAGTCAAGGAAAATTACTCAAATGCTATATGGATTTTAAAATACTCGTCAGCCTCAGACAGGATTCTTTGGATGACCTGTTCAGAACCAACACTGGTTAAGGAAACAAACCTTCTGAAGATTCTAGCTAGAAGACAGGTAGGATGGCAGAGGAAGTTTTATGTGCTGAGAAACATTTCCTATTAGGCTGGTATCCGTCGTTCCTCCAATGTCCTAGAACTTCAAATACAGAGGGAAGTATATCTAAATAAGTATTTTATATTTTTTGCATGTCTAATAGTTTCAAATAATATTTTTTTTTGATGTGGATGAAACTAGAATTAACAGCAGTTTCTTCAGAAGCCAAACTAAGAAATACTGAAAACTGCTGCCTTTCAAAGGCTAGGGATTTTGTGAAAAGTGTTTTTGTCTTAAGATCCTTCGCGGAGAAAAAGGTATTGGAGCTCAGCTTATGGTCAAAAGTGTACAGAGCTGCAGAAACACACCTCATAGAAGACTGTTCAAATCCAGTTTAAGCGCTGCTTTCCATCCTCATCCTTTCCGTTTCACTAAGTATTTTGTACTTAAAGTACTTTGAAGGATGTTAAGAAAGAAAATGAGACTTACGCTGTGTTGAGGAGAAGTTTGCCACGCAACAGGCTGTGATTTCGGCCATACAGCAACTAGCCCACTGACCACGGGAACCCAGCTCAGAACAGCAGCTGACAGCTGTTAATCAGCTCCAAATCCAGGAAGAAAACCAAATGAAAACATGAAATAAATATATGCGTGAAGAGCTTACCAGAAGTGGAATTTAAGTTACTCTTGAAAAAAGGAATCAGCACGGGTGAGCTATACGTGGCCTCAACAAGCACGAAGCTCAAGAGTCCTCCTGCGTGCCCATGGTAACTTCCCCCGTTAAGCAACTCAAGGTTGCTTTGTACAGCCTCCAGAAAAGCGGTGCCATATAAATTCTCCATAAATTAGGACAGTTCACTGATCCAGAAATATCAGGAATTACTGCTCAATTGTTACGGATTCTAGAGCTTTTGCTGTAAGTGGCAGAAGTCTCTGCAACAAACAAACAATATTCAAAAGAGAACGGACAAGTGCTTTAGAGCAAGCTATTCCTGTCACCGGCAGCTTTTCTTCTAGCAACTTTTCTCCACTTCTTCAGGCCATGAATGCTCTGGGCCTCAGAATCATGGCTCTTCACCACACAACACCAGAGCGTTAACAGCAAGGCTGGAAAATACAACTTGGCTACAAACCAGAAATCAAGAGGAACAGAATTTATGAAGTCTCAAATCTTTTCAGCAAATGACAACCCAAGCAGTAAGACCTGAAACAGATTTTGATGACATATTGGAAAATTACTGCCTCCTTTGCCATTCTGTGCTGCACCTTTCATTTTCATTGCAAATTTCTTACGGCAGCTATAATCTGGTTCTACTTGCTTTGTTAATGAGAAAACCAACAGGCAAAGTGCTATGACCTCATTTCATACAAAAAGGATCTTATTCCTGGTACCGCTGCACTATAATCATCTATTCCCGGCTTATGCTTTTTTCCCTGAAAAAGCAGACGTTAATTTGAGCTCTAAAAATGAAAGAAATTAAGACGTGGATAAATTCAGAACTTCCTGGGACATCAACTATTTGATAACCATGTACCATTTAAATTGTAAGATTTACATGTTTAAAAACATGAACTATTTTTGCCTTTCAGGGTGCAAGAGGGAAATCAAACTATCTTAGGTAAGGAAGAGCAGCAACTTTAAGTGCATCAGCCATCCATCACTGTCCAAGAACACGAAGCTAGTGCTTTGCAAAAGCACTCGAACTCTTAAACTTACCCCTTAAACTCATGGTAATTTGCTCTTTGCTTCTAAAGGTTTGTTTTAGTGCTGTTCCGCATTTACAACTCAGTAGTGTATTTCTGCTGTACAATAATCAGAAGTTTGCTTTGAATTTCTTAAGTAGCTGTTTCCATGCAGCAAGTGTCCAAGATTTTTAAGCTTTACAATCCCAAACCTATGCACCAGGTATCTTGCAGCATAGTTACAGCTGATGCCTTTAATTCCTCTAGGCAGCTTCTACATTTCGCTGATTACTGCTGTTCTCCTTAAGGCACGTAAATCTGAAGGTGTAAATTGTGCATCCCAACTCATATACAATTAATGCACAAACACCATTAAAAATACTTTACAGACTACTGAAAGCTAAGGGACTTTTTATGATTTACTATAAAGTTCTTGCTACAGCTCACAGGAAGGATGTTTTGCAACAAGCCCCTCATCAAGCACACAGGAGGCAGTTGAAGACCAACTCCAACCCCAGACTAAGCCCTCCCTGAGTTCTACCTTCCCACACAGGCCAGCAAGAGCTTGTTAACCCTACCAATGCTGATGCACAGGTCCTCTTTCCTGTTATCTCCAGGCCAGGGCTTATTAGCTCAGATGCAGCGACACTTTAGCACTACTATGAGACGTCTGAGCTATAGCACACGTGCATCCCACAGGCAGGGAGCACATGCACATGAGCTCTCAGCCACTTGCAGATCAGCTTGCACAAAACTAGTTCTTCACGCTGAATATTGGCCTAAGTATGTCCTCTTAAGAGAAAGACTATTTAATGGAAAGGATCACCATTTCCCAATATTTAAGTATTCTTGTCTTTACAGTTCAGGAAAGTTGAACGTTAGTTTCCATACTAGCTATTTTTCAAGCTACAAACTTATCACTTGTGAGTGGCTGAAGTGAATACCCAAGTAATAATGCATGGACAGCATTCAACCACAGAATCACAAAAAAACAGACTACTACCAGACAAAATAAGACTTCTCCAAGTAGTTAAAAAAAAAAAAAAGCTGTTCAAGAACAAGAATTCTCAGAACCTGACTAGGCAAATGCAGGAATTCTAAAGGACTAAGTCCAAGGCTGTAACAAATGGACTCTGTTATCCTCCTGAGCATGATATGCCACACCTAACTGGAAAAGGCAGCCTGGACTGGCTGCATACTTAGAGATTATTGTCTTAAGAAGCTAATGAACTACCTTTTCAACTTTAGTCCCCAATTTAAAAAGAGAGTCCATCCTTCAGACTGACTAGAGAATGACTGGAAGGCCTTGCTCCAACAAGCAGTTCTGTTTCTTGCTTTGAACAGACCCCAACACTACACTGGACACGCAATATTACAGCAGTTAGGTTATCAGTTCTGTGGTTGATGCCAAATAACTTTCCGATACAGCTGTTAAAGACTGCACAAGGAACTGCTTCCCTTCCAGTACTGGCATTAAGGGAGAGCAGAAGAAACCTCCCAGACAAGATGACGTTCAGTACTACAATACTGTCCCGCTGTATTTCACTCCAAGAGAGAAGATTCAGTTTATCTGCAGGAAAAGCCTAGTAATGTCTGACTAAGACTTTAGTCAGGATCTTACTTCATTGCCACCCTCCAGAGAAAAAAATTATTCCTCAGTATATCCTCACCACTCCCAGATGCCCCTCTTGTCAGCTAGTCACGGTCCTCTTTCTGTCCTCTTCGCAGGCACAGGCGATAGCGTCTCAAGTGGGACTGAAACATTTTGGGCAAGGCACAGAACCCTGCTCCTGCACAGTCCTACAGTGACACCGATTTAGTTCAGTAATACACTTCTGTTGGTCTTCCTTCTCTTCTGTCAGGAAATTGGTACTTCAGCTTTGTACATCTGGACCCTGTGAAGATCTCGTGCATGCTAGAATCTGCTTCAGCTTTTTTCTGATTTTTCCCCTATTCAGGACTGCCCATGTTTGCCCCAAAGCCTCCGCATTTTCCTCTACTGACATTCTAGCACAATGCATCTTACCCGTTAAGACAGCAGAGAGCAAGACAGATGAAGAACTGTGGGATAAACCAGGAGTAAGGGTCAGCCACAGGGAGACCACAATGCCATAATATTTGCTGGCAAAGCGGTCTGTATGACAGTAAGAATTATTTCCACTTGTTCTGAATGGGAAGGGTACTATAAACAAAACAGAAAATACATCAGCAATAGCACACAAAAAAGGGATGGCCATCCAGCTTAGAGAGTTCAAAAAGAACTAAATCTCAGTCAATTACATTATCACAATTATTTTTCTCAGAAGAGAATGCCTATACCTTTAACTAAGATGCACCAACCCAGCTTCTGTTCATTTCTGAAACATCTTCCTTTCTGCCTCAAGCAAACCTTTAGGAATGTCTTGATTCTCTTTTTTTTTTTTTCCCCTCCTAATTTGATATCACATAACTAGGGAGCTAAAACTGGAATCCTATCTACGTATTTAGCAAGCAGGTTAAATTAAAAGTCAAGAACAAAAATAGCAGGAAACAGAGTAGCAGGCCACACTTTTAAGTAGAGGTATGCTGCCTAGAAATCCTAATTAAAATAAATACGTATCTTTGGAAATAACTAGGTTTCTTCCGTCTAAGGGCCACAGATATATCAGTGTTGAGAAAAGGAAAGAAACAGTCGATCATGGAGTTAATTAATATTGATAAAGAATTTGGGAATGGCTGCTGTCAAATTTTGGTCAAGTTTCTATTTGAACAGTCCCTATCCCTGGGCAAATGTGCAACAGCAATTGCTGTTGTAATTTTATTTTTTTTTTAATTTCATCTTATTGATTTCACTTGATTGCAAACTCACCAATTTTCCTTTTTTTTTTTGTCTCTCAAGTCACAATCATATAATTAGAACCAAGTCCTTAAGTCCCTTCACACAGCTGTACGTGGCAAGTAATTATACTGGCCTATTTTTGAGATGCCCATTTGCACATGCAAATTCAAGGAACTGTAACAATACTACCCACACATAATCCTGCAGAGGTACCCCAGACACTGGCCCTGTCTCCTACAGATTAGTAGCAGAACCCTCTACTGTTCTCCTAGAACAAAAAGTGGTATTTTTAAGAAGCACCCAAGAACTACACTCAGAACAGCCTTAAGTAGTTTTGTTGCAGCCCTCTATTAGGGCTCAGGGAACTTAAATACAATGTTCTAAAAATGCAAGGGTAGAAGTGGATATTTGTTTTAACTACTAACCTTTAAACTGCTCTGGACTGCTTTCATTTTGTACATACTGTAACCACCACTGTAGGTATTCAACTGAGCACGGATGTCTGCCTGGCTCCATCAGTCCCTTACCCCTTTGCTTCTGAAATTCAGCATACGCCTTCAAGGTACGTGAGCTTGTGCTCTGTATTTCACTAATTAACAGCAATGAAGGTGCTTTTAGGCTCTGCAGAGTGTTTTTGATAGTTCTGCTCTCCCTCCTTTTCTCAAGTGACTACTTTTCACTCATTTTTTACCTCACTCTGACCGACGTCCATCACTGCAGAAGCACATTTCTGGTTGAGATTAAAGCCTTCTGAAACAAGATGTCATTTCCTTGGCTGGTCAAGCGAGAACATGCCAAGTCACTTGCAGCCACAATTTCACTGAGTATCTGGTGTCCATAATGCACCGGATCCCTGCTGGCCTACAGAACTGGAGGAAGGAAATCATTCCCAGCTGAGGCAGCACTGGATGCTGAGCGCTCGCATTTCTTGTGTCCCATCACTGGAATATGGGAACAAGCTGACAGATCTCACCAAGATACTTTCCAAACACCTGGAACGGCTCTAGGTGACAGTCATCTCCACTGAGCTGACGAATGCAAGGCTGGGGAACAGGACAAGCTGAATCATATGAACAACACGTCGTCTTGTTTCCCCCATCAATTACACCCAAAGCCCCTCAGAAGAGCAGGCCCCCACCCCCTACAGCAGGCAATGTTTGCATGCCCATCACCTCTATCATGAAAAATCTTCTGCCACTAAAGAGCGCAAAAACTGCTCTGTTACAAATTATAAGACTCATTTCTGGAATACTTCATTTTAAAGGATTCTCTATTTTTAAGAAGAAATTCTTACTGAATTCTATACTGAATATCTTTTTTAGGGTAAATTCTCTCTTTCGCACTTAACATTTAAAAAGAAAAAAAATCAGATCCCTTGCTGAGAAAGAAGTACCTAGAATGAGTACCCTGATTTTGCAAAAAAAAAAAAGTGGGTTTTCTTAATGAATGAAAAATCAACTTCAAATACAGATGTTCTAAAATCATGCAGAATCATGAATTATGTCAAGCTAAGTAGTGTGCATAACTGTGATCACCTCTGCTCTCCAGGATTAATTCTGTTATTGTGCTTTCCTATGTCCTTTCTTTAAAATATACTACGCACATTTTTTTGGGTGCACTGCTCAAATCACGTATCAAGAAGCTCTCAGTGAGAAGAGTGAGTTCTTTAATGAAAGGTATCCTCTCTCCCAGAGAAAGTATACTGTAAGCCTTACCTGTCAGTTTGTCTGAGCTAAATACAATTTTAATCTTGAGGTGGCAGCTGTTGTCATATCCGTTATCAGGAACAGTCTTTGCACTGGGAAAGTACGATCCACAGTGCAGTGGAGGTTAACGGACAATCTGTGATAGGATTAATGTGCTTTCAATCAAGAGGTAAATGTGTTAACATACTTCAAAAGAGCATTCTGAATGCGTGCATTGTAACTCAATAGCGATTTACAAAGGAGCATTAGAGGCCCTTTGTAAAAAACCTGCTGTGAACTTAAAACATTTTAAGTTTGCCAGTCAAGCAACTATGTATTCCTAATGCATAATGCCAAATAATGAATTACACCTTTCAAGGAGAACCATATTGGATTTTTTTAAAAAGGCCATGCCACAGGGATACAGTTCTTTGTCTTTCCTAAGCAGATCATTGTACATCTGATCATATGTTGTTTTGAAATCATAAACATTTGGCTTGTCCGGTGCTGGTCCTGGCAGTTTCACGTGAGTCCCTGTTCCAAAGGATCGGACACTGAATCCTCGTTTGCTGAAAGACAGTGGGGAAGGGGAGAGAAGAGGCAATTAGACTGGGTGGATTTTAAACAATGAAGTGCAATCAGCCAAATCACAAACAAACAGTCCAAACATATTTCAACTAACAGTTAAACTAAGGTCACAACGTTCTTAGATTTACAGCGCAAAAGAGTTGCAGATGGAAGTTTGAAGAGCAGCAGCACACATCTTTTAACCTACATAAATGTCACACACACAAAAAAAAACCTCCATCTGACATCAGGTAACTAGTATCACACAAACTGCTTTCTGGTACCTGGCATTGCCAAAAAGCTAACAGAAATGATGCAATGATTTCAGAGTTTTATTTTCTCCTTTCCCCCTCCCCAAAGATGCACATTAAAACAGAGAGGCAAAGCCATTGGGCCTCGGACCATCGCAAAAAAGAAATACTCATTTGGGACTATAGCCAAAAGGAACAGAGCCCTCATATATACTGAAGGTTTTTAACAAAGTCAATTAAATACAGCTAAAACTTCGCTGTGAGCGGGTCACCAAACATGCTTTGAAAGATCTGTGATTTACCTAATACCGAGAGAAAAGACATCCCAGACATATCTATACTGACAACCATCCCCTTCATTCTTTTTCAGAACTTGGTCATCTGAACATGGAGAAAGGTGATTCACATGGACTTGAGGTGTACTGCTGTAGCGCATAACAAAGCGAACTCCAACTCACTGCCCACTTCTCTAAACCCGCTAATTGTTTTGTAGCACAGGAAAGAAAAGGGACCCAAGAGTATTCCACTAGCATAGCACAGAATCAGTGCAAAACGCAAGGAGAAATAAATAACCAATAAAAGAAAAAAGAGTTAGACCGGACTTCCAAGACAACTTCACTTCAGTTCTGTTTCATCTGACGGGAAATTTTCTTCCAGAAGTATTTTTCTACTTTTGCTTTACTAGAGAAAACACGATGCAGACAACGACGTTATCTGTACCGTGACATTCACCGTGCAAGTCTTGTTTGAGAAAATCCTCACTTGTTACTGGAAAACCTCAGGGCAGAGACCCAAAGCACACATTTCCTTGCAGTTACAATTAAGACTCATAAACCGTTTCTGAAAGGCTGCCCTCATTTTATACTAATTTTTCTTAGAATTACTATACGCAGTGTTCCAGACATCGTGTTTCTGTTGTGCTTTCACACATTTTGGATCTGTAACACGCTCTGTTCACTCTTAGGCAATACAATACAGGCAGAGATGTTTTTGTCTTGATATAAGGAAGTAACAATACCACCTGGCCAATACTTATGTATTCTGCTCAAGCTGCTGGGTTAACTATTTTATTTCCCACATTTCATCGCCAAACCTCTACCGTGATGTAAGTAGCGCAGTACAAGCATTTGGGTGCTTGGCCTTTCCCTCAAGTGGGCTGAAAAAATCTTGCTGTGCAATTACTTTTACAGAAGCGGAACACATACCCTGCTGGCTTGCATCTAAAACTTGCGAGTAAGCCTAGAATAGCTTCATTCCGTTCTTAGGAAGAATTACTTGTTTGATTATTTAAATTTTTAAAAAAGGAGGCAGAAACCTGTTTGTCTTTAGGGGCAACACCGTTATGTTTTTTCCAGTTAACCTAAATACACTAGATTTAATTTCAATAAACCCTTGAGTAATAATAGGGATTGCAATACATTTTGTCAGATAACCCAGACGAGATTGCTTTCTGGTGGTCTAATGGTCAAAGCTACGTGGTAAAACAGTCACTATTAGCCAGAAGGCTGAAATATTTAACTTTAGAATACACAGCTTCTGAAACATGTCATGATCACGGATTAATCTCAGTTTTTTTGTTGTTTTGTTTTAAAAAAGGACCCACACTTGCAGGTTCAATGATTTATCAGAGTCTGAATTAAAGAAAACCAAGACATCTGCAGCCTTCTGAGAAGAGCGACCAGAAGGCTGCGAGCCACTGCAAGGGTCCCAGGTGCCCATTTTGAGCAAACGATGACTCACACTTTAACTCCTCGGTCTTCGCACACAAGATAGCAGAATTCAGTAGGAGACACCCATTCAAATTGCTTGTTTGTCTTAAAAGTACAATTCCTTCCACAAAAGTGACTCATAACTGCACTTGTGGTTATTTTCCCTGCCATCCTTCCAGCCCTGAGTTTTTATTCTACTGCCTCTACTGGACATGAAGAGTCATCGCATTTATGGACAAAACTGCAGCGGCTGAACTATTAATTTTTTCGAATTGCTCTTCTTCCAGATATATCATCCTTCTTCTTCCCTGCCTAACGTCTATCACTTGAAGCTATTTTGGCAAAGTAGCTTGGGAACACCTAATGAAAAATAGTGAACTTCAGCACCTTGCACTTCCTGTCTTCTTTCTTCTTCTCCCACACAAAGCAGTAATGCTACAATGGAAAAGTATTTTCTTCTATGTTTTCCTCCTGAATTTTAATTTTTTACTTTAGTTTTTTTCTCTGAAATAGGTCTGGTTAGGTCACGCACATTAGAAAGCCCACCTTCAGCTGTGAGAAACATCCTTGAAGTTTGTGTAATTTCATATAGATCAAAACAGAAGCGTTCACTGCAGTTTCACAAATCAAAAATTTGTGGTTCGACACCCAGGACCCACTGCAAAATACTTCCTCGAGTAGCTGGAACGCACACCTCACCCGGGGCAGTTTCATGCTTTGACATCAGCAGTTGCCAAGGTACAGTTTTACATTAGTTATGCATTAGGTGTACTGTTAGGAAATATCTGGAAGATGTTTCACCATACTTCTTGCAGCAGTGGGGGACAGGACTGCTTTTGTTAAGCAGCTGGGCAGATCCAGTTTAGTGAGTCAAGTATCTGCTATTATGTGGCACGGCCTTTTAACAAGGAGTATTTTCTATGAGACCATTTATATCTAAGATCCTTTGCCTAGAAAAACTACAGAGAAAATGGAAAAAAAGAACTTCATCTTTACCATTAATAGTAGAGGGTAAACATATACTAATATACTAACTCGGTGATCTTGAATACTAAATATTGAAAGTGAATGCAAAAAACTGCAGCACCACTGCAGGCAGTAGCAGTAAAGTTTCTCAGGGGACAAATTAGTTTTAATACAAACTAGCTTTAATACAAACCTTCCACAACATGTAGCAAGAGAATAATTAGCAGTGTCCTCCTCCTACATCACTTCAAAAATATCTTATGCCATTCAACCAATTAAAAAGAAAAAAATCACACACTTGAACAGCGGGCATGAAAGCACTGTTAACTGATTTTGATTACAAAAATCTTCAAAATATTAACTTGTTGCACTGCAACATGTAATTTACTTATCAGCAATAAACTGTCAGATGAAAGTGCTATGTTAAAAAACACTTCCTCCTTTCTTAAGGATTTAATAAGACAATTCCAGATATCTTAAATTAAGCAGCGCAGGTTTCAATACCCATTTGGCAGCAGTTAGCTGCTGACAGATGTCAGCAGAGAAGCTATGACTGAGCTACTTAAGTAAACTGCAAGGGTGTAACTTAAGTTCTTTTACTTAGTCAATGTTGAAATACAAATCATAATGTTAACATGTAACTTAGGCTTTGGATACTGGGGTTTCGATTTTTAAGCTTTTACTGCCACTAAGATACCTCATGTTCACATTCTCAAGTTCTTAGCACACTCCATTTCCTAAAAACAAAGAGGAACACAAATATCCGAGAAGTCTGCGTTGCCAGAACAGGACCGCAGAGAGAAAGAACTGAGGGGGCTGAGATAGGATGCTTGTACCATAAGCGCCTGAAAATACAAAGTTGCTAGAGCACCTTCTATGCACTGGAAGAATTTGAAAGGATAATTTTCTTTTAAATGCCAAATAAACCTACACAAATGGATACGTGGAAGTTGCTGTGTAACACGGCTTGTCAGTAAGTGTAACCCTTCTACCTTCCTCTTTGGTGTTTCAAGGAGAGCCATGGCCTAAATCTATGCATCCTATGGCAAAAAAGATGCAAGTCATATTTGTAAAAGCAAGAAGTGTAGGATGAGTAAGATTTGACCTACAGAAACCCAGTTTGATAACTTTTAAGGAAGGATTGCATCTCTCTGCATAGTCCTCTGCCTTGCCTCTTTTCCCTTTGCTTTAATGTCTCAGTGTAAACCATTGGTGATGGTAGCTATTCTATCAACAAGCTTCAAGGGCTTCTGTTGGGAGATTGGAACAATAACAAAAATATGTAGAAACTGGTCATTAAAAAGAAAATACAGAAAAATACTATAAAGCAAACAAAGTAGTGCTGAAGCAAGATAACACTGGTTAGATGTCATTATATCTTTGTTGTATTGCGAACAATCAAACATTTGCCTTCCAGAGACACAAGTGGCAGCACAGAGACACCAGGCACAGGAAGGATGAGTAAGAAATTTAGGTTGCCAAGTCAGAATCGTGCAAGCCCTTTGGAATGAACTACTGCAATTTAAAAGGAAAAAAAGTAATTCTTATTATCTGGTTAAGTAAAAAAAAAACACTGAAGTGTACAAAGTATGTACTACAATTTTTTTTCCTCATGTTCAAGAAGAGAACAGCAGGATAATATAAAACATAAGTACATTAAGACGTTAAACTCTGTTTAAACCACTTCATAATTTCATGCATTAGACAGGATAAACAACTAAAAGGGAACATAAAAGCAAGAAGTGATAGACTGCAGTGTGTCTGAGAGCCTACTATGTTAATCATTTCATTTGGATGTGCTATATAGAGAACTAAATATGTATGTAAATACACAAATGCATCAGGGTTTTAAATTCAGATATATCTGTAAGAATCTTTTTTGTTGTAGAAGGAAGTAGAATACAGTTAAGTTCAAGTTTTAGTAGGCATTCGGTAGGCCTAACATTTGGAAAGTGAAATAAGCTTGCCTTACAGATATTTTTCTCTATAAGTTGAAGACTGAAATAAGCACAATTACTGAGAACACTTTTACATGAAAGACTTGGCTTAAATAAAGCCTGTAGTTCATGAGAACACTGAGTGGACTAGCAAAGTTAATTCTGAAACCTGACCTACAACATTATAAACATTAAAAAAAAACTGTGATAACCATGTCAAAAATATTTTTATTTTGATATGTTTCCTAGCAAAAATATTTTCAAGAAAAAAGCCTACTGCTATCTTGAGCCACACATTGCAAAACTTTGTTTATGAATGTTGATGTAGATGTTCCAACACCGATGGCTGGACTCCAGATTTTTGTTTTCAAACAGTCACCTGTGGTTCCGTAGTGTTTGTGCCCGTTCAAGTTTCATAATCCCTTAACAAAATACTTTGAAGTTATAATACCTCACTTTCTATGCTTTAAACATTTCTTCCGGACTGTTTTTCCTCTTTTGGTCACATGTTTTTTTCCAAAGTGCAGTGCCACATACAGCAGGACAGCCTGGCAAAATGGACTAGCTTTGATCCAACGCAAACTGTTTCTGAAGCTTACAGGCAAGCAATCATTCTCCTTGCAGGGACTAGTTATATCTTTGGAACAGCATCAGCAGTTCAGCTCTATTTTGCCAGCTATGCTATTCCAAATTACATAAGATGCTGCTGCTTACAAACCTTTACAAAATAACTACTTTTTTTTTTTTTAAATAAAATCCTAAGGGAGAAGAAACTTTCAAAAAGAACATCAGTCACAACGGAAGTGATTTATTTCTTCTGCAAAAACAGAGGGGAAGAAGAAGGCTGGATATTAGAAGTAAATTTAATCCCCACCCCAAGCGCTCCGGTTTTGGTTAACACTCAGTTCCAGCGTTATAACTAGCAGAAAACCCACAGAAAAGCAGCAGCCCTTCCCCACCCCAGCTCAAAGCACGTACTGGTCCCATCGTGTTTGGAGGAGCGCCTCAGGTAACATCTGACGCCAAGTTTAAGCATTTGCTGCATCAGATGCTTACAGTAAGATGGCTGCCAGACCAGATGTTCCTATTATTTGGTCCTTTCACGTCTTTTTTCCCTGTTTTAGTTAAAATGTAAAGCGCAATTTACACTTCGTTGTTTGACTCGCTGTGCTAGTGATGTGCCTCATCTCGTGTGGATGCTGACTTTGCCTAGTTTTAACCGAAAAAGAAGACTTTATCACGGTGCTCAGGGAGGGTTCAGGCCCACGGTTCCCGGCAGATCAGGTCCCTCCTGCCTGTCCACCCGTGTCACCGCCTCCCTCTCCCATCTCCCCTTCTGCCTTCAGCCAAACTGGAAGCACTTGCAGGGCTGAAGAAAGGGACCCTCACAGCCTCAGCATCACTTCACGCTCTGAACCAAGCACCATTTAGCCAAATACTTCACCCGGTGTTCCTGCAAAGGGAAAGCACTCCCTGTCAGTGCCTACAGCGGCTCCAATCTTCACGCTCGTTATTTAAAAAATAAAACGACGTTAAAAAGAGGCAGCTGAGCGTTAAAACGCCGAGCCCCGGGGGCTGTCGGCCGCGTTTCGCAGCGCTGGACGCGGAGCTCCGTTGTGCGCCGACCGGTGCAGGCCCCTCGGCCCCGGGCCCGCGGGGAAGGAGGCGGGCGGGCGGGCAGGCCCCGGTTACCTGAGGATGTTGTGCGCCTCCATGCTGCGGTTCTGGTTGCTGGAGCACACGACGGCCACGCGGAGCGGCGAGGACGGCATGGCGGCGATGGCGGCGCGGCCCGGCCCGGCCCGGCCCCGGCGGCGGCTCCTCGCACAAAATGGCGGCCGCGGCGCGGCGGGGGGCGGGGCCCGTGCGTGTCGCCGGGTGGGGCCGGCGCCTGCCACGGAGAGGAGGGCAGGGCAGCGCCGGGCACGGAGGAGGGGAGAGCGCGATGTGGAGGACTCGGCCCCTTGTTTAACGCACACAATTTCCACTCAGACCGCGGGGACTGGGATTAGGGAGCGACGGGGAGGGATCCCCCAGCGCTCCGTTTGGGTTAGTGACGTGATTCCCGGCGCTGTTCCACACGGAACGCCTCGGTTGCTGCCCCTCCTTTTTCCTTCTCTTTAATTCCAGTTTTATGTGGTACACAAACGTGGGGAGCTACGCTTCCTGCAGGTAGCTCACATCAGGAGCCGCGGCTTCCGATAAGTTCCGAGCCTGAGCCTTTATTTCCTTGACACCGGACTCCAAGATAAAAGCTCTCAAGAACTTTTTAAGATAAGGGTAGGGAATAAGGTTAGGATAAGGTTGTGGCCATATAACATCAACTGACCTCGTTTGTAATTCATCAGGTGTCTCATCTTCGCTTCCTGCTCCTCCAGCCCTCCATACAAAAGTGAAATTCCGCACATGAAATGTCCGGAGCCTACTCAAAAGGCCCAGAAAGCTCTACAGTTTATCCACTGACTAAATTGCTTTTGGAAGGTCTCGATACAAGCTTTAGCTTCAAATCTTTCTCTTAAAAGAATGCAAGAGAATTTGGAAAAATAGTAACAGCTGCTCCTATACTGACTGACTCCATCACTGCCCAAGGCCTGCACCACACCGTAATGAAAACTCTGGTCTTCCCAAAACTCCCAGACCGCGGGTCAGCCTTTCCAAACTAAAAAGATCAGGGAAAAGTGTCACCTTCGTGAGCCAAGGCACCCTTCATGTGATGAGGACACCAAGGGGAAATTCATGTGTCAGCACTTGAGCCCTGTCATTTACCAGCCTCTCCCGCCTCTGTTAAGAGGGATCATACTTTTGATCAAAAATGCCTACGCAACAAAATTTTGTTTACGTACAACAACCAACTCATTAGGACACTCATCCCAACAGCAAAGCTGTGAGCTGCTCACCCTTTTGTGACGAGCCCTTGAATGTAGAAGCAGCAGGAGGATGGCTGTGGTAGCTTTGACCCCAGCAGGACCACTTGGAAGGCAGGCAGGGAACAGGCTCAGCACTCAGCACCTACTGGTTTTTGACACATCACACAACTCTTACCAGGAAATTCATTTCCATTTGTGCATCTGTCTTCCTCTCTGGAAATCTGTTCTAGTTTAAAAGGAATTTCACTGGTGCAAATCTGCATTTCATGCTGCATTTTCATCTTCTAAAAGCAGAATCTACAAGACATTCTTCAACTTCAGTGTGCTGATATATTACCCACAACCGCCATGAATTCCATTACACAGCCAGGGGCTCTTAATGATTTATATTTAGTTCTTCTACAGTTCTGAAGAGTCTCAGGCACACATATATATACACGTCCTCTTATGTTTCATCTACATATGCCCAGACAGAAATTTTATAATTTGCTGTGACCACAGCAGGTGATACATTCTAATCATCCCCAGATCCAAGTCCCCCAATTCAGCTACTACACAATCCTGTCTCATTTGATATACAGGCAATTTTCAAACACCCAGAAAGTAATTACTCCAATTTTATAACGTAAGGGCTTGGGAACTTCTTTCACTCTGTGTTTGTAATGCAACACTTTAATTACATCTCTGCAAAAAGCTGTTTCATAAATACCAAATATCTTTCCTGGCAGTCTTTGCATCTTTTTCCCAAATGTGTCCTATTCCCAGATTTCACACACATATAAGTTCCATTTGCCTGGCAATGTAAGCCACATACTCCATTATTCAGAACGTGACTCAAGTGATCCAAGCAATCACTTTTTCCCTGAAAAGCAGAGAATTTGGGCTTGTTTTCTTTCTCAGCACTAGGTGGCAGCCAAATGTTGCAGCGGCTCCACTGAGCTGGGCTATGGGAGAAAGCTCCCAAGACGGGTTTGAATGGAGAGCTGAATCACCCCTAACAAGAAGTAAATGGGTCTGACACCCTGGATCAATCCCAAACACTCTGTGCACTTTGCACAAAAGCCTTTTCCCCCTTTTCTCTGTGGAAATAGGAGCTTTCTCTTTGGAAACAGGAGCTACACACAAGCTTTTCTGTCTTCCCTCAGTTTAACACTGGAGATACATCAGGGTATTTTACTCGGTACACCTCAGTCCTTGAAACTCACATAAAGACAGTGTCCCGGGCTGTTTCTCTTGCTGAAGGAAATCACATTTTCTTGGTTTGCAGAAGGCATCTGAAGGGTGATTTTGGCAGCTCCATTACTCCAGTGGGGGAGAATTCACCAGAAAGAGCAAAGGATAGGGAAGGACCAGGCCAATTCTCGCATGAGAGAGACGAGCGGCCTAAATCAGATAGTTGAGAGCAATGCCAACAATAGAATAGAGGCAACATAAGCACTTCGAGGGGGCAGGTTTGTGTGAAGACTCCAGCCTTGTGTATTGATTGACATGCAGAAATTTGTGGAAGGAAGTTAAACCAGGCTGTGTTATTTTCTACATCCTTCCCTCAATGCTCGGAGCATTTTACCTCTTTGCAGGACCCTCAGATACTGCTGAAAGCAATACCAGACAGGGTGTATTTGCTCAGGCTAAGGCTGCAAGAAAACCCATCCAAGCATCGCTGCTATAATTACTCAGCCTTTAACAGGAATGTGACACGGTTAACTGTTATCTGTCACTTCTCCTCCTTTCAGCCCACTCTTCCTAGCCTTTCTTTTGGAACATGCTGGTGAAATAGAGCAGCAGTCTCGAAGACTTCAACTCCAGGTCTCCATGGAAGCAAAGTACCAGCTTTAACTTGCACCTCCAAAGCCAAGCAGCCCTTCCTTTTATGTGCCACAGAACGTACCCTAATGGAATTAGAAGAGAGATTCTTCGCCTAAGGCTCAGACTGCTTCCTCCAGAAGATTCAAAGCAGGGGTCAGGCTGAGCTTGAGCTGCTTCCATCTAAGCTGTTGTTTTCCTCACATTTAACACAGGACAAGAGAGAGAGAGGAAAAAAAAGAAAAAAGTAAAAACAAGCATATCGTCCTCCACTTTAACTCCTGCAGAAATGGACATGGCCTGATATTTGTACTGGAAATTACCAGACAAATGCAAGACTATATATCACCTAAGAGTGCACCCTACAGATTTTTAACACCCAGGTACTTGTATAGTAATAGGGAGACTGTGCAGTTGCCTTAGAAGCTATCTCCACTGTTTCCTAAAGCATTAGGTACATAATGGCCAGTTTCTTGGCAGTTATAAATCAGCATACTGCCACTTTACTGCTGCCTGGGCAGGCCAGGATTGCTTATATCTCTGCAAGATACTCTGCATGCTTTGGGAATTGCTGCAAATACTGGATAAAGCTTACTTTAACTTGCAGTTGCACACAAAGACTTGTTGGAGTCAAATGAATATCGAGTCTATTGACATGGAATTTTTCCCATTGCTACCAGTAAGAAAATTCTATACTCATGATAGAGTGAAAAAAAAAATCAACAAAACTACCAGTTATCAGTTCTTTGGAAGATGTTCTGCTTAATGTCACACACACAAAAAGGGAACACTCTTTTCTTTTCCAGACACCAAGCTGTGTCCAATTAAAACTTAATCCACTGAAAATAAACGGGAAGCTACGAGATATTGTTTCCCACATCCCATCTATAATGCATGGAGAGCAAAACACTGATAAAAATAATCCTTTAGAGAGTTACAGAATTTCCTCCAGCAGGATTTATGTTCTTGTTCTACATCTTTTGCTCTTGCTTGTCTATCCTCTGCCCAGCACGCAGTTGCAAGGCAATCCACAGAGGCAGATGCATCAAGATGTGAGATGACTGCAAATAACTTCTGTAGTAGATACAAAAGGTGCTGTTTTAGCAGACAACCATATCCTATCACTAAGTGCAGAGGTGTCTTATTGAAAATAGTCACATACAAATCCATGAATTAAATTTGATGTGGTGCTCAGTTCCCTGACATCAGCATTACCGCAATGAACAGTGCTGGCTGCACAAGAAATGAAGTAGCTTGAATTGGCAAAGAAAGAGGGATTTGGAAACTAAGGCAAAGCTCATTCAGAGGTCAAACAGGGATTGTGTAGACTCAAAACCAGACACCTGGCTACCATAATTAATGGGCTTGGCTCAGTGAGTTTTCATACATGGCTTTGAACAGGAGGCTGAACTTGGTGGCCTCCAAAGGTCCCTTCCAACCTAATTATCCCGTGATCCTAAACCTCCAGTAAACAAAAAATCAAGTATTCGGAGAATACCTATTTTCATATTCCCGATAATGTTATCGTAATTTTACAGTAGGCAATGCAGTATCATTATGACCATATTTGTTCACTTTGTGAGTCAAACAAATCTTGAACCATTCAATATTTGTGATTTTCTTCATTTCTTTTCATTATTTTCTTAATTTATTAAGGTCAATGCCGAAGTGGTACAAGACTCATCAGTTACACATTTAATTTTCACATCTGGCAGTTCACGACAAATGAGGAACAAAACAGTAACACTGGTTGACAGAGGCTGACAGAGATATACAAAATCAGTGGCATTCCAGCAGTCCTGTACAGAACTGGCTACAGGAAAGACTGACTTGAAACCTTTGAAAGACCTTTGGTCCAAATTCACTCGGTGTTTAAATTCACTGAACTAAACCACTAGATACAATAAAAAGTGATTGCCTTTTCTTTGAGCAGCCGATCTCCTTAGGGATAAAAAAATATGACATTGTCCTTCAGTGACAATGAATGACACTGTCCTTCCATTACTGCAATTCTAGATATTGTCAGGCTGCTTATATCAAGCACACAGGCAAATAAATAAAAAGAGAACGCTGTTAAATTTAGAGTCAGCTGCATGTGAGAAAGCAAACAAAGCGAGAATAACAAACAGGTATTTCTGCCTGGTGAAACAGAGTCCTTCAGCTCCTTAACCGCTTATTGAAGTTATTGAAGGGATTATGATCAGTACAAATACTGCATTTTTTTTAAGGATTGCATATACTTTCTGTATTTACCCTCTAATAGCAAGTTTATACTTCACAAACTATTCCACGAAAGAAAAGCACATGGGTTATTCACCAGTGATAAACATTTACACAGATCACATAGGAAACTGAAGTATTTTAATAGCAATACCCCGTTACAGAAGAGCCCTTCCCCTACTTTTGCTTTAGGTACGTTTAAGTGATACAAAGTCATTGTCTGTTACAGCAGTCACCTATATACAAACAGCACTAAATAAAAACTAAACACAATAGCTCTCAGATGGTAACTGACTCTAGTTTATGTATATATTGAAGTTCAAGTACTGACCAGCCTAAGTTTGTTTACAAAAACAAAAGAACACACCAGTTTCAGAGACAAAACCACGAGAGGAGATACAGTTGTCTATGAAGACTACAAGAACAGATATACCAATAGAAATGGGACAAACTTTCAACACTAAGGCACAAGAGAATTAATACTCGAATATGGCTAAAACCTTGTTGACTACAGCATTGAGTGAGCAGTTAACGATGAGTGTTCCTATGCTCAAAACACTCGGCTACAACATCAGTGGGTTTTGTGTTCCAGATGATTTTACCTCAGTGCAGCTGCACGTGGCACTCCTAAAAAAAAAGAAGGGGGGATGCATTTAAGAGGGCAGTGATGGGTGTTCGCTTACATTGCACTTATTTTATACCTAAGCATCAGTTCATACTTCCGCAATGAAATTGAGCTCCATCCTCTACTAATTTCATCTCTTTTTGTGGGGACCACCACCTTGGTCGCTCAAAGGGCTCCCACCCCATCACGCAACCCCACCGGCCCCAAGCACCTGGGAGCAGCATAAGGCACGATACAAAGCCCACGTAAATCGGGGGGATTTAGGTGGGCTTTGGATCAAACACACGGCTAGCTGTGGGCTGTGGGGTTGCACGGGGCTTGTTCTCTCGTGGATTTAAATGACGCTCCCCCTTGGGAAAATAAATAAATAAATAAAAAGTGCATGTCTGGAGCAAGGAGATTTAAGCGCAGGTTTAAAACGAGCATGTTCTTGAGAGTCTTCTCGGACGGGCCCTCTGTGGGATCTGTCGCTTGCTTCTAGCAGCAGAACTTTTTCTGGCACTTGTGGATGTTTGCCACCACTCGCTTTTAATCCACTGCGATCCTACAAGTTCAGACCTTGAGCATGGCTCGGGCTGCAAACCCCTCATTACACAAATGAGGATCTCCAAAACACACAAGAAAACCCCAAATCCCGGGAGCCTGGAAAAGCCAAACCCAAGCCGACCAAAGCTTCAAACGACGCCGTGGGCAGAACCGGTAGGAACAGAGCTCAGAGACCCCATCTCTCTCCCTGTCGGAGAAGAAAAACCAAGAACAGCCCAGCAGCAGCCTGGGGCCACGGCGGGGTCGTGGGGACCGTCGCCACGCTTCACGCCCGACGCGAGGCGGCGGAGGCGCCGCCGCCGCCACCGGCCGGGCTCATGAGGTTCTCGGTGATGTAGGCCACCAGCAGGCAGATGAAGACGAGCATGACGCAGATGGAGCCGCCGACAGCCGTCATGGCGACGACGATGTCCCTCATGGCGGCGGGCTCCACGCGGAACTCCACGCACTGCGCGGGCGGCGCGGGCCTCGGCGGGGCGTAGCGGGGCTGCAGGCACAGGCGATAGCGGACCCCGCCGTGCGCCTCGGGCAGCAGGTAGTCGCGACAGGAGGCCCCCAGCTCCACGCTATCGCAGGGGAAGCGCGTGTAGGTGCCGTCCCACGAGCAGTTGAGGGCGAAGCCGCGGAGGCCGGCGGCGGGCCGCGGCGGGGCCCACTGCAGCAGGACGCTGCCGTTGCGCAGCGCGTTGGCCACCAGGGCTCCGCCGGGGGAGCGGTGAGCCAGGCAGGCCCGGGCCGAGCACTGGAAGCCGCGGGCCGGGGGTCGGAAGCACAGCCGCCCGGCCGCCGCCGCCCCCTCGGCCCGCACCTTGTAGGGGCACCACGGCGGCTGCTGCTGCTGCTGCTGCTGCTGCTGCTGCTGCTGCTGCTGGTCCGGGGGGGCGGCGGCGGGGGGCGGCCCGCAGAGGCAGAGCAGGGCGAGCAGGGCCGGCAGCGGGCTGGGCATGCCGGCCGCCGCGGCATGGAGCCGGGGCTCGGCAGCGCTCCGCCGGCGCCGGGGCCCCTTTTATAAGCCCCCGGGCTCCGCAGCCGCCGCGCCGGCCGCCAATGGAGAGGCGGCTCCGCCGTTAACTCTCGCCGGGCTGCGGGGCTCCAGCCGCCGGCCTGCGGCTGCCTCCGGCCGCCCGGCTCCGCGGGGGGAACGTGAGGGGCCCGGGGCTGGCAGGGAAACGGGGGCTGTGGGGATTCTGCCTTCTGTTTTTGTTGGTTCCTGGCCGCTTTAGGGCCGGGGGGGTTCAGGTTCTGAGAGAAACTCGGTGAGAAGGACCCCCCAGCACCACCGCAGCGCCACCACCACCAGCATCCCCCGCAGCCCAGCTGCTGGCAGGGGTAAAACTGGGGGTCTTGGCCACCCCCGGACAAGGGGAAGAGGCTCTGTGTAAGGGGCGGCCAAAAGGCAGCTCCTGGCCGCAGCCGGACCACCCCACGCAGCCCCTTAGGGAAGATCTCCACGCGTGGAAGCGGCAGAGCCCCAGCTAATAAAAGAAGCAGAAGTAGGGACTTCACCCAAGCAGCCCCTAACAATTCTCCAAACAGTTAAATTGGTAAAAGTTGCACTGAGTCCTGTCTTTTCCAGTTTGAAGATTTCATTCCGCACCCATAACGGTGGGGATGAGCATTCATGTTTTGATGAGGTTTCACATAGTGTCCTGAGAGCTTTTAATTCCTGGCTTCTGAGCTGCTTACTTTCCATCCACACAAAAGGGCTGTGGACAACCATAAATCCTGCTGGAAGCTGGGATGCTTCTCTCCCTTTGCTCTAAACACAGAATGTCGTTTAAAACTAAGCTTTAGTGCTCACAAAATGACCGACTTAAAGGATCTAAAAGTCTCTACAATTAACAGCATCGACAACATTCTCTAATAAAAATTGCTTTAATTAAAAAAGGAAACAGGTGACAGCTAATTTAGCCCCCCCTTTTTTCTCCCAAAGTTGCCAGCTTTTTGGAACAGGTAGTCACACAGGCAGCCACCTTTCAACATTCTTGCAGAACCCTTTGGAAAGGAAAGGACCACGCCGTGCCATCCCAAAACAACCTATCTGCAAATCACCTGTGAAGGTCTCCCCGGACCGCAGCTGAGAACCACTCTTCTGAAGACTGGAAGCATCCCTCGGGTTTTAGTGTACAAGACACGCAGTGCGCGTAGAGAACACAGGAGCTCCACCACCATCTCCTGAGCCTCTCTCAGCCATCCTCCTTCCCCACAGTTTTAGTGAGGTGGACACACGGGTACATAACACAGTTTTAACTGCTGCTTGCGGAACAAAGAGCAAGTTCAACAGCATGGTTTCAGTATCATGGCTAAATGAAAGCAATGTAACTGCAGCCCCAGCCCAGATCTTTAAGGTGCTGATTTCTGACCAGCTAAGGAGACTAGGAGAGAAACTGGTGTTTGTTAAATGCAGGGCAGGAACGTTCACAGATTAATAAAACCAAAATGCAAGCAAGAAACCAATAAGAAGAAGGGTCAAAGGTAAATATAAACAGGCGTCTACACACAAAGGAGAAGAAAGGCCAGGTATTTCATTAGGGCAGTAAAACCAGATGGAACATTCCTCCTTATAGCAGAACATACACATTTGTCCACATTTAACTTTGTGAAGTAGAAACATTATAACATTATATTGTTAAAAACCCCAGCAATGTACCTAAATGCATTGGTGTAGTTTTTCTCTACAGTGTTACCTACTTGGAGATTTACCTACTTGGAGATGCACAGCAATCCGTAAACCGTGGAAGTTTTCATTAAAAGTGTTTATTGTTTTATATGAACTTAAAATAAAAAAGTAAGGTTCTGAAGCCTATTTCTATTTCACAGCCACGTCCCCCCAGAAAACCCAAACCACAAAATATACACTTTGGACTTCAATGAAGCTGTTATTTAGAACATTCAGTGTAATTTGCAGCAATGTGAAACTTGTTAAAATAGGTTTTTAGATGCACAGAGCATTGACATGACCAGATGGCCTCATACTGAGACACCTTTTCCTGTCCGAAAGACTTGCCTTTTCAAAGTATCGAGTTTCCTAAAATCTTTACTTATAAAATATTTAGTAGTGTGCAATTGTTTAAATTTGGTTTAAAAGACACATGCAGAGATTTTTTTTAATTTTTTTTTTTATTATTTCTGGCACCTACCGAAAGTTGTTAGAAATCTCATGCTACTGAGCGGTACCTACTGATGTTATTGAAAATGAGATCAGCATAGAAAAGGATGCTAACGTCGTAGTACCAGCTGCTCTTCTCAGAACACGGTGATTGCAGAACACGAGGAGGTGCTGTGCTGCTGAAGGCACTTCTTGGTGGCTGAGGCACACTTACCTGGGGGAGTTCCAGCGAGGATGCAGGAATGACGATCTGACGGCCCCTTCTGAGAAGCGCGGGGGTGTTCAGGAGAGGTGTGGAGCCAAACCAAGCCCGTTTTGCCTCCTTAAGACCTGTGCAGCTCTCCCAGCTACTGTTAACTAGCAGATGGCACTCCAAAGCTACCATCGTTTCAGTGGTCAAGGAGATCCGGCACCAGGCTCTGATCAGATTAACTGGTCCTGTGAGCGTGGGTTGGAACAGGTTTGTTGTGAGTGAAATAACCACAAATGAGCAGAACAGTGAAGGGACTGAAGTGTTCGTGAAAGGTGTTAAAACCATCCTTGGGCCACCACAGTCATCCTAGGACCTTTTGGCTCGAGGGGCCTGCAGTGGGAGACCTGTCTTCTCATTCTTTATTAACAAGACAGCTGTGTTGAATAAAAAGGGACCTAGACACACATTCCTTCGATCGCCACATTTTCTTCATGCACATGAACTCCAAGTTACAGAACAGCCCAGTCACTGCCAGGGATCTAACACCTGCCTCACCCTTTTCATGTCTATCGACTTTCACTACCACTAAAGCCGCACCAAGTTCAGCAAAAGCGGCAGGCCTCGCTCCAGAGCCAGTCAAATACAAAACAGCACGAAGATGGTGGTTGAGCTGAGTTGTGTGCTGCTGCAGGGTGCAGAGAAGGAACGAGAGCTGAAGGACGTGCATCCCCAGCAGGCCTAAGCTCCATCAGCCAATGTTAGACTTGTATTTAATCCCGAAATTTTCCAACAGCCGCACTCAAACTACATAGGATATGATCACCAGTCATTGTGAGAAACAAGTGGTAATCTCTTAAGTCATTTTATATATATATATATATATATATATACACACACACACGCATATATATAAATGAGCGGACATTCTTGGTTTGTGGAGGTGCAGACGGTTCCTCCTACAATATGCAGCCATTTAGGGCATTTTCTCCTCCAACTGTTTCAGATATCTCCAAGAAAACATCTCATTCCTGTCACATTTTAAGCCCTATAAAATGCCATGTAAATGAGTAACGAGCCTAACAATTTAACTAATTGATAGGCATATTTTCCTAATCTCTGCCTTCATTTGTAAAGGCACAGAATGTACTATTAATTCCCATCATCTGACTAAAGATGTGGCCAAACCGCTGTCACCACGTGAACCCTGGAAATGCATTTGTTTACAGAAATCTCCTTTACATCAAGCTGTGGGAGTCCAAAGGAAAGGAAAGAGCAACCCATCAGGAAGTTGTAGCAGCCATCCAGGTTAGCCGCACCTTACCCTGCACTGCATCCTTTGGCTTTGCACTGTGTCTCTAGGCAAAAGATAATTATTTATGTAAGAAAGGCAAAAAACCATACATGTTTTGGCTCGGTCGGTCTGCCAGCACTGGCTCCATGTGAACACTGCCTCTCTGTTTGCTCTCTCAGCAACCCGGCTGTTCCTCATACCTTCATCTGTGCCCCGGTCTGCAGTGCCACTCAGCCGGGACATCTCAGACGTGCCGCCCCAACCTTTTGCCACTTGGGCAAGCACTGACATTTGCTTTAAGCAGCGAGCCCCAGGCGGCATATTGAAAGCAGTACCAGCACGTATTGCTTTACCGGCCTTCAGACAGACCCAACACCACACGTTTTCTGCTTTCCTGCTTCCCCCCCCACAGGGTTTATTGTCTCCCGTTAGAAGAAGCACTGAACTGGTACCAAAATGGGGGCAACTTGCTGGAGGCCAGGCAAGGAAGCACTCACCACCCACAGCTAACCGTTTATGCAGCACTGCGCCAATTTTAGTCTTGCACACAGCCATAGCAGACAAGCCCCAGAGCCGGGATGCTCAGCGCTCTGCTAAGGGCAGCACGCAACATATGGCTGCTAAAGCATTCCCCCAGCAGGGAGCTTACATTTAGGGCTGAGTTGCTACAGTCCCCTCCGAGTCAGCTCCGAGGATTACTCATCCCAGACACGCAAAAGCAATGAATTTGCCTCCTTATGTAGCTAGCTCCTGCAGTCTGACTCAGCACGTGGTCTCACCCTCCCGGGGTTCTATTTCCAGCTCTTGATTCACTCGCCGTCCAAAACTCTGCACTCTGACAGCCACAGGCTAGGAGCATGGCAGAGCAGGAGTGAATGAAGCTCAGCAGACAGCAGCACTACATTTCTCACTGGGGCAGCTTGGGCAAACAGACTTGAAATTCGTGCCACAGACGGTGTTGGTCATTGATCCTCCGCTGGCCTGTGAACCAACACCACCGTAGCTACCTACCTGAGCACTGGGGGCATTTTTGATGCGGATGCGTCCGAACAGATAGCGGCAGCTCCAGCTAATGCATCCTGAACGTGCTATTTATAGCCGACAGTGGTGGCTGAGCAGTACTGCATCATGCAGCAAGGCTGGCAATATAAAGCGCTAACGCAGCGTTAATCATTTCAAGTCACTTTGGCAGTCTCATGCCACGTTTCAGCTTTGCAGTGAGCTCAGTGGGTTGTGAGTGCTCCCAAAAGCCAGAACAAATGTCCTCCCGGGAGCAGGTCAGTGCTCTCAGGGGTTTTGGAACATTGCTCCAAGCTGTCACAGCGAGGTTCTCCTGGTCTCAGTGAACGTCCGTATTCTCCAAGTTCCAGCAAGCAGCAGATCAGGTCTGTGAGGTCCTAACGAGATGATTCCCCGGCCTCCATAACAGCCAGCCGCACCACCCAGCTGCCCTGACGATGCAGCTCTAGAAAGGGAAGCAGCTGGAAAAACAGTTCTTGTTGCTTCCACACATTGCAAGCAGAGCCAACATTAACTACTCCAGGCAACCCCGGAGTTTGACTTAGACTGATGATTGTCCTGGTAAGAAACACAAGCAGAATAAAAACAGAACAACCAGAAAACCCTGACGTGTTAATTTCAAGCTCCATTAGAAGCACTGGAAGAAAAATCAATATTGCCTGAAATGAAAAAGGCCAAACTTATTGGGAGATAAATGTTGTTTTTCCAAGTGTCTAGAAGTGCCACAGAACACTCCCCAAAACAAGGCATTAAAAAGTCTTAACGCAAACAGGGAGCAAAGATCCCTCCTGCAATCTTTATCAGGACCTTCACCAACAAGCTGTTGGATGAGTGACCCCCACAGCACGTGGTGGTGAGGGACTAGGAGACGGCTCAGGTGCATGGCGCTTACACGATGTGGGGATGTGACAGCTCTGCCCTGCTCACATGAAGCCACGTCCCAGGCCTGGAGATGGCATGCTGAAGCCCAGTCTTTCAGCTGCCACCATTTTAAGTTCCAGGGACTCCAGCTGACTCATCCCTTCTGTCTGGCTGAGGCAGCCAGACATGTTTTGGAGGCTGAGTAAAGCAGAGCACCACAGACTTTATCTACTGAATCACCAAAGCACTAGGAATACCCAACCTGATTAAAAACCAGACCTGTCCAGAAGCAGCGTAATTTATCCCAGCTCTGTGAAATCCACGCGGATATTGGGGGAATCAAAAGAAGATGGACAGGACGGGAGGGAGATGGGATGCTGGGGTCCGAGAGGCAGATGCAGGCTGGGACGTGGCCCGATATCTTCTGCTGAGGGCCTGAGGATGGGCAGTGCTGCTGGGGTGCTGCAGCTGCATCCTAACAGCGAGGTTTGACCGACCACCCCTTGGCAAGGAGAAAGAACTCTGCAGAGCTGGGTCACAGGGAAGGGGCTCTGCACCGGGAAGAGGATCTGGTCATTTGTATACACACACACGTGCTGGCATGTGGTCATTTCTGCTGGTACTCGCTGTTAGCCATCACCCCTGCATTGCTCCAAACAACAAGCAGGCTGTCTCCCTCTTCACCCTCCTCTGACGGGAGCAAAGGATGTTTTAAAGAAACACTACTGAGCAAAATATTTTATGAAGACAGATTCCTTTGTATTAGCAACCAGTCAAGTAAGTCCAGGGACCAGCTCAGGCACCCTTTTGTAGTCCTGCATCCCTCCCCCTGCCCAGGCAGTAAAAAAACAAAACAAAAAAACATTCTCCAGCTAGAGAGGGGATGGGGAAGACAAGAGGGTGAAGAACTTGAAAAACCAACACATGCTTCTAAAAGAAGCAGCAGGATAAAATCATTCCTACAGTCTGAGAGCACTTCCATGCTATCGACCAGAGAAGCAGGAGTGGCCCCACGCACGCAGATGCACCGCACACCTGCAGGCACCTTGCTCGGTGCCTGCCAAGGCAGCCGTCTCCTCCTGCCTTTGTTCTGGGCTCTGCGTAGTACAGGAGCCAGTTCCTGGGAGGAGTTCTTGTCCCCTCACTCCTAGCGCATCCATCTTCCTTTGGCATCTCTCAGTAGTAGTCATCCTTCTTGCCGTCAGCTCCCTGGATGCCCGCGTGCTCCTTCCGCTCTTGGACGAGTTCCAGGTCATCGTTGTCATCCACCTCACCGCCATGATCCTCCTGGGTGCAGAGGGAACAGCCAGGAAGGAAAAATCAGCAGGGCCCAGCTGGAAAAGGAGACCCTAACGCTCAGCGCCACGCTGCTTCTGCACAGAGCAGTCCTACCAAACCAGCCCAGCTTGGGAAACCCAGGAGCAGGGAGGAATGCAGCTCTGCCAGGGACCTTTCACTGACATCGGCAGTTCGCTTTGCCAAGAAGCAGAGTTGAGAAGCCCATGTTGCCACGACCAGCTGTTCGTTTAAGGAACATTGAATAGCCTGGCATTGCAGCGCGGTTTTCACATCTCAGCCCGTTGCCACTGTTCCATGAGAGGATACCCGACCTCCGCCACATTTAGAACCGCTGTAACAGTCCCAGCCCTGACGTGCAGCAGCCAGCACAGAATCTGCCGGCACCTTGGTGTCCAACTAGAGAGTGCACAAGCCAGGTTCTTACACAGGGCAAGGAGAGCTCCTGACATCAGCTTTGCTCTTCTCCTCCCCACCCACTACCTTTTTTCTTTATCCTCATTTCCAGCAGGCTGCCCAAACCCTTAATTCATCAGCAAGCATGCTGAAACTGCAGGAAACGCCAGCAGCAGCCACTCACAAAGGGCAAGGAGAGGATGAACACGACTCGGTGTTCTTAACAAGACTGCAGAGAATCCTTTATTTCCATCCAGGTGAGCCAGGAGGCAGCAGTGTCCCCTCCTGGGGCACATGCGATGCCCCTTTCACAGATGCCTGGCTCTCAAATAAAGCATGGAACAAATGCGCCCTCTTTCTCCCTGGGCATCTCATCTAGAAATGGTGCTGCTCACCAGCACCAGTAGATGAGTACTTTTTCCCCCGTCTCCTTTGCATGCTAATCACAAAAAATCGTGTACTTTCAAGGCTCGTGAACCAAACGTCCCACTTAAATGTTACCGTAAGGTAGCTGGCAACATTCAGCTGGCTCTGGGGGCTGCAAGGAAGGCTGTCGTGTCTCCATTCACTCAGCTCCCTGTCACGGAGACCGCCTCCAATGGAGAACACATCCCTGAGCAGCTGCCACGAAACTCTGAGTTCATCTCAGCTACAGATTTACACATGAGGAAAGAAAAAAACACTCTCTCCTGCTTCCACCCTTCCAAAAAAAAGTTCAGTTCTTTACGTACCTATCTCCCAATTCAGATTTTAAAAGCTTTCTCCATCTTTTAGCCAGGACCAAACCTCTCCGCTGGAAGCATCTCCCATCCTACCCAAACAGCAGTTCCCCAGGAGTGCCCTCTCATCCTTCTGCCACCCAAGCTCTCGTTCAGCCTGCTGGCTGTAACCCCGTGACCCTTCTGGGAGCACAGGGCAGTTCTCCCCAGCTCTTCCCCACAGAGAAAGGTTGGGGACCCACGCAGCAGCAGACTACAGGGCTCCTGGTGAACTTCTTACCACAGGAAAAATCCCTCACTGAGCAGAAACAAAACCGAAGGCAGTGCCCACATCTGGTTTCCTAAAAGCCGAGCCGTGCTCAGCTCCTGAATCCCAACAGACCCAGGTAACGATTGCACCAAAGAGGGAAAGAAGAGGAACCTTGGTGTCGTACAATTTCTTGCTCCTGATCTTCTTGATAGTCATCCATTGGGTCCTCCCTGGGCTTGGCAGGTCTGCCAGCATCCTGAAAGATACAGAACATTGGACACTGAGCGCTGCCCCGACCCATGTCCAGCCCCTGCGGGGAGACAGCCCTCTGGCATGGCAGCCCCGGGTCTGGAAGACGTTGGGCTACAGCTCAGGAATCAGGGCAGCAGAGAGGCAGCGAAACAACCCCAGCTCCATTTGTACCTTCCCCACCCTCACACCTGCAGCAGGCGCATCAGGTCCCAGGCTGCAGGGAACCACGCACGTCCTGCACTGCTTCTGCATCAGCCCAGCTCCGGAGGTCTTTGTGTTCCCCTTGCTACATCCCGCCACCAGATTTGAAGACAAAACAACAAACTAGCAGGGATATTTTTAGAGCCACTCTCACTGGTGAGGATTGAAATATTAACGCTTTAAATAATTTACAGCTCACAGGAGGATCTGGGTACTCAGACAAGGCTGATTTACAGACACCCCAACAGTGCTGCTGGGCTTTCATCTTCCAGCAAATACAGTTAAGCCAGACATCTGCTTTCTTAGACAACTCCTTCCCAAGAAGCCAGCTATTCTATCCTGACCCGTTCTGCTCTTAGAACCACAACCACGAGCCTTGGAGAGGAATAAGACGAACTGGCAGTGTTTGTCTTTGCATGTGGGAGAAGCTCAACCTGAGTCAGCACTGCTGATACAAACGTGGTCTGTGCCCAGCCACCACGGGACAAGCAGACTTGCGCTGCACTGAATCCGGACACGTTAAAAAGTGAGGAGGAGCTTGGTGTAAACCAGACCCAGAGAAAAGGGAAGTGAGGAAGAAGGGAAGGACAGGAATGTTTGTTCCACCTCTTCCTGAAGTGGGCTTCAGACGTTAATGTAAGGCATACTACAACTGGGGAAGACTGGTCAGGTCTCTGCATCCAGCTGACACCTTTCTCCAAAGCCAGACTTAGATTTCTACCCCTCATAACCATTACAGGACTCGCAATACGCAGACGAACAGTTCCAGTGCCTAGAAGGCAGCATGCCCCCTGCATGGTCTAACCCAGACAGCAGGGGAAAATTGCCCGACCTGGTAAAACAAACGTTTTCAGGGAAGTGGTACTTGTTAACACAGGTTCTCACCAACGCTTCTCCTTATACAACGCATCAAGTGTCTACAAATTATTTAAGGTTGAGCTTTAGGGAATGCAGCATGGCCCCATTTGAAAGATATCCTCCTTGCTTGATTAAATTGGCCTGGATTTATTTTTTTTAACCTCACCATTGATCATGACTTTAGAACCTGACAGATAAAACACGCCTTTTAAAAACAAGCAACGCTCGGGTGCATGTCAAAACAAACTGATATTTCCCTGATGCAGAGCCTGGCTTCAGACAGCAAGCAACACTTTGCGAAATAAATGGCTGTCACCTGCGAGCAGGCAAACAAGAAAGAGCTTCTGCACCTTGTCACTGCTGTCAGGAGTCTGCTGCATGCCCCTAAACAGCAAGGGCTGCTCTGACCAGACCCCAAGCATAGGCCCCTGCTGTTGTCTCTAGTTTTAATACCTGAGGTGCTAGACAAGAGCATACAGCTACAGTAACAGCCATGGAGTGAGCCATCTCCTGTTCCATGTCTCTCCAGCCATGTAGGTGCTGCAAATACTTGTGCTAACTTCAACAAGCCGAGGGGACAGAGCCAGAATGAGTTCTGGTACTGACCCACTGCTTCTCAGAAAGGTTTCTCCTGCCTGCCACATCCTTGCAGCAGCATTATGGATCTGTGCAGGAACGTGCTGTTTTCCTTTGAGCCCTTAAGCTCTCTGACTCTCCCCACTCACCCCACTCACAGCCAGGAACCTCTCCCTGCGCCCCTACTGCCTGCCCTTGTGTCAGTCACCTTCAGTGGCTTCTCCTTAGACTCTTCTTTCACGCTGGGTTCCTTGAACTTCTCCAAACCTCCCACCTTCTCTTCAAAGTCAGGTCTCTCCAGTTCAGCCTCCTCAAACTCATCCTCACCTTGGTTATTGGGATCCTGGGCAGGATCTGCAGCATCATCCGGCATCTGGACAAGAAAAGCCTCGTGTGAGCACCAGAGAAGATATCCACTCGGGAGGCAGAGGCCAACAAGAGCCCACCATCAGCAGCAAGCCAAGAAGCTCAGCAAAACCGTTGCCCTGAAGGGACCCAGATCTCAGGAAGAAGGACTGGCACTACACCATTAAGAGCACAGGCGTATCGCCCCCCCAGAACAGACCACTGATTACTCTTAGCCGCATTCCCCTGCCTTTTCCCAACCTCTAGTTCTATCTTAATCTTTCATCTTTGTTTGTTTGGTTTTTTAAAACGGGAAAACTGAGATGAAGGATTGTCTTGACAGGCAGCACTGGCTTCACAGCACCCCACCAGTCGTACATCTCACCGAGCACACTGATGGTTCTAAAACCAAAAAAACTTCAGTTTTCACTGTCCATCTGAATCCCTCCAGAACCAGAAAGGAAATTGGAGTTATACATTATATAGACTTCTGGGAAAGCATCTACTTAAATGAGGCTACTGGATTCTTATTTAGAGGAAGGGCTGTGTCCTGATGACAGCACGGCCGCATTTCTTACCATGGGCTCCTGGACAACGGTCTCTTTCTGAGAATGCAAGTTCTCCCTCTCAATCATTCCTGCATCTGCAAGGAAGGGAGACAGTTAATAGGGCAGCCTCTGGATTAAAACCAAACAAACCTACTCGCAAAAAGGGAGCTCACAAAACACAAAAGCTCCGATCTGGTCATCTTTATGACGCCTATACGATGCAAGCCAGCATTTCAAAGGGGATCCTTAGAGCAGCCTCAGTTCCCACCTTCCCTGCCGTCCTGCATCAAGGGGGCATCATTCCCTGCTGTCAGTCAGTTGCACGGAAAGCCACCTGATGGTCACTGCCTCAGCCTAGCAACACGCGGGACTGGCATCAGTCACATCTGCACTTCATCAGTGTCTTTTTGACAGAGGCAATTAACTAACTTCCAACTCAAAGGTTATTTCCACACATGCAAGAACTGACAGCAGGGTCTGTGTGGAGGAATGCGATCTGTTCACCAAGCGTTCACCCCGATTCCTTGAGCACAGCAGAGCATCTCCACACAAACGTTCTCAGTCTGGACACCTCTACCCAAAAGCCTGTTTTAGCTCCCCACTGCCTGACTGGGTAGCTGTAATACATTTTTGATTTCTTCTTTATTTGCTTCCATAAAGAATTTGCAGCTTCCTTCTTACACACGTAAGCTGCAGTCACATCAACTTTCTTTTTCTTACTGGACCCATGGAGGTGCTGTGGGCCCATGCCCACCCACTGCAATTTTCCCAAGGATCTCATCAGTTAACGGCCATTTTCTGCTGTTTCATGCCAGCTGATAAATCTCACCTGAGAAATGAGGCCTTTCTGCCCTAAACTAGAAAACCCACTAACAGGATTAAACCAACTCCTATACGAGGCTGAGATTGTCCTGTCAGAACAGTGGTCTGGAGGGACCCCGCTACAAAATAACGTTGTACAGCATGGAATTAGGGAAAGCATACCCATTTCTAGCTCTTCATTATCTGTCTTCTCCTTCTCGCCTCCCCGGTCAGCTGTTTGATGCTCTGCTGCTCTCTTCTGACCCGGTGGCTGTGAGCTGTCCTTCTGAGTCTCTTGCCCAGGCCTGGGGTCGAGGTGAAGGCTCTCGGGGTAACCGTGCACTTGGGCACCGTCCATCTGGGCGTTCACTTTGTTGACTATGTCCTTCCAGCTGCAGCAACAGCACGAAACAAAACAGACACCTCCTGACTCAGCACATGCAAGAGACATTTCAAAATGCCATTTCATAATGCCAAGCAGAAAACCAACCTACAATGCATGCACAAGTTTGTCCACTTTTTTTTTCCCCAAAAAAGCAATTGCATTAGTTACCAGCAGCTACATGAAACAGAACTCGTGCCACCTAAGTTATGCTTTACAAACACAATTTGTAGAACTGCCTTAATCTTGTTTATCTGATAATGTAACATATCCACATAGCAATAAACTCCAACTCTAAACTGATGCTTCCTCATGCCTCACACACACCCAAATACATAAATCTAAGTTTCTTCAAAACTACCAAAACCAGAAATCCTCTGTGTCCCAACTTCCTTTAAAATGAAAAATGCTGCTAAAGTAAAACTGCAGAGTTTTGACCTATGAGGGAAAAAATATATATATTTCAAAATAAACAGAATAGCTGCAATACAGAGTTGCTAATTTCCATTGTCTGGTAATTTTTAAAGTTACAAGCTCTTTATGAAGATTTGTAGCTAGGATAGATGCTTTAATCAATGTCTCTTTACAAAAACTCTCGAACAGCTTGTCTCTCTCCCTTGTACAAACAGAACAGTGACAAATAATTGAAATGAAGTGTTGGCATATTGTTTGGGTGCTGGTGGGGTTGGTTTTTTTTGTTGTTGTTTTGTTTGTTTGTTTTTAAGGTGAACATGGGAAAAGTATTTTCCTTCTTTATTTGGTGAGGTTAGCTGCAATTCCACCACAACGCAGTGCTCCTCCCTGCCTCAGGCTCTTAAGTGGCCCCAGCTTTAGCAGCTTTTTGAAGCCAGCATATTACTACCACACAAACTTGCAAGTAAGAAAAACCACAGCCCAGCCTTTAGCTCAGATTTCCCATTACAAAGCCATCACCATGCAGACAGGCCATCAAGACCAACAATTCCCATCTGGAATCTGCCGGTCTCAGCCACCTTGTGCAACAGTTCTTGGCACGGGACGCACGGCCTCTTCTGCGGTTTAGTGTTGTTCTTAGCACTGGCACCTCCAGAGAAAGCTGGGTTTTGCACTCGTATCACAAACACCACCCAATGTAAACGACAGCCTCCAGCTGCTCAATAATTTCTTGATGATAGATCCAGGACAGGAAAAGCATGGTTTCTGTCCTTGGGAAGTCATTTGCCAAAACAAGGCCAATATTTGCATTTTGAGTTTCGGAGAGGATGTTGCCTACTGAAACAGCGTGGGGAGGACACTACCCTTTGAAGAAACACGCAGAGCACAATCTCTGACCTGAAAAGATTGCAGGTTAAGTGAACAACAAACAGGGCAAAGAAAATGCATTAGTGGAATCTAGCTGATGGATAGTTTGGAATGAGATCCCAAAGTCTCTTTTACAAATAAAGCAGGAATTAATTTTTTTTTTCCTCTCCAGTAAACTGCACAGATATGACCTGGACACACACAGATGATAAATAAGTTAAATAAGGAAGCACTATTTTCTGAGTCAGTTTTTGGATTCTGGCCAGAATTTGATGAATTACAGCCTCAGAAAGACATTTTCTTCCTTTTGCAAAGCAGACTTGTCTTCCGTGAGCGCTGCTAAGACACAAAACAGTTCCTCTTGTGCAGCATTCAGTACAACAGGATCCCAACTGGACCCTGGTCCTTGCCTAGACTTCCAGGTACCACAGCAATACGAATACCATACTGCAGTAATCACCCACCCTGGTACCTGCAGGAACCCATCACACCCTCCTGTGAATGCTCTTTCCAAGCTCAAAACGAGCAAACTGTGGCTCTAAAACACAACTTAATGACTCTTATTTAGAGGAAGCAAAGGAATTCCTTAGCCACCCCTGGTGCTGAAGGTGAATGGTTTCCACCCTCCACTCCAGTTAGTGGAAAACACACGCTGACCCAAGCTCACTCAGCAGTAACTCCTTTCCCTCCTTCCCATGCAACCCCTTCAAAAAGCAGGTCAAGTACAGAGGCACCCTACAGAGAGTGCTCCAATAGCACAGAATCCTTGCAACCCTTGCTCCTCTTTTGCCAGCCCAGCACCCACCCACACAGACTGTGTTCACGCAGCAGCGCCTGCAGCATGACCAATCTTCTGCTTTGGGGCTGAGATGGATGCCTGCAGCAGCATGCAGTTACAAGGAGTAGATCACAAAGGGATAAATAAATAATGCTTTCTTCAATTGTTTTTCCAAGCAGAAACCACAAGAAACACAAAAGAAGCCAGACTAGAGATTAGGCTATTTGGTTCCTCTGATCCTAAGGGCAGAGAGTAGAGGGGAGCTTTGCATCACCGACCTTTGCATTTGCTCTTGTTTGCTCCCTGTTGAGTGGTGGTTGTCTGGCATCTTGGGCTTCTCTGCCGCAGAGGGTTGTTTCAGATCAGACAGTGACAATGCAGGAGCCTGGCCTTCCTCGTGGCTGTTCACGTGAATGCGCATCACCATCTTCACATCCTGCAGAGGGGACACACAGATGTGCTCAGGATATCCACAAGCTCCTAATCTTATCATATTCTTGCAGACCTCCCTTGCATTTTGCATATTCATGGGCCAGAAATCTTTTGTCAAGGAACAACAGACTCAGAATGCTCCAGAACAAGTCTCCAGCCCTATCCAGCCAGCCTGCAGTAAGAGAGCTCACTCTCCTTCCGTACAGCCAGGAGGAGGTGATTTGGATCCTATGAGATCCAGGCGTGTCTCATCTCAGGTAGCTTTATCGCCAAGAGAAAAAGGAACACCATGAACTCTTAAACAAAGAAACATATTGCAATAATAATAGCAATTGCATTTGTAATCTAACTATACTTTGATGATTGTCATATTGGCAATTATTATTCCTCACTGTGCTCACTAGAACAAGCTCACAATATGCACAGCAGCTCCCAAGTATTCTCACTGCTGTTCACAATCCTGAAATAAGACATGAATCTCTTATTTTAGTGCAGACTGCAGGAAATTAACAAGGTTAATGCAAAAGGCAAAGCCGGTCCCTAGTGAACTGGCTTCCTTTTCCAAGAGAAATGAGAAAATTTTTATTTTTTTTTAAATACAGGCTTCTGGAGTGAGACAGATTCAGCAGTTCCTCCTAGTGCCCAGAGCATGGCGCATGCTCTCAGGGACGCAACAAGCACCAGGTCTGCAGAACTTACTGGGTTCCCGTTTGGCAGGCTGTTCACAGTCCGGGTGAATCGGATGACATGGCTGTCCCCGTGTCCTGCTGGCCAGGCTGGCAGAGCCTCCGGTGGCAAATTGGCATCTTGCAGCGGGGCCGGGTGGGTACCGAGCATGTTCCCCTGGGACCTGGGGCCACTGTTGCTGTAGGGGTTCTGGCCCGGCAGCAGAGGACCATCTGCCTGCTTCCGCATCCCAGAAACCTGCGATGCCAGCAGGCTCCCAGCTGGGCGATTCTCTAGATTGACTGGAAAAGCCTGCAGGGAAGAAAGGAAAAGAGTGAGCATCAGAGGAACAGACTTCATTCCCTCAAGTTCAAAGTCCAGTGCTGAAAACCCCCAGAAGCCCTGGAAAACCTCCCAGCTACTCAGGAGCACCACACCTTCTGCCTCATGAGCTGCAGCTGGCTGCTGCCTGGCCCCAGGGGCTGCTCCTTCAGCACCTGGAGCTGCTGCTGCCCCTTCCCTCCTCCTCCTCCTCCTCCTCCTTTGAAGCTTGGCATCTTCTGCAGAGCTTCTTTGAGCTGCCTGAACTCTTCCATCTGGGTCTGAGGGAACAAGAGAGGTACAGAAAAACCTCACATGATAACAGGGTTGAACAACTCCTTGCTGAGAACAGCCATTCCTGTGGCCAGTTGCACAGCACAGATACACCCCCCAAAAAAGAAGCCATATATATACAGCTGGAGATAATCCACAACCATTAATCACAAGGCCAAGCTAGTCTTGGGCTTTCCCTCTAGATTTCACAGATATTTTGTACTGTCTCTTTGCCAGTCTTGCATCTTATTTCACTGCATGCTTTAACCTTGGAAACGCTGACCCACGACACCAACACTCTGAGCAATGCTATTTACGGCATGAGCTGTTAACATAACCCCTGCTTGTGTACAAAAATCCTGGCTCTCGTAGGTGTGGCTCCTTCTCCTCCTGTGCCTCTCAAGTACATTCAGCTCAGCTTTTTTCTCCTGTGGAGGCATTTCTCTATGGATGTGTTCATCTCAAAGGGGCTGACAATAATTGGCATAATTCCACCTGACAATTCAATTTACTTTGCAAGACAAATGAAAAATCGATTCTCCCGGACTGTTAAACAAATGTAACTCTTTTCTTTCTACTACAGCTTATTTCTTCCAGATTCAACCCTGAAAAGGAGAGCTTGAAAAAGCTATCCAGGAAAAGCTCCCCACTCCTACCCCCATTATTTATAGGGAAGTGAGGGGAGAGAGCTTTTCATGTGCTTGCCAAGGTACCTGGAAATGGACCAGAGTGGGGACTGGGCAGAGCAGGAAAGCTTCCAAGCAGCAAGGAAAGTTTAGCAGGAAATTAATTCCTGAGCAGGCTTTGTTGATTTCAGTTCTTCCCCCTGAAATTTGACCTTAAAACAAACATTAAAACAAAACAAAAAAGCCAACAAAACAACTCAGCAAAGCTAAAATTAAAAAAAAGAATGAGGAAAGGAAAAGGAAGCCAAGAGCTGTTCATGGGATGTAGCCCTAGCAGGGATTTGCTTCCAGCCAGAACGAGACAGATGGAAGCAGACCTTGTGCCCGCGGAGAGGCTGTGCAGGTGGGCTGCCCAGAGGGGAGGCAGCATGAGACCAGCACGCGCACAGGTGCCCGCAGGCTGCTGGTACCCTGTCACAGCAAGCTGTGCACACAGTGCTCTGTTCTTCTGTGCCTCGTTTTACCTTGCAGAGCAGCTGATGTGACAGCTACTGTGGGCTCAGTCATCTGGCTAAGGCTTGGGGAACACATCGGCATCTCTGAAAAACGAACACGGCATCTAGAACGCAAATTACTCCTGAGCAAGTGCTCAGCTCAGCAGCGTTAACCACCTCCGGCCAGCTTTCTCTAAATGCTGCTCAAAGTACGTGCAAGTTTGTACAGCTGACCCACTGACCGCTTTCTTTAATGCGGCACAGCAACTCGGGTTGGCCCTACCTGCTGTGCCCAGCGTGCATTGACCCAGCAGGACAAAAGCAGAGCTGACACCATGGCAGACCCAGGACCTTCTGATCCCCTGGCATCAACCTGAGCTGTCGGCGGCAGAGCCCTGCTTGCCGGACGCTGACCAGCTCTCAGCGTTTCTTGGGAACGAGCTGCCAAGCAGTAACGCTCGCAGCTACTTTGGAAGTTGGGGCAGAGCCGCACAGCGATAGAGGCTGCACTGCCATAGAGGCCTGCCAGTAGCACTAGAGAAGCTTGTGATTACCTGATGCTTCAGCTGCTGGTAAGGGCTTGCTGGACTGACCCCTTGGAAGACCCGAGGTCTCGGCTTTCCAGGAAGCACACTGCAGGCGTCCATGCGGAGAACCCCACCAGCCTGCTGTAGCCTCGCGGAGGAGGAATGTATTAGAACAGCTCAGTGGCAGGTCCCAGTTCGGAAGGCAGGGAAGTCAGAAACACCAAGAGTCCACTTGAGACCCCCTCAAACCACACTGAGGGGAGCCAAAAAGCTGTCAAATGGCAGCTGCCTGTGGTGCCAGTGACCTGGGCTTCCTGACTGGAACAAGCAGCCACCTGCAGAGTCTGCAGTGCTCTGGAGCCGCTTACTCCCTGCGTTTCTGCAGGGCAGCTCAGGCCAGGACTCAAGAGCGACCTTGTAGAAATCAAGAGGCACCACCCCTGTGCTTCTAGTAGAAATGCAGCCTCCAGTTCAGGAGAAGAATCAGCTGTCAGCAGCACCCAACCCCAACCAGCTCCTTGCTTCAAGCTTGTCCTATAATCCAAGGGAGCACTTACCAGGAGGCCGTTAACCAACAGGCAAGGCTAATCCCGACTGCAGTGCGACTTCTAACAAAGCACACTCACAAAGCTGCTTGCGTGTTGACTCAGTACAAGAGTCACAAAGAAGCCGTAGAGACCTTAAATCCCTGCCTTCTCCTGCTCCCAGCACACTTTCTCCCCTCTTCCAGGTCACCTGGAAGCTCCCCCTTCGAGCTGGGTGAGCAGCACTCAGTGACGGCAGGACTGCAGTGTGCTGGAGAGGCTTACACCACCTGCAGAGCACGAGCACAACGCCATACCAACAAGACTTCAGGCTTTGCTGTCTCTCTAGCGTTGAGCCAACACTGCTTGCATCCCTGACCTGGCCTCCAGATTTAAAGCCTCCCTCCAACACCTTCATTACTGAACGGTGACATCTTGTTTACAAAGATCCTTCTGAATCTTTCCAAGGTCTACCCCCAGTAATGCTTCAAAAGGAGACAGAAGGGGACCTTTCTTCCAAGGTTGCTGAGCGCTTATCTGTATTCCCAGCAAGCTAGGCAAGGCACCTCTGCATCGCTGTTTCACTCTGCAATTAATTTTATAGGTATATGCAGAGGCAATTCATCATCGTTTCTGGCAGAAGCATTTGAGGTGCAGGTAACTGACAGGAGGTGTTCCAGAGGCCGGAATAAGCTGGTTCAAACTCACTCAAGCTACACGAGTCCCGGTGGTTCATCTGTGTTTCCAGCTATTGGGACAGATTCCAGGCTGGAAAATTTGTCCAGAAAGCCTCTACATTGCTCCTACCAGCGCTATTTTAGGCCACTCACCATGCAGGAATGCAGTTACTAGCCAGACTTATTATTTAGGGAGGGGAGAGTTTCATAGTGCACCCAGGCCCCAATGAAAGGTTGTCCCACGTGGCCCCAACCATCCCCTTGTGGATTACCTGGGCATTAAGGAGCTGGGAGTGAACTTCCTGGTGGGCCTTGCGAAGGAGCTTGCTCTCTTCTCTGAGTTTAAAGACTGTATCTGCAAGAGAAGAACAAATTCGCTTAAGAGAGCTATTTCTGCAAGTGCAGTGTCTGTCCTTACCGTTAATTCTTCTGAAACCTCACACGTCTCTCTCCAAGTTCAGGAACTATAGTGAAGCACTAGCCAGGAGCTAGCCAAACAGACCTACCAGGCCCAAATTCCTGTTCCTTCCAGCACTCCTGCCCACCCAAGGAACTTGCTCCTCTGCAGAGGGACTCTGCTAACTATTGCTAGCAGGGTCAGGCTCTTGCTGTGCTCGCTTTCAAAATAATTTGATTTATTTCTTCATTTTCCCTTATTCACTGCAGCTGGAGAGCAGGGGAAGCAGCAGTCAGTGCCCCCACCTCTGGAACCTGGGGGCTGAGAGACACAAGGAGAGCTCTGCAGGGCTCCTGAACGCACCACAGATTCAACACAGCTTCCCCCCAGCTGCACGGAGAAGCAGCTTCTTGAAAGGACGGTACAAATAAAAACACACAGCAAACAAAAAGCAAGCATAGAACAACTTGGTCCTCAGGGATGTTTATTCCCATGCTATTAAGTAGCAAGCTTGTGCCTCGCAGCTCCCAGATCGGGCTCCTTTCAAGCTCTCTGCACACTTAGTGCTTCAACGACAAGACACGAACTTACATTTCAGTGCTTTGTAGATAACTATGTGTTCTCCAAATAAAAAGAAAGACTGACACAAAAAATGCCAGCCTCATTTTGGAGCCTGAGGCTCTCTTAAAATATCACTAACTGCGTGCACCAGGATTTCTCTGCAAGCAGAAATTGCTGCATCTGCTGTGACAGGGAGGGGATTTTTTCCCCTAACAGGACAGTCACTGCTGTAGGCTGAATCGCATGCACGATTTCAGCTCAAGATGGTAGATATTTCTAATTCCAGGGGTATATCTTCCTGTGACATCCACCCCTGGGACAGGACAGTGCTACTGAGGTTGCATACTGTGTTTTTCCCTTGTGTTAAAAGATTTAACATCAGAAGGAGCAAAGAAGGCTCCAGGACCGCTACTGCTCAGACCTCTGAGCACAGCAAAGACATCCCCGCAGCCCTTCAAGAGAACCAGAGGTATCTCAAGTGGGGGGCAGATGTCCAGAAGAAGCAGAGTTTCTCTGAGCCAATACCTCAGTCACATCTAGGTCTTCAAAGCGCATTCAGAACCTGGAAATCAAAACCTTCGTGCCAAGGCAGGTCCCTCCTCTGCCACCGGCATGGCAGAGGTGTGAAGTTCTGCTCCAAGTGACATCACCAGGGGGTTTTAATCAATGGCATCAACAGGAGAAAAGTTTCAGTTATATCTACTGGGCCCTTTTATCTGTAACACGAGTTCAGCAGTGATCAAACCCAGCCTTCTGCCTTCAGAGCAGGCTGTGCCAGTGTGCAAGGAGGGAAAAATGGAAAGCGCGGAATTAGAGTGGGGGAACAGCAGAGGACAGACTGTGCTGGGGTGTGAAACGCAGCATAAATAGACTGCAATTCTTACAAAGCAGAAGAGAAAATAGATCATAACGCAGCAGGAGGGGGAAAAGAGGCAAACAGGATTAAAAAGGCCCATGTTAACAAGATCAGGAAGCTTCAGCTGGCTCAGCTAGAACATATACTCATAGCCTGTTAACTGGCATTCAAAACCACTTCCAGAAGGAGAGATTTTGAGGAACAGGGTGCGACCACCCCAGCAGTGCCACAACCGTTGGGTTGTGTGGGACAGCGGCATCAGTCCCCACACCACACACATCCAGACAGCTTCGTCCCCAACCTGAGAGCTGCCCCAAAACTGTAAAGCAACAAGGAGCCACCAAACCCAGCTCCTTCATACTTCTGGGGGCTTCTGCTTTCCTCCAGCACCCCTGGGACAAGGGTTTCCTTTTCACAGCTGAACCCAGCGCTAATCCCTCAGTTCCGCTCCAACAGCTCGGAGCGGTGCCTACTGTTCAGAAGCCTCCCCTTCACTGTACCTGCTGGTGGAGGCACATCTTCCAGCGCCTCTCCTGAGGACACATTATATATAGAAAGCACTAATGGAACATAAGGAAAGAAAATGAGGCATTAGCAATGCTGCTAGCTCTCTGCCACTTCTCAGAAGACTGTCGTGCTCTTTTGTATGCCATGGTTACTGGTACTTTCTCTTAGAGGAAGATTTAGTAGCCAGCTTTGAGCTTAAAGCACAGAAAGGAGATGGGACCGAGCGAGCGGTAGCCTGGGAAGGTGTACAGAGAATATTAATGCATCTCAGCCTTATGCTGACCTTCCTGACTAGCCTCCTTCTTCAGATTGCTTTTCTGACCATTATTCTTTCCCGTGGCAGAATTAATTTTCTTACTCCATTGGTGGCCGCATATTTCAAGAAGTGAGATTGAATCAGATGTTTAGGTTTTGCTTGCTTGTGCTCAAGTTCCTCTTTTTAACCCATGAGCGCCCTTCAGGTACTGGGGCTCTGCTGGTCATCCACAGAAAGTGACAGCATCTGTCACTCTCCCAGACCTGATTTAAGTATGAGCAGATGTGAATCTTAAAAAAAACACACATGATCTAATTAAGCAGTAGACTAAATAGAAACAACTCCTTAGGAATTAAATGGATTGGGTGTTCTCTGCAATACTTGCATATTAAATGCATTTTATAGACCTACACCATTAATTACAAAATGTTTAATTCTCTCCTAAGCTTAAGTGTTGGAATTTACAGAATTCTAGTGTTTCAGGAACAGAAATTGGTTTCTTTTTTTTAAAAAAAAAGAAGCGTACAGAGAAGTGAAAAATATATGCTGAAATAAACGGGATCTCTAAATGTCACGATGCTATTTCTCTGCACAAAAAATCTCTCTGCTAACTTGGCTACGCCTTCCCACTAGAGAAAGGACAGGGGAAGGCAGGATTACCTGGTGGATAAACCTCTCGTTTCTGCCCAGCCTACAGTGGAACTACAGGCACGTACCTCTGCCTTCAGGAGCCTCACACCTCCTACTTTTGGGGTGTCTCATCCATTTTGAGTGTCCCCTCCAGGGACACAGGCTGTTTCACAGTCTGAATGCGGTCAGCACTTGGCACAAAGTTTTCATCTCACCTGGCTCTGCAAATCCACACAAACATGCTAAGCAGCAGCTGCAGAAAAAGCAGTCAGCAAAATTAAATTAGGCTTGGAAAATACCACAAGAAGTGCTGCTGCTGCTGACAGAAGCCAGGGATGCCCACGCAGTACAACAGTGCAGGGTCTCTGAACCCCAGTGAACTCGAAGACTGGTTAAAGCCAAGGTAACACAGTCTCCCATGGGGTTATAAAAAAAAAAAAGTCACACACAGGTGTTTCTATGGTTCTCCAGACCTTTTGGAAGGCCTGGAGAACAGCCACTGTCTTCTCCTGAGCTCAGATCTTCACGGCCCTTTCTCTACCTGGTGTTTTCTTGGCTCTCCATCACACTTACCCTGCAAGTTTGTGACTTCATTATCCTTCTCCTGCTGCAGCTGGGCGTACTTCTGGTTGTGGGTCTCCAGTGTCTTACGATGTTCCAGTTTCAAGCTGTTGTGCTGCAGCTGCAGGTCAAGCAGCTGCTTCTTGACATCTTCATGTTGGTTCTGAACACAAAAAGAAGTCAGTACAATTAAGGAGGGGAGGAGTAATTTAACTGCTGTCAAGTGCCACTCAAGTGTCTCTGTTTAATGAGTTGCTTGGGGAAGCAGATGAGACTTTGGTTCCTCCAATACGGCAACTAAAAATTCCAGATTAAAAAAAACATTCTTTGGTTTGAGAGTGATGTAAAATGCCAAAGCATTGTGAAGCAGTATGGGAGATCTCCCTAGAAGCTACTCAAGTGTAAGAGAAGTGTGTGAGCAAGTCCATGCCTGCCTGAAAGAGAGATGGAGGCTCTGGGACACAGCCAAGGACACTCCTACTCCTCCCCAGCACTCAGCTCAGTGAGAGCAACTCAGGCTATAATCTCAGCTGCTATCAACCCAAACGCCTGTGATACACAGCACAAATCCCGGGTCCTTCCCCGAGTCCCAGAGATGCTGAAGGACGGCATTACCTGCAAAGATAAGTGTTCCCACGGTGCAGGTAGCATCAGCATATACGCTGCGTTACAGGAGTAGCTCACCTGGAAGCAGGGCTAAGGTCTAACCCCCCACAGCCTGTCTGTGCCCAGGTATTACTGCTCACTTAGCACACAGATGCCTGGAGACTCCAGTTATCCCTGCCTGGTTTGCTCCTCAGTAGCCTGGCAGTTCTCCCAGCCACTGCTCCAAGCTGCTAGAGCAGGAGACCTTTTGCACGGACACCACGTCCTCTGACACAGAGGCCCACGCTCCCCATATCACCACGGGACTCAACCACCAGGTGTCCAGCAGGACACCCACAAGACCCCAGACCATATTTGTGGCAGGCCAGAACTCATCAGGTAGCAGCTCTGCAACACACCATCTCCTCCCCTCCCTTCTCGCAGAGCCCGAGAAGAAAACACGCCGAGACATCCCTTTGCTCAGACCCACTGAACCAGAATTCACCTCCTTTCTGGTCCCCATGGTAACGCAGGGACCCTTCCACATTCAGTTTGTCAACACCAATTAGGTATGCAGATGGACTGGCTCCCAGGTGAACCCTGGCCCCTCCACACAGCAGCTCCTCAGGACTCAGGCAGCAGTTTCAATTAACCTTCCTGTAAAACAAATGTCTTCTTTTCCCTTTTTTTTAAAAAACAAAAAAAAAAAAACTTCTAAATGTTGTCGATGCTGGCATTTATCCCCAGTAAAACAAAGTATCTGTGTCCCAGGCATTCTCCCCCAGAGCAATTATCCCGAGCTAAAAGAAGAGGAATAACTATGCTCCAAAAATACACGCAACGGAAGAAAAAGCTTTCAGTATGAAGAGGTCCCAGAGAGAGAACAAAGACGAGACAAGGATGTTGGGTTAATCAGATCACAGAAGCAGAAAGGAAAATAAAGAGAATAAAAAAAGATTCCTGCTCTGGCTTTCAGAGACCTCGGGTACTTACAGCTCCCTCAGAGCCACCGGCAAAAAGCAGCGCAGGGAAACCAGACCCCTCAAATCATTTGGATACTCAACACCTCAGAGAAACCACCAACATCATCAGCACGTGAGAATTGGTTTTTAATGAGAAACCCTGAGCAATTCAAGGAATCTGCAGTCCTCATCAGCTCAGGTCAATTAATTTCCAGCCCACATTCTGCCTGGCAGGTGCTGTGTGTCCCCAGACTGCTCACGGTCAGGAAGAAGGGGGGGGGGAATTCTCATCCTCTGACAGCAGCAGGAAGCTGAACGGAGAAGTGCCTTGGCCAAGGTCACCCGGAGCACCTGAGCCCAGCTCAGGAAGCATGCAGAGCAGCCTCACCCCTAGCCCATTACTGAGGCTGGGACTGGTGAATGAAAACTTCAGGAGGGACCTAAGGACTTTGAGCTGTGTGGTGGCTGCAGGACAGGAGACCCAGAATATGCTACATGCATTTTTTTTTAAATTATTATTTAAGAGAACTGGAAGCAGAGCATTCTCCGAGGCAGCAAAGCCCCGAGGAAGCCAGGAACCTCTCACGGCCAGAGCTGCCCATCTGGCTCACATCATTCCCCTCCTGCCTCAGAGATGCTGCTGTGCTTAACCAAGCAGAAACTGCAGGACACTGCACATGAGTGGTGTGGAAATCATGCGCGAACAGAGGGAATACAGAGAGCATACTGCTGTCACGTTCCGCTGTGACCCTGCCCACCACGCCAGTGCTGCAGCACTGGGAGAAGTCAGCTAATGTGGGAGAAATCAGGAACCCCGCGTCCCAGCCACGTGAGCTCAGGCCAGCAAAACCTCCTGTTCCACCTTCCCCTGCTGTTCAGGCAACACGCGGCGCCCAAGGCGCATCGCAGCCATATCTCACCAGTGCGTCTGGGGAAACAGGCAGGGACGAGGGGAAAGAACAAAGCAGGAGTCCTGTAAAACCGCACGTTTCTGCTGCGATTCAGAAAGCAGCTCTGTAGACAGCATTGTACGAACCGGGATCGGTGGCTGGGTGCTTCGCCCACAAGCAAAGGAAGGGCACACCTCGCTGCAGGCTTCCAGGTCCCCGCAGTTTCAGGAAGCCCATGTGAACGAGGCTTTTGTTTAAAGCTGCCGGCCTCCTTGCCTGCGTGTTCCGCGAGTGCCAGGAGGCGTTCTACAGAAAGATGCTAAAAAAAAAAACCTCAATCTTCACTCAAGAAGATGAAAGGAGTTATAAGGAGATGAAGTCTGGCCCCAGCAGGAATCCAGACACAGGCAACTGCTGCAGCCGCTATTTTTGGACAAAGCCAAGCCCTTGAGACTGGGCTGCCTGTTGCAAACGTTAATCAGACACAGAGAGCTTTGCTACAGATCAGAACGGCTCAGGAGTCAAGCAAGCGTGATCCCTTTCTTCTGTAAGCAGCTAGAAAAACGCAGTGCAAAACTGGAAGCTCTCCTTTGGTACCTGCTGCATCAGGAGGGCCCACGTGGTGAACAGCAGCAGTGGCAGCAAACCAGCAGTCTCAGCAGAGACCGTCACGGGGGCTGTGACCAAGGGTCAGCCCCAGCACCCTCACAGCTCTGAGAAGAGCCCAGATCCCATGCCGGGGAGCTGAGTTTCCCGCTGACACACACACCCCAGCAGCCTGAACCCCAACCAGCACCAAACGATGCCTTCTCTGCGGAGCGGTTCCCTGCAGAGCCCCTCATCTCCAACTGCACACAGCGAAACAAAACGCTGACAGAGGAGGGCAGTGAGCAGAAGAAAACAGACCTAAAGAAAGACAACTGTGGGCTACAGAGCTGTCCTGTGGGGTCAAGCCACGACCCAGGCTGTCAGGTACAGCACCAGTGGCCGCAAACACCAAAGCCAGATAATGCTGGTGTGGATTCACAGAAGCCTTTGGTCACATTTGGGACCTTCAGCTTAACAGGGCTCGTTGTTCCTGTTCAGCATTACACGGCAATCACCCACTTCTGCCTCCTCGGTAATGATATTGCTGGCAGCAGTCTTCCTTGTCAAGAAGCTAGTACGAGTGGGAAGCATTTTCTGCCTGTGCTCCAGAAACAAACGCTATTCTAAGCCCCATAGCTAGCTACAAGTAGAGCTGAATGCTGCATTTTCAGGAGGGGGAAGCTGTAATCCACCACACTTCAGTCCCAAGGGCTTGGCTGTCTTTCAGCAGCTGTAAATGCAGTTACAAAATAGATGAAAAATTCCTCCCAATAAAAGGCAGTGAGAGAAAGAGAGCCAGGATGAAGTGCTCTCACTGTCCCTGAGAGAGAAGGAAACCGGAGCACGCTGCTCAGGCTGCAGTTGCTACGAGGAGGAGAAGTCGCTGCTGCAAAGTGTTCCCAGAGCTGGATAATGCCCAAGAGAGCCGCGCTTCCGTCCTCCCAGAGCTTGACTCCAAAGGCAGGCAGCTGGACGTCCAGCTCTGGGGCTGCTGGATCCCAGCCCACTCCCTGCGTCCCAGAACTAAATCACTGCTTGGCTGGAAATGCTCCAGCTTAAGACAACATTAAGAAAATCATCACCGCCAACAGACCACAGCTGCATTGTGCTAACGAAACCCAACTTTCACATTGTGATGTGGTTCAGGTAGAGCATGTGATAAGCTTTAAAACCACCGTCAGCCACCCCACCTGGCCTTAAAGTACATTCTCTTAGCCCAGCAGGGCAGGACACAGTGAAGAGGCCCATTTTCATGCTAAGGAGCACAAAAGAACGTGCTGAACAACAGAACTCCTGTGTGATAAGCTGCACAAAGACTACCATTGAAATGAGGTATACACTGAGGCCGTAATCTGATACAAAGCCCAACAAAATAAATAGGAAAAGTCCCATAAACCTGAACAGCCAGGAAGAAACACAGATCAGTGCCACAGAACCATGGATCCACAGCCCTCTGGGCTGGCACTAGCTGCAGGAAGGCCTTGGTCTCTCCCTGGCACCTGTGGTAAGTGAAAGCTCTGAGCTACCTTCCAGGGAGCACTCTTAACGTGTAGCAAATGGTGAATACTGAAATCAGACCAAAACCTTACCTTCAGGATCTTGTGCTGGGAACTGAGGGCCCCATATCTGTTCATAGAGTCTTGCTGGAAAAAAAAATAATAAAAATTTAATGGTGCCATTAGGTCCCAGAAAAGCCTAAGACATGTGAAACACACATCAACACCCGCCCAGGCACTGCATCAGCAGAAAGATAAATACTCAGTAAGGTATGCAGTATTACCAGCAAGTGAGTACAAATTGCAAGCAAGCTGCCCAGCCGTAAGAATATTCAGATATTCATCCATGAGTTTCTTCGTGTAACAAGATGACATTCACCCACAGATGAGCAAGCTAAAAAGCTGTTCCTCTCCCCCAGCATCTCACCAACAGATGCTCTGAGAAAGGAATAAAACTAGACTTGTGACTCCAGCAAATGGGATGGGCTGTAACCCTTCCACTGTGCTATCGCACAGGAGGGAGTAAGCAGAACAGCTCGGGCACAACACAGCCTTAAGATAAAGCAGATCTTCACACACGATCTATCCCTAAAATAAAGCAGATCTTCACACATGATCAGCCTTGCAAGATGGAGTCAGCCAAAGTTGCTTTTGGACCACACATTCTCACCGTCTTTCATACGGCCCAGACAGCAGCCCTGGCCTCATGGCTGTGGTGGTACCATAAAGGTCTTCACCATCCTTACATACATGCAGGAAAATACAGACACTCTGAGGAATAAACTGTACCTACCTTCTCCTTGTTGAGAGCTTCCTGAGCTTCTAATTTATACACTAAAAAATCTAGAAACAGAAGAGAAGACAATTAAATGACCTGGGATTTACAAGGACCTGCATGTGTATATTTAGTCTTGTACATCAGCTTTAAAGGATGGGGCAGTCTGGAGTGTCTGTGTGCTGGGGAGTGTAGGGATGCCAATATTATAGACTCCTTATGGAGCTCAGCATCTTCAGATCACTTAGAAGTTACTATTTCTAAAGAAAAGCGATCTAATGCCAGGTATAGGTATCACTTCTGAAGTGCTCCAACATGTCAGGATGGGTGCTATCACCTGCAGATTAGACTGAAGACATCTGCAGGAATATAAGAGAACAGAACCCACCTCCCAGCCCACGAGCAACGGAGAAGCCAGCTAACTATTCTCCCCACACAAACCAGCTGCGAGCCTCACCTGGGGAGCATTCACAAACAGCCACATGTTGCACTGAAGGCAGAAAACGCTCCGGGTGCCACGTGTGCATCTCCCCACAGGGCTGCTGGAGCGTTGTTTGGCCACTGCTCTGCGAGAGACTTACCTTCCTTGGTCTTCTTGTGCTCCCCTCGCTCCTTCTGCAAGGATCGCTCCAGCCGGGATCTGTGCTCGTACACAACTGGGGAAGCAGAGAGAGGCAGAGCGTGAGATAAACCCTGACATTTCCTCCCATACATTCTCACCTAAATTCCAGGCCAAGCAAACCACCAGTGCTGAAGCGCGCGCACGTGTCTGACACCCTGACATCCTGCGAGTCTCTGCATTCAGGTTTTGCTTTGGAGCCTGGGCTGTGAGCTGCATTTGGCGGCCAGTGGCTGAACTGAACATTTACAGGCCAAGCCCACCTCCAGGCTCAAGACAGCTGGAGCCTTCCAGGCTTTCTGCTCTGCATCAGCAGCGTGTGGGAGAGATGTTTTCCCCCCTTCCACCCCCGTCTCCATCCCAACCATTAACTGGCCCTCAAGGCCACTAAGGAAGAGCGAGCCAGCACCTCCCTCTCCTACCACACACAAAAGAGCATCTGTGCTCTGCGCAGGGGAGCCGAGAAGGGAGAGGGACGAGGCTGCTTTGTGCAGCAGCCACATGACAAATGGAAGCGCCAGAGAAACCTCCTGATGGATGATGATTTTAATCCGCCCTGACGCCCGAGCGCTAACCAAGAGCTGTCCCTGAGTCCCGGCACTCAGCTGCGAGCAGGCAGCTCCTCCAGCCCCTCCGCACGGAGGCTCCCACGGTGCCACCGCAGCACCACGCTGCGGGCAAGGTTTTGAGGGGCAAGTGGGCTGAACAGTGCCCAGACCAAACGAAGCAAGGGGGTGATATCATCACGTATAAAATAAGATCCTGTCGTGGCATGTGGGAGCAGCGAAGGCCACGCATGCCCTGCCCTAGCAGGTGGCTGCTGCCTGAGAGCAGACGTCCCAGAGCGAGCAGACACGAGACACAAAGCACCCGTATGTCTAATATTTTAGAGTTGACCACCAGTGGCACAGATGTTGCTCTCAAAGAAGCACAAGGAAGTGCTCAGAGGTAATCCTGGCACCCTAGGAGGCAGCCTAGGACATTTGCCTAAATCACACTGCACACCACCCAGGAACTGCGAGGCTGAGGACGGGCCATACAAGAACCTCACTTTGATGGGGACAGTCCTGCCTTGCCTTACCACGGGCACGCCTGGCACCTTCGTAGACCCTGAAGGAAAAGCACAAACCGCCCAAGAGCAGCACCTTTTTGCCACCCCACCCATTTCTCCCCAGGCAGGGGATTCCAGCCACCCATCTCCTCAGCTGCCTCCTCGGCGGGTGAGCAACAACGGGGTGAAGTTCACGGCTTTCGCTGATAAACAACCCAGCGCCAGTCACGTCTCCTAACCACGTGTGGGTTTTGAGCCTTCAGACTCCCTGCAAGCGAAGTGAAGCCCAGATGTCAGAGCGAGTTGGTGTTTCTGCACTTTAAATAACTGCCAAGCCTTGAGCAATCCTGCAGGCAGAGCAAGGAGCGAGCAGAGGCTGAGCCCGGCACAGTGACAGGAGAGCTGGGCGCGCAAATCCAACACGGCATCGAATAAAGCGTGCTGGAAACTAATACTCCACAACATCCCCCCTGCGGACACACCTCTCCCAGCCTGTGCTCCGCCGCCACTTCCTTCAAAACCTTTGAGGAGCCCGCAGGCAGGATGGTTTGAGTGGTTTCACCACCGCAATCCACACGAGGTCACCCAGTTCTCGTCTCCACCACCCACCCAGCACCTGTACAAGGAGACCCCCGCTCATCCTCAGTGCCCCGGCGAGGGCTGTGCGTGGTCTGCGCTGTCCTGGTGGCTTTACAGGAGACTCTCGGTGGCTGGGGGTTTGTTCCCTGCTGGAAGGGCCTGTTCTGCCCAGAAAAATAACCTCCAGCTCATTTACCTCTGCGATTTTCAAGCCAAACTCGTGACACTGGCTGGGCCCAAGCCTGGGATTTTTGTAATGCTTCGGTTTACCAGCGGCAGGTCTGTTCATATTTACAGTCGTCTCCAGCAACAACTGAGTGCCTGAGCAAATCAGGGGAACAAGGGGCGGTATTTCAAGCCAGACATAAACTGCTGAGTCCTAGGGGTCTTGCTGATGGCAGCTCAGCTGCTTCCCAAGCCCGCTGCAGCATTACCCCAGCCTGCCAGGTAGGCTGGCAGTTTACACACCGAGGATCCTGCTCCAAGACGGGAACTGAATCCAAATATCCCGGCATGCCATCGTCCCCCGCGGAGCAGCTTCAGAGCTTCCAGGCGGTGACTCGTCCTGGCCTGAAACCAAGGCTCGGCAGTACACGACAGTTGGCTCCTCCTGGAGCATGCCGCTTTTAGCCACTGCAGGTACGAGGACAATTTTTTAGGCTTTACCAGCCTGGGCTCGTGGCGTGACAAGCTCAGTCCAACCCCAGAGCAAGGAGCTGTTCCCCGGACGCTTTCACACCCGAATCATCTCCCCTGAGCCACCCAATTCCCTCTTCCACCTCTGGCCTCCCTCACAGGGCAGGAAGCGTGGTGCTCTTGCTCAGGAATTCCCAGCCTCCAGCCACGTTATCTCCTTCCTTCTAGCTTCCCTCCCTAGCACAGACAGACATGCCAGCGGCGAGGATCCTTCCCCTGGGCCGGGCCGCTTCCTCGATGCTTTCCTCTGAAGCGAGGCCTTCTCCAAACCATCGCTGCAGAAATACTTACTTGTGCCTCGTCTGGAAGGACGCTTCCCTTGCTGAGCGCAGCGGTAAGCAGCAAGCCCCTCGCTGCGGCTGTCCAAGCATCTACTTCAGTGACAGCTTTATTTTAAGGCACGCTTTTCCCAGGGCTTTCCCTGCCCGGCTCGCTACGCGAGCAGGTAAGCACATAAGAGACTGTGAGTGCCTCCTCAACACACGCCGAGAAGCCTTGTTCAACGAAACAGTCAGCTGAAACACCTCAGCCACTGCCCCAACTCCTTGCGAGCTCTGGGCGCTTGTGTTTTTGCGGAGAGCATCTCGCTTTCTTGCAGTCTCACCTAGCAGAGCACCTCAGCACAAATATCTGACGCGGTGGGAGCCTCACTCGCACAGGACCAGGCAGTAAACAGCTATTTTGTGCAGAAAGCTGCTCAGGTAACCCCGAGCTACCAGGTGCTACTGAGCTCACTCAGCACACGCAAGACTAAAGCACAGGAAAGCACCTCCAGCAACAGGCTTGCCATAACACCCGTAGCCAGAAGTCACAATGCAAGCTCCACAAAGCAGATGACTTTTTTAATACGTATTTTTTAAAATACATAAATAGGATAAGCTGAAGTAACCTCCAGCAAGTTAAAAAAAAAAAAGAAATTCTCTCCTCTGCCATTTCTCCGGGTCTGCAGAGCCTGCAGAAGCTGGGTTCAGCTTTGCACAGCTCAGCAGCAGAGCAGTCTCCCCGCTCACCTCTGCGGTGGGATCCAGCTCCAGCCCAGCAGGCCAAAATGGCACTTCCAGCTCGAGCAGACAGGAAGCCAGGAAGTCTTTAACAATTCGCAGCTACAAGAGGGAGTGGAGGGTGGTCAGTGTCTAAATCCAGGCTGGAATCCAGCCAGGACTCAGCGCTAAAGCGCTGTCACCTGCTGCCAAATGAGCTAAAAATGCAGAGCTGGAACAATGAAATCCCTTGCAGCGCCTTGCCTTTGGGAAGGGAGAGCAGGCCGGGCCTTCCACAGACATGTTCTCATTTTACAAGACCTCAGAAAGCAGGGTGACTGCGTGAAGGGACTGTTATCTCAGCTGTACAGAGATAAACATCTGCCAGGGAGAGTTTAGGAGATCCATGACGGGAAGAGAGCGATCCCAGCCTTGCAGACAGGCTCAGCTAATCACCTACAAAGAGCTTTCTTCTCAGTCGCTCTCCTTGTTACAGAGAAACCCTCCTGCCAGCCCCCATCCAGCCACATCACAGCTAACAACCCACAGCACCAGGCACTTGGGCAGCAGCCCTGCTGCAGAGCAGAGACCCCAAAGCCCAGCCCTTAAAGCAGAGCCCAGTATCTGGCAAGGAGGCTCCACGCAGTCTCAGACACCTCCGACCCTCCCCGCAGGAGCACGAGGGACGCAGGGACGGAGAAGACCAGCAGGTTCCTCCTCGGTGCCGCCTGGAGCGCAACGAGAGGGGCCGCAAGCTGCCCGGTGCGGCGGGTGCCTGCCAGCAGCAGGCTCCAGGAGGCTGAGCGGGTCACACGCCAACAGCACCTCCCTTCTCATCACGCCGCGTGTTTTACCCTGCGGCAAGGTCAGCAGCTGCTTTGCTCTTATTTTGAGAGAGAAGACGAGGTCCACTCCCTGGCTGTGTGTGGGACAGGCACTGCTGTTTCACAGCAGCTCTGGACATCCCTCTCCACTCCCTCCTCCGCTCGATTTCCCTTTCACTCGCTCCCAGCCCAACCCCTGCCCTTTCCAGCTTTATTTGGAGGCAGCCAGCAGCATTAACCGCATCTTGTGCTCGAGCCTAAGAGGAGTAGGAAACAAACAGCACTGAATTCCACCCCATAACACATCCTCCTTTTGTAGGGCTGGAAAGACGAATCACGAATCGGACGCCGCAGACAAACAGCAATTCAAGTCTCACTCCAAGCCAGCCCCAGGGAGAGCCCCGGGGTGCTGGCACCCAGCTCCCTGCTCAGCACCCAGCACCGCCAGCTGTGCAGGGCCACGGCCGGGTGCGCAGGCTGCGGCTGCACGGAGGTGGCCCCTATTTAGGGCCTGCCTCTCCCAAATCCTAAAAGAAGCATCGCCTCTTAAAACTGTTGGACAAGTGTCTTCTCAAAATAAAAAGGGTATCCATGGCAACGACTGTATTTAGGAACGGGAGGGCTGGCAGAGGGTTAGAAACCCCAGCAACAGGCCACAGCACTGCTGCTCAAACATATTTGGGTGGAAAAAAAAAATATTATGAGCCTGTCTCAGCTGCTGGCTGGAGCCTGCTGCTCCCAGAACCGGGGTTCCCTGAGGCTGTTGCTGTCGGCTCGTTCCTTGAAGCAGCCCCTCTCCAAGCGATGCCAGGAGGGGACGGGGACAAGCTTCTGCCCTGCTGACCTCGGCGTCTCAAACACAGGATGCAGGTGGGGACTGCAGTGGCTGGGACTGTGCAGCACATCAGGAGCTGTGGGTGTTTAAATGCCTCGTGACAGAGTGAGAAGAAAAGGAAACAAAACGTAAGGTAATAGCAGTAAACCCATGCACTTGATGGATCAATTCAAAACATTGCTTTTTTAAAGCATGTTTCCTTGAGAGACAAGCACGCACATCGCTTTGCTTCCCCAATTTTGCTGGAAATGCAGAGCCCTGAGCACAAGAAGCTCAAGTTAAATTCGCATCGCAACACTGCACACAAAGCCACCTGGAAAGGTTTAACCCAGAAGACGCGTCCTGAGCCACAAACCTGCAGAACTCCCCAGCAATACAGCCTACAGAACCAACGTCACCGTCCGTGTGAGCAGAGGCCATAACAGACACCCCACGCTTGATTTCAGCCCGAGGAAGAGCTCTGGATTTCAACACCATAATCTAATCCCGCTCGCTCTGTGAAAAAGCATTAAATCGGCCTCCTGACCTTGAGGCATCAGCACCAGCCACGTGCAAACAGCATCTTGTCCACGTAAGACTCGTTCTGTGGGCACTCAGAATAACCCATCCTCCAGCACTACACGGAGCCACGGGCTACCAAAGAGCGAATTCCTCCCCGGCTGCCCTGCAGGAAGCTCAGCAAACCCCTCCACGGAGCCCAAGTCTAGCGAGAGGGGCTGGCACTGCGGCCACAGGCAGACAGGGAAGTCTCAGACATCCAGACCAGCCAAAGGAGAGAGAGTTCAGCAGTGGGACAACGTAACGTGACTTCAGCCTTCCCTGCTGGAATGTCTCCACGGGCTAAAACGTCATTCTCCCACAGGCAGGCATCTCTGCAAGCAGGACAAACGAGGGGGGGAGAAAGGGGAGGGAGGCACACACACACACCACGCGTGCCTTCCAGCGGCTCTCGCCAGAGGAACCAGCGCTCCTGCCACCACAACAGCCCAGCGTGGGTAAGGGGGCTCAAAAAGCCAACTCATTGCCTCCCCTGATTTTTATTTATTTTTTAAGGTGCTCTAAGCACCGAGCTTCCAATCAGCCCCAAACAAGCTGGCAGGAGTCACAGACCGATCTCTTGAGAAGATGGGTTTATTTTCTCACAAAGGTAACAGACAGTACGACGACAAACTTTACTAGAGGGCCCCCTGCCTATTTATTCACTTTCTGGTCCTGGCCAGGGAGCACAGCCAGGTCTCGGAGCCTGCCCCACGAGCCTGTGCAAGCCCTGTTTGTATTTTTACTGCTTCACATTTAGATCCATGCAGGACTAGCCAAAGGGAGCTGCGGGGAGATCTGAGCTAGGCAGGACACAGCTCAACTCCCCACCCCAGCACACGCCGTCCCCTTGCTGCTGTGTGCAGCAATTCAGACTCCAGGCTGAGGAACTCCAGAAAGCAAGGGGGGAGGGAAAGAAACAGGGGACATCTTCCTAGAGCCCTTTAGAAGTCAAACCTCACTCCACAAACGCTCCCCGCCTGTCACTGGGCTGCGGGGAAGCAAAGGAAGCTCAGAAGGCGCGCACGCAGCCAGTCACTCACCTTGGAGCTGGGCAGACAGCGCTTCCTGCTGCTGCTTGTATTTCTGGGCCAGGGCTTCAGCACTCCTCACCTTCTGCTGCAAGTGATGGTACAGGAAAACTCCCGAGCCTAAGCACACCACTGCCAGCAGGCAAAACCCGGTCTGCAGGAGCCCCTTCTGCCTCCTCGAGCACATGCCCGTGCCCATGATGGGGCTGAAGCAAAGCAATGCAGCGCTGCCTCCCTGGTGTTGCTACAGCATCTGATTTTTTTTTTTTTTAATTTTTTTTCCCCGCAGACAGCTCCTTTCCTCCGCAAATCCCTTCGGTTACCCTCTGCCAGGTTCGATCCAAGTCTCAGTCCGCTCCTCCCCAGCCCTCAAAGCAGCAGAGGATGCTCCAGAAGCGGGTTATTCCTCATCGCCCGGGGGAGAGGAGCGCAGGCGACCGCCGTTGGCCGAGCAGAGCCGCATCCTTCAGCTGCGAACCGCCGCGGGGTCCGGCCCGGGAGGCGGCGGGGGGCTGCCGGGGGGACCCTGCGGAGGAGGAGAGAAAGTTTTTGCTTCCCATGTGCTGCAGGAGGAGGAGGAGGAGGAGGACGAGGGGGGGGGCAGCCGTGGCGCTGGGCTCGTCCCACCTCCCCCTCTCCGGCACCGACCGGAAAAAATAAGCCGTGGGCTGAGGAGTGCTCCTGCTCCCTCCCTCCGCTTCCCTCCCCGCCTGCCGGCGGATGCCGAGGGGAAGCCGCAGCCCCGGGGCCGCCAGAGGGGCTGGGGGGCTGCCCGGGGAGCCCCCCAATGTCCTGGGGGTCTCCCTCAGCACCCCAGGGGCACGGGGAGCCAGCACGGCACCTCCACCCCAAAGCAGCTTGAGCCACCCGCTGCCCCCCCGTTGCTCTCCGCCCCCCTTTCTGCACCGCGGGCACCTGTTGCTACCAGGAGGCAGCTGAGGGACGTTTGCCTTGGCTAACAGGGAGGACATCCTCCAAACCCTAAGGGGTTTAAGAGCAGGGCTTTCTTCTCAGGAAAACACAAGCCTGCAAAGGCCTGAGGACGGCAGAAGGGTGTAAGATGCATTTTCAAGGTGCTCCGAGCAGCTGTCGCCTTTCCTAAAGACGTGCCTTGACACGGGCTGTTCTTTCCTGGCAGAGCCCAGCCTGCTCCAGCCGGGCAGGGGAAGGTGCGCAGCTGGGCAGGAGCAGGAGGGAGCAGCCCCGGCACCCGGGACGCGCACGCACCGCTTGCTTTTGGCACCGCGCTGAGCTCAGTCCGAGCGCTGAAGGCCCCTGGTGTGCGGTGAGCCTTGCCCGCGCCAGCAGCCCCGCTGCCAGGTTGGCTCATCCCTTATCGGAGCTCGCAGGGACGCTTCCTCTGGAGTTCTGCCAAGCTCCGTGTTTCAGGCATCTGGAGAATAAGCAAAATTCATAACAATTAATGCTTCAGCAGCAATTCCCCCTCCAAGAGTCAGGCGCAGCTTTACAAACGTTAATCAAAGGAGCTCTACAGCGCTGCTGGGAAAGAGCACGATGGCATCCCTCTGCCTCCGAGACGCGCGGATGGGGACATGGAGGCACGGCACCCTCTAAGGTTACGGTTTATCCGAAGTAACTAAGTTTTTAAAGTTAATTTTTAAGCATTTTAATCAGATCTGGTATGCCTCTTGAGGTGTATGCCAGCAGAAGGGCGAGACAGCCGACGGGAAGTCAGGTGATCTGGCTAACAGGCCTGGCTCCGGGCACGGCTTCCGAAGGAAAAAAGCACACCTTTTTTTTAATGAATTAACTGATTATTCCAGACTGAAACAGCGGAACGTGAAACTGCTGAGGTTTAACGCTCAGGTCTTTCTGAGACCCAGAATCCCCCTACCATGATGCTGCCTGTGTCTGCCACAGACCCTCTGAGGTGGGACCGGGGTGATCCCGTTGCTGATTGAGGAATCCTCCCACGCCGCACAGCCCCCGTGCACCCCACAGCCTTGCCGGCCAACTGCTTCTCGGCACGAATGTCCTGGGGGGGTTGTCGGATGCTTCAGCATCTCCCCAGGCTGTTTGTCAGGAGCTGGAATGTCTTTTGTCTGCGTCTTGAGGACTGGGGAGGCAGCCTGGGGAAAGAGGGATTTGAGTCTCAGTTTTGCTTCTATTCAGCACATTCTTTTTTTTTTCTTTTTTTTTTTTTTGCCTGCTCTCATTAATTACTTCCTCATGTGCTGGTTCCTGCCTGAGAAACACTGGGGATTCCTGAGGTTTTGACAGAGAGGACTCTGGAAAAGGTTAAAATCCTGATTTAGGGAACGGCGATCCGAGAGGGCTTCGGTTGACGAAGTTGCTGCAATCCAGCACTTCTCTACCACTGTAACAAACTCACTTACGGATTTAGCTCCACATTTCTGTACCAGATCCAGGGCCAGAGGAACAGAGCAGCCCCAGCAGAGAGCAAAAGGGTTTGCTGCTCTGCCAGTGTTTGTGCTGCGTGGCCTGCTAGTGGAATCCCCACAGGCTGCGAGCTGACCCCACGGCCCAGCAGGCAGGGACAAAATCCTCCTCCCTTTCGGTCCTGCTCTTCCGCATCCAAACAGCACCAGGGCCCTCGGCTTCAGCTGCTCTTCTGAGATGTTCTCTCGTTTTTAGGAGAAGCTAAACAACTGCAGGAGCCCAAGGAGGTAAGGGCACTCACCAGAAACAGCCCAGAGAACAAGGCGACATCGGGATGAGATTACAAACCTAGTTTGGGTAGTTACCTGCCATTCGCTTTTGCAGTTTTTCTGTTAAATGTGCCCTTTTACTGAAACGTGCCCTTTTCCTTTGCCTTCCTTGAGCACATCGCTACAACTTCCCACATCTCGAAAGGTGCACAGCCACGAGGCATGGGTGTTTTCACGGGGATACAGAGGAGAAGCACCCTGCGCTTTGGTAAACAAACCGACCGGAGGTGACAGCTCTCTTCAAATCCATCTCCAACCCCTTTGTTTCTCTGGGATTATCTGATCATCTCCTTTTGCCTTCTTTAATCTGACGAGTGATCGCATCTGATGATAGCTTTAAAATAATAATCGGAGCAAAACAAGCGGTTCCCATCGGGACTGTAGGTACTTTAAAAAAACGCCACTTTTTCCTGTGTAGAGCTAGCCATGAGTATTAACCATCTGCACAAATATTACAGTCCTGGAAAGCTCCATCATTTTAATCAGAGCTTTGGAGGCAGTAGCAGGCATTTAATCGGCTGTGGGAGTGTTTTCAACCAGGTTATATAAATGCTGTCAAGAAACCAAGTGTCTAAAAAGGACACCTGGAAGAAATGTACCTTAGTGCTAGGAGGAGACGGGGGGGAGGCTTTATTGCTCAGGGGCTGCAGCTTCACAACGGTATTTACAAACCCACCGATCAAATTGGCAATGGCCACAGTCCTTTGAAGATGACTAAGCAGGACACCACAACCTGCAGCCTTTACCGGTCTTGCAGTGACATCCAGGGAGACCCACTGCAGGGATCCGGTGCCCAAATGTTGGAGGCACGGGCTGAGCAGTGTATGAGAAATGATGGGCACAAAGGTTTAACAAATCGTGTGCATCTGCGTATGTACGTGCATGAATTTCTAGCATTAGAAGTGTCTGTGTGCCATGCATTTCCTGGAGGTGCAGCCCTGCCGTGGCAGGGGGTTGGAACTAGAGGATCTTTAAGGTCCCTTCCAACCCGAGCCACCCCACGATTCTCCGAGGTGCCTGTCCGAGCACACACACACACATTCCCAATTCATTTCCTGTAAGAGAGAAAAGTGCCCTAAATCAAACCGCTCCCAGGGGCAGCTCTCAGCTCAGCCTCTCCAGCGTTAGGGGGTGGGAAAGCTGAAGCTCTCCTTCCTTCCTGTAACGAGCAGTGACAGCTTCTAATGAGGATCCCTCAGAAGGTGCCCGGGGAACCCATGGGGCCATTTCTCCAAATGCATTGTTTGCATTATTTTTTGCCTTCAAAAGCACGCTGGCCCTGCCATCCCGGTTATCTCCCCCAATCTACGTGTGTACCTCGAGCCACATCCCAGCTTAAAAGTAAGAGTATGAGATCTGAGGAAACCCCGAAGCTCTCACAGCCCTGCCAGACCCTGGTACAAGAGCTGAGCCAGGTGTGGGCACGGCCATAATATAGGGAAAGTGAACGAGGGGAACATAAACCTGACTTTTTGAGATTTGAGGTCAAATTCATCATCTAGAAGAGTACTGCACAGAAAGTGGAGCTCCAGGAACTCCAGGCTCACATCCATGAACTACCAGAAGCAGCATCAATGCAGGCAGCAGGCGACACAAGCAGAAAGCTACCACCCACCTGTAAAGACTGCTGGCAACCTCTAGACCACAGCACGTATTTTAAGCAGAGGGCAATCAAAGCACAGAGCAGATAAGCTCCTTGAGGCCCTGAACAATCACACCTCAACCCCGGTTTAGGGTACAGCAGCGTTCCTGGTCCTCCAGTAAGACCACGGCTCTCCAGCTGTTGTCTTCATTTTTTTCTACTGAGAAGCACCCATCGAAACCCTAGCAGGAAATGGTTGGTGTCTGCATATTTTGGCATGTTGCTTGCTACTTTCTTTAAAACATCAGCTCCCAGCATCAAAGGATTATTGGAGGAAGTCATTATTCTTTCAAAAAATCTATATTCCAAGTGCTTACAGTGAAAATAAAGATCCACAACATGAACTGTTGCATCTTAATTCCTTTGGAAAAAGAAAGCACCTCTTAACTCGACATCCTCTTTCACAGTTCGGACTGGTTCCTGCAAAGAAGGCACCTTGCCTTGAGTGAGAGGAAGCTTCGCTGAACCTGGCATTTGGGTTCCTTTTTAAGCAAAACCCATGAGGATTGGTTTCACAGGGATGAAACAAGAAGGGGCAAAGAGCATATCCTCTCTAGAAAGTGCATCATAGTACAGTTAGAACCCTGTGACTGTCGCTGCTTTGTTTTCAGTGTCTGCAACGCACAAGAAGTGCTTTTGCACCAAGTCTTTCTTGCCTTACCAAGGTGCTGACAGCATCGTTATTAGAGCCAGGGAACATTCCGACGCCCAAAGGTAATAGAAATGCTGTTTGCCAGAAAACAATAGCAAGCTGGCACAGGGGGTTTTGTTTGTTTCTGTAGATGGTGCTCACCTCGCCTCCGCCTCCCTCACCGGGCTCTGCCATCAATCAGCCCTCCTTTCCCCACGGGACAAAGACACATTGTACTGCTAAACCCTCCAGGGCTGCCGGGGCTGGCCCAAAGCTCTGCAGCTTCATGCCTTTGGGGCCCAGCTGGTGGTGTAACACGGGTATTTGCTTTTGCAAACGTTATTGTGCCCCACTTGTCCTGCACATAGATAATGGGAACTTGGTCCAAGTGTTTTTGGCGGGAAAATACCTTGTTGAGTCTGAAGTCCACGTCGCAGAGCAGTGAGAAGAGGATCTCATCAATTACTCCACTGTGGCTAGCTGGGAATCCTGCTAAGGTGACTGTCTTCAGCAGCCTCCCTCCAGGTGTGCGCCCCCAGCTGGCACGGGATGGATGTTTGATAGCAAGAATTCAACAGGGAGAACAACCAAGACATGGAGCGATAGAAATGGAAATCAGCTCCTGTTCTATATTAAGCTGTCAAAAAGTCTCTCCATGGCCAACAATCAAGTTGACACTAAACTAGTTACGGAAAGACCTCTAAACATGAGAAATTGTTACCTGCCTGTATTTCCAGCTCTACTTGTCTGACCAGCCCACAAGTCTCAAGGCATTATTGCCCATTTGCCTCCCTGCACTAATACCAGAGGCCGTATTTGGAGATAAAATCTGCAGAAGTGCCTGTTACTCTCATAGATCCTGTGGCTGTACACACAAACAGCCAATTTGGCATGCAGGCACTCAGCTCTTGCACGAAAATGCATGTTCTAGCCAGCACTGCCTGCAAACTCAACCTCAAGGAGCAATTACAGTCACATAAACTCCTTTTCTTATGTAACACTAAGTAACAAACCTCATGGAAAGTGACTCTGCAGGCTCTGTTTATGTGATTTACAAAACGGAAAAGCCCCTTTGGGGCAAACGAATTCAAGCCCCTCTTGTCCAGACGAGGCGGGACTGTTAATGGTTACTTTGACAGTGCACTGTCCAGCACCCTGAGGAACACAGCACTGGACAATGATCCTGATACTCAGGCTTTTTTCTCTTTGAAACCCTTCCAGTTACTCCCCTATTTCCTTGCTCCTTGCTTATTTACCTGCTCAGGCAGTAGTTTCCCCTCTGACAAGTCTCCCAGTGTCTGCAGCAGCATGAGGATTTCATGGCCTGGGTTTCCAGCTGCTGCACGAGCAAAGCCAGCGCTTGCAAAGGTCTCTAAACCTGGACTTGCAACGGGCTCCAAGCCTTCGTTAAAGACTGGAAAGGCGTTGTTGCTTTGCCTGTGTTTACTTTTAAAAATGGACACAGTTTTAAGAAAGGATTTGGCAACATTTGCAGCAAGAGAACTATTTCATACAGAGATTGTGTACACAGCATACTAAGTACAGCCAGAGAGGCAGAAGGACCTCGCTCCCCTTGGAGCAGGGAGGTTCAATGCCAAACGTTCATTTACAGCCACACGGAACTTGACCTCAGGTACATGAATAAGTTGCTTAAGTAATTGCAGCAGCAGGAAAAAAAAAAGAAAAGAAAAGGAGGTTTAGTTTCCTCCTCTGCTCTGTGGCTGGGAAAACAAAGCAAGGACTGGATACATCACTGGTGTAATCCCACTGACTTCACTGCAGTCACACTCGGGATCACTTTGGGATATCGAAGGCTACATTAATGCTGCAAGAAGCTGCACTCCCAGGCTTTCCCAAGCATTAGCATTCTGATGTGGTAGAAATTCATGCCATAATAGAGCACTGAGAATCTTAAGATAATAAAGAGGCAAAGCTGCCTGCTGTTACCACTGCTAGCTAATTATAGCAGCACGGACAGACTTCCCTTACAGAATTCCATATGCCATATTCAGCCAGCATGACAAATTAACTGTGTTAAAGAGGAAAGGCTGAGAAAACGTTGCTGATTTTGAAATCCTCTAACGCTAAGGGTAGAAATAGAGGAAGCAACTGAATGACCATTTGCCTGTTTTTATCACCCAGCCCTCCCTCTCGTCTGTAGGTGTGCATCTGCTGACGTGGGTGGGATGGAAGGCAGGGGAAGAACTCACCGTTTGGCAATTCATTAAGAGTTTCCTTGTTGGACCCTTCCACTCCACCTTGGGCTGCGGGCACAGAGCCATCGCAGACCTCCGCCAGTCTTCCACCTGGCGCTCCTGGGACACAGCAAAGGCCAGAAGACCGGATGAAACAGATAGGTCCAGTATTCCTTATTTTTCAGTGGTGCTCAGCACTGGAGGGAGTTTGACTTAGATATGTCTACAGCAGCCACTGTAGGGAGAGGGAACCTTAGATGGGCTTTAAGCAGCAGAACTGAATTGCTGGCACACGCAGGTAGCACTTGCAGATAAAGCATCAGTCCTGACGAGTGAGGAACCAGCCGCTGCTCAGAGTGAGCATCCAGCACCCAGCCACAGGAACTTGCAGCACCACAGCGTCCACAGCTGCCAGGGGCTCTGGACTGCCTCCGTCTAGAAGCTGCCAAGAAGGCAGCACTGGTGCACACAACTTCTGTAGGACCAGCTTCAGAGCATCCTTCTCCAGATGGCATCACTGCAGCACAGCTGGCAGGCAGGTGGTTGCTCGCTAGCCAGAGGCTGGAGCACTGTTGGGACAAACTACGGCTGTTTCCACGAAAAGAGGGAGGCCACCCAGCCTGTGCCCTCCCCAGAAGAGTGTAGTCAGAGGAATTTTGCACTGAGGGCACCACAGGGGCTGATACCGACCCCTCACACAGGGAGAAGTCCCCAGTTTGTCACCTGAGCAGCAGAACTACTCTTAATTCTTCTCTGTATATAACACCTCTTTTAGGGAAGTGTGAAACTGGTCCCCAGGTACCAGCAAGCCCATTTGGCTGCTCCTTTAACCGGCCAAGCAATGCCCCCTCTGTTAACTCGCAAGTTGCCAAGACCACATTGCTGCTTGGACACGGGGAGCAGTGAGGACGTGCTTTGCTAAGATGGGATTGTTCTGGGTGGCTGACCCAGCAGCTCTGGCAGAGTCACTGCCGCTCTGTTTTCATGTTCTTCCCCTCTTTTTATTCTCTGCAGAATTCTGGTTTATTTACTGCCAGTGCTGATACATCGCCAACAGGAGAGCTGTGACCCAACGCATCACTTCTTCCGTAGTACTCCACAGCAGTACAGGGGGATCGGATCCTGACGCAACGTTGGTTCGGTGAGGTGCACGGGACAAGAGGATAGATCCTCCTCTTCTCGTTTTACAGATGAAACTGAGGCAGAGACTGCTTTTTATAGGGCTCCAGGGAACTGGATGAAATTCAGAAGCAGAGAAGAGTGCTTCTCCGCACACCATGGCAGAACAATTACCCAGCTTTGCCCCCAGGCGGACTACATGACACCATTATATTTATTTGCCATTTGCCTTATTGATGGCAGGCTCCATCCAGCATATTCTTTGCAGAATTTCTTAGCAAGTGTTTTAAAGTTCCCCCTGGGATTTCAATTTGATGTATGAAGATCCAGGCTGCCTCTGGTGCTTTTTATCACAGCGACTGGCCTGCAAAAAGCAGGATGGCGAAGGACTGCCAGCTCAGTGAGTCAGTGGACTGTGCAAGCACACGTGGTCAGAGAACTTCAGCCAAACAAGTGTCAAGCAGGGCCCCTTTAGTAGCTTTTAGTTCTATTTACACCCCAATTCTATCTGTATCTTTCCTTATATATTTTTAAAAGCAGCAGAGAACTGAGTCTAATCCTGATGCTCTGAAGATGCCCCTTTACTGCCTGGCTCATCTGCCAGCAAGTCTCACGCCGTGCCCCCTTTCCTGAGTGTGAGAACCAGGAAGGAATATATGCCTCAACAGTCGGGCTGCTGAGAGGCTCGTTTGGCTGAGAAGCTCCAAACTCACGACTGTGTCACCTTGGGATCACAGGGAGATGGCCACTAAATCACTTTCTACTCTTCTGCAAGACAAAAGCCAGTGGCAGTGACCACGTGTCTTGCTTGCTTGTCACTTAAGGCTGATAAGCAAGTTTCTCTTCAGTGGTGTGAGACTGCCCCTTGTCTTTTTCAGGCCACCAAATATAGGCTAAAGGGAGCTAAAGCAAAATAGTTCTATTTAAAATTCGCAGTCAAGAGCTGTTCTAGAGTCACAGAGCAGGCCAGAGGAGCTTCAGTCTACACTATCAGCACTTCAGAGGACACAGACAGCAGCAGCCAAAAGCTAGGAAACTTTTCACAGAAGAAGAGTGCCTGTCCTTGCAAACAGGAGCAATCCAACTCTGTTTCTTCGGATGAGGACAGCTTGACTAGCCAACGAGCTGTCCTTCAGTGATCCTCATTAAAGTTTCTGTCTAACCTTCATACTGTTGACATCCCTGCATGATCTTTTTGTGGATTTTTTTTTTTTTTAATGCTCTACTATTTTAATTTCTGTGAGATGCTGGGAGCTGAGCTAACTTTCTTAAGGACCCTGCTGTGTCCGTTGGTTCATTGTAAAACAATGAAGGCAAGACATTTCCTCCATTGTCTTTCAGCTTATATGGGATTAAAATGCTATGTGTTTCTTGGTTCTATTTTCCACTTCATTTGTATTTGTGAAAATGACCGTGTAATGGCAACACAGAATCTGGCACAGATGAGTCTTTATGTCCTTTGTCAACAGAAACTACCAGTACTGTTTGCAGTTATTCATGGTATTGTGCTGTATTTTTGAGCAGAACAGTCCAACACGCCCAGCACTAACATTTTTGGTGTGAACCAAAGGTAAGTATCTCCTCTTCTGAACCAATGAAATTACTTTCACCTTCCCTAGACATTATTTTTAAACAAATGAATGCAGACAAGTTCCACAGAGTGCTGGAAACCTTTCCAAGCAGCTTTTAAAACACCCGATGCAAAACACTAAAAACAATCATCACTGTCTTGGTCTTATTTGCTCAAATGATTTCTTTAATGATCACAGGCCAATTATACGACATTGCTTTCAATTACGCCAGTACAAAACTGGAAAATCTCCACCAAATTCAAGAGTTACCAGATTTACACCCATACAGGTCACACAAAGCTGGACCCACACTTTTGCCTATTATTTATCGGTTACCTTATTTGCCTTTATGTTTATTGGATACAGATGGTGTCCCAGGACAGACACAGTCCTTTTAACATATACATCTATTAGCTTTGCAAAGACTCCTGGCTTATTTTAAATCTCCTGTTGTTTAGACTGGCTCCTGAAAGGCCAAGGCTCGAGACATCAGGAAGCAATTTGGATGTTAGAATCTCAAGGATTTAAACCCTAAGGCCTGTATTAACCTGGAGTCATACTTCTTCCAGTAAGAAACGTGGGTTAAAAAATCAGGATAGCTCTTTTTCAGTGCTAAAAGTTGTTGGCAAGGAATAAAGAGGAATTCCCCTAGGGTGTGGATTCTATTAGGCTATGCTTTCATTTGCTTCAGAGGAGAGACCTAGATGTGGAATTTAACTTACTCAGAGTTAATTCCCAAAGCTTGGTATTGGATGTAGGTCATTTTCTGGCTTGTTGTGAGACTCAGATGGGTTTGAAATACTGCAATTTTCACTAAAGAGCAGAAGCCACCATATCCTTTCTATTCTATACAGGTCATTGTCTCTGAAGGCAGTGCCACAAGGTGTATTCATAACCTCAGCACACATTTGCAACGTGTGAGCCAGGGAAAGCTGCCATTTCCAGGCTTTGCTTTTAAGGAGAGAATTCCCTGAACCAGTCTTTCCACATGCAAATTCCTGTATTAAGCATTCAAAATAGGCACTGCAGGACATAGATGCTGGCCAAAGCATCTTATACATGACTTGAAGACACCTCTTGGATAACCTGTTTTCCCCTCAACAGACTTTTTTTTTTTCTAAGTCCTGTTCAATCACCTTCAAGGATTATCTGTAGATTTCTGCTGCTGATACTACCATCATGGAGGCATCTGCCCACATGGCCCAAGGTTCGCAGGTGCGTGTCAGTAAGCTGAAAAATGTTAAGAGGAGCTCTTTTGTAAGAAAGGCTTATTAATAGAGCTAAATCCATGGAGACTGGCTGACCCTGAAGTGGCCTTCCATGTCTGTTAGATAAAATGCCTAGAGCAGAAGCCTGCAGCCTGTGACTATTTCTGTGTAACAGCGGCATCCAGTGGGCAAAAAGAGATTCCCAGCAAAATATTTGAGAAATCAGGATATGACCATGTAAGAGCAGAGGTTTCTCTCCCATATCCAGAGCTGTGTTTCCTTCTCTCTCCCTCCTTAGCGTCATTATCTATTCCACATTGTAGCAGAGATGCTAGTGACGTTGATGTGGCTAGAGCCAGATCTATGGAAACAATTCTACCACAACCAAAGCCACAAAGTCACACGGAAAAAAAAAAAAAAACAACTAAAAAAAGGTCAGAATATATAATCCAAGTGAAATACTCATCTTACTAGATTTATTCCTCTGAACAACTGGATGAGACTTCCAGGTGGCAGAGCTGGTCACAGATGGTGCTTCTGTTGTCAAGTTTAGTCTTGCAGGCAACCGATTGTTCACAGTACTTGGACACGTTTTCTGTAGGAAAATAATACAACAAAAATCAGTGCTGGACCCTCTGGAAGGGGAAGGTGCTATTTTATAAAATGTCCAACTAAAGCCTTGCACTCAGTCTGTCAGATTTCACTCACTCCCTTTCACATTTACATTTTCACGATTACCCAAACATACGTGATTAAGTGGTCTGGCCAACACCACTTTTACACAACACAGAGGACAAGAGACCTGACTGCTCAGTCCTCCTCTTCGGCTTTTATCAAATGGCAAAGAAAAGCTTGGTTTTGGACAGGTCTTTGTTATGGTAGCTGCTAGAATACTGTGACTTTTTTGTGTCAGAATTTTGCCCTCTTCAGTCTTCAGGAGCTCCAGCCAACGGTGCTGCCCATTGTCTTTGTTCCCGTCTTATGGATTTTAGGGCCCTGGAGAGCCCTCCTGATGGGCTAGCAGGGAAGGAATTATGATCTTGCTGCCATATTCCTGTTGTGAGTGCGGGATCTCATGGCATGAAGGTTTGACAGCCCGATTAGGTGTCTGGCCTCAGCAGTGGAAGAGGAGATGGAGTGGGCTCTGCTGCACTGACAACAGCTCCACAGGAGCGCATTACCGGTGTCGTCAGTGGAGAGAAGCAATGCAAATTCATGCCTCTCTGAGGAGGAAATCATTATCAACGCAGTAATAACACCTTGTGCTTTTAGGCTCACCCATTTTGAATATGAGTGACAGCAAGGCCCCAGCTGGGCTGCCTTTCTTTGCAGAGGAGACATTCCTGGTGGGAAGCTGAGCCTCCCCGAGCCCTCCTGACCACCCGCAGGGCCAAGTGACACAGCACCTTGCTGGGTCTGATGCTGAATCCCCAAATCTCCCTGACAGCGGACTAACTTACCCTCAAATGTAACACTCAAACGTTTAACAAACGCACCTGGGACCTTATAACTGCATTTTTTTTTCCAGTCAGAAGAGCCCACGGACTTCAATGGCCATTTCGCTTGGGCAGAGACGACCCCCAGTGTTTACTCTCGACGCTATGAAGGGATCTGAGGCACAGAACTCAGACAGGGCAGGGGCAGGCGCTCGGAGAGGAGACCATGAGGTGAGGCGACCATGAGGTGAGGTGACAGGACCCTGAGGCGCGCGGCCCAGCCCCAGCCACCACAGGAGCCCCCATCGCGCCCACCCCCGGGGCCCCGCGCTGCCGTTGCCTCACGGGACTTGTAGTCAGCGCCCCCCCGAACAAGGAGCGGCACCGGGGCGAGGAACTGGGAACTACACCTCCCAGCATGAGCCGAGCTGCGAGAGGCCTGGGCGGGAGGGGAGGCGGGGACGGGCGGCGCCGCTGCTGCAGCACCCGCGGGGCCGGCGGGCCGCGGCCCGGCTCCTCGGCCGCTTCCCCGGGGGTGAGGGGCTCCGGGGGGGGCTCGGTTACCTCAGCGAGGCAGCCCCCGCTGCTTGGCGGCCCTTGGGGGCTGGGGCCGGGGTGGGAGAGCCGGGGAGGGAGCCCTGAGGGAGCCGGGGGAGGCTTCTGGTGGGGGGCGACTCCCGGCCCGCGGCCGGTGCTCGGCTCCTGCCTCACAGGAGGAACCCGGAGGGAGCCGCAGCTTCGTGTCTTCTGCTCTCCCCTCAGGCCGCAGAGCGGGGCAGCTTGCAGGCTCCTGCACCGAGGATGAAAAAGGGAAGGAGACAAACACGGCTCTGGCTACAGGACAGCGGCTTGCCGAAGGGCTGCGTGAATTCTGCTCTCCTCCGTCTCTGCCAGGTGTGTGCCTATTGTTGTTTTTTTTTTTTTCTTTTCCATTTTCTTACGTTAAGCAAGGGATAGATTTACTCTAAGCAGCCACTTTCCCTTCTGCCACATTTACCAAGGGTTGAGCCTGCAGTGGCATCTTGCTCCTGCTTTATTTTTGCTTCTTTTCTTCTGGGTGGCCAGCGGCAGCTGCATCAGAGGGTGTAAATACATCAGAGGGTGTAAATACATCAGAGGGTGTAAATACATCAGAGGGTGTAAATCCAGGTGTGTTCCTGTTCTGAAGGCGTGTTCCTGTTTTGAAGCAGGAACTGCTGGTAAGCCCTCGCTCACTGAGGTGAGAGCTGACAGAAACATTGGGATTGATTCCTCCTGAGCATGTCATATCACTGGAGCGTAGGCCTTATGCTGAATTATTACTCAGAACTGAAACACATGTGGCTTTTTTTTTTTCCCTCTGATTATTTGCTTTTTCCTCTGATTTATTTGATTTGATTTATCTGCTTGAACTGAGAAAGCAAGAAAAACAAGGGCAAAACTTAGATGTAGAGAAGGCAGTTCAGCAGCATTGGAAGCATCGGGCGTCAGGTGACTCGCATCTTAGAGGTTTTTCCCAAACTAAATGGTTCCAGGATTCTATGATTTCTGTGGTGACAAGATGTAATGAGTTCATTTAGGACTGGCAAATGTGCCTGCAACACATGGAGCAGAGTTCTCTAGGCATTTAATTTAAGCATCACGACCAGTTCTGTTTCTTGAATGATTTTTCTCATGTTAAGCTTCAACAAAGTAAATGTGTTTCCCATCCCTTTCCACAGCACACCTCTGGTTCGCTGTTACGAAAATAATTTTCATAAGTGTATGTTATTTGTGTTTGCTTAATTCTCTGCTTATTGTGATATTGCTGGGTAGCTTCCTATATTTTGGTGTCTGTCTTGAATGCACGTTTGAAACAGTGTGACTGTGGAAGTCCTGTGCCCAGTTAGCATATAAAGGATTTTACAGTTTTTCAGCTTTGCTCTTGAGTGGCCACTGAGCCACTGCTAGGATTGCTTGGAAGAATTGGGATTCCGTGCACAGTGTTTTCCTGCTAAAACTTTTATGGAAGTATCAGAAGTTGCAAAAACTGTGGAAGTGCCACAAAAGTGGTTGCAAATGTCTCCTTTCCATTTATTTGGGACCACCGTGGGCTATTCTGAACTGTGGTAGTTCTCTCTGAAACAAGCTCATCTCTTGCCTTGCATTCGTGTGGTGTTGAAGTATTTATTGCTCACGGAGACAAGTTGCCAGTGGCTTGGCTGAAGGTGAAGACTTTCTCCAACCTGATAGCTGGTCTCTTCTAGGTCATGTTGCCCCTGCCCGCCTGTTCCTGTTAAATCTGTTTGTTTTGCTCCTCGTCTCTGATACAGAACCGCTCCCGGGCCCCGGCAGGATTCAGGGTCATGCTGAATGTGACCGTGCCACTTGCAGCAGTACCGATCACACGTTTTATTCTGAGCTTCTGTATTTCAGGGACCCAGGAATAGAATGCAGGGCTTGGTGAGCAGGCTGTCTGAATCCTAGGTGTTTTGTGAGGATTCTGATTCATGGCTTATCAAGGGCATTTACGGAGGGGCCTGAGTGTTGCGATATAACTTGCAGCACGTTCTCACTAGAAACTCTCACTGGGGAGCCACATAAACCCTCCGATATGTTGTTGTTGCTTTCCCCTTATTTGCTCCTTCCGTTGTTTCAAGTGTGATCAGGTCAAATCGTGTTACTGTCCCACACTACTAGTTCCTCTCTGATTCCCAGAGTACCTGATTATCATATTCCTCAAGCAGTCGTATTATTGGAATAGCAGTTAGCAGAAAGAATACCCTCTCTTGTTTTGTTTTTCTTTTCTTTTTCTTTCCCCATCAAGGTTTTTGGTGGGATGCCCCTCTTCTTTACAGAGGTATGTTTCTAAGGCAATGCTATCCTACCCGAGCTGGGAAACTTCATCGTCCCCTTCCTGGTTCTGTGTGGTTTTCTTTGGAAGCAGCAGGCCTTAATCCAATAACGATTGGGCTTTGCGTGCATGCAAACACTGAACTGTTTTCTCCAGAGGTACCGAGCTGATGATATCAGTAGGTCATTTGGGACTTCTTCGCTGTCGGAATGCAAGCCTCTTAAGCCAGTTCATTTTGTTTGCAGGTGGTTGAACTTAAAAGCCTCTGCCTTTCTTACAGTCTACTGTAAGTTATCTCCTTTATTGTGGAATCGCAGTGCAACTCCTGTTGTGGCTGGTACTTGGGAGATGTGCATCTGTGCAAAAGCAGGTAAAGAGACCTTAGATCAGAATGAACACTTCAGTTGTCTGAATAGCGGAAAAAAAAAAAATCTGCATTGAATAATTGTAAACTGTTAAAATTATATCTCTGTGCGGTAGATATCATGGGATATTTTTCTGTCTTTAAGCAAAGATTGAAAAAATGGAGTCTGTTGTTTACTTCTGCTCCCTTTGTAATGAGAGCTGTAGTTTTGTTTGGAATTTCCCAGAATAAGGGAACTTGGAGCAAGGATATGCGAGTTTCTTGCTGCCTCTGCCACCAGTTCCATATGTAACCATGGCTCCGTTTTCCATCTGTGAAGTGTTCTTGCATTCTTTAAAGCTATCCAGAGCTGGAAGATAACATCCGTACTTCTAAAATGTAGACTCGTAAGTGAATTGGTGCGTGTGCTGACCCTCAAACCTTTAAGTCTGAGGAAGGAAAGTAACAGCTTACTACTCAATTCATTCTGCTCCTATGCAGCTGATGTCTCTCTAGCCAAAGGCAGGTCAGGATAGATTAGACTTAAACCTTTTGATTTGCTTTCAGAGCACAGAAAGGGCAAGTTCTAGGCTGGAAACCAGCAGGAGAGCAGTGTTGGCCATTCTAAAAGCCTGAAGGGGAATCTGAAAGTTGGTAGGATGAGCCATCAAGGCTCATCGGAGATTCAGAGGGTTTTATGCTGCAGCTTGCTCTGTGCCAGAGCCTGAGGCAGCATCTTTTCATTTTGAAAAGTTGGAGAAAGTTGGGTTCATAACTCAGATGGTCAGTAATCCTCTTGTGTCACCACCAAGGGCACCCGAGTCTAAATACCTGTGAACAACCTTGTCACAGAACCACAATAGTGTGTTTTCCAGAACACTGCTCGATCCGCGCTGGGGCTCAGCACCACCAGCTGTGGGCCAGTTACGTGTTTCTCAGAGGCAAGGCTCAGAGCAATGTCAAAGTAAGAACACGGTTGAAATCTGAAGGCAGGAGAGACTTCTGGATGTTGGAATATGTTTCTGTGTGGTACTGCGTTCTGAGCTGATTGAAAATAGGGCTGGAAGGGATTTTCAAAAGGCTGCCTCATCCTGCTTTTGCCAAAAGGCGCAATAAGCTCCACCTAAGCCATTCCTGATAGTTATGTTTGATCTTGTACTGTAACAGATTTTTCAGCTTCCCTGGATGAGTTGGATTTGGGTCTATGAAATCTGCTATTGAGGAAAAAGTAGATGCTGCTCAGCCCCAGCTACTGAGATTTCAAGGCTTTAGGCAGCAATCTGCAAGCTGTCAGGTCCAATTAAAGCAAATGGCTGGAGCTGGTGTGTTTTTCTCCCTCCTGGAGAGAACACAGTTCATCAAAAGCCGGAAGGAAATTTCATCAGGCTCATGAGCAATTATCTTAGGGGCTATAGTAAGAGAGAAACACCAGATTCCCAGTGTGAACTTTCCTTTATCATCACCCCTAATTCTCCAATGAGCAGATGAACAACGATCCCACGGGTTTCATGTTGTTGAAGTTTTTGAGGGATTTGGCTGATGGTGATTTGTAAATAGGAATTTCAAAGGTATCTGACTTGGTAAAAGGTGTTCCACCTCTCTGTGGTGCACCACGACGTCTGTTGTGGGAAGCTTGTGACAGCTGTTTATTTTTGATTGACCTGTGGTGCTTCCTGAAGGTTGTGTTCTCATCTGTATGGGCTAAAGCAAATATTGACCCCCTCGCAACTCCATGGATTTCATCAGCCTGGTCCATTAGTCAGCACTGAGCTGATTCATTAAAAAAAAAATTACTTTAAAAAAATTACTTAAACCAAAGAAGTTTAACTTTTGGAACAAGGGGAATAGAAGATAACCCTGCAGGTTGTTTTTTTTTTTAAATACCATCAGAATTTTAAATACCAACCAGAATGCTGGCGTCAAGCTTCTGAGCAGGATTTGCACAAAACTACCGTTACTGCATCTTAATAAATTCTCTGGTGCTTCTTTTAGGCCACTATCCTTTATCAAGGTAAAAGAATAGAAAGGCGGGATGATAACCACAAAAAAGTATTGCTCCTACAACTTGCGAAGGGAACATTGCCTTCCCTTCTCACCAGGAGGACTCGGTGCTAGAATACAATCAGTGTAAATTGCATGCAAAATTCAGCTTAGACCAAATGGATCAATAGGCTGGCATTTGTATAGGACAAGCGTTGATTGTAGAGGTGAAAAGCAGGCTTTAAGCCTAACGGCTGGCTAGCTATTTTTAGCATTTCTTCGCTCTGTGTCCCAGTATTCCAGGATGTGTGCCTGCTCTTATACAAAACAATTAGTGAGGCTGAAATGACAAGATGTTAATCCCCGAGTGAAGGCATATTAATCACCTGCTTTATTCTGCTTATGTCATACAGTTAAATATCCTGTGAGAGCAGGTGAGGTTTGGGGTACGGGAATGGTTCAGCCTCATTCAGGCTTTTTCATGGCTGATTGGTTTTAAAAGGCAGCTGCCCCGCTTCTAATTTTTCTTTCTGCTGAGAATAGTTTGTCAGTAGGGATGGCTTCATTTATCTGATATTGATATTTAACCCACGGAAGCATCATCTGCTCTTCTCTTCCACTCCGTGCCAGTGATGCCATTTTGCAAAATTCAGGCTAAGCAGAAATGCTGACAGCACGAGAAAAAATATCCCTGCCTTCGGCGAGCTGCGAAGCAAAGTGGTAGTGAGACGCCGTGGCTTAGCAGAGGAGTAGAAGGTGATTCCCTTCCGCCAATTTGCAAATTCTTTTGGTGGGCTAAGGAGGAATTCCAAGGGCTTAGGCTGATTCTCAGTGGTTAGGTTTGTAGCATAATGCCTGAGGTGGTGTCACTCTTCTGCGTTAGAAGATCTGCTCGTCCTGGGAGCGAAGAGCCTGTATCTTCTGTGCTCTTCGTGTTAGCCACAGGAGATGGAGCCTCGGAACAGGTAACAGTGCTGGGGTAATACACTTGGTGCTTGCTGTTGGTTCCTGCTAAGATGAGCACGCTTTCAGCTGGAAAATAGCTTGTTCTGTTGGTGTTTTACTAAGGTACCTGTCACCAATTTACGCTAGAGCGTTGTGCAAAAGATTAGCCTTAGTGGCAAAATTAAGGTAGGACCATACTACTGAGGTTTTAATTGTTTCTTTTTTTTTTTTTTAATTGTATTTAGTTAGAACCAGATGGCTGTTTTAAAGAGGGGCAGTGCTGTCAGGGTTGGGACCCATCCCTGTCTTTTTTGGACTAGGTCTGATGTCGCCGCCATTGTTTTATGACTTGGAAGCGATTGGCTTGGCTTTGCCAGTCCTTGGGTCTGATCTGTGAAATGTGCAGTAGTAGTGCAGCTCCTGCTCGCTCGACTCCACCACCCAGTCCCTGTTCTTCAGCCTCAGCGGATAAACAAGACCTGATCGGACAGTGCAGCTCTTTGTATGAGCATGGGCTGTGGAGTGAGATCTGGGAAACAATACACAACAAAATGGGTCTGACTGCATGCCTTGCCACAGCAAGAAGCGGGACTGGCACCAGTGCTGTGTTAGGAGGCAGTGCTAGAGCCCAGTGTTTGTGCGTTAATAATGCTTTGAAAAGCACAAAATCTTTACCATGCATTGCAATTGAATATTAGCCCTTATACTAGAGGTACTTTTCTCGTTTGGTAGGGTTTTATGCACATTTTTCAGCAAATAATTTAGCACAACTGATTTTATGATAAATGTCTGCATAAAAAAGATGGAGGTTTTCTCTGCAGCCTTTTGTTTCTTTTACAGCCAGCCTGGGCATCTAAGGGAGGAAGTTTGTGCTCTTGCTGCCATATTATAAATACCAAATACAGGCAAAACCTAAACCCGACTTTTGCCCATAAATGACTCCTTCAGAGGCCAGTTTATGGGTTAGGTAGATGCCTGTTGCACTCCTGCATAAATGGACAGTCACGTGTATGTTAGGGCTGCAAGCGTTACGAGAGAAAGTAGTACCTGCAACATCACCCATCACAAGGCCAATTGGAAAGGGATTTTTTTCAGAGCATCTTAAAAATACCGCTCTAATTACTTGAGATAAATGACATGTTGCTCTTATGTATGCTTATATGTCTGGCGTTTCTTAAAACAGGCATTAAAATGCTAGTGAAAGACTTGTGTGGAGGTACTGCCATGGTTTGCCCAGCACTTCACATTGACAGTATGTCTTTACACCTGTTGGTGCTGCAGTTTTAGCCCAGAACAAAGTCATCCAGAAATGTTTGGGTGCTGCGTGCGAAGGAACACCGCTGGAACAAGCAGCAGGCTGGCCAGAAAGCACCATTACCAGGCAGCTTAGAAAGAGGCCTGCTAAGAAGTTAAAGATTTTTGATCTTTGTATGGTGGTAAGTCAAAAAGGATTGTTTTCTGCTCTGCTCTCACTTAACAGTGAGTATATTCAGCTGTGCGAGTAGCCTTGAGAGAAATTAGACTGGGTCCTGCTGGGAGAGCATAGGTGTGCCTGCTGTTGTGCTGTCCTGGGGTCTTACTGCTTGCTGAGGAGGAAGAAAAGTGAAGGCTAGGTCTGAATTTGGGTTTGTTGGCGTGAGAGCTCGCTTTGGTAATGACTAACTGAGCAGCTTGGAGCCTTAGTCAGAGGTATTTGATCCTGGTTGTTGTCTGTGAGTAAAGAATCTCTAATAGGACAGTGTTTATTTCTGGTTTGCAGCTAGGGAAGCTGGGGTGGGGAACAATACTTGTGCAGATAGCTACTGAGCTGGCGCTGGTTTCACACTGCTTGTGTCAGGAAAGGGGGAAAATTCAGTCAAATCCCACTTCTATGGGGCATAAGAGTAGTGTGGAAAAGAGTCCTACCAAAAACCAGCTGCACAAGCACAGTGTTCGTAAGCCAGGAGGAGCTGGTGTAATTCAGCCGTTACATCTGACTTGTTTAGAGGCCTTTGTTTCCAGTGCGGGGGTATAAAAAAGTAAATCTTGAACCTTTACACTAGTGGTAGCTGATCAATCCTAATGTTTAATGTCTTGATATGACTTTTAAAATGGCACTGTGTCCCTCGTGCTCCCTTGGAAAACCAAATGTGGCGTGGGTATTGTGAGGGCTTAAAATAAGAACCTTGGTGAGTAGGAGCCACTTGGGAGGCTGAACAGCGAAGAATGGTTGAAGAAATGGCTCCAGAGTGCGTCAGGTGCCTCCGCTGCCTCTCCGAGGAGGGAACAGATCCTTTTGATCCCCGACTTGAACTGCAGGCCTCTGTTCTTGGGTAGAATCCCGCTGAAACGACCAACGAGGCCAGCAAGGTCACAACCAGCTCCTTGCGGAGGGTTGTTGCTGAATTGTCTCCTGAAGAGTGAGCACCACCGCGCTGACTGCTTGCTTCTGCTGCAGTGAGGTTATTCTGGATTTCTGCTGATGCAGGCGGCGCTGGGGGCGTGCTCTGTTCCGGGCTGCCCGCATCGTGCGTCTGTAAACATCTTCTGGTGTTTGCCCAGTCTGCGCTGGGACCAAGGAAGGGTAAAGCAAGTGGCGTTGGTCTTGACAGACCTCATGGGCTTGCGGTTATTTTTGTGGTGTCAAGTGAAGAACGCCTTGGCTCCTTGCTCTGTTTCTCTCTTCCCTGAGAGAGATGAGCCGAGGATCAAAGAGCAAAGCACAAACCCACTATTTTATGAGAGGGGAACTCAGGGCAGGAGGGTGGGCCTTAGAAAAAAGGATGTAAAACTCCCCAGATCCTCTTCTAATTAAAATAAGCTTATTTACCCGCCTCCCAGCCGTGCTGAGGATGCAAGAGCTTCATTCTCTTGCTCGCTGCTCGGTACACCCTGTGCAAAAGGTCGCGTGGAAGGATGGGTTTATGGCTGCGCAGCGCTGCCGTGGGCGCAGTGTGAACGCACCGGGTGTCAAATAAGCAAGTAGTTTCAGGGAGTGTCCTGCCTGGTTTTGTCAGGCAAAGGACAGCGTGTTTTCTCCTCCTAGTAGCGTTACGTCCTTTCTGTCCCTGGGTGGGAATTTATGGCAGAAATCTTGACTCCCGGAACAACCACGAGGCTGTCACCCTCGGCTGTCCGGCTTGTGTGCCCAGTGGTTGTGTTTTTGTCGAGCTCTGTGCTGCGTGAAGCCAGGGAGCCCGAGCCTGCGGCCCCGTGGGTCTGGACACACACACTGCAGCCCACGCGAGTCTGGTGTTCCTTGGAGGCTGCTGAAGAGCGAGAGGAGGACGAGGAGCAGGCAGCTTGACCCCTGTGGTAGGTGTCGGGTGCTGCAGATCGTCAGCAATTGGACGTGCAATGATACAAAGGCAGGAGGAGAGGTCAGAGACCGGCAGTAATAAGAGATGGGAGATGATCTTGTTTCTCCAAACGCTTAGTGCAGTAACGACTTCTTGTGGGGCTTGTGAATTAACGGCTGGGAAAGCTGGATAGTTCACGCTCGAGTGAAGTTATTAAAAATAATTCCGCAGCTCATGTGAGCTGCTGTGGAAAGGGCCCGGTAATAAAAGTTCTGCTGCAGCCGTCTCCACATGAGCTCCCAGAGGATGCTAAGGAGCTAGGGACTCCAGAGGAGCATCAAAACCTGAGCTTTGTGAGCTTGTGCTACCCTTCTGAAAAAACAAACGGTATTTGCCGTGGCCCAGGGCACTTAAGGAAGCATCCTTAGGATTGGCAGAGCAGTGAAGTAATTCCTCCCAAAAGACGATTCTAGCTGCAGAATACATCTCAGAAGGAAAAAAAAAGAGGAGGGGGGGAAAGAAACACCTGCCTCTTCCTCTGTTTACCGTGCTGTTGAAATAACCTGATAACCACGTTCCGTGCATGGGTTTTGCCAAGCTGCTTACACCACCGCTCGGCTCTGTTTACCGTGTATCCAGCAGAGCAGCAACCTTTGCCTCTTACAAGCCGTGTGTTGGGCTGCCTGTGGAGCACCTCTACCAGCAGCAGGGTTTGAGTGTTAGCAGAAAAACGTTGCGGGCCGAAGGCACTTTCCCTTTGTTCCAGTTAAATATTACTTTTATTTCCTAAGAGTGGTTTGATTACACCTGGGCTGTGCTTTTCCATGTCACAGTAGATGAGGTCAGAACATTAGGTCAGGATTCAGAGACATGTTTGTGCTTTATGATGGAGTATTTGTTCAGAGCTCTCTTTAAACTCCTCTGGGAAACTGTTGTTTTCTCTAAGCTGTTTCTGGCAGCTACACCTATCCTTCCCTGGAATCATTTACACTCAAACAGCTCCGAGGGAGGAGCAGGAACATTTGCTTCAATGAGTGAAACATTTCCACTTAGGAAGTAAATAACGCTGGTCTCTAGCATGATTTAGACCGCATGTGTGTTGTAATTCATCTCCTAAAGACTCTGAATGCTTTTTCCTCTTGTTACATTGCACTACCCCGCGGATTAGATGGAATGTGGTGCCTTTGGTGCCTTCTTGGGTGGAAAGAGAAGACTGGCATTAAGAAGTCAGCCTTCAGATCAGCGAGCAGGAGATTACGTGGGGGTCACGGCAGCCCAGAGCAGCATTAACCAGCGCTCAGCATCACAAGCGTGCAGTTAAACTGCGGTAGCTTTCCTGGGTGTTGGAGTCCTGGACATAAGCTCAGAGCCGTGGGATGAGTCCATGTGCAGCTCCTTCGTGAGTAACAGGAACCTGCAGAACCCAGGGAAGCTCGATGCATGTGGCAGCAGTAAAACTGTTTCCATCTGGATCCAGCTTCTTACGGGCTACTGACCTGATGGATTTTTGTCCTTGCAGCTTGGTACTTGGGGTATCAACAGAGATTGCGTTCCTGGCCTGCAATAGGCATCGGGCCTGTAATTACAGAACTGCCAGGAGACAGCCAAGTGTTTCTGCAAAGTGGAAAACTTAGTTAAAGCAGTGAAAGCTTAGTTAAAGCAGTAAGGCATCCATTTTATTCAGAATCATATAGGTTGGAAAACCCCTTCAAGATCATCAAGTCCAGCCGTTAACCGAGCACTGCCAAGCCTACCGTTAATCTCTCGTCTGGAGGAGGAGCAGATCATGCAAATCTCATTGGGTCTTGCGATGCTTTTTAAAAAGGATATCCTTTCTCTTCGTTTCATAAAAGCAATAACCAGTGGTGCACCTTAAACTCAGCAATGTTGTGTCCACCTCCACAGAGGTGCAAATGAAAGTGTTGCCCCAGGCATCTCTGAGTGATGATTAGAAGTAAAGATGCCACAGAGTTCACAAGGACACTTGCTTTTGGTGTTCAGATGTCACGGTGACGTGCAGCAGAAAAAGCCTGAAGCTGGGGAGATGCTAAAGCTGAACAGAAATCCGGCTCTGTATATTAGAAACTTCGTTCTGCATCACATTACTCCTCCATACATTTAAAAGGGGATGTTTGGCTGGGGGAAGAGTTTATTTTTAGCCCTGGGTGGTTTTGGTTGCTTTATTGGTAGGCGGCAGCGTTAGCTGCACGGCGCAGCGCTGCTCCTGCTGCCACGTCTGGGTGCACATCCTATGAGCCTGGTGGCGGGTCTGTCAGCCTGGGGTGAGCCGGCTGCGTGTTGTGGCACTCGGTAAGATTTGCTGTGCTTTTGGAACTTGCACAGTTTGGCCCTTGGCACTCTGCGTTGATGCGTGTGGGTTTTCTCCTAAGTATTTCACAAAATTTGGGGTGTTAGAGCTTGAGATGGAGACCCAGGGATGCCCAAAGGTAAAAGGATGCGGCAGTAGATTTCTCCTGAGCTCTAAGAGCAGCTTGGCCCTAAATATCGGAAGCTGTATTCCTCCGTCGTCTGCTAAAAAAGACATCCATAAATCCATAAAGCAGACTGACAATCTGTGATGGAATTCGGAGCTGTGGACGTGCTGCATCCATGTGGTGTTCACCTCATTTACCAATTGTCATGGCAACAGTTGGAGAGGCTATCCCAAGCTTTTCCTGCAGCGCTCACTGCAGTTTAGCTGCCCACCCTTTCCTGTTCCTGCTGTAGCTAGAATAGCAACAAAGGTTGACATTTCTCTAGCGTTGGCTCTCGTTTTAAAACTGCTGTCGCTTTTGGAAAACAGTTACATATTGCTTTTCTATGCATCTTTAAGGCTTCCTGTGTCTCAAAATCAATCACAAACTTTCTGGGCAAGATGAACACAGCACTGCAGTATTATTTGAGAAGATATATGTGAAGTCTTCATCAAAAATAGAGCTCTGTTTAAATAAAATACAGATTTATCTACTCAGCATGTCAGGCCTAGTCTGTAGCCAGGTCATTCGGGGGCAGGGATCGTGTTTCTTGCTATTTTGACTCTTTTTGTGGAGTTGATGTTAAGTTTACCTGTAGTACTATGAAGACTCAGGACTTCCAATTTCTTGCTAAAGGCAGCTGTCATTTTTTAAAACAGCAGCAGGACTGCAATCAAGACTGAAGCTGAGTAGAAGGTAATCAGGATGCATCTCAGTAATCCCTTTACGCAGCATCTCTTTTGGTGGTGTTTACAGCAGAGTGGGGTAAATACTTCAAGGTGGGCTTTGAGTTCTTTTCATTTGGGAAGCGGAATCTAGAAAACCTACAGGCCCTGCTAATTGAGCATGAGTTTGTGCACCAAGGGCACGAGCTGAAATGGCATCCGCTCGCCTTGCCCTGGAGGTTGTTGCTGTGATGTACGGAGTGACACCACTTAATGCTGCGTTGTCTTCCCAGGTGTGCTGAGCATGCTGCTGCTGCTGGATGTGTTGCTGCTGCCCATCTCCCAGACCCGCGGCGCGAGGGATTTCTGAGGGTCGCTGTGCAGAGCGATGGACTCGGACCCCTATGCCAGCATGCAGGTTGGGATGCGGGTAGTTCGCGGAGTGGACTGGAAGTGGGGCAGCCAGGACAGTGGCGAAGGGAACGTTGGGACTGTGGTGGAGATCGGTCGCACGGGCAGCCCAACCACTCCGGATAAAACTGTGGTCGTGCAGTGGGATCAGGGCAACAGAACCAATTATCGGACTGGATTTCAAGGAGCTTATGACCTTCTTCTGTACGATAACGCACAAATAGGTAAGTGTGGCATGGACAAGGGGCACAAGCATGTGCTGTAAAGCCATCTTCAGCATCTGTAACCTGCCTCACCTGCTAACTGGCACGTGAGCCTTTTGCAACTACGTTGGAATGAATATTTGAGTTCAGCTGTGCTGCTTTTCTATGGCAGGGCCACAGAAGGGCATTGAAATTGAGCAAGATAATTCAGAACAAATGAAATGTCGTCTTAGATCAATATTAATTCCTTCGGTTCCCTTGTTTAGGCTTTGTATCTGAAACGTACTGAGCTGCATTGTCAATTGTTCGTGCAGAACAAGCTCCCAAGTATTATTTGAGCTAAGTAGAATTTATATTGCTTGTTTTGCATAATAAACAGCTCAAAAGTCGAGCATCAGAAAAACCAAGCATCGAAAAATTGTTACAGTTGAATTTTCCTGATTGAGCTCATTTGTTGTAGCTGTGCTTGATTGATTGAGTAAGGGCAGGAGTTATCTGCTGTTGGGAGAAAGATAATGTATTGGAGAGATCTTTAAACAAATACAAAATCTGCTCTGGTTTATTGCACTGGATGAGCTCTCATCCTCTTCCAGTATCCCCTGCTTTCATTTCATTCCCATGCAACCATTTGAGTGTGAGCAGCCTTATTTTGCTGCTCTGGTGGAAAAGAGCAGGGAGATGTAAACTAGTGCCAAACTCAGGGCTGCGTGGTAGTAGTAGTGGGGACCTCTCCTAACGTACAAATCCATAGAGACAAAAGGCTTGTTGGCTCAATCTTAATGCCACCTCAGGGCATTTATAGGGTTTCTGATTTGATTAGGTGGCAGCCAGATCGACCCTGCTCAGTCCTAGAATGCTGTGCAAACTTTCCCTTATTAAGCTTAGATGTTCTGTCATCATCTTCAGCACATGCACGTTTTTTCCCTTTAAAAGATGCTAATACAATTCTAACAGCCTTGTCAACCTTGTTTCTCTGAATTTTGTGGGGATATTATATTCTTTTCCTCCTGTTCTCCTAGGTGTCCGTCACCCTAACATCATCTGTGACTGTTGCAAGAAGCACGGTATCCGGGGAATGCGGTGGAAGTGCAAAATGTGCTTCGACTACGACCTGTGCACGCAGTGTTACATGAACAACAAGCACGATCTGTCCCACTCCTTTGAGCGCTACGAGACAGCACACTCACAACCGTAAGTGGAGCTACAGGGGGAGTCCAGTGAAATGTGTTGAGATTTATAAACTACCCTTCTGTAGCAGTGGTCTCCAAAGTGGGGTGCACGAAAAATTGTCAGCACTACTTTCAGTTGTGCCTCCTAAGGTGGGCACGAAGATGAATTTTGTAACCCTAGGGTAAGTTATAGGAAATCAGCTCGTGTCTGTCACTGATTTTCTTTTTTTTTTTCCTTGAAAATATCACTGTGTGTTGCATCTGTCTTTAGCAACATAATTCCATGGACAGTGCTGTCTGATCTGCAGCTGGTTCTCCTCCCGTATGGGAAGCTCTCTCTGGGGTTATTACCATGGTCTTGCCAGTATCGTTGAGGCAGAATTCTGAGTGCTAGCAAGGGGTAGCTGCTGCTGTCCAAAGAGATCGTCTCTGAGCTTTAGGGCTCGTGTTTATCCACCAGATTAGGATGTTTCTTGAGCTTGTGTTAATACGACAATCCAGACAGATCCTATTGTGAAATGAGCGTCATGATTTCCACTGTGTATGAATGCATATATGGGTGTGTGTATTTAGTGGAAGTATAAATATAGGTATATTTTTACTCTCAGCATTATAGTTAGCTCTAGACAGTTATTCAGGGGCACCTGCTTGTCTGCCGTTAAGGTAGATAATCTTCCTAACATTCAAAGCAAGAAGAAAAAAAACTAGACAACAGTTATCGTACGAGGCTGCGCTGTTGCAGAGCTGTCCAAGTTTGTGGGCCTCTGTATGGCTTCTACGGGGTGCTGCTGCTTTGGGCCAAATGGTGCTTGGGCTGCTCTGTCATCTTTTCGGACCCTGATCAGGAACACCCCAGAATGCTGTTTTTTCTATCAGGAGGGAGATTGCCAGGCAGCTTTCTCCTCAGAACTCATCCTTCACAGAACTTTTCCTTTTCTGAGGAACCTAGATGGCAAAAGATGTAAATAAAGCCGTTTTTCCTTTCAGGGCTTGTATCTCACCTGTGTCCAGGCTGCTTTTAAATTAGGCAATAGAGTGCTTGCCATCAGTGTGAGAAGAGAGCACGGAAGGCTGCTGGTAAACGTGCCAGACCTGGAGTTGTCCTCTGTGACTTGTCTGACTTTGCCAGTGCACTGCAGCACCGCTCTGGAACGTTGCCTGAGAAACCTCGGAGCTCTGCTGGGGTCTCTGGATGCAGCTCTCCACCAGAGCAGAACTTGATGTCTGATGATGTTGCCTCTTCGTGCCCTTTTGGTTTATTTGGCTTGCTTTTTTTTCCCCTGAAATTCCTTTCCTTTTTCTGCAGGTTTGTACCACCCAGCGGTTAGAGATGGGATATAAATGGGCTTTTATTAGTTCTTAAAAGGAAGCCTAGACGTAGGCCAGAGTCTGTGATACCGAGTCCTTTGTTAGAGCAGTAGGGTTCTGAGTTACATCACTGTATGTTAGCAGGAGTAGGGGTCTTCCTAATACTAGGCAGCTAATAAAAAAGAAAAAAAGAGTGAGGGGCACTGTGTGAGCCTGCCAGATGTGGGAGTGCAGGAGCAGATGTGCAGGAGCAGGAAGAAGTCAGGACACCTTTGCTGTAATGCAGATATAATCCTGTGATTTCTCGGTCTGTCCTGTGGGTTGCATTAAGAATGGAACGTTCTGATTTAAAAAAAAAATAAAAAAATAAAATGAAACCTATGGCAGCAGCTGGGGGTGGGGAAGATCACCTTTGAGCAGCACCATGGAGAGGATTTCTATGGGATAACTGAGGTCTGAGCTGCAAAGACAACAGTGCCTTAGGCAATGCAGCATCCTTTTCGAAGAACAGGAATTGCTTGCTTATGGATCACGGGAGCCCTGGTGTTGTGAAAAGACAACCGCTTAGATCATTCATCTCCATTTTTTTGCTCAATAAAGTAGAAGAGAAAAGCTTTGGCAGTTCACCAAAGACTGAAAGGAAAAAAAAGCCGTGTATTTAAAAACATGGTAACGGCTGTGTGGATTTGGGTTTTCTTGGGGTTTTGCTATTACCTGCTGTTGTTAGAGTGCCTATGAAATAGAGAAGCAGTCTCCTTCGGAGATCAGGTTTCTCTCACCTCCTCTCTCTGGCAGGAATGGCTGGGGTTTGGTTATTTAAATGGGAAGCGGACAGCCTCAAGCACAGCACTGTTTTCTTTCAAGGCCATCAGTGCGATCAAATTAAGCCCTGTGCAATGCAGCTGTGTTCCAGAGCTTTCCACCAGCTCTCCTTTAACCACAGATCAGGAGCTGGGGCTTGGCAGCTTCCCCCTGCTCTCAGCCCGTTGTGGCGGGGTGGATGATCACCGTGCCTCCAGGACTGTGACCGCCGCCACCGCTGATGCTTCGCTGTAGGAGGCTGAGGGGAGGGCAGCTTGCGATGGCAGTGCAACGTCCTTGTGCAGCAAATTGCTGCCACCTGCGCTGTTGTTGCCAGAACCACCACACGACACCTGTGCAGCTAAACCTAGGCGAGGCCAGCGAGGAAATGTTTATAGCAGCTCGCTAATCCTAGGATTTTTAGAGACCTTAAGCCCAGGCAGATGCTGCAGAGCATTCCCAAACAGTTTCCTAAAGATGCTTTGAAGACACCTTTACCTGAAAGCTATTTCAGGTCTTAAATAACCTAGTTTGACCTGCTGCTGGCAGGAAGTACTGATTTTGTATATTTTGCCTTGTGAACTCATCTCTTCCTGGCATCTGCCAGTTGCTGACGTTGTTTGCTGGTCTTTTTTGGTTTGAATTTTATGGATGCTAATTTTGAGAGAGGCTTTTATCCTCGGTTTAAAAAGGCTGGACAGCTCAATTTCACCGAAGACCTGTGTTTTTCATAACCTAGTATCCATTTGCTCAGTAATTGGAAGATAAGTCAGTGTCTGTAAGCAGCACAGCAAAGCCAAGCTTACCGGGTTTTGTCCTGGCAGTCTCCTGCATCGTCGCAGCCGGTAGAGAAGGTGCCAGTTGCCTTTGCCTCGGGTGCTGTGACTTTGCAAGCAGCTTTGCCAGCTTCTAGTGTCTGGATGCGAGTCCGATGGCCTTTTTCTCTGTCATTCCTGAGAGCTTTCTGAATAGAAATCGAACTGCTTAGAGGGAAAGAGAGGAGAGCTGCACAACCTATTGGCAGGATGGCACAATCTTCTGTACTTTTCACTTGATCGTTGTTTTCCCTACCTCCATTTTTCTCCTGTTGGTGACTGTTACTGGGATTAAGCTTTGCTCACCAGTAAACCACATCCTTGACAATTTTTGAAAGTTCTGTGTAGTTAAGCTTAAAAAAATCTAAATATTTTCTTGCGTTGCATTTTATACTGTAGTCAGAAACAGAGTTTGCAGTTATTTTCAACCATAATTCGTAACAGCTCTGTCTAGTTCACCACTTGGACTTCCAAAACAGATGCATTAAAAGAACAAGCACGTGCTGTCAGTCAGATACCTGTGTGCAATGCTGGCCCACTGAAGGCAGCTTTAATAGTCCAGCCTTCCCTCTGTGACTGCTTATAGCGTAAGCCTGAGCCGATCGAGCAGCTGAGTGGCAGCTGCTGGGCGTTTGATTACTAGGCAATAAAGGGAATGCAGGTTTATTCCCTGTAGTAACCTCTTCAGTGCATGCTATTTATGCAATGTCAGTTTAAGATGCTAGACTAAGAAATTTCAGCGAGTAGCATTGAGTTAAATCTGACTCCTGTATGATGATTTATTTCCTCATGTTCTTAAAAACGTTCATTAAGTATGAATTTATTTATTAGCATGAATTTATTTGAATGTTAGGGCATATCCTGATACTAGGGCTTCTCTTTTTGTTTGGAGTATTAGTATGTGTCTGGCTTTGTGAAGGCTGCACCTCGGCATGGAAGCAGAGGATTGACAATGGAAATTCTTGGTAAAGGCAGCTCCTGAAATAGGTTTATGTGATCCTGATCCCTCACTTACCAACGTCCTTGTCTTAGGCTGGTTCATGCTTGAGCAATCAGCATCCGCCTGCCATCTGTCAGAATTTCCTTTCTTTATCCTTTGCTGGAAGTGCTTCAGTGAAAGATTTGGAGGGAGGATTAGAGAATCTAGAATTTCTTGCGTCACGGTCAGTTTTACCTGGAGGTTCTGTGGGGTCCTTGTGCTGCCCTTTTTTTTTCTTGAGGCAACCTGGGTAGATCCTTCTCTATCCTAGAGGCAGTGTGGGTTTGTAACCACTGAAGTGCAGTTCTGGCTTACAGCCGTGTCTCTCTGAGGACGTAGATGAGATGCGTGGCTTCGCTCTGCACGGAACATGCTCCTGAGTGTCTTCTGCTCTCCGCAGTAATTTAATATCATTGGAATTTGTGGGACAGGAATGACTGCAGTCCTCGAATGGCTGTTATAATTAAAATTGTTATTAAAGGCAATATTGCAGTGATTAAGCTTATCCCTAGGGTATTTCTGCAACACACCAATAATTTTGGTTGTTGCGCAGTATTTGGAGCAAAACATGTCAAATTAGATTACAGAGATGTGTTGGCTCGGGACAGCTCGTTGCTGCGTCGCCCTTCCGTGTTGCTGGTCAGCAGCGTGATTCAAGACGAGGTCAGAATTTCTGTGAGGCCAAGGGCGGGAGGCAGTCATGGTGGGTTGTCTCCAGCATTTCAGTAGAATGGGACGTGGAGTTCCTTGCACGGGGATTAAGAAAAAGATAATCTCTGTTTCTGCTTGTTCACCTACACAGTAGACACAGGAAAGCGATTCCATACCTGATATGAATTATCTATTCCTGAGAGCTGGCTCAAAAGCTAATATTTTGGGTGGTTGCATGTTTTCTGCCTCTAATTATCTTTAATATCAGTTAAAGAACACTAAGAAAGGGTCTGTAGTAGTACTTTGGGATGCTGAGAGAGAACTTCAGATTGTAGGATATAAAAGCAGCAGGGGAATAAAGAAAAGGCCAGCACCTGTGAGAGAATGGTAAACACCTTGGGTTGTTAATGTTCTGTAGGTAACTTTCTTGTGGGTTTCCAAAAAGTTTGGTGGAATGGCTCTGCTCACTTGCAGCTAATGCTTTGGAGGCCAACTTGTCAGTAAATTGGCACAGACGTGAGCATAGATGGAGTTCAGGCTGTGCTTGCTGGGTGCTTACGGACAGACGGCTGCGGTTAAAAGGCAATTTGAGCCGTTAAAAGGCAATTTGATCCCGTCCGTGTTTATAAGTGACATTAAGGAAACCCAGCTTTCTGAACTGGCTGGCTTTGTTTTCGTGGTCTCTAGCCACAAATTTCACCAAAAGTGACAGCTAACGTGAGAGCTGATGAGATGGGGAAGGGCTGCTCTTAGGATTATACAAGCATAAGAAAGGAAAAGGGGGAGAGAAAGAAGTGTATTTGTATTGCTTTGTCTCCAGGCTTCATTAAGACATCTTTGCTAAATTGTTAGAAAAGTATGCGACACAACACAGTGCACTTAGCATGTTGTAGCTCCGCTGTTTCAGATGGAATACACAAATCCACGCTGGTTCTTGAAACCAGTCTATAGCAGTTTATCCCTTTTTAAGGCATGACCAGTGCAATAACAAGAACACTGGTAAGCATTTCTTTTTAGCTGAGCCTCCTAGCCCTCTTTCATGATTGTCTCTTCCATAACAGCTGACGGTGTTTAAAGAATAAAAAATCCAACACCAAAACAAACAAAAACCCCTCAACCATTCAAAAAATGGTCTTCATCTTCTCCCCTACAGAGCTACAATCAGGATAATGAGAATGAGATGATGAGATGAGTATGTGTAAATAGTCTCTCCCTCTCTTTAAACACACAGGTGGGGAGATCTGGTAACAAGTTAAGAAAGGTAAAAGACTTAGGCTTTTGATGGATCAGTAAACAGTGAGTTCAGGCATAAGCTTTTTATCCTTCTGAGTCTCTACCTTCTCTCTGGAGGCATTAGACGGGAAATAAAGAAGGTGGTGTGAGGTCAGCCCTGCTGCCGGTAGGCTCCCCGCCCCTTCCCTGTAGTAGGGCTGCTGAACTTTTCACTCGGTCTGGGATCCACTAAGCCTGTTGGGAGGAGATGGGCGGTTAAGGGTATGGATTGCAGCACCTCTGCAGTCACCTAGCAAAGGGAATTGCCCCCTAGGGACCAAAGCAAACGGCTCCGAGGGCTTTGGTGGCTTGGTATCTTATAAAAAGCTTTCTGTTAAGAAACTAGGAGCAGCAGAGAAGCTACTGTAACGTTATGGGAATTGGAAGCTGCTTTAACAGGACGTCAGACCCCCTGTTCACTATCACGTAGGTAATTTTTTTTTCCTCCTTACGATGAATTGGTGTGTATGCCTGTGATGCAGAGTGCAGGGAAGATAAAGGTCTCTGTTATCCTGGGAACAGGCTAGCCGTAGCGCTGTTGGTCTAATCTGCTCCGCTTTTCAGAAAGTGAATGAGGCTGTGCAGCCTGCAGCTTATGTTACGAAATGTGCTGAACTCCTGAGGGCTTTGGGCGAGGAGGTTGCCTGAGCCGTTCCTTACACGCAGATAATGCCCACGGACATCGCCTTGGAGTTAGAGGGACACCGGGCAGCCCAAAGGCAGCGCCCCTCTCCCCCTGACGTGATGTTAGGCTTCCTAGAGAAGTTGCAGACTTTGTTGTTACTTGTCCCCCTCCTTCCCCCTCTCTCAGAACCTATTTTAGAGGTAAGTTTTCATTGTGTGAGACCTGTATTAACTGACTTGGGTGTTCATCTTGGGGCAGTGTGGATTGCCCTAAAGGGCACAGGTGGCAATGAAAACTATCGTGCCCTGCTGCTGCAACGTTCAGGATTGCTCGATGGTATTTTTGGCAAGGCTTCCCCTGCTCTGTGTAGGCAATGGGGTGAAGTTACTAAAGCCAGATTGGGATAACTTTGGGTTGCAGGTGTTGCACCTTCTGCTGTAGAAAGCTGGTAAATGCTTATGGATAAAAATATTAGTTTGCATGCATTCACAGTAGTCATAGTTGGCCCCCAGTGAGCTTCTTTGTCCTAATATAATTAGCAGTTTGTGCATCCCATAGAATGTGTGGGGAAATATTTCTTCTTTGGAGCTGCTAGGTTGTATTTTTGCCTTACGCAGCCCCCTCAGAGCTCTTGAAGTTCTTAAATGATGTTCTTTTTTTGATTCACTGCTGCGTGTACTGTGTGCAAGTGAGCGAGTGTGATTGTTTGGGATTTTTGTGTTCAGCTTTCAGCGAGGTGACGTTCTGGTGTCCCACACCGTGAGAGATAAGCCCCACCACAGTTCTTCTTGTGTGCGGATATGTGTGTCTCCATGGACTTTCACTGCCATCTGCCTCTCCTCGTGCTTGCACAGCAGCCTCTATCCCCAATTATCTGCATCCCACAGTTGAGGAAAGCCCAGAGCTTTATAAAGCTCAGTGTGGGTCTCGCAAGTTTTGATAATGTTTGAAGAAAAGCCTGGATCCTTCTTAGTCCAGTATATTATTCACTAGTTGTCTTTCTGTAAGTATTCTGACCTTCCTGGGAGACCAGCTTTTAGGATCACAGTCCCTGTTCAGATACTTTATTGTTTTCTTGAATGTTTTTACATGCTTTTCAGAACTCAAGCCATGCTTCTCTCTAAGTATGGCACACTTGGTCCTGATACAATGGACTTGGAAGAGATACAATGGAGTTGGAAGAGAGCTTCATAAAGTGAACAGTAATAATAATTTTGCTTTCTGATTTTGTTTTTCAGAGTCGTCGTGAGTCCCCGACAGAATCTGACTCGTATCACATTAAAAGGGACTTTCCAGGGGGCTAAAGTAGTCCGCGGCCCAGACTGGGAATGGGGTAACCAAGACGGTAAGCTGCTTCTCAGATGTCCTGTAAAAGACAGTTCCATTTTTTTTTCTTTCTTTTTGCCATATTCCTGGTTGAAAATGCATGTGCTGAGCTGTAGCTTTGAGGGAAGCTGTTCAGATGATGCAGGTTGCTGGTTTTTAAATATTTGTTTTCTTGTATTTGTTTAGAGACATACCTGTGGCATAGACTCCATGCATTCATTCAGGGTGTGGGAGGGCAATTTTGCTGCTCCTATTACATAAATGTGAAAACTCGTGGGAACCGTCCTGGCAGATCTTTTATAGAACTGTAAGTGTACAGCACATTATAAGAAAATAAAGACCTGTCCTCTCCTGAAAAAGCTTCCATTCATGGTGGGAATTAAGGTTTGTCTGACTTTGTGTGTAGTATTCCTTTTTCCTTTGGAGTTCCTTGGAGTTACCCTTATTTGGACACTTGAGAACAGTGAAGAGGAATAGTCTAGGTTTGACGTGGAGCACTGATGAAGAACTCTGTGCTGTGGTTACTGGAGAATGACTTCTGCTTCCTGTGTGAACTGTAACTTCAGGCTGAAAATGCAGAGACAAAAAAGCATTTTCTAGACCTGATATAACAGCTGACTCACTGATAGCAATTTTGTGTAGTGCTGCAGGGTTAAGGAAACTTCACGGTCCATTTCTATTCCAGAGCCTTATAGCTGCTTTTTTCCCCTTAATAATTACAACTTAAGTTGTAAGTCCAAAGGTTCCACCACTTGGTGTTGACCCCACCATTTACTGCAGCTCTGGGTTCAGTGGAGGACGTGGATACTTGCAGGTTTGAGAGCAAAAGCAGCTTATGCTCAGTCCAGCTTAGCCATCCTTCTGAGATCAGATCAACATTTACATGTCTGAGACGGGTGTTGCTTACAACAGTGACGTGAAAGCAGTGGTATGTGCAAAACAAGTGAGAAGAAGCATAAGGCCAGGTGCTCAGCTGCTCTCTGCTCAAACTGCCTCGTCTTTCCTTGGTGGAGCTGCCCCCATCCACTGCTGTCTGCTCTTCAGCACTTCTCTTCCTGCTAGCACTAACATCAGCTCTGTTTCCATTTAAGGAGGCAACGTGTAAGTAGTGGTAATACATAACCTTGCAAACTCTGTCACAGCGTCCAGGGGAGCGTGGGTGTTAATTACGTGGTCTTGTGTGCCTGCTAAAGGCAGTGGCATCTACTTGAGAAAGCTGATCGTATGGTCTTGCTTTTATTTGTCTGGGGCTTTTAGTATTCCTGATGCCCTTCGCAAAAATGAGCACTGAGTGCAAAACGTGCCAAGTGACCAAACGTCTTGTTCAGCTGTGCTCAGGGTTGACCCTCACAACTCTTCAGTCATTTAAATCTTTTCATCATATGCATGTTTTTCCTTGCTGCCGCCTGAGTACAAACACCGTGGAAGTGGATGCTAATGCTCTCCTTAGAAAAAAGCACCTGGACAGGGAGGGGAAGTTACAGTAAAGCAATAAAGATTACACTAGTTTGTATCCTTTTTAGATACTGTGCAGTTAGATGAGGAAGTAAACTCCTTTAAGTTGATAATTTCCAAAGCTTTGCAGGCAATCAGATCCTCACTGGCAGCGCAATGAGACAGACAGATGTTGCAGAAAGAGGGAAGGAATCTGCAAATTCAGACTGTCTGTCACTATATTCAGTGCATTTTGTATATAAATCTAAAATCTCCACTTTCTGGACTGTTTCAGTGGTGGCCTTCTCTGCTTTGTGCAGGTGAAGTACCTGATGTTCTTCCACCTCACCAGTGCTGGGGTGATTTTGGGCAGATTTTCCAGCGCTGCTGTGTTTTTACTTTGCCACAGTGTGGTGCCATGACGCAGCGTGCTGCCTAGCTGGGCAGCGTTTCTGTAGACCAGGAGAAATGGCACTTACACTGTAACAGAGTTCAGTTTTTCCATATTTATTCCAAAGCAAATGGCTGCGTGGCTTTCAGTGAGCTTCACTTGGAGATTCTCTGAGTCGATCAAATTCAGTTGTCCTGTAGTTTAATTTCTCTAGTTAAAAAGTGAGTGAGATTGTTTGCACCTTCTACACATCCAGCATGTAAAGCTGGCCTGTGATAGGGCCCTGCAGAAGTCCTTCCTGGCAGCAGCTTCTCCATCAAGATTTCATCTATCAGCCATTGACTTTCAGCTCTGGGCCTGCTCATCTGTGATGAATAGTTGGAGAACAGACACGTTTTCTCCTTGTTTTTGACTTAGTTAAGAAAAAATTTGTTTAATTTTTGTCTCAGGTGAGTTCCTGTGTGTTGGTCTCTGAAAATACAAGCTGGATGCTTTCCCCCCTCTCTTTCCATCAGGTGGTGAAGGTAAAACCGGGCGCGTGGTCGATATTCGCGGCTGGGATGTAGAGACTGGACGCAGCGTGGCCAGCGTTACGTGGGCTGATGGCACCACAAACGTCTACCGAGTTGGACACAAGGGAAAAGTGGACTTGAAATGTACTGTGGAGGCATCTGGTGGCTTTTACTACAAAGAGCATCTCCCCAAGTTAGGTGCGTAAGCATGTTTTAACTGAGAAATTGTGACTCTCACTGCCGTTTCCTGACACTAAAGCCATTTTGCTTGGAAGACAGAAAACGAGCAGGTGGTTTTGTAAAGGTTCTGCATAATCTGCGTCATTAAAAAAAGTCTGTGTGAACATACTGTTTTATGGTCGGTAAAAAATAGTTTGGTCTTGTAGTGGTAAGATCATGTAAGACCATCAGATACCCACAGCTGTGTCCCAAGAGAGAGATCCGCCAAGGCAGCTTCTTGATGCTGCAGGTGTGTGAAACTCCCCAAGGAATGCCTGTGTTGTGTGTTGTTAGAACTACCTCATGTTTCATCCATACCATGATCCAGTTAGAGTCAAATCCTCTCCATCTCTCTACGTATGCTGCCCCACAGAGTGAGTACGGCATGCTCCACGAGTAGAATTACGCTGTTCTGCATCAATTAAGCCTTATGCTGATTTGCTGCCCTTGTTACAAAGGCAAGCACAACACAAAGCTGCTTATTGCGTCCTCCATGTGTGTGGGTGGTGTCATTCTTCTCTTTAGGAAAACCAGCTGAACTGCAGAGGAAAGAAAGCACAGACAGGCATCCGTTCCAGCACGGGGACAAGGTGAAATGCCTCCTGGACATCGACATCTTGCGGGAGATGCAGGAGGGCCATGGTGGCTGGAATCCTAAAATGGCTGAGGTATGCTGCTGCTCCTTCTCATTCTCTTCGCACTACAGGAGTAACCACTGGCTAAGAAGTTACCTGAATATCTTTGTGTAGCGTGTTACCTTCTGTATTTATATTGTGTTAGGCAAATCACTAATACAAATTCTTTATTGATAGGACACAGGAGTCAGATTTTTACATTCAGATAAATCTAGGGTGTGTGAGAATACCTTGCAGAGCCCTGCAGAATTTCTAAGGCTCTGAGATAGGTCAGAAGAGTTGCTCCAACATCTTGGAAGCCAGTGCAAAAAAAATAATGTCTTAAAAAAAAAAATGATTGTAGTAATCTGTGCTCACCTTTATCATTTGGAAAGACGAGGACAATTTGTGCTGCATTCTCAAGCGTTTTTACACTTTGTATACCTATTGCTGTCCTGCCCCCAGTATGCTGCTCCTTTAAGGGAGCTTCTTAAGTCTCTTTCCCTCCTTTTGCAGAAAAATGACTGCATCTCATTTAAATCAGATTTGGGATTAAGCAACGTGATTCATTTAGGGGTTTTCCCCTGCTTTTTTTTCCTCCCCTATCAAAAGTTCATTGGCCAGACAGGGACTGTGCACAGAATCACGGACAGAGGGGACGTGAGGGTCCAGTTCAACAGTGAAACCCGCTGGACTTTCCATCCTGGAGCTCTGACCAAGGTATGTACCGACCGGTGAGCTTGGCCACAACTAGGAATGCTGCAGGGAGCAGCTGGCGGTTGAGCCTGCTGTGGTAGGATGCAAGGTGTCTCAAGCAAGTGCTGAAGAAATATACTGCTGCTGTAAAAGCAGCGGTACTAGGCAGAGTAGTGCAAGCACTCAGAGCTGAAACAGATAGCTGCAGACTGGGGGAGTTGGGCTACGAGGAGGTCCAGTTGTGGGAACCTTTAGATTTTAAATGTTGGAAGTTCTTACTGTCAATTCTTTCTTAATTTCTGTTCCTTTGATAAGAAAGGTAACAAGTGACCTACAACAACTCATCCTCCTGCTGCCTTTCATCTGTGACAAACTTTCGTCCACATCATTTCCACTTGATTTTTTTTTCCTTCCTTGTGTCTTCATTTTGTTCTACTTAACATCTTTTTCTCTTGCTTCTCTCTGGATGACCTGAGCCTTTAATCCATCTCTTCTAACTTTGTCTGCATTTCTGAAGCTGATAGCTGTGGCCTTCTCCAGAGGGTCGTGGTCTTGAAATGGGGATTATTAGAAATGGGGCTCATAGGTGTAGAAGGAGCTGCTGGAAGACTACAAAATTTGAAAGAATTGAACAAGGTCACAGGGCAAAAAAATCTCCAGCCAACACCAATGGATGGTCCAGTGTCAGACTGTTGGGTGCAGAATTGGTCTCCTTAAAAAGTGGTTTTTGACAGTGCCCCCTTCTTTGCTCAGTGAGCAGAGGGAGCATCTGGCAAAGGATCAGAAAGAAACCGGAGGTTTTCCTGTTTTAAATAAAATGGATTTAACTTCCTTATTAAAGTGAATTAAAGTCTCCAGGTATAGTGAGGGGATAGACCGAGGAAAGTTCCAAGTACTTCATGCCATTATTATGTACAAATGGTTTGAAAAAAAGAAGAAAATTGTTCTGTCCAAACTATTACCCTATTTAAATGTGTCCTTGGCTTAAAACAGAAGTACCGGAGCCCTTGGACTGTGTTTGTTTTGCAGTGCATTGATTACAGATTTCTTGGGAACTGTACTTAGGTTTTGTAATGCCTTGGTTTTTGCGTGGATGGGCTTCGTGTTTGGTTGGGATTGCTGAGGGTGGGGGTGGGGATTTTTTTTTTTTCCTTTGGCTTCATCCCCCAAAAAGCTTATGACTTTTTTTTTCTTGTAGCTCAACACCTTTTGGGTTGGTGATGTTGTCCGAGTGATAGATGATATGGAAACAGTGAAGCGATTCCAACCTGGTCATGGGGAGTGGACAGATGAAATGGCACCTGTGAGTGCGCGTCAGTTCCAGGACAGTCCAGTAACTTCCTGAGTTTTCCTCAGCAATTAGGAATGGTGACTGGGCTTGCGTGGCCCTCCAGCATTCCTGCTGGTCAGTGAGAGCACAGACCCTTCTGGGACTGCTGAGGCTTTGCAAAGAAACGTTGCCTAGTGCTATTGGTAATACAATCCTATTGCAGAACCCAAAGCAAAGCGGGTAGGTGGGGAATCTGACAAAGAATTTGACTACCAGTGAGTCAGATAAGATTTCACTAACCAAGGTTAAAAAAAAAAAAAGTCCTCTTAAGCTCTTCCCAATTGTCTGGAACAAGACAGGAAAAGTGCTTGAGTGGGAAAATGGTCTGATTGGACCAGGAGCAATTAAATGCATAGGGGAAATCTTCCCTAATCCCAATTTTCAGTTCTCTTAGGGTTCTGCAGGCTAAGTTTGTTGTTTCACCAGCTTTCTTTGTAGACATTTGTAATATATTTGGGAAACCCTTCTTATGTAAAGCCAGTAATAGAGAAAGTGCTGAGAACCCTCTGGTGTCCTCGAAGCGGGGGCTGTCTGTGCGCGTGTCACTGTTTAGTGCTTCTTTTCACACAGCAGGAGTGCCGCCTGCAAAACCTCTCTTAGAAGCATTGCTCTGGTTCTGAGATGAGAAGCCTACTGTCTTACCTCTTAAAAATCCTTTCTCTTTCCATTGCAGACCCTAGGGCACATTGGCAAAGTGATCAAAGTGTACGGGGATGGAGACTTACGAGTGTCGGTTGGGGAGCAGTCCTGGACGTTTAATCCAGCTTGCCTGACAGCCTACCAGAGAGATGAGGAAGCAAATCTCATGACGACGGAGAATGCAAAGGAATCTAAAAGTGAGACAGTGAGAATGAAGGTGTCTGGGCTGGCAGGGGTTGAGAAACATTTGCTCTGCTTGTAATAACAGCAGCACACTGTGGACAGTGCTAAACTCCAGCTGCCTGTTCTTCCGTGGACAGAGCTCCAAAACCAAGCTTTGTCTTTGGGGAAGCACAGCTGGTCCTAACAGGAAAATACCGAGTTCTGCACTGGGGAGTGCTGGCCATAGTACTGCCCTAGGTTCAGTTCTTTCTTTCTGCCCAGATCTGTCTCAGTTTCCTGTTCTATCCTGCTGCAATTCCTGTAGGAGGATAATAATTTGTGAATGCTTGAAATATTCCCAGGTCTTTTTGTGGAAGTGCTGTCAAACCAATGAGTGTTTTCCCCAGTCCACTCTGAAGTTAGACTTGGGATCTTATGATGTGTAGAGGGGATTCTGCCTGTTTTGCACATCTGCTCCTAAAATTGCTTGTAGCCTCACTAGTTTCCTGTGTAGGTTAGGGTCATGTGGGAGAGAAAACAGACTTGATGACTTTGTTTTGCCACGCAGATAGGTCATAAACTGTTTCCTCAGTTTAGACTCCAGGGAGAACTCGCATACAGGCCCAAGCTTTTTAATTTTGCCCTGCCTGGATAACTGTAGAACCTCCGTCCATTCAAACATTCAAAAACCTGTGGCTGGAGAGCAGGTCTGCAAGGAGCTGTATTCTTGCCTGAAGTATCCTTCCCAAACCCAGGCATTCCTCTTCAGATATTTGCCTTTTGGTAGTAATTCTTCTGTGTTGGTCTTCTGAATCATGGTCTCTTTTGGGTTCTCAAAACATAAGGCTTGTAAAGCCAGAGTTCTGCGCAAGCTGCAAATCTGTAAAGCTCTTTGTGTGAGCCAAGAGGTATTGCAGGCCTGTACGGGGGTTATACAGCTGTGCTGTGCCAACTGTACACACGCTCTTCGGTGCTGTTAACCTGTTGCTGTTTTTCATTCCCCTCCAGGCACTTTGATTACTGTTTTGGAGAAGCTGTTGTCGCAGAAGACAGAGTCAGACCACGCGGGGTGTCTTGTCATTTGGGCAGCGCTCAAGAACACAGCTAAAGTCCGGGAACTCCTTCAGAAGTACCCAGACAAGGCAAGTTCTGAAAACATCCTGAATGGTTACTTTTTGTTGTGCTTTAAAATACTATCATCAAATTTTGTGGTTGAGTAGGGAGAAGAGTGGAAGAGAAATGATAGACTTTTCAGACCTTGTACTAGCTAATTTTGCTGCGATTTAGGATTAAATATGAAAATTAAACGTGAATATCAGATGGCTTCAGAGCATGGCATTGAAGCTGACCTGGAGCTTTGTCCCTACAGTGTGTTTCCAAAGCTGTCTTTTCCTAGATTTCCTGTATGGACACTGTACCTGTAGAATTAGGGAGACCTGTATTCATACATATATATATGAAAACAGGACCAGGATGTCCAAGAATCTAGCCCCTTTTTGAAAAGAAAGCCACAGGTTATGTCTGACTGAATGCATCTGTCCTCACATAACCTTGCTAAATAAATTGTTGGAAACAGGAAAGAGAAAAGCTGCCCAGATCCCAGCGCTGTGCAAGTCTGTGCAGAGTCTTATCTCCTGTCTGACTGGAGCAGGGAACTGGGCTGGACTTGCTGCTGAGAAATTTGTTTGCAGAGTGCTGCTGTTAGGATCGCGTCAACTCAAGTCGCTGCTCTTACCAGCTGACTGAAGGTTCCAGCCCTTTCAGTGAGGGTTCTAAGGTTTGTAAGCAGGTTTAAAAAGGAGAACTGGGAAATGAAGTATTTCAGCAGTGTCCTTGGAAACCAGTGGTAGCAAAACTCAAGTTTTGTTGAGGCTGTGTCTGCAGGCAGATGGCTGAAAGGACTGACTCTGAGCCCCTTGAAGCTGATGTAGTGGATTGCTTTCTGCTACTTATTGTAGCTCCTTATGTAAAAAGATAAAGGGAGCTCTGGAGATGGGAGGAACAGCCCAACATCTGTGTTTGTTATCAGATAAGAAAGTGCCAAGAGTCAGGAATACATTGCTGTTAGTTTTATTAGATTTCTATTTTATATTCTACTAAAATATTTCTAATAATGAATTAGCACTTCTGTAAGAGTATTATACACAGCAAGAGTGTTATATACTTTGTAGTGCAAGTTAGACTTGCTTGCCTAGGGCTTTCTAGCTTATCAGCATTGTCTGTCTTGTGTAAATGGCAGAATAATGCAATGGCCTCTGACGCCTCCTTGCCTGAATGTCTCACCCATCATCGAGTGAATCGAAGTCTTGCCTGCCCTGCTCTCCTGACTGCTGCACAGAACCAGCTGCAGGGAAAAAAAACCTTGTTCTGCTTGCCAGTCAGCTGAGGTTTTGCCAGCTCTTTCGTCTCTTCTCTTTAGCCTCCTGCTGATTTCAGTAGCTTCCTTTCCTTTTTTGTCTTGCATTTCATACGGCCTTCTCTTTGTTCTTCAGTCCCTTTACTTTTCGAAAAATGTTATTGTAGCACCTCAGCGCTGATTTACCCTCCTGCCAGTGTGCCCGGTGAAGTACCTGGAGTAACACAGAACAATGGGGGCTTGGCATCCAAAGCCTTATGCAAAGCTAATTTGATCTCCTCGTGCATTTTCCTAATAGGAAAGGAATTGTTGGCAGAGATGTCAAGAAGTATTCTGCTTGCAGGCATAGAGGAATTTGGCATTAGAGCTGCAAACAGAGCCCTGGCTTCCAGCTCTTTTCTCCCTTCTTGACTAAATGTGCTATCCCCTTCCCTGTTAGGAATATTTTGGGACAAGGTCAGCCTTGTAGTTGATGTACGTAAAGCAGAGCTGGCAGGGCACAGATTCTGCGTAGCATTTCTGAGCATACCGCAGTTGTGCAGCTGGTGGCTTTCATCCCGCCGAGGCCGGAACTCAAGGCAAGGTCTTTCCCTAACTAAGCAAGCTGTTTGCTGTGTCTTTGTCCTTACTGTAGGTCGACAGCAAGAATCAGGGCAGAACTGCCCTGCAGATCGCCTCCTATCAGGGGCATCTGGATGTTGTCAAGATTTTGCTGCAGGCACATGCCACTGTCAACCTAAGGGATGAAGAGGGGGATACAGCACTGCACTACGCAGCTTTTGGGTACGAGATCTTTTCTTGCTATCTCTGAGACAGGACCTAAAGGGCTGCAGAAGGACATTTCTAGGTGTAAATGGACTGTCTGCGTGCAGAGCACGTGGGAGAAGCTGAGGAGGGAGGGTTTTCTCCGTGTTAGAAATCGGCCTGTGATCTTCAGGACCACAGGTGAATTTCTTAGTACGCTGACTTAATGTCCACAGCTAGGTCAGTTTCTATGCTATAAAATTTGGGGGGAATCAGAACAAGTGATAGGAGCGTTTGGTGATTAGAGTTTTAGTGGTTGGGATTAGTTTGGTGGCTTGGTTTTGGTAGTGCACGTGTTTTTCAGAGCAACATAAAAGGTTAAATTTCATTGTCAGTTACCAGGGAAGAATTCTTCATTATCAAGAGTGGGAGATTCCTGTTGATTTAAAACAGAGCAGATTCTAGAGTACAAGTTAGGAAGACTTTTTCTTAAAGTACTAAGAGGAGGTGGGGTGGGGATGGGAGAATGCAAAAAAAAAAAAAAAAAAAACAAAACAAAAAAAAAAACCCAAGAAATTCTGTAGGCTTGCAAGAAGTGAGAATTTATTGTCTGTACAGCATTGAATCTGATCTGTCTTATTCCTTGCCTTTAAATCAGAAACCAAGCTGAAGTTGCCCGTGTGCTTATTAGTAAAGGAGCCAGCAGAGACCTGCTAAACAATGCAAAGTGCACAGCACTCTATGTTGCTGTCAGTCAAGGATTCGCAGAGGTGGTGCAGGCCCTCTGCGAGCTCAACTGTGATGTCAACCTCCCAGTAAGTCTTGGGGTTTGAGGGATTTGGGTTTTGGTGTTGTTTTTTTTCTTTTGTGGTGGGGGGGTTGCTTCTCTTAACATCATGCATCGTTTGTTGCTTAGCAGAATTTGAAGGTAGTTCTCTGAAAATGCTGTGAGTTGCACCAGGGAGGTATTTGGTTACATTCAGTACTCTGAAATTCCAGTTTGGGGTCTACCCCTTCACCATTGTGAGTCTGCTTGGTTCAGTCCAGTAGCACACTGTTTTGCTGGACTCTTCCTTCCAGTGAGAGCTGACCTGCTGCTAACGTGCGGTGTTGTATTCTGCTTTGGTACCCTCTTACAGGATTCCCAGGGAGACACCCCCTTGCATTACGCTATCACTGCAGATTACAAAGTCATCATCGAGATTCTCACTGAAGTACCCAACATCGATTTCACTGTCCAGAACTGTCAAGGCTTCAACCTGCTCCACTATTCTGCTCTAAAAGGCAACAAGCTGTAAGTGAATGAACAGCAGTGTGCATTCCTGGGGAACACACGGCTTGGCTAGGCGGTGTGGGCTAGATGGTGATAAAGTCTTGCTGAATGCTTATTGAGAAGCTCTGAACCCTAGCTGGTTAGCACCCAGCTGAGCTGGATGCAACTGACTACCTATAAGGCACTTAGAGCAGAGAATTTACATTAGTAGTAGTTCTTACGTAGCCATAAACAGAGTGTGTATGTGGTGCCTGGGGTATGGAACAGGTATCAGTTTCTGAGTACTTTACTTGCTTTGGGGGGAAAAAAAAAGATGATCTCAAGAATCTGAGTGTTTTTCTTCCTTTTCCTCCCTTCTCTAGTTCTTAATTCTTATGCTTATGTGTTAATTCTCTGCAGAAATGGTTACTCAGCAAGGAAGAAGGGAAAGGCTGAGATCATCTAACTCATTACATCCAATTTGATATATTTTTAGCGATGCAAGTACTCAGTGCAAAGCACTAGTATAGATGGGCTATGCCACTTTTCTGCAGCAAGCTTCCTGGCAATGTGTGCAATATTTGAAGGCAGCAGAGTGGTATAATGCTCTGCCTCATTAAAGCTGCTAGCAAAAGTCTGTTAGAAAACATTGTTCCAATACTTGAGAGACAAAGGCAGAATTTGCCCTGAATTGTGTGCAAGTGTAGCGATACCGGAAAGGAGCGTGGTTCTCTGTGATGAATATGCTGACAAAATCACCAGTAAATGTATAATTGTTTTATTCTTGTAATTGTCTGCAAGATAGTGGGAGCACTCTGCATCGCATTTGCCAGCTCATAGTGCTGCCAGTTTAAAATTGAGGAACCTAAGAGGCAGGCCTGACTCTTCTGCATTGTTTTCCTTCCCGATAAAGTAACTCTTGTGTGTCTGGTTTACCTCCAATGTTCTAGAGCCATAAAGAAGATTCTAGCAAGAGCTCGACAGTTAGTTGACTCCAAAAAGGAAGATGGCTTCACTGCCCTGCACCTTGCTGCTCTCAATAATCACAAAGAAGTGGCAGAAATTCTCATCAAAGAGGTAAGAAACAAAACAAAGCCACCAACAAAACTCCTAGCTCTCCCGTTCCCCAAATCCCACGTTTCCTCCCAAGTTCTGTTGAGTTAATGCTGTGTGTGATGTGGAGGTGTGTGGGTCATATGGACAGATACAGAGGGCTGGGTCATGTAGCCCTCTCTTGGAGATATCTTTATTTCTGACCTGCAGATGGACTTGAGACTCAGGGCTTTAAGCAAGCACCATAACTGCAGCGCTCTTCTTCAGCCAAACTCAGCAGCAATAGCTCTTTTTGTTTGATGCAATTCTTCTCTTCAAGGGTCGCTGTGATGTCAACCTCAAGAACAACCGAAATCAAACACCTCTGCACCTGGCTGTCATCCAGGGACACGTAGGGATGGTGCAACTGCTGGTCAGCGAAGGCAGTGATGTCAATGCTGAAGACGAGGACGGGGACACAGCCATGCACATTGCCTTGGAACGACAGCAGCTGATGTCAGTGGTGATGGAGAAGCGTGAAGGGGAGATGGGGTTATCCCTTCTTTCCAAGGTGAGCTGGGAACTGGAGCAATTCCAGCACCAAGGGCAGGAGAATGCATGATGATGGTGTGGCTGCAGATTGTGGGATCTAAGGGGGCAAAGGACGGCAGTGAAACTGTGCAAAGCCTGTCCAGCTGAACATGAAGCAAACCTTAATGCTTGGGGGAAAGCAGTGAATAAATCTGCTGAGAGTATGCTTGGTTTTATAGCACGAAACTTCGCATAGTCAGACACCAATTCATCCTGTATCCTCCCATTTTTTATTAGCATTGTGTGCTTCTTTCTTGACATGGGAGAGATTACAAATCTGCTCACAGAGCCAAGAGCCTTTGGGTTTAATTCCTGCCCCAGAACCACAGCAATTCATTTCTATCTGGTGGCATAGAAAATATGAGGCTAGCTAACCACAAACACCCCAGTTATCTGCAAATGTACCGCGGAATGTGAAAGATGAGACGTATTATATATGATGAAGGCTATGTTGCTATAAAGCCTGAAATGGATTTCACCATGTTGCTCCATATTCATGGATAAATGAATATATCCATATATATGGATGTATGAATATATATATACACTTCTTTTTCCATCTTTCACTGCAGAGCGAAAGCAAATTATGCAACACTAGACTTTTTTTGCAAGATTTGTCAATTTGCAAAAGCATAAATGCAGTGGAAAAAGTGCTTTTCAGCATTTCTGTTAGCTCTCAGGGATAGACTTTGTATGTATACCACGGATGATGACATGCAGAAGAGCTGAATTTCTTCCTCAGTCTGAACACGGGTCATTTCAGGATAGGCCTTAGATCTAGAAGTCAGTGCGTGATATGGAAGTATTGGAAGCTTAATCTGTCTTTTTAGCCAAGATATTAGATTAGCTTTTCAAAGTGTTTTGTCATCCATATAAATACCAACATGTGCACGCACCAGATTTGCAGTGCAAGCCAAAACTGCAAACACTGGTTATACATTATGGATGGATTGAGAATTATTCCATTGTGGGGATAATATTGAAAAATCTGGCATAGAGTTTTTATTGTAATTTGAAATGATAAGCATAATTCAAACTGACGTTCTGAAGGGGGCACATGCTGTGTGCCAAACTCCTATTCCTCCTTTCTACTTATTGGCACTTGAAAAAGTCTAGTGCACCACCCTTCTTTCATGTTGCTCGTTACCAAGCTACCAGCGTTGATAGCAGGAATTGATGGCTCCAGTGCGTGGCCAGCAATACTCCAGCCTCAGGTCCTGACATCCACAGTGGCATCTCACACCAGCTTAACAATCACTTCTGAATGTCTCTGCCCATAAATTTAAGCAAAGGGATCAGCAGCAAAAATGGGTTTTAGCATTTCGTTAAAAGTCTGCGCAACAGCTTTCCTAGCTGCTGGGCTTTAGCTTGTACTAGGGGCGGCCGATAGCCAGTCCTGGGGACAGAAACCTCAACATGATGTATCTGTGAATGTCGTTCCCAATACTATTAACAGTAATGCTGTATCTAGATTCTGCAGACTCCTTCATGTCGAATTTTACATGCCCTGATCTGCCTAAACACTCTGATCTTTTAAACCAGTAGAAAATTGTTCAGAGTTTGGATCACATACATAAAAGCTTGGCTTTTTAAATAGCTGCTGCTGCTTAAGGCTCCATACACCAGCTGCTCGTCAACTGGTATTTACTGCGTTGCCTTCGGTGTACACTTTGTACTTTCTTTTCACTAGCTGAAGAAGTGAATGCCTATTGCTATGGTTGGTAATGATTAGGTACCACTTAGGACCAGTTTTATGTACCTCTGTTCCTGGAATGCAAGGTTTGAATCTGTTACTTGTATGCCGAAGGATCTTCTTGCATTTTGAGAGTGCAAAATTACACCCTTAAATTGTCGGTACAAGGATTAAGATTCTGTTTAGAATTTGATACAGCTACATAACAGACTTTTCTGTTAACAGTGTTTCTCAACATCTTTTAGCTGCAGGCTTCTGGCTTTCTTGGAAATGTGGAGCTGAATGTTGGAACTGCAATTGCATGTTACTTAGCACAAGAAGGAGCAGATATTAATTATGCAAACCATCGGGGAAAGTCTCCTTTAGACCTTGTTACAGACGGAAGGATTGTCCAGATCATCAAAGACTTTTCACAGAAATTCAGGTAAACCCACATCCTCTGGGAACTGGCTGCAGTAAATTTCCTTGTAAAATGTCAAGTGCTCCCCCAGCACTGTGGTGTCAGAGCTGCCGTACCAGGAAGGGTGAAGCTTTCCTGAAACACATCAGATTTCAGTCAGAGCACCTTCTGTTTCATCTGGAGCTGGATGCTGGCACTGTGTTTGTCAGGGCCTCTTTAAGGGTGCATACTGCCATTGGAAACAGTTGGCAAAAGCAAATGAACGCTGCTCACGTAAATTCAGCCTCCTGACTTGGAGAGCCCTGAGGCGGTCTGAGAAGACTGTCCACCGAAGGCAAGAGCAGCTCCTCTCTGCAGGGTAATTTTGGGTTCTGTTTTGCTTTCACTGGATTCTGCAGTTACAGATATTTAAAGTCTGAACAGAGAGGAAATGCAATGAAAGAGTGGGTGCCAGAATCTGCAGAATTTATTCCAGAGCTAGATAAATGGTTGTTTTTCAACTGACGAGAGAATAGCTTAGAAAGTGCCAAGGGGAGAGTAGCAAGTCAAATTTCTCCGGTTCTGAGGAACTTTTGTTTGGATTTTGACTTTGCAAACATGAAAGCAGAGTTCTGTTTGATCTGAGAGCATAGACCTGCAGGTATGTTACTGCTGGAGGGGGAGCCAGGCAGCAGCTTCTGTAATTGGCCATGCTCCTGGTTCATTTTAAATAACAGGTGAAATACATCTCTTTAAATGTTTTTAAACATCTGGGGATTTTGTTAGTGGAGTATATGTTGAAATGAAGAGGTCTAGAAGAGAAAAAGCATTTATAAAGAAGCTGTTGTCACTTTGGTAGGAAACTGGTTGGCAGGTTCTTCAGAAACTTACCAACTTTATATCAAAAGTTCAAAAAGCATCCCTTCGTAATACTCCTGGTGGGCCGGGGGTTCTTGGTAATAATGAAGACATTTGTTAGTGCAACCACCATCCTTGTCCCTTCTGTTCAATCATTGCTCATTCATACAATTAAAGAGTTTAGGTAGTAGGTCTAGCTAGCAGATGACTGGCTGGCAGGAAAAGTAATGGATGGGTTGGAGCTCGTAGTGTCAGGACAGAGGTCTGGATGGGTTATGTAAGAGCCTGGGTTATGTAAGAGCCAAATTCACAGACAGTCACCCCGGGCACACTTCAGGAATATGTGAACAGACAGCATCCTTAGGGCTGCACTTTTTAAATAGCTCCTGAAAGCTGGCCCTCTTGGTAGGTGACTGTACTGTCAATACCTGATTGTTGTCCTCCAAAAGGACAGTTCCAGCCTGTGTAAACGTTGGATGTCCCTGCTCTTCCGCTTTCTTTTTACATAGATTCAGTCAGAATCCAAGCTAGAGGCTGAGTTGGTCCCACAAAGGCACTGAAGGCTCACAAGTTAGAGCCGTAGTTGATCAGACAGCAGTCTCCGTGTGGAATGCTTCCCGGGGATTAATGCAATTTTATCTGGTTGCTGAAGAACGACCTGGAGTATGTGGCTCAAATCTCACTACGTGTTCTCTGCTGCAGGGAACAGCAGGTTTCTTCAGACTGCTCAGCTGTCACCTGCAGCCTTCGCCGCGTGCACACCACCCCCAACACGATGACCAACCTGAGTGTCTCAAGCGTGGCAGTCCCCACAGAGTGCCTGGTCTGCTCAGAGCTGGCCTTGCTCATCCATTTCTTCCCCTGCCAGCACAGTATTGTCTGTGAAGGTAAGTCCTTCTGCTTTTTCTGTTTTTCCTGTTCCGCCATGCAGCCTCCCTGTCTAGACTCTCATAAATCAAGGTCTATCGAGCTGTGTGTGACCTGAAACAACCCCGGCATGAGTTCAACAGCAGTGTCTCTAGATAGGATGGCCAAAGCTATCTATGACAGGCACACGTTGTTCTGAGCACCTGCTGATCGGCCCCCCAGGCAGTGCTCATGGATGCCCTGGATAATTCAGAAGGAAGGCCAGATGTTTCAGTTCTGGCTGGCAGTGTTTTATCCATCAAAACCTCCTGAGAAGGATTTCCCCCTTCTCTGGCTTTTGTTATGCATTTGTATCTCGGTTGTTTTAATGGCAGCTTGCTCAAACATGTCTGCGAGCTTGTAAACCTCATCAAGGCTCCCTCAGTCTGACCCCAGGGAATTTGGTAAGGACTGTGTGCAAGGGCTGCATCCTTTTCACACAGAATAAAAAGCTGTTTTGCATCCACAGTGCAGCAGTTCTGGCAGCACAGAGATGTGAGGAGTTAAAGGTGTTTTAATTGCTACTGACATAGGAAGGACTAAACCAAAAGCCTAGGAGGTAGCTCAAAAAGAAGGCCATGTCCTCATTTCCATGCAGAAACAGTCTCATAATCATCCAGGGAATTCTCAGGTCATTTAAAAGCTGATGTTCTTCAGCCTGTTCTCTTCCTCTCGCTTCTGGCACCAGTGGGCTTGATTGTAATCACTCCTTGTATCATTTTGATAGAATGCTCCAGGAGAATGAAGAAGTGCATCAAATGTCAAGTGACAATAACCAAAAAAATCAAGCAAGGTATGTGTGCTGTTCCTACTGTTCAGTGCTGTGTATTGGGAAGGGTGCTTCACAGCGTTTGTTTGAGCAACATCAACGATTCTCAGAGAAATATGCATCAGGAAGAAAGATGTGTTTTGGGGGGAGAAAAGAGGGGAATACCTGTTGCACTGATCACCTTCAGAGAAGAAAAAGTGCGTTCAGCTGGCGTGGGCCAAAATCAAGCTGCATAGACAGGACATTTGAGGAAGCTAGATCTGTGCCTGGCTTATTCTGTTCATCGGGTTCTCTGCAGTTAGAACTGCAGTCTCCTCCGGTCTACCTATTTACACAGGCAGTGATTTAACAATGAAAATTTGTGAGAAAGGAAAAATGGCATCTTGTGGAAGCCTTGCTTCTCACTTGGCTGAAACTCCAGTGCCTGTGCAGGGCTGGCATTGGCCAGCTCTCCAGGAATTGTTGAGCTGGGTTGTTTTGACAAAGGTCTTTAGCCCCGTCTAAAACAGATTGTCTTGTGTCTGTGGTACTCCATCCAGAATGGGTAATGTGTGTCATCAGGATGGTGGCAGCTTTGCACTTGCCTTGGAATTAATCCAGGTTGCCCACTGAAGCTTTTTCCATAGAGGTTATGACAGCGGTTATGATGTCTTTAGAGCCAAGATCACTCTTAAGGAAACTCTGTAGCAGTGGACATGAAAGAACTGCGTGTCCTGCTGCTCATGTCTTAGCATTGTGTGACTTGGTTGGAGTCAGGTAGTGGTTTTCTGTCTTGATGCCTGGACAAATGCACAAGGGAGCAATTCTGTCACGTGGCATCAGACAAAGGCAGCTGGCAAAGACAGAAATCCTCTTTGGAACTCCAAAGTGTGGAGAGGGAAAAAAAAGTTTGCCTGACGGTAGACAGGAGCATTTGTCTTTGCTCCAGGCTGCTAAATGGCATCAAAATGGCAACAAGAATTCCAGAGGAGACATTTGCATGCAGATTGCAGTTACAGAAAGGAACATCCAAGTCTCTGAGTGTATCAGCAGGACTTAACTATGAGTGATGTCTTCAGTGTGTCTTAGCAAGCGCTCTGTTCCCAAATTTGCTTCACTTTTATGGATTTGAAGTCACTTCTTGCACTGCTGAACTGCAACTTGTTCCAGGATGTTGGGGAAAGGGACGCCTATATTGAAGTGTAAAGCTACCTAATCAAAGATTAAGGAGCAGAAGATGAGCAGAGGCTGTATTAAGCTGAAACTGGAAAGAGTATATTTCCCAAAGCTGGCAGTTTTTCAAGTATTTGGGGTTCTTTCACATTTCATCTATGTAGAACAATTATCTCTATAAGGTCCACTGAATTTTGCATATAGAGTCGACTAAAGGTCTCTACTTGTGCAGCTTCATGTGTGCAAAAGTCCCTGTAAGTGATGTCAAGTGGTGTCGTCTTGTTTTACCACGTGTGTCCTGAAAAATACCAGCAGAAATTTGAATCCCAAATGTAATCAGGAGGTTGAGAGAGCATGGTACCGCTAGCACTGTGAGGATTCCTGGACTAGTATGGCAGAACATCACAACCAGCACCGAAAGCTTTTCCTTAAAGGTAGCACCAGCGTATTCCAGAATGCTAAGGCAGGACGTATCAGACATTTGTATTTTCTTTTTCTTTCTTTTGTTTCTTCTATCTTTTTTTAAAAAAAAACAGGCAGACAAAAGCAAACAAAAAAAAAAAAAAAACAACAGCCAAGCAAGAAAACAGGAAAGCAGCACTGGCCAGTGTGTAAAAAAGAATCATCTTGGGCTTTTTGTTTGTGGACTCCCTGGATGAGGCTCAGTGAAGAGAGTTTAGTCTGAGCTAATTGCTGCTCATTGAGGGACAGCCTGATTAAAGAGACGCTGCATGAGGCAGAGCACAGTAGCAACTAACTGTCTCCCTGCTCTCCCACCCTGCAGACAGCACCGAGGTGGAGTGCAGCCCGAGCTCTGAATCCACAGATCAGAGGAAGCTCATGGAGGAGCTGCAGAACCGCTACCGGCAGATGGAAGAGCGCATCACCTGCCCCATTTGCATCGACGACCAAATCAAACTGGTCTTCCAGTGTGGACATGGCTCTTGCCCAGACTGCAGCACAGCCCTTACTGTCTGCCCCATCTGCCGGCAGGCTATCCGGGAGAGGATTCAGATCTTTGTCTAAGGATATGCTTGCTTCCCTTCCCATTCCCACCTCCCTCGTTTACTTCCTTTTTGTTTGCATTTTAGATGAGAAGTGCTGCTCAGTCTGGGTTTGGCTACCTGCAAAGCCAGCGTGAGGGGGGGGGGGGAGACAAATAATGTGATTGGGGTGGAGGTGGAGGGAGGGAGTCCCCTCTGCTTCCAGTGTCATACGGGCAAGGAGTGGTGCTCGAGGGCAGGCGGCCACCTCGCCTGGTGCTGCTGATCGATCAGAAAGATGTGAAGTAAAGAACGCTGGACTGTCGACTGAAGTCAGAAGAGACGTGCAGACCAGAGGTGACAGACTTCCATACGCAGGTGTTTTCAAGGGCATCCAGCTCCAGTGACTGCAGCACATCCAGTGCCCCGTGGGGGCAGAGCTGGAGCCTTGGCACTCGGCAGTGCTCTGAAGGAGACGCTGTAGAAGGATCAGCCTTATCCCTCGGCAGGCAGTGGCAAAGCACACGCTTGCACCTCACAGGAGAAGATATCAGAGGAGATCAGTCCTGGCCATCAGTCCTCCTCGTTGCCTGCCGCTGGTAGGGAGGTGATGTCCTCAGACAGCGTGTTCTCTGAGCTGGAACTTGCGGGCTCAACAAGAATTCGGACTGACAGAGGCAACTCTGGATGTGGTGAGATCCTAGGGACAGAGCGTGTGCCTTAGAGATAAAGTAGTGAAGACTGATTGGGGAAAACGTGTTGTTACCACAGAAACTTCTACGTGACACTCTTCTTCCATGTTTTTTTCTGCACAATGGTGTGTTCAGAGACTCCTGAGCTTTCTATCCATAATGCCAAAGGCAGGTGTTAAATACTCCAATCAAAGTGTAAAGAAAATAAATAGTAATAATTAAGAGATGAGAAAGAGGGATTTCATTTTGGTTTCTTTGTTTTGCAGCAAAACTTAATAAAATAAAATCTATATTTTTCCTGAGCATTAAAATGAATGTACAAACAGTAGCTGAACTATGGATCTGGCTGTATTGTGTTTCCCAACTGTCTGACTGAAGAAATATTATCCAGTGAACCTGTCCTGTAAAGTAACTGTTGGTGGAAGTGCCAACCTGTAGGGCTAGCGTGCCATGCGTGTGTGTATGTATCCTTACGTGTTTGCGTGTGGTATCTATCTTTAATGACACAATTATACACAAGTGATACTGTTTGTTACATCTTGCAAGCAATATTTAAAAAAAAAAGAACAAAACTACTGTGGTCCTCTACTATCTTTGTTCATTGGCAAAGAGATGGCAAATATTTTAAAGAAATCTTTGATTTTGTGTCATATCTGGTAGCTATGGATGTAACTCTTACTTCATCTTAGTCCTCTGGTGGTGTGAAAAAGTGCTGTCACAGTGCCTGATTCTTACAGACGATCTTTCTCCAAATATTCAATTGAAGCTGTTACAAATTCAGTGGGGTTTTGATACAGAGCTACAAAGTAGGAACAGATTTAAACCCACATGGGCTCACATTTAACTCTGAAAGAAGCTGAAGCTGAATTTCAAAATCACCTTTGGTAAAATCAGAAGTGTGGATGTATTTATTTATTTCCTAGAAGTTCATGTTAGGGTACGTGCCTTTGGGATAAGCAGGTATTTACCCAAGTGGTTGCTGTATTGTGACAAGGCATCAGGTGAAGAGGACGGTGCAAAGGCTGCTTTCTGGAACGACGAGACCGAACCACCGTTACGGTGTAAGAGCTGCCCTTTGCTTCAAGTGAATCATTTTCCAGAATATCCATTACCCCACCTGGACGCTGAGCGTTGCCTGAAATACATTTTCTTCACAAGCCTCTGCATCAACTCCACCTGCAGTTTACAAGAGGTGAACCCAGTTGATGCTTTATCGTGTACGTTAAATGTATACGTGTGCTGGCACCTGGGCAGCAGGGCACGCTGCTCAATGTTATTATTCGCATCTTACACTTAGGGCGTGTCAGTTTATTCAGGAAAAAACAGCAGGGTACATCTGCTTTTTTTTTGTTAATATAATTTCTTTGGACACTAAATGAAGAGAGGCTTCCAAGTGATTGTTCCCCCTAAAGGAAAAAAAAAATTAGAATAGAAAGCTCAGTTGGAAGGGGCCTGCAAAAATCGTCTAGTCCAGCTGCCCGACCACTTCAGGGCTAAGCATATAAAAGTTAAAGCACATTACTAAGGGCATTATCCAACTGTGTCTTGAACACCAACAGGCATGGGGCATCAACTACCTCACAAGGAAGCCTATTCCAGTGTTTGACCACTCTCACGGTAACAATTTCTTTCCTAATATCCAGCCTGAACCTCCTGTGTCACAGCACTGAAGGAAGACTGCAGATTTCGACTTCCAGGTTGCACAGCTGTTGCAGCAGAGATTTTCTTTTTTCCTGCTAATAGAGATCTTGTAGAGAAAGAAGAGCTCCCATCAATTGTACGTTTTATTTTTTTATTTATTTTTTAACAAATTCCCTTTCAAGAGCTCCTGATTTTTTTTCTGTCTGCAGTTCCTTGTATTGCTAAATGAGAGATGGAGTTTTGCACAGCACAATGTACCTGCTTACGTAGCACGGGAACTGTAAGCGCAGCTTTGGGGTTGGGGCTATATTCTTTCATTTCCCTGGTTCTGCTGTCATTGCTTTTGATGCCCGAGGAGCGAGAGTCGAGCCGTTAAGCACCGTTTTGACCCTTTCATTTCCTAGTGAGAAGAAGGGAATTGCTGCACCAACGGAGAAGAACCAAGCTGGTCGGCGGAGCTGCAGGACAGGAGGGGATCAGCAGGAAGCAGATGCCTATGTCCAGGTATGGTTTTTGACAAGCTTTGTCCTCGTGGCAGGTTCAGCTCCACGGGAGTCTGTTTTCTCCTCTTCCATTTTGGGGAAATGAACTGGGGAGCTCTGTGTTTTCCCTGGGTCTTCTGAATTGCGGCTCTGTAGCTTCCATCAGTGTTGATTTTGAAAGATCTTGCTGAGTCTGGTATAAATCTTTAAATACGAGGCAGCAGCTGAGACAGGTTAATGCTATAACTAATGGGCTCTGTGTAATCCTCCTAGCTGAAATGTCAGCTCACATTTCCCAACTGGCCTACAAGAAGGGGGGTGGTTTTTCTTCCATTAACCAGCCTCTTCTGGTTGCAATTTTTCCACAATATTTATGGGTGGTTTGAACACAGGCTTCTCATGAAATTGAAATCGATATCATTATTCCCAGGAAGGAGCCTTCTGTAGGAAGGGCATTAAAATGTCCCAGGGGAAAAAAAGAAAAAGATATCGTCCTGCAGGCAATAAAGGACTTTATTTTACTCACATGCATGGAGCATAGCACGTACTTTACTAACCTGGGTACTCGTGTGACCTTTATTGAGTCTTCACGGTTGGATTTTGTTTATTTTTTTAACTTTACAAGAGGTGGTTAGATAGGTGCAAGTTGTCTGGTTGTGAGAGCTCTGGGTGTGAAAATTACCAAACTTTTAAGAAGTTTTCCCCCACTCCCCAACCCAAGAGACCTGTACGCTGGAATCTGACAGCTTTGGCTGTTTCGGGCCAAGATGCAAAGCAGCAGTTCTCAGTTTCTCAAGGTTTTCCATCAGCACCTGCCATTCCAGGCTGTGCAGAGCATCCTCTTGCTTTGAAATGGACTCTTGGGATGTCTCAGCGTGGATCCTCCAGAAAATGTCTAGTCGCTTATGCAGTCTTGGCCATCATTTTGGAGTGAACACAGTTTTGCTGTGGATACTTATTTCTAGTTAGTCTTTAAATGAACATGGTCCTTCTCAGTCAGTCTCCTATTATTGGAGAATTTCTGTGCTTCCTTTAGAATACAAAGGAGTCTGTGTGCTATTCTATTTCTTGCCTTTTAGTTCAGCCTCAGGAAATACTTCATAACAAGTGTGACCCGTTTTACTTTCTTACTTTCTTATGTATGCTGTCACTTAATTTTTTCCTGGCAGATAGTGTGCTAATCCAGCTGGGAGACTGGTATTTGACTTGGCAGCTGGTCTCATGAGCAGGCTTTTCACGCAATTGGATTTTCATGGAAAATTGATTTTGTAAACCTGCCATTATTCTGGGCAAAGTAAGGACACAAGCTTGCAGGGAGAACAAACCGTCTACCCAGTCTTGCGCTTTGTAAAATCTGGGGATTCTGCCCCATTTTATTACCACTGCCATGACACCGCCGAGTAAAGCTGGATTTGCAGTGTTTTCTTTTGCATGGGTTTGGTGTATTCTGAGTCCTTGCAGACAGCTATCGGGGATCGCTTCCATCTGAACAGACAGGGGATTAATTCGGCACAGCTGGGTGACTTGGCTGAAGCTGGAGCAAACTCTTAGTGCAGCCAGTGCTAGGTGGCTCTTCCCAGATTTTGAAGTAATTTTAAATCACCCTTTCTGCAGCTGAAGAAAGGTAGATGTACCCTTCCCATCCCAATACGTGCTTTCTCATCCTTGGATTAAAGTGACTTTTCTTGTGTTACCCTCTCATCAGAACAATGAGTTTTGCAATCACTGCAGAAAAAAGCACGCTCGTATCCCTCAGAAGAGGTGGTTGGCTTCTTCCTCCAGCTGGGAAGGGCAGTGAAACGCCACGGAGGTGCCCTGCGCTGAGTGCTGCCTTGTTAAAGCCAGGGTAAGAAATTCCAAGCCCCTCCCAGGGAGCTTTATAGAACGGAAAACTCACAGCGTAGTCAAAAGATTTCTTTTCTGGAAACATCATTAATATCTGCAGCAGTGCGTGAGGGATACTGCACCAGGGCTTGGAAGACTGGGTTCTCGGGGCTGTCTAGGTAAGGAAATTCCTTGCAGGACAGCTCAGGTCACAGGTGGTCACTGGTACTCCAGAAATGAGAACTCTTCTGCTTATCTAGGCCACCAAAAAGCTTTGCCTAGGTTTTTCTCATGAATTGTTATGTATAGAGAGAGCTCTGAGAGGGCATTCAATCACAGTTGTGCCAGGAGCAGACATGTCGTGTCACTTGGTGCGACCCAGAAAGCAGCAACCTTTTCTGTGTTTGCTGAAAGGGTTACTTACAGAGATACCTAGGTTGGAAGAGTAAAGGGAATAAAGTAGGCTCAGGGAATGCTTAGATCTCACCTGTCTGCTAAGCTTTACATCTGGGCGTTGAGCAGCCACCTGGGGTATTCTCCAACCTCCTCTTCGACGAGCCGTGGCCTCATGAATTCAGTAGCACACTTTGCACACACGCCCATAGACAGAAACCTGTGAATCCTGGCTTCCTCCAAAGGAAAACAACAGAGTGGAAACTCTTTATGATGAAACTGTCACAATTGCCTTTGGGTTTGGTTCTCTCTTAGCTAACAGCTCTTTTACAAATAGCTGTGAGCGCTCCTTGAAGGATCTGCATTGTTTGTCATGTCTCTTCCCAGGGATCAGAAGGTGTTGGTAGGGCAGGTGTTCTCCAGTCTTCCCTGGGAAGGTCGCTTCTTGGATCAGTTCCTACCACGTGCACGTCTTTGTCTTGCTGTGAATTTTTTAAGTAAACTGAGTGCTGCTGAAAGCAAGTGGTTCCCAACCCAGGAGATGGGAGTCATCTTGAAGGGTCAGCCCTAAGCCTTCTGAAATCTGTACGTGGGGTTCTTCCATTTGGCCTCAGTGATCTTCTTGGAAGAGTGCTTGGTATGCAAAGGGGTTGCATGATCCCGGAGCAGAATGTGCCTGCTTTCAGTGGGCAGGAGGTGGGCTTCAAGTTTGGAGGAAGTAATAATGGAAATATTTGTAATCCCGTTTCCTTTGACCACTAAATTATGCTTTCTTCAGAGCCCAGCCTCGGGTTCTGTGGTTCAGTTAGTCTGCCAGGGAAGTAATTCAAGCTTCCCTGTTTGAAAAGCGAGTTTGAAAGTTTGGTGAGAGGAGCACTTGCGTGAGGACTGAGGTCCTCCACCTTCTTCTCAGTCTCCACGCCAGCAGATTGAGGATCTGTTGATTTAAGAGAACAGTGCTGACAAACAAATTCCCCCACAGTGTGTGTTGATTTGTCTTGTTTATTTAGCTATGACAGTCCACTACTCTACGGTCTATGCATCCCTAAGATACTTCAGAGCTTTTAAAAAAAATAATCTGGTCTAAATAAAATAAGTTGTATTTCCTTGTCATATGTACTGTATGGGGTAAAGACCTGTCAGCATTTTCTCCAGTTTATTTACGCTCTGAACAAGAGGATGAAGTTGTTTAACCACTGTATCTTTAGTTTGTTTTTTTTATCTGAATTCCAGTCTTCATTGTTAATTAACACTCCTTTTGCAAAGTCTTTCTCTATCCAGGAAAGAAGGTGGTTTGTGTTTTTTTTTTTTTTCTGGTACAGATGCTCTTTCCTCCTCCTACTGGCAAAACTGAACTCAGTCCTAGGAATTTGTTGCTGATGGGCTTTGTCAAGCCTGTTTATTTATAATTTACTTTCCCAACGTGATCTGCAGTCTTTGAGTGGCATTTTCCCCTGGAGTCCAGGATTTCGTGGTATGTCTAGAGCTTTTTCCTTTGTTCCTTCCCTCGTGCTTCTTCCATATTCCAGCGCGGAAGTATCTGTTTCAAGCAGACTTTCTAAAGCTCTTCACTTGGAAGCGTGGCCAAAACTCCACGTTTTACAGACAGCACGAGACTCTGGGAACAGAGGGAGGGAGATAGCTTGTCTAAAGGCAGAGTCAGGAAAATAACCCATTCTCCTTTGATTTTGTTCCCATTAGTCCATTCTTTTCCCATGATTTCAGGAGGACGGGTCCCTCCACAAACAGATCACAAGTGATGAACGTAAGCCTACCGAAGAGCAACAAAAGAAATATCCCCACGATCCAGGGGAGCAATTCTTACTCCTTATGGACACTTTTTTATCTGTACATTAAGAAAAATTTCTCCCTCATTTCATTTCGGAAATTCTACTCACTCTGGGGCGGGAGCTGGGCTGCTGAGCTCCTAACTGGGGTCAAGAAGATGTCTCTTTGGTAACTCGAGGTCAGGCCGGTACAGGCACTTCTGTAAGCTGCAGCTTCAAATTGACACTTAAGCAAAGTATTCCGTTTTCTTTGCCAGCTGGAGCGAGCCCTTGTTTTCAGCTCATTTGCTATTCAGCAGACCATGGATTTTTCGAGGAATATCAGCAGATCACAAGGGGTGCATGACAGAAAGAGGGAGAATACTTGGGGGACTAAAAAAGCTCTTGTCTCCCCCTCCCTGGGGAATGTTGCTCCCTGCTGTTACTCCAGACACAGTCCTTTCTAGCGCATGACCCACTGAAAAAGTACAAGATTTAACCACCATTCCCACAGGAACCAGGCAGGAATTTTTTTTTTCGAAGTTGTGAGATGAAGGGATAAATATTTAAGTCCTTTTTAAAATAAGAGCTATATGAGGATTTGCTAATTCTTTTCACATGGGCCACCAAGGAGCCAATACGTGGTAAATCACATTCAGCTGTGCGCCTTCCCCCTCCTCTGCCTGGGCTTGGACTCGTGCCCCAGAGATGAAACACTGGAGCTCCCTGTCCAAGTCACCAGACACAGCCTGATGTCAGGTCCTTCTTCCCGTCTTCTCCACCCCCGTGTAGACCTCCCTGTTTAGGAGAGGGGAAGCTGGTGGCAGCAGTTCGGTCCAACGCTGAACAATATGCGCTTAGTCCGTCAATAAATAAGAAGTGCTTTGGTTTCACGTGGGCTGAGGTTTGTTTTGGACAGTCAGACGGCCGGAATTACGGCGCTCACGGCCGTGTTCCGTGTAGCACCTCGAGTGTGAGCGTGGGCACGGGGCAGGAGATGGCTCTCGGCTCATCCTGGGACTCGAACGAAGCAGCACCAGTGGGGTCCTGGCCTGCAGCACCACAGCCAGCTTTCCTGGTGGCAATGTGGCAGACCTAGAAGAGACCCGTTTAGAAATAGTGCTGAAAGTAATGTGTAGTTTTAACAGTGCTGAATAAAGGGGAGGAGAGGGGGAGAAATTACAGGAATAACCCATTATTCTTAATGGTAAGAATAATGATGTGAAAGCGTATTTATTTTTGAGCTAAAACTTGCCCTTGAAAATGTAACCGTACGCCGTGCATTATATGGCAACCCATTTTAAACTAAACACCTTGGCAATTAAGATTGAAAGGAGCAAACTGAGGCTGAGGTGTTTTAACAAGGGAACTGTGTTGTGTGGTGCGAATGATCCGATCCTTTCTGTCCTCCGAGTCTCCAGCTGACATCGTAGGTTTGGTGCAACATTCGTTCCCCTCTGACAGCTGTTTACAAACTGCTTTTTCATGTGACTTTTACTGCACGCAGAGATCTCCAGATAAGCATCCCCCACTGTTTGCGTAGAAAATCCCAGCTCCCTGAAGATGGCATCCAGGTCCTCGTCACTGCTGCTGACAGCATGAAGGCAAACCAACCCAGCTCTGTCCCTCGCCTTCCTCTCCCGTTCCCCATTGCACCATATGGATTCCCTCAGACCGTAATGTGTTCCACTGCATTTCGACGCTGTGCAGAAGCCGAAGCCAGGAATGTTATTCTGTCCAAATAAAGTCAGGCTGACAGTCTTTGCCTGTAGTCCAAGCCAAATACCCACACTTCAGAACCTGAGACCAGCAAAATTCAGCTGAACTCCAAAGTCACAACTGCACTTTTCCACCCTTGTGTAAAGTCCTTTCAGGGGTCGGGCTGCCTGATAAATCATGGAGAATATTCTCAGCTTCAAAGAACCAAAGGTAAAACTTGAGAGTTTTGACTGTCCTCTTGCCCTTGGTATGGAGCAACACTATCTCCCAGGAAAGGGGCTGGGAAATTGTCTGAAACATCTGAGAGAGGCTTCAGAAACAGTGAGGTTCTCCGGAACGCGCTTTTATTAAAGATCTAGATCGTAACTTTCAGGGGGATCTGACCCAAGATGTGTATCTTATAAAAACCTTTGCTTTCTCTACAGGGGGACAAAGGAAATTCTTAGGTCCCTCAGGCTATGTGTTTGTAAGTTCTCAATTCATGTTTTAAAACCCAGGTCCACTTGTCATCTTCAGGACCAGTAAGACACTAACGGGTGCTTTGAAGTCCTGGTTTCAGGCTCCTGCTCTGCGAGATTCCTGCTTGACCTCAGAAAGCCTCCTGCGCAGTGCTGCGGTCTCAGCACTGACCACAGGTGCAGGTAAGGTGCAGATAACGGCGCTGCCCTGCCCTCAAGGCAGATGTGAAGCTAAATGCTCTGAGACTGAGACACTCGGACACTTCGGCAGGAGGAGAGGCCACACGTGACGGTGCACAGGGTACGTTTTTCAAACAGCTCTGACTCGTACGAGCCTTATGAAGGGCAAGTGCACTCACTGCTGTTACGCAGTTGCACGGCTGAAACTCAATGTTCTTCCAGCACTGTGTTTGCTAGCAGTATTTCTTCTGAGCCAGTACTACTTTACTGGAGGAAAGTTCTTGGCTAAAGTTTCAGTCACATTCCAAGGCAGGTCTTTGCTTTGAGATTCCCCTTCTCCATCAGTCTTCTGCAGTCTGCAGACTGACAGAAACGTCTTCAGGGGCCTGAGACACTGCTGAATTGCGGAGCCGCTCACTGACCAGTTTCTTGCTTCATTCTCTGGTCGTAAAAACCATCGGAGGTGCATTTGCACCACTCCTGGGGCTCTAAAGAAAGCACAGGTTGGGGGTGCTCAGGCACAGACATGTCTCGTTCCGCCAGCTGTGCTACTGGGATGCGGGGTAACTCCCTGCAAAGTGGCGGCTAACAGCTGAGACTAGACAGGATTTCAAACTGCTACAGTTCGGCTGCTTTGGTCTGCAGGTGTTGGAGCCCTGTACCCTTGCTTTCTGCCCTTTCCTCCCAGTTCTATCCGAAACTTCCTTCTGTGTCACTCCTCCTTCTGTCCCGGTGTCTGAACAACTCCTGCGCTTTGCCCACTCTGCAGAAAGCGCGGTTTTTGTCTGGGGGGGAACTTGGTAAAAACTGAAAATGTTCATGGAACTACACACAGGCTCATTGGTCATCTTTGCTCTGAGTTGTTTGAGAAATCTGGGCCAGCTTTAGTCCCAAAATACATGAAATCTCTGAAACGTCACAAACCCGATTACGGACTAGGAAAAAAATGTCAAATTAGATTATTTTTAATTACTTTATGTACAAGAGGTTTCTGAAACCTTTCCATCTTTCAGATATGCCCTAGGAATGTTTCTTACTAGCATCAGAACTGCCTGCTCCCTGCCTTTGCTGGAGCTGGGAGACAGCAGCGAGTTCCTTTCCTCTGCCTGGCCAGAGCCGTTCAGCTGAGGGCCCCACCTCCGAAGTGCCGAGTGTCCCGCGCTCGGTGACCAGGCAGAAATGAAGACCTGAGAATTTCTGAGTAAGCTTTTAAAAAGTCCCAAACTGACTCAAGCCCACAGCCCGGAGATGCCTTAAAGGCTTCAGCTGCTCTGGGCAAACTGGCCACCTTCCTTCTCCAAGTCTGTCTGCGGTTCTCGAGCTGAGGTACCCCAAACCACCATGACTGTGTAAATATTCCTCTTTGTGAGTGTAACAACCCCTTACTGGGTCGCTCTCAAGTACACAAGGAATTTGCAGGAGTCACTTGCCAAGTTTCATGGATGAGGGAGTTGATGTTTACTTTGATCGGAGTTTGTAAACTCCCCGACCAAAATTTCCTGAGTGGAGAAATGGTGCTTGCTCTCGCCCAGCATCTCCTTTTTCATTCTGCTCCTGAAGCCAGGCTCTGACAAATGACAGCTCTGCTACCACGGAGCACCCTGAGCAAGCATTCCGCGGGCGTGATGCTGGCTTCTGGATTCCCTTTTCTGCCCCCTCCCCCAATTTCTTCATTACATAAAGCTGACAACTGCAGATTTGTCCTCTGCTGATTCTACAGGCAGTTAAAGAGAAGAGTTCATGTCCATCCCAGCTTGTTTCACTTTGCTCCTTCCCCGCCAGCCCAACTTTCAGCTGCAGTAATCTGATACCGCTTGGCAGAGGCTAAGAGAATGAGAATTTTTGGCACATTGGAAAGAGGCTTAATGTAAAGTCGGCTTGCTTCTTGCTTGCTTTTTTTTTTTTTCCTTTCCTTTTTTTTCTGAAACTCTCGTGGTTCTGCACAACTCTGGCAGTAGCTGCAGGACTCCTCACAAATGTTCCAGATGCAGCTGTGAGCAAAAGGATTAGCAATGCATTCTGCAAAGGGGATGCCTTAGGAGCTCTCATCTCCCTCTAAAAAGTACTAAAGACTGACATGGAACAAATAGAACAACTTTCTGCAAGCAGAGAGAAGAGCTTCAGCTTCCTCTTGGTGGACAAGAAGAAGAGCAATGGCTATCGAACCCTCGTGGGATTTTTGTGCATATTCCCTGTGGTGGCTTTGCTGGCTGTTGTGGGAGATCCAGCTGGAGCTGCAGTTCAGAAAAGTCAGGTAGGGAAAGGATCAAACTCTGAAAAGCTTGGAAGGGGAGCGGGGATATCAAGTGTGTGTGTGTGTGTGTGCTGTTTTTAGAAGACTGATAAACTCAGGAAGCAATGTAACCGATATGTACCTAACTGTGCTAAGGCAACCAGATTTATGTCTATTCAAGCCCCTTTATGCAAAGGATCCTGAGAGGTTACGATGCATCTAAATAAAATCAGATTACTAGAGATGCGTACACAGCTTGCAGACGACCAACTGGTGCCTGCACAAAAGCTTTGTGTTTGCCCTCAGAACTTGAGCTCTCCTGAGCACCTCTGCTCTCCCAGCCCGGTGTGATGTGGCACACACATATTCTGGTTTCTGCAGCAGCTGAGATTCCTAGGAACTCCAGAGGCAGGGCTCATGCTGTAAGACTGAAACTGGGAGTTGATGCTGGATCTACAGAAACTCTTAGCTACGTTAACTCTCTTTCAAGGTCTATCCGTTAGTAAGATAAGCTGGGACAGACTGGGCTTCGGGTGGAGCTATAGCAGGACACTGGGACTCTCAGAAGCTGATCTTCACTTAATCTTCGCTTTTAGCTTCATTTTAGCTTTCAATTTTAGAAAAAGAAACAATTTAAGAGCTTTTATCACTTGCTGCTGTTTGTGTTTATGATGACCCTGGCAGTAGCATCCCTCATTTGCATCACGTATTCAGGGCTCTTATTAACTTGGTTCTGAGCCACGGAGTTGTGTTGCTGTTTAGTTTGAGAGGGGAACTGCACGACTAGGAGAGAGAAAGAATTACATTCATTACAGCTCAGTGAAGTGAATTAATGGAGGCCTGACTGCCCGGGGTGAACAATATAGACCAGGGATGCTGACCAGTGTCTGCCTTTGTCTGTATATATTTTAGTGTCTGTTGAAATTGTTAAGGGAGGGCATTGAAACATCTGTCCTTCTTGTGGCATCTCCCAAACTTTTTGAATACTTAAGACCTTAATCGACAGTCGAGTGGGCTTCCTCCTGGGAATTGCTGACCTCTTCTCCAGTTCTGAATATTCCCATAGTCTCGGCTCTTTGGCATCCAGACAGATGCTTTGATCCAAATTACACTGTAATTTTTAACTAGATCATTCCCGTTTCTGTCAGAACCCTAAACCTGAGCTACAGCATGTGTGTTGGGCATTGGTTCTGAGATGAAAAGCCTACTGTCTTTTTACACCCTATGCTGGTGTAATTTATAGCCCCGTGGCAGAGAAGGCAGAAGAAGCAGTGCCCATCACTCAGGCCCTGCAGCTGGTGGCTCGGTGCTATCACAAAGTGGAAATGGCAGCAGTTGGGCTGTGCATTATAGAGGCCAGAAAGCAAACGTGCTGTGTGTTCTGCTGGCTCTGCTAAGGAGCAGGGGGATCTATCACAAACAACTACCAAAGGGTGTGAATGTCTGACCCCATCCCCTCATCAAGACTCCTGAGTCAGAGCCTGCAGACAGAGCAGGAATTCCCAGTACCAGCAGTCCTGGGCTGGTGATGCCAGAACGAGCGTGCAGTCAGGCCCTGTGCTGCAAGGGATCATAGAGAAAGGAACAGAAGAACATAAGAAGGTAGGATTTGCCTAATTCTACCCTACTAGAAAGAGTTGCAAAAAGGAGGATAATACCTTACTATCCCATAATTATGAGCTAATCTTCTCCAGGCTTCTCTTACAGCTCCAGCAGAACTGAGCACACCACGAAATACGGGTTCTTCAGGCAGATCCCAGAGTAGAGCAAACTAGGTGACAAAAGTTAAAAGGGAGAAGTGACCCCGAGTGCTCGTTCAAGAGCAAATTGGCATCGGAAGGCTCCCAGAAATGTGATCAAATAATGCCCTGCCAAAAGCTGGCAGCTTTGAAGGTAAGATAGTTAACGTCTCCCTGTGTCACAGGTGACACTGTGTGGCCCTTGCGTGCCATACGTTTGCTTTGCTGAACCCAAACCGTGAGTCAGGCCCACGGCCGAGCTGACAGACAGGCTAGAATAGAAGGCTGTCCTAGAAAAGAAAGATGCTGAGGTTAGAGCAAGCAGAAGCCAGTGCAGCGCACAGACATGAGCAGAAGAAACTGGTTTCCTGTTGGGATAGAGTCCCTCAGCCTTTCCCCAGTCATGACTAGCTGCAGTCATGGAGCGATTTGAGCAGTGTCTGGCAGCTGCAGCTTCTGGCTTCTCATCCTTCCTTGCCATTGGCTTGCTGTAGGCCAGGGATCTGCTGTTTTGCCTCTCCAAGCCTCAGCTGTTCCACGTGTAAAATGCAGACTTCTGTCGGATGTGCTGCGAGGTCGGACAAACTCAGACGGGTGCAGCTTTTGTAATGTTGCCACTGTACGTACTGCGTAGCGTTGGTCTCGGTGCCTCTGGAGTAAAGATGACCCAGAGACATTCGGTATCTTCCTCCTGAAAGGGGAGGCAGAGCAGGTGGACTTCCAGGGATCTCTGCTGGTCCCATGCCTTTACCTCTGCTACTGCAGGCAGGGGCAGGCATGCCACCAAATGTGATGTCTTTTACTGTGCGGTGGCTTTAAACGCACTCCAGGGTTTCCAGGGCTCCAATTTACTTTGAAAGCATTTCAGATCCACAGCCCAGCTTTCTAAAGAGCTCTCGCACAAAGGGTTGCCTGTTCGACTCATTTATCCAGTGCTTCATTTCTTCTGTGGTTAGGCTGGAGAGCAACAGCAAAGTGAAAAGGAAACGGGAACTTTTCAGGAAGAGCTGCAGCTCTGCTGGGGCCAGGAGCTTTCTGAGGCCTCGTTTCTGTTCCATCTGCGCTGCTCTCCAGGAGAGAGGAGCAGCTGCAGTGCCCTGTCCTGGAGTTATGCAACAGCTCGAGGGAGCCTACAGCACCGATCCTCTGGGAGCCAGCACCGAGGGATGCTGCTCCCTTCTTGCACCTGAGCGATGCCCCGGAAATTCACAGCATAGCCCCTCTTTTGCTCTGTCTTGGTTTTGTTCAGCGCGCTCAGAGCAGGCGTGCTCTGCCAAGCACTGAGCAGCCGATGTGCCAGTCCCTTCTCCTGGACAAGGGAGGGCTGCCCGCGCTCCCCAGCCGCCACGTGCCCCACACCCGGTAGGTTTTCTTTTACGCTGTTCTATCCTGCAGTCTCTCCCATCTCCTTCAACCTCCTGTTTTGTCTTTTAAGGAAGATGCCACAGTGCCTGGTCTTCGTGGAGCGAGCGCCTCTGCTTTGCACAGCTCACCTTTCCCACCTCGGCCTCCAGCACGGAGAAAGCGATACACGATCACGCCGGGGCACTTGAAGTGGGACCACTTCAACCTGACCTACAAGTATGGACTTGCAGCAGCCCCAGAGTTGGCTCTTTCTAATTGACCATGGGCTCTGAGGTTTTTTTTTTCTGCTGTGGGCATGATATTAACCATACGAATATTGCAGGAGGTTTTTCTACCACCTCTCACCTCGGCTGCACGCTGTCTGGAGCATCCCCACTGCGCTAGAAGCAAGTAGCACATGTGGCAGCAAGCTGAGACTAGCAGTAAAACTGTTTGGGGGCAAACTGAGGCTTCCCAGAGCTAGGGCTGCCCGCAGAAGGTAGGGAATTGAACACTGGCTCTGTCGTGCTGTTATTTTTAGAAGAACTCCATCTGAACCTAAGTCATCACTGAGGGAGATTGCTGTTGAAAGGTTCTGTGATTTCAGGAGGACAGAGCTCTGTTAGTGTTGAGTGCTTTTAGGAATCACTTTCTCCCTGTTGTCTTCGGGAAAGCACACCAACTCTTAGGTTACTAACAAACAATAAAAAGCCCTTGTCAGTTCTAGGGTGAGTGAATATTAACCCCAATATTTTCAGACTTTTCTGCCAGAGAAAGTGGCTGTTGAGCATAGCGGTGGAGCTGTGTGTATGTGCAGTGCTGGTACTACCAACAAGCAGGCTGTTATTCAGAGCCAAACGTAATGGACTCCTATGGATTTTCACACTGAACTTTCACGTTGCTGTCTGGCTGTACTGCTAGCATTAGTTTTGTTAAATCCTGCTTGGTGCTTAGCCCCAGGGCAGCACGCTTCCTGAATTCAACGGCGGCTGAACAGCCCCTGAAACTGTGCGGTGAGCTGTGGTGGCAGCATCCTGGACAGATGCTTTTTCTCTCTGGGCAAATATCTATGGCATTGGTGAATGTTTTCAGGAGAGTTAGGATGAGTTCAGACAGAGCAAGGTTTGGGGAATCCCCTTGGAAGCAGTTTCATAAGACGAGCACTGGCAGGTGGAATCGGGCTGTCCTGGTAAAGCTCAAGCTGGCAGGAGTCCTGGAAGCGTGACTGGAGAGGCCTGCTGATCCCTGCTGGCTGACAGAGCTGTGCATCTTCCGGGAAACAGTGGAGCCAAATCATTTTTTTCCGAATGTCTAATGTGCTAACAAAGGCCTTTTTAATGAGGCTGCTGACTCCAGCCTCTCCTTTAAAGTACAGAGCAAGCCCCAAACAGAGCCCTCGAGGGATCCGCCATCCCCAGCAGGCAGGCAGCAGGGCTGGGCTGGCAGGTCACGTCGGGCTCCTGAAAGCATCCCAATTGCTACACTGCAGGCAATTTGCTGAATGCAGATCTGCTTTTGGGGTGAGGTAAGTTTTTAGGAGCCTTCTATACCTTACCGTGGTACAGACAGGGGTTCTGCCATCCTTCACTAAAGATTTTCTTACAGATAGGCTGTGTCTGTACCTGCAGCCTAAGCGAAAGCCTTAGTTTCTCTCCCAAATGATGAGATTTTTTCAAAGGAAACGTCTTGTTTTGCTATCAAACTTTTGGAACCCTCTTTCAAAAGTGCCGCCTGAGAGCGTTGTAACAGCACGTGCGTGTACATTGTAACCGCAGCGATGGGAGGGAGTTACCCGCTGCTGGAAGGCAGTTGCTTTCTCTTCTAGCAGCGCTGCACCACAGACAGGTAGGCATTAGGATAAGGTGGATTTCCGAGAGAACCTTGTCTAAAATATTCTTAATATCCAATCCAAGCTACCCCTGTTTTGAGCCTGTTAGAGTGCATGGAAAGACTTGGTTGTCTGGTACAGCCCTGAGAGCCTTTGTCTCATGTGTGGGGAGGGAGCAGCATTTTCCTGAGGTTGTCGTGTGTTCCTACAGAATCCTGTCCTTCCCGAGAAACCTCATAAACGCCAGGGACACACGCAAGGGGCTAGCAGCTGCATTCCGGATGTGGAGCGAAGTTTCGCCATTCAGCTTCAAAGAAGTGCCGCGCCACGTAGATAGTGACCTGAAAATAGGTGAGCTGCACGGCCGCCTGCGCTGCCAGGAGGCTGTTGTGTGTGCCGTCTGTCTGTCTGCTGCTCTCTCCTCTCCCTCCTGTCCTTCTGCCCCTACCACCACGCACAAGTCACCTCCTGACTTTCTCAGGCCTAGAAGAATGTTAGTGCTGAGCTCTTATCTGCTCCCTCTCAAACCCAGCTGTACGTTCTCCCTGGGATTTATGGCCTGTGCGTACTAATTATTTCTTGTGCAGATGGCAGCAATATTGAAATAACGAGCAGAGTTTCCAGTGTTTCGCAATAAGCAGTTCAGGCTGCTGTTGCATGAGGCTACTTCCAAGCACATGATAAGCCTTCCCAGGGGCCTGGCCTGCTACCACTTGTGAGCTCCAGGTGGCCCCGTTCCAGTGGATGCAGGGTGCATCGTGAAGCTGTTGTGGTGCTAGCAAAAAGTCAGCAAGCAGCTGCAACTGTACGGCTGTTTGTTCGTTTGCGTGTAAAATTCAATGATTACATCCTGGGGTTATCATCTCACTGTCCTGTGTCCTGGGGTTAGCATCACACTGTCCAACTTCACTCAAAAAAAACCCCGAAGTTTCCTTGTGATGGTGCAAAAAGCATTCAGCATTCCTTTCTGAAAAATAGATTCCTTTGTGTGCATTGGGGACAGCTCTAAATCCAAGGTCATCACTGGGCTGAGCCTAGTTTGCCTCACAGCCCTTGTTCCTGACAGTTGCTTTGCATTTATTTTTCCTGTTGTGTCTGTAGGTTGCAAAAAAACCATGTGGGATAGAGCAATAGATTTCTTAGTAAACCACAAGTTTACATGTCTCTGTCCTGGACGGGCTTATCCCGCTAGATACACTAAATCTGTTTCCTTTTTCATAGGCTTCTACTCCATCAATCACACGGACTGTCTGGAGTCTCTCATTCACCACTGCTTCGACGGAACAACGGGGGAACTTGCCCATGCCTTCTTCCCACCCAACGGAGAAATCCATTTTGATGACCACGAATACTGGATATTGGGAAATACCCGGTTCAGCTGGAAAAAAGGTAATACGTGTCTGAGGGAGGACATCAATGATGCCTGTAAGATTTAGACCTTAGTCCTGAGTGCCAGTTCTGCCAGATTCTCTACCATAGCAGCCTAATTCCATTCTTTTATTGCAGATAGTTCAGCAGTTGATTTGTGTACAGTTCAGCCACCTCTGTAAAACAGTAATAACACTTCTCACTTCAGAAGGCGAATGTGAGGCTAGTAGTACTTGTTCCCAATTACTGCATCTCTGCCCAAAGCTGAGCTAGCTCAGGTATTGGCTCAAAGGATGGAAAAAAGTAGAATAAAATTATTGTTCTTCCAAGTCACGTCAGTGAGATTTAGCAGAAGTCTTTAAGAGCCAAAAAAATCCACTGACTAAGGATTCCTATTTAATGTGCTGATAAGTTAAGCACATGTGCAAGCTACCCCCTTCAGATGCTTTCTTCCCATAAACAGTTGGATTCAACACAGGAATTGTGCGATACTGCCGTGGCCTGTAATTATGCAAGATACCAGGATAGGTGTCAGTAATAATAGCACCTCTTTTGAGTCATCCTTCAGGTAAAATCCATCCCTGCTGGAAGCGGGCTTCAAGGTGCTACTGAGAAGCCTCAGTTCAGCCCCACAAGCAGAAGTCAGCTGGAGGCCTTTTCAGGCTGGAGTATTCCAGCTAGCAACCTCACCCCCGGGCAGTCAGTTCCAGTTACAGCTCAGGGCTGCAGGAACAAAGCAGCAGAAAGCTGCCAGGAGATGTGAATATTACAGGGCACTTGCCCCCATTTCAAACATTGCTCTTCCAGAGCAGTCTTCCTATAGTCTGGCAAGAACTGCTGATAAAATTAGAAGTGTGTGTAAGTAATTGGCTTGACTGTTTGCACCCAAGCAGCTACAGAGAAGGTAAAATGGGCAACCTTTCATAAGACCACACCTTCTAAGTGCTAAAGTATTTCCTCTGGTTTTACACCAGGATTAGCAAATGTACTTCACCACAGTCAGCTTTTGTTTCCATTTCTCTTCCAGGTGTTTGGCTTACAGATCTGGTACACGTAGCAGCTCATGAGATCGGCCATGCCTTAGGACTCATGCACTCCCTGAACCCCAATGCCCTCATGCACATCAACGCCACTTTGACTGGGAAAAAGACCATCTCTCAAGATGAAGTCTGGGGAATTCAGAGGCTTTACGGTAAGGAAGGCAGGGTTGTGCTTGGGATTTGGCTGGACTAGGCTATAAACCAGGGAGCATTACCCAGGAGGAATCGTATTCCTTTTTTATCTAAAGTGGAACTAAAAGGAGGTGTAGCATTGTCTGTTTCTGGCACTGATAGTTTCGCATGTCAAAGACAGGAAGCCAGCCACAAAGAACAGATTACTGTGTGGTATCTGGCAGGCTTCATGCTCCCACCTCCCCCCGTGGCGGGTCTGAAAGCCACTTGACTGACCCCCTCAAACCTTACATCCTCAGCCTGTGCTGAGCGGCTCCAGCACAGGCACTGCGGTGTTCCCTTACACCTAGAGTATTGTGCTGCAGCCCAGCACCACCTCTGGGCACGTGCTCTGAGCCTTAGTTTTGTACCGTGCCTCACGCAAGCCAAAAGGCTAATTTTAGCCATGGAGAGTCCTGACAATGCGTTTGTACATTTGCTAACATGAAGGAAAGGGAAAAGCTCGCATGCGAAGGAAGGGGGAAGGCAAACAGCTGTTAATTACTCTTTTGGCTGGACTGGGCTGTGTTACCAGAACATGACAGAGCTCTCTGCAATCCAGACAGGCTGTGGCAAGATGCTCTGGAGTTCCGGCACATTTGCCTGCCACTCTTCAAATGCTACTCTGTTTTTATCACTGATGGTATTGCGTTAAAGTAGCACAATGTCTAGCCCCCTGTTCTTCTAGTAAAGGCATCCTGCTCTGTTTATTTTACTCCCATTTTAGATCCCTTCCCCTCTCAGCACTATCGTTTACATTGAGCAATCTGATTTGGGTGAAATGTCAAGTTGTTTCTTAGAGGGAACAGTCTGTCCCCCCAGTCGCTCTAATGCCTTGTCTCTTTCTGTTTCAGGATGCACAGACAGATTATTTATGTGCCCATCATGGGCACGAAAAGGTTTCTGTGAGACGCGCAGGAAATTGATGAAAAAGCACTGTCCCTCCACCTGTGACTTCTGCTACGGTACCGTAACTTTTCTTCTGGGGTTTTGTGGGGGGTTGCAGAGGGAGGAGGTAAAGCTTAGCAGCCCTTGCTGCAGGGGTAGGCAGGATCTTTACACTGGAGACCAGAGGATGCAAGTGACTCGCCCCACCCAGCTCTAATGAGAAGCGTAGCAGAGATGCCGTCCTGTGCATCTGAGCCAAATCAAGGCTTGGAAAAAGGACCCAGCTTTTATGTTTAAATATTTGTGGACTAGGCCATTAAACTGTCCCGTTGTTCCCTAGTTTAACTGAACCAATGCTAGGGAGTTTCTGAACACACAACTGCTCCATGTGCCTCAGACTGCTTCCCTTTTGGACCCAACTGAGGCAGTGAGATGCTGATGTGTTAAATTTAGAGCTAAGAGATGCAGTACAGTACCCGATGCAGTGATGGGACAAGGACAAGACAAATGAAATCTTGAGCACAGCTAGACTTGAGCTGCTCCGCAGAAAAGGAGATAAAGTATGTTAATCACCTTATCTAGTCTCTCAGTTTTATGAATTCAGACAAGGGACTTATGCAGGATCACATCAACTTATTGCAGCTGTGGAGCTGAGTTTTAGATAAAACCTGCTGCCCTTTAGGAGATGCACCATATAATTAGTATCTCACCAGTACAGAGGTGTTTTTTTAGACCAGATTAATGCAAAAATGTGGTCAGATCGCTACAAACCCAAATATTCTAGGGGATTGTTCATAAACAGAACTTCTCTTTTTCCATGTATATGAAATGAACATGTTGCTTTTTAGCCATCTGTCAGTTTGCATGCCACAAGCTAGTTATCTTTGCATATGAACAAGGTTAAATGGCCATCCAAGAACTGTTCAGTGGGAGGCATTTTTAATAAATACTTTTAAGATTCCTTAGGTGATAACATAATGCTATGAAAGTGTTTGGGGATGACTGAAGCTTGGTAATGAGATGTGCTAATGTTCGTCATTTCTTTCTCTCAAATTCGGTGGACAGAATTCCCCTTTCCAACGGTTCCTCCTACTCTGCCCCCACCAAGGACAAAAACCAAGACTGTTTCCGAAGGCAGGAATGTCACCTTCCGCTGTGGACAGAAGATCATTCATAAAAAAGGCAAAGTTTAGTAAGTGCTGTCATTTATTTCAGTCCCTTAGGACACTCTGCAGCATACATACCAAAAAGGAGGAAGAGTGAGGGCATATGACAAAACATTGTTCATAAGAGTGCCATTTATCTTCTGCAGCATGTGACTGTCTTTCAGTGGGCACTCTGAGTAGAAAGAGGGGTGGCTCGTTAACTGTGAGAAGGGAATGTGCAAATACGTTTATAACAATAGGAAGTATTATTTTTGGATATTTTATTTGGATAATTGTTACCACCAAGTCAAAGTCACGGGCCTGTATTCTGCAAAAACCCTGTCTTACGTTTAGCCATTCACTAGCTTTCTAACTCTTACTAATGTAGGAGCTAGATGTTTCTTACTTTTAGATGTATCTAAAACTGAGAGAAATATGCCTAAGTCCACGCGTTAGTTTAGACTCAGAACCCAATTTCCCATTCACTTTCAATAGGATTCAAACTCGTAGATTACTCAGGATAATGCACTGTTAAAACTGCCATCATCTACCTGAAAGAGATAGTGAAACAATGTCATTTTTGTTCAAGTCCCAGCTGTGCTGCAATGCACTTATTTGAACAAAACTTAATAGTTGAGAGGACCGCTAACACATATTTTGTATTGTACTTGATATTTTATAGTTTAATTTCTATTTTTTTCTTATGACAGCTGGTATAAAGATAAGGAGCTTCTGGAATACTCATATCCAGGTTACTTATCCTTAAATGAGGATCACATGAGCATCATTGCAAATGCAATTAATGAAGGAACTTACACTTGTATAGTAAAGAAAAAAGAAAGAATCTTGACCACATATTCCTGGAGGATCAGACTGAGACACTAACGAGGGCTCTGGAATAAGAACTTCAATTACTGCTAGTTCTGTTTCAAATTCAGAATGGTTCTGTAGCATTTTGTATTTAATCTCCAGTAGTGCAAATGAACTTCTAAATCAGCCGCTTCCATACCTTGGGCAAGAAAGACTCTGGGACTTGATTACTGGAAGACAAAACTTTTCCAAGTTAGTTTTAATGGTAAATAATTCATCGAGCACATGCTGTTCAGAGAATTAAAAAAATTAAAAAAAAAAATCAAGTGTAAGATTTTGCAGTTAACCTGGATCACTGCAGACTGCTGAAAAACAAGACCATAACCCTTCTCCAAACAAGTGGACGAACATTGATGGCTCAGCTGTGTTGCAATGGAATCAGAGGTATTGTGGAAGGAAAATGACCAGTTATGCTCTGTAAGTGTTTTGCTATCATTTTCTTAGATCCTGGTACATAGTACTAGAAGCACACGTTAAAAAAAAAAAAAAAAAGACCTAATAATACTTTTTCTTTTAAACAACCCCTTTCTAATTACTCTATTCCATATTTCAACATGTTCAGTTCAGGTATCCGCAGAACATCTGTGCTTTGTATTTATTACCTGTGTAACCTTAGCCCATATACTGTTTACTTTCATCTGCAGCTCCTCATAACTTGTCCTTTAGGTGTCTGGTCAATAAACTTCCCAACTCCTTCAACAGAGGTAAGATAACTTCCATTACTGTCACCCCCAGTCACTAAGAGATGAGGTGAATGTGCGCAGCCATAGAAAAAAGCATTAGCGTGCTCGGCAAAGCCCAGTGCACTCCAATGTCTGTATTAGCAAAGGATTCGTTTGCACAGTTAACAATCCCTGACAGTCCTTACGTTTAATAAGTACACGAAAGAAAGATCCTTATCCAGTATTAAAGCAGCCTACATTGTTTTTTGCTTAGGTTCATCCCTTTTTAGTTTTCCTCTTAACCTCTTCAAAGAAGTTTCTTCCTACTTTGAAGCACCACCAAAACTGCAAAGCATCTCATGTATTGCATTATAGGTCAGCAGTCTAGGAAGCTCTCTGTATTATGACAGCAAAAGTGCAAGGGAAAAGTAAGAAACTAATCAGAATGGTTTGTCTGGTACAATTGCAATGACAGTCATTTTACTGGCAGACATTTAGCACGAACTCTGCACATCTTCGTTTAACAGACCGGAGCAACACCACGTGGAGCTGAGCATCTCCTCTCAAGGCAGCTCTGTCTTCAGGATTTGGAGAAGAGAAATGAGAGCAACGAGCAGATCGTCATAGCCTCCAATACCTATCACAAGAGGATGTCAACGCTTCAGCTGCACGGATGCTTAATCCTAGGGCAGATCCAAAGCCCTTCAGCTCACAGCTTAACACTTTCTAAAACATCGCTTATTATTAACGAGTTTCATACAATTTCTCCGACTGCTGTTTGTGTACATGGCAGTAACCTACCGCTATCTCCGCAGTGCTCTCCAGTTGATGCTCCTGGCAGGCACTGTCCACGACGGAGTTTGGGGAATAAGGGAATGCCCAGGCAACACTGGAGGCAGCTGCAGGGTAAGTGCTGCTAGCTAAGGACCTGCTCTGCCACCGCCGTCCTGTAAGGCGTTAGCCACCTTCAAACACTGGCTGTGGAGCTGAAGGCCACTGGAAAAAGAAACCAATGAAACAAGTTGCACGTTCAAGGCACCAGGCCACTACCCAGCTCTGTTACTCCTCCAGGATGCCACTGACACAAACCTTCCAGTGTGCACAGCAGTTCTGGCTACAGTTTCAAGGCTAGCTTGTCACCCCACACAATGTTGAAGGAACTCAGAAAAAAATTTAATTTTCTATAAAGAAGCCAACAGCAACAACGACAAATTATGCTCGCTCCGTTGCCTGCACAGGAACACTGCATGACAGCTTCCATTTCTGAAACATAGACTTGCTGGGACAGAAAACACTTCACAGACTGGGTGATCTCTTCAAGGTAAGCAACAAAACTCACTTGCTCTTGGATTACAATCCGATTTTATAAAAATAAAAACTGAAGTAAACCACCAACAAAATACGTACCTAAACTACAACAATCCTGTGATTCCACCGCACACTCAGGCACTGGAACTTCCATTTTTCCAAATGATTTATCTTTGCAGATTTTCCATGGTTGGTTGAAATCAATTATTAGTTAAAAAGACATGATTTCAAACTAATTGAATACTACAGTATTGTTCCTGGTGAAATAGACCTGAAAATAGTTTCCTCTCTTTACTTGCCTTTGCATAATTTATGTATGATTAAAAGCAAACTCCCGTCAATGTCAAAAATCCAGATCAGTTAGCCCATATTGGAAAGAAGAATGCCTTCCAGCCGTATCTGACACACCTGTTTAAGTAGTTAAAGATCAGTAATCATTGCGGGTAAAGCACTGTTAGCATTTCAGGATTTCTGTCCCCTTTCACTGCTCACGTATTTAATGAGTAAATAAGCTTTGGATTCGGTTTTACCATCACGGTTACCTTATAATATAAATATAAAGTAAACTTCAAAAACGCATGGGTGCATGGACAGTTAAGCTCAGAATCATACCAGGCAAGCACTCGGTGCCAAAATAGACGTTTGAGCCAAAACAGGAGTTGCAGTACAGTAACTGAGGGAGAACGGGTATTTCCCTGCTACAAAAAAAAAAAATAATTAAAAAAAAGAATTACACATCTCTCTCATAACCACATTACATTTCCATTGTAATCCAGCATGAGGGTTTGTTGTACTAAAAATATCCCGACCGAGATGAATAACCCTTTGTGTCAGGAAATCGCCTCTTCCAGTGCTGCCTGCAACAATGTCAAGGAAGCTAAGAGGAAATAATGTCACCAAGTGCAAGATGCACAGCACAGCCTGAAACACAAAGTATCCAGTCATGGTTTAAGCCTTGCACAGCACAGCACAGGCCATGGCAAAATAGCTCTCCCTGTCTGTAGGCTGTACAGATGTAGCAAAGAAACTGCTTTCAGTGGGTTCCTGATCGCCACTCCTACCCTGCATAGACAAGTCTTGCTAAAATCATGCATCGTTAACAAACCAGTGGAAAACCTTTTTCTCCTTAGTACTAGGCAATCAGTGAAGAGACAACAGTTCTTCATTTAGCCACAGAAAAAATGGTTTTGTAAATTTACTACAATTTTAGTAATCCAAATTTTTAAGGTCCAAAGCCACCATCCCGTAAAAAAACGAACAATCAAACAGACAAACCAAAAGAAAACCAAAACCTCTGAAAATACACTGGAATGTTCATCACTTGAGCCTATTAACTGGACCGTTGCCCAGTTCTGACTGCACGAATACCCCAGTATTTTCCAAATCTTCCTGTCCCAGAAAAGAATGACAGCATTATAAATTACAGACTCAGAAGGCTGTGAGCTTCCAACATAATTCCTCTGGACATTTCCCTTATGAGAAAGGACCGGAATATGGCATTATTCAATCAGCAAAATGAAAAGTTATTCTTTCTATGGAAAAAGGACATATTTAAAAGAACTTTTTATAGAAAATAAAGTTTCAAGTCTCCATATTAAATCTTTTTGATTTATAAAACAATATAGTACTTCTTTTGCACCAGTGCCATCATAAATACATGTATACAACACATTGAACAGTGGTCAGCCCAGCAGTGCACTCCAAAACGTCAACGCGTATCGAGCCCAGCCTGGCCCAGCCCTCTCCAAGCTACACAACAGGAGAGAAGATGCATAAGCATTATGATTTCTTGCCCAAACAACTGCACTCAGACACATAAAGCTTACTTAAAAAAAAAAAAGAAAAGTTGTTTTCCTGGGCTGATCATATACTGCAATAATGTCAGCACAGACTGGGGGAGGGAGAGGATTAAAAAAAATAAAATCCTGTTTCCACTCTAGAAGACTTAATGCCACTAACAACCAAGTTTGCTGCATGTGAAGAAATGAAATCCTTCACACTGATGAACAATTAAAAATGTATTTTAATTCTACAAATTTACAAGGGAAAAAAAAAATGAAGAAAAAAAAAAAACAGAAACTGTTCCAGGATTGTACTTCAAGTTTTCCTTTGTCAAATTCTGTAATGATCCTTGGCTTGTCACGTTAATTCCAGTCCTCTAGTGGAATGCAGCACTTATACTCCACACCCAGCAAGAGCCTTTGATACTGTGATGACATTCCCCCTGTGAAAAACATCTGCTCTCCCTGACGGGAAGAACAGAACCAGGGCACTTAGAAATCCACTCACATGAATGGTTCTCTTTTTTTCCCCTTCTTTCTGAGTTTAAAACTTGAGGCTGAAACCAGGTCCTGCAGCAGATGCTCCTTGATTTGTGGTGGTCAGATGAAAACCTGTGTCTTTCAGATCATCATCACCCTGTGAAAAACACACACAATATCAGTAAGTGTCTGCACATGCGTTCATCTCTCCAACACAAAAATCAAACTTTTAAAAAAATTTTAATCTAAATAAGAAATTGAAGCATCTTTAAGAGAAGAGCAATAAATATTTGACTATGTATTGACATGATGACTCTGTGAATCCAACACAAATTGGATTTGAAAAGGAACAGAGCAAAAGCTGGGCTTTCATGCTGTCCTGTCAGGCAAGTACAGGTGAGTCTAAGAGTTCCAGGCCCCGAAAAGCCACTGGAACACAGTCCTCATGCACCTTTCCCACATCAGGATGAGGGCATCTGTCAGCCCATGGCAGGAAGGACAGCAGAAAATGCCAGCTGCCCATGTGCCGTGCTTACCAACTGGCTGTATCCAAGGCCTCCCTCAGGCGGCCGGGGGCTAGTGCCACGTTTCACCCTTTGCTGTTCGCTTTTTGCTGGCCAGGTTGGAAACATGGAGGGGTCAATAGGAAGGGGAGTCTCTCGGAAATACTCGTGCTTCAAACCATCTTCGGCAGTGATTCTTCTGGCTGGGTAGTACGTCAAAAAACTGAAAAGGATTTTAAAACACAATGAAGTAGGGAAGAAGGGAGTCAGGCAGAAAGAAGAAACACTTAAGCCCCAAAAGTCTAAATTCTTCAGAAATGCATTTTAGAATATTCCACTTTCTAACAGAGAATTCTGTTAACGAGTGTGATTGCTTATAAATGGACTAACACAGAGAGGTAATTTTAAAAGCATGCTTCCCACAGGAACCTGTAATTAGTGGAACTCCATACCAAAAGGAGCCTTTGCTAGGGATCTGTTTAGGTAAGTGTAAATCATTGAGACACCACGCTACTGTGGGTAGTCAGACACAGCTCAAAAGGGATCCAAGATGGTTCAATTGAAATATTTACAAGGCTGCTTTGCTTTTTAGAGAAGACAACTGAGATTATATAGATACACCACATAACTGTACAGCTCGTGGTTGACTATTTTAAACATTTCACAGTGCAGAAACGTGTGTTACTGTACTGTTCGTCCTACCAGCCTTTGGCCCTGACTACCCAAAATCTGTACATGGAATGGGTTCCACTGCCTTCTGTACACTTTTTTTTCTTCCTTTTTTCAACTGTAATTTAACAAGATCCACCAGCAGACTGCAAAAAAGGCTCCACAAGCTGACTCACCACAAAATTAAAAATAACAATCAGCTAAACTACTAAAACATTTTCCTGTTCTTCTAGGACATAGGTGTCCAAGAATAATCTTGGACTGAGGTTTAACAGCAGGTGTTAAAGAGCGTGGTACGCTGAACAAAGCTATTGTGAGTGAGGAATAGCACTGAAAGAATGTCACAGACCCTTCAGCATGTTTTGACAAGATGTTAAATCTAATAAAGAAATAAAGACATAGCACACTTCACTACAAGTCATTTTCCACAACTACCGTACAAGTGAAAACATTTTCCCAAGGATACTCTAGAAGCTAGCACTTACTTGTTCATCAGATCAAAGCCCTGATCAGAGAGGAGTGCTCCAAATCTCTTGCGCAGATTGTTATAGGGATATTCTGTGAACGTCATCTTCTTTACTGCTGGCAGCTCGTTGTAACCAGGCCAAATTTTTTCGCTTGGAGTACCCAGATCCTACAGATTAAAATGTCTTCTTAATAAACTCATTGTAGAGTGCAACCCTTCTGCTTATTCATCATGCAGTTACAGGAGTTGATAAATATCCAGAGAAAACGGATAAAATACAAAACATAACATAACCCTAGCCTAGCATTGGTACTGTAAAACAAAAAAACAAAGCAGTGAGCCTTTTATTAAGGCCGAATCTTTGTCAAAGAGCTACAAGCACTTTCATTTTCCTACTGCTCTACTATAGCTGCCTCTATAACCAGTCAGTTAGAATCCAGAGGTGTTAAAAGCGTTACCTTAAAGACTTTGTTAATCTGGTCGATTTCTGACTTCCCTGGAAACAATGGTTTCTGGGTTAACAACTCTCCAAATATGCACCCTACAGACCACATGTCTATCGCTGTTGAATATTCCTAAAAAAAAGAAAGAAGGTACCTTATAAAATCAGTAAGATTAAAAAAAAAAAAAAAGAAAAGAAGAATCTGCTCTGACCAGAACATGTACAGTCATCCCAATACCCAAGACATGGGCCTCAACTGTATTTATTCAAAAGTCAAAGTCGCTGTGAATTCAGAGTAATACCCATAAATACAAAAATACACCACGATGAAGCGTGAAAGTTGCCACAATGCTTCACTCAAACAGCATTACAGCTAGCACAGTGTTCTACAGTTGCCCTGTGTTTCACAGAGGTCCTTAGCCCTTATGTTCCCACAACAGAAATCTCAGGTTATAGGCACAAAGCTTGATCTCCATGATACATCTTTTCTCTTACATGTAGCTTTTTCTCCTTTCACAAAACATCTTTGACAGATAGCATAGGACTTCTTCTACTTTTGCACCCATATTTTTTGGTGACAGTGCAGTATTTTTATTCTGGTGTGGTAGATAACAGGTAGGGAACATTGCCAGAATGTTGCCAGTACCTTGTTCTGCTCTTGGGTGTCACAGATTTTAGACCAAGACAAAGAAATCCAGCTGCCTGGTATCGCAGTGGCAGTTCCCACCAATCCACAGAAGTCCGGCAGCACTACCACATCAGCAATATAACGGAGACCAGCTCAATCTGTCACCCACCCACCCTCTGTGCAAAGCGGAACCTTTTTAGCTTTGTTAACGGGAAAGATAAAATTGAAGTTTCAGAATTTCCACTTCTAACTAAGTCAATATAAAGAACCAAGCATACTAATACTTTGTTCATGAATTATAAAATAAAGTTAGTCTGAAAAGTTATTCCTCTAGCTCCCAGAAGAATAAAGAGACACAAACCTTGGCTCCAAGGAGCAGCTCTGGAGCCCTGTACCAAAGCGTCACAACCACTGGTGTGTAAGGCTTCAGTGGAGATCCGTATTCTCGGGCTAGTCCAAAATCTCCAACCTGAATGAAAAGAGAACCCCACAGAGAAGTCATTTTCCATCCGAGGAAAGAGTTTTTATTATATCAAAACATCCTGTCCAGCTCTTAACATAGCGACAATGCAGTGTAATTCTGCAATACGAGATTTTCTGTAAGTGTGGATACATTTCATGAACTTCTTACTTTTAAAATGCCTGAATGACTGAGCAACAGGTTGGAAGTTTTCAGGTCTCGGTGAAGTATCCAGTTGTCATGAAGATGCTTGACTCCTCGTAGTAATTGAATCATCAAGGTTTTCACTTCACCTGAAGGGAAAAGAAGCCAAATACATTTAAAAGACGCAATCTGTCTTCTTTTTTTTGTTTTGTTTGCTTGGAGAAAAGGGGGAGGAGGGGAAGGGATGTCGAGTTAAAAGCACACCATCGATTGTACCATAAAAATGTGTCGTAGAACAAAAACAGTTAAACCCAAAAAGCTGCCAGTACAGCACAATGAACTTGAATAGCTGGAATGCATCCAAGTAATGCTCAGAAATTAGTGCTTCTCAACAAAGTGGCCAAAAATAAAACCCAGTGTTCGCTTCCAGTCTAGCACAGAGGAAACTCCCTCTTAATTTCACATCTGAACTTCAGTTTCACCCACAGCATGCAAACTGGATTCATCAGCCAAACATCTCTGTGAATACCAGCACTGCCAGCCTACCTTCCTATCTTATCTGCTGTCAGTGGAATCAGATTAGACAGAGAAAAAGCAGTGAAATCTCTATTCCAAAGAAGGCTCAGAGGACATTCCAAGGCAATATATGTCATCGTGCAAGCTAGCTCCCTGATGTCAGTACAGCCCAAAGACAATGGGGTTTTTAGAGGTCAGTTCTTCAGTTCTGACAATTAAAGGAGACTCTGGCAAACAGTACCTGGTAGAAATGGTTGTTTCATTGTTTCCATCAGGCTCTTGAGATCGTGTTCTACATAGTTCATTACAATATATATTTTATCCATATTACTGCCTACAACGATTTCCTAAAACACAAAAACAAATGATCAAAACAAGCACACACTATTAAAAATAGCATGCAAAAATGAATTTTAGGAATTTTCTTGGCAAGAGGACAAACACAGCCTGCCATTGGTAAAATCCACAGAAAATCTATATTAGATTCCCAAGACAACAGCTTATTTTTGCAAAATGGCAGATTTTGTATAGACAAAAACTATGTATTTAGTTTTACAGGTAGTATAAAACTGCTTATATTAACAAGCTCTGCTAGAAATGACAACATTTTTATCAGGCATGTTAAAAACCAAGAGGCAAAATTTCGAGAACAAAAATCGTTTTGAAATAGAAGGTTTCTGGACTTACTCTGACAGTGACTATATTTAGATGCTGCGCTTTCAGAATAGTATTTATTTCTCTAAGAGATGTAATGGGGAAGCCTTCCTTTTCCTTCTCCATTTTCAGTCGCTTCAGTGCCACAATTTCATCTGCAAGAAAAACAGAATTATTAACTGCAGACTCCCCATCATATAGCTAATAAAATTCGTGTTAAGAGGTCCCCCAGTGTTCTTTTACTACTTTAATGCATTTGAATGAAAACTGTTACAGAGGACATTATATTGAACTTACGAACAGTCGGTCTGGCATTAGCAGTGTAAAAACAAAACAGACAAACAAAAAAACTGCCAAATTTAAGGAAAAGTAAGAAAATACAGAATCCAAATCCAAAATTTACTTCATGAATTTTAGCATATTCCAACATAACTCATCCCAAAAGAGATTAAAAGGAAAAGCTTATTCAACTCTAAATCCTCAGAGTTTGGATGAGGTGATAGAAATGCCTCAAATACAGTTTGTGTCTCTTTTAAGACCCAACTCAAAACATTACCAAAGCGAACAATTTAAATAAATCTGCTTTTGCATGATATTATAGAGAATAATGGCTATGTCAGCCTCTGAGCCAACGCCTCAAGACAGATAAGGAAAAGAAGAAGCTGATGGCAGATATCCAGTAAATGAGTGAAGTCAGAGAAACCATGCCGGCTGTACACTCCCATTCCCCAAAAGGAGATCAAAAGGTCATATTATTCTAAAATAAACAAAGAAACTGAGACATCCAGAATTTTAAATGTCACCAAAATCACAGCTTGTCAGTTGGAACCTGAGAATAACAATAATTTCTAAGCCTGCTCTAGAACACAATTATTTTCACAAGCTCTCTTCACCATCTGCCACTTCTATTGAAAATTGCAGATACTTAATGTACTGTGCTACAGCTCTCTTTGAAAATGACCAGCTTGCAAGACAGTAACATATCACTAGTGATGGCAACACTACAGGGAAAAAATGGAGGTCAGAGCCAAAAGAACAGATTGTATCTTACATTATCTTTTTCCAGGGAAAAAGAAAAGCTACACTAATATCACAGTTTTTGTTAAAGCATTCAAGCAAATATTTCTTTCACTTGAGAAATCAGCATGGGAGAGGAACACAGAAATGACCTGATGGTTGACTCTTGCACCATCCATAGGAAATGCAATAATTTCCTCCAGAGGCTTGCCATTACAAACCAGGTAAGAAAAGAGATTTTGAATTTTAAAAATATAACTCCACTTGTGTATGGAAATTTCTTTCTACAACAAAATACTGCAGTATATACTCATGGCACACAAAACACTGCGTTTGTGAATTCTCTTATCAGTCGCTGTGTTTAGTGTGACACCTAGTGGCACACTTATTTAAATTCAACCAACCAATCAATCTGTTAACTAGCTAAAGCAAATCACAAACCAGAAATAATTGCCTAATGGGCCAGAAACCGAAATCATATTAACTGGTTTTAGCATCCAATAAAGAAATTACTTCTGAACTCAAATAGCTGCTAGCAAAACCCATACGTCAAAGTCCATGTCCTCTTAAAAGCATAATTAGCCTCAAAAAAGGAAGAAGCATTTTAAACATTTTGTTTCTCAATGTAGATGCAGAACCATAATTTGCATATAACTGCAGCTCTAAATTTATATATGGGACACAAGTAGAAATTAGCTAAAAGAAAAATTAACTTTTTACAGCTTTCTCCTTTCTTAGGGAGGAAGACTGGTACAAAAGAATATCAGTTTTGTGCTTAAAATGCAATCTGCAAGGCAAGATACCCGAGCTGTAATTCTCACTCTACCACAGACTCCCCTTTCTGTACTCCTTGGTCAGTTATTGTGAAGGTTGTTTGAATTTATAAAGCTCCACTGGCAGTTGTGCAACAGAAGAGTCTACAGAAATGCAAAACACACTAGATGCAACTTGTGTGTAGTTCTTACGCATGACACTGCTGATTCCACATTTTCAAGAACAGGTCAATTAGCAAGCTTTCAACTTGCTAGTCCCAAAATTCATAGAAATCCCTACAGATGACAATAGCTGTCGTGGCAACACAGATCTTGATTGAAATGTTCTTACATTAGATGATAATTATGACACAATGCTTAGCTAATACCATGAAGATAATAACTGGAGACCGCTTATACTAACCAGTCTTTTTGTCTTTTGCTCTGTACACCACACCATATGTTCCCTCTTCAATTCTGTTCAAACACTGAAATTCTTCCACACTACGACATCCCTGAGAAAAGAGGGAGGCAACATTTACTTCTGGAGTGTCTGCAGGAGCATTGCACTTGTTTGTTTTAAGAAGACATAAGTTAAACTTACGCAACTTCACAGAAATAGTTAAAATTTGCCAAGAGAATTGAACAATATGGTTAGTAATAATCAAAGGTATTATACTTCTATCTATATGTAAAAGTCATCTCACTTGTGCTCCATGCATGTCTTTTACTCGTCAAGGCAGTAATATTCCACACAGAAACGCGTATTTTGTGATGTTGAGTCAGCAAGACATATTCTGCCCGTAAACTATCTCATGCATAAATGCTACTGCAAATGTTTATCACGTTAGTGAAGCAGCTCCTGAAATCTACTTATGTATGCCATGCTCAAGCACCCTGTAAGAGATCCTCTACCTGAAGTGCAGGAAGGTACTTAGGAAGCTCTTGTTTCAGTTCAATGGGGGAAGAGGCTGGGGAGTCGGGAATATAGTCTCCTTCTGTCATCGCGTTGGACTGGGGGGTCCCCTCCCCTACTTCCTCTTCTTCCACTTCGCTTCCGGCTGAATCTCGATCAAACCTCGACTCTGTAACTTCAAAAGTCAGAATCAGTCGTGGAAAGAGGGGGTCATTTGGAACAATTAAGTTCAGCTTTAGACAAATAAGGGAAGAGAAACACTGATCATTATAAGACAGCAAAGGTATGCAAATTTTGTTGGTGGAATACTGAAGATCAACGAGAAGAAGCCAAATTTCTCCTGTTTGCAGAGAGATGATGCTTTCAAGCATTCCAGTTTATAGTCACGTACATACAATTTCCTGAGTTAAACACGGCACATCAAAAAAATAAATCTTTAACAGAACACAAGAAAAAAAGTGACCAACTATCTCTCATTATGATTGCAAAGCTGTTTTGATGAGAGACCAAGACAAGAGATCCAAAATGAAAAAGGAAATTGCAGCTCATTAGACTAGGATCTGATTTCCTCTAAACCTAGACCTTGGTTCAGATTTCAAGGAATTTCTGATGCTGACATGAGAATGGCCTTAAAACGCAAAACACACAATGCCGTAGAATGATGGTAAAACTGCAACAACAAATAGATTTCAAATATTTTAAAATATTTTTAGAAATAGATTTAGCAGCAAAAATTGAGACAACCATTTCTTTATACATTCAGTATTTGCATTGTACCAACTGGGATGTGGTTTCCATTCTCCCGTTCCTCCTCTTCACTCATTTCTTCTTCGCTCACCTCTTCTGCAAGACAGAACCAAGTTCAACCGAATCAACTCAGCACTTCAGTCGTTGATTGCAATGCAGATCACTGTTGAAATGCTTTTCTAATTTATTGTGTCTTCTTTACTGTTGTCTAGTTCGTGACCTCATACTTGCTTTTCACTCGGAAAACAAATGCTTCCTCAAACTCAACAACTCAACATTAGTTGGGAGACTAATGAATGTTTGCTTAGTAATTCTAATGGACTTTAAAGAAAAATATCCAGGTATTTTTTTAAAGAAAAATATCCAGAGTGGGCTGCTGTGCTTTTTTCTGTATTAATTAAAGACGAGAATGGCTGTAAGACTTCTTTTACTAAACCTTTTTAATTTTTATGTTCATGTACTTGTACTGTAATGAAAAAAAAATCTGATATTTGCAACTGAAACAATTCAAAACCAACAGAGATATATGTGTCTCACCACCCCCATGCAGAGTGCAGAATTGTTCTCTACAGATTATCTGTTACCGTCCAATATAAACTTATTTGAACTGTTAGCATTACACCATTTAGGAAGTCACAAATGGCTTTCAGTTTTCTTATCTGGCTTCTTAGACAAATAATTGGTATTACCTTTATATAAAACACTAAAATGTGACTTGTTCTTTTTTCTTTTTAGCTACTTTGACCTGTGAGGTCTCAGCCTATCCTAGACTAAGAGAAAAGGAAAATAACCAACTAAAATACAGGATGGGAAACAAAGAAAAGCCGTAACACACCACACTGGGACCTGCTTTACATTACTCACCGGCTGACTGCTCAGACACTTCTTCAGAATTGCTTCCTGTCTCCTCCTCCTCCTCCTCTTCTTCTCCCTCTTCCTCAGATCCTTCACTGCTAGACTCTTCCTCCTCTTCTTCTGAGCCTGAGCCAGACTCCGCTGAGGAATAGTAAAACAGGGAACTAAGTAGATACACTATCTAATAACTGTGTTTCCTCAAACAGACAACTGTGTGATTAATTGCATCTATTACATTGCATTTCATTACCTGATGAAGACTCTGCTGAACTGGTTTTTCTCTCACTGTCACTGATATCTTGCAAGTCTGAAAGAGGATCTCTCTCTTCTGGTTTCTCTTCTTTCACTGATGATATCACAGAAATCAAAAACAGGGTGCCAACTGAATTTCACTTCTACTTACAGGACTATGAATACCCAGATATCTAATTTACTTTCTCTGGCCATTAAATTGGTGCTGAATATCCATCCAATACTGAGCAACCAAAAATTTTCACACTCTCCTCGAAAGGCAGACAGCTTTTCTGAGCTGCAGTGGTGCACAATCAACAGCCACAAACGTGGAATGTTGACTTTTTTTTTAAACGTGACATAGGCCTACACCCCTCTATGTCAGATATGTATTTACAAAAAAAATAAAGGCGTAATGTGATAACAAGCATGACCACGACACAGAGCCTCGTTAACATACGTACACAGTGCTTCCTGTGAGTGCTTACTGTTCTCCTGCAGTCCCTCTAGATCACTATGAAAGGGCACACACAAATAGATGCTGATCGATTAAACAGCAAGTTCAAAGGACTCACTGCCTGCCTCTGCCTGCAATCCCAGCTGACTGCACTGGGCATTCAGCTTACCTCAGATAGTTACACTGATTTTTACAGCTACACACATTAACAAAGCAGACACAGAGCGTTTCTTCTTTAAACAAAGACATCCTTTTTGTCAGTCGTGCAGTTTCTCTACTCACAGTTAGGACTGTCTATGTACCACATTCTATCTTAGAAAACAAAATTCACCATCTAACCAGAATGCTGCTTTAAGCACTTGTTTTCTTCTACAACATGACAATATTAGTCATGCTTAAGCTGTGTTGTTCCCTCTAAGATTGCTTTTTAAGGTAGCTTAGTTCCTAACACCAAATGCAAGTGGAACTAGTGCAAACAATCCCTTTTTAATCTGCAAAGAAATTAAATTACAAAAGTAGAAAAAAAAATCAGCTGTCTTTCATCACTGAATGAAGTAACTCACTTTGAAACTTCTTTAATGACTACACCTACTACTGAACAGGAAAGATTCATTCAATTTGTCACTTACACGATTACCTGCAGAAAAGCATTGCTTTAGAAAACAGTGCACGTGCCATCCTTCTCCAACACTCCAGAGTTACGCCACCAGGGCTGAAGTGGACATCACTTTTCATACAGCGCACAAGGGATATACACTAAAAACCACACACTACCCCAGAACGCCTCTCCTAGCCTCCAGGCAAAGACATTATGAGGTGGCAAATGCTACCTGGTTTCCTGCTCTCTCCTTGCTCAGGCTTGTCTCTTTGCTGTCGTAATGGACTGCGACTCCAGGGTCTCATTTTCACTTTGTCTCCATATTCTTCCCTCACTGTTCTATGGTGTGCAGAAACTAGTGAAAACAAAACCAAAGGAAGTTGTTAAATCTCCCTGCCCTAATTAAAATTCTTCTGTCTGCCACAGCCACCTGCTTTGCACGTTTTTCCTTACAAAATAGTCATGGGGAAGGGTGGAAGTGGAACCTAACTATATCTAGGAGAGCAAAGATACCTAAGAGAACAAAGGACTAGGATTCACCTCGTGCACAATACAATATGGGTTTGGACTACTTACAGAAAGGTGCTGCCATACTTAGGAAACAGATGCAAGATGCCCTCTATCCTATCCAGTAAACACCCCAAACCTGAGGCTTTAAAGCACGAGAAAGAAGTGGACAGACTAGGGGGATACATAAAAGAATGAAAACAGCTAAGGAGCCAACAGAACATTCAGAGCAATAAAAATAGCTGAAATGAAAGGCTAGCTACATCGAGGAAGACCTGCAAAAATACCCAGCACAAAGGAGCTGTTCAGGATGAGCGGAACTAGAAAGAACAGCAATAAACATGACCTCCTCTGCTACTCCTGAGCAATCTTTGTCACAGGAATGGGTTCAGGTTTTTACCCCTGAAAGCTAGGACAGAAGTCATTTAAACAAAAATGATCTGAACTTAAAGAGCAAGAAATCTGATGCAAAGTGAGAGCTCATGTAGAAGTGAGTTTAAATTGACAAATTCTCAGATCTTCCCCACTTGACTCCTATTAGTCTTTTACGGAGCTGGACTACTTAGAAGATCTCTCCCCATCCCCTTACCAATTATTTTCCAAAAACTTTACCACACTTGATTCTGAGACTTTAGTCTCTACCAAATTGGGTTAGACTCAGCCAAGGAGCTCAGAAGCAACTGCAGTCACAACAGATACACACGCACACACACACAATGCACACGACGACTCCAGCAATTACATAAACCTTGTTTCTATAGAAAACCAGAGACTTATTGACTACTCCATATGCCAGGACATCTGACATTGTTTTATTTCCCTTTGTACAACTTTAGAGATTTTTTTTCCAGATAGAGCCTCCACCCCACATCCCACTTTGTTGTTGTTGTTGTTAATTCTGGCACTGACCTAAGTAAAAACTGCTTTCTATACCTCTGTTCCACCACTGTGGCAGACATTGAGCTCAAACAATATTTATACAGTTACCTTCTCTTCTGGCTTCCCGTTCCTTACGTCTTTCTTCAGCTCGCCTCTCACGTTCCTTTTGCTCCCTTTGTTCTTTTTGCTGCTCTCTGATTTTTCTCTCTCGCTCTCGCTCAAGTTGCTCCAGGCGATCCCTAGAAAAGAACTTTTGTTATTTTTTTGTTACGTTACAGTTCACTACAAATTCAAATTATGAAGTGAAGGTGAACTGTTTTCCGTAACCAGCTACAAGGCTGTTCAATTTCATTAGCAACAACACCACAGCAACGGAGCTTTTCAGCTGATCCTTTAAAAACAAAGACATCAGCTTGAAAACTCGTGAGCTTCTGCACCCTTACCAGGATTTAAACACAAAGTAAGGAAGTTCAGTCAATAAATCCTACTACGCCAAACTGGTTTGCTGTTGTCTTTGTTACAGTAAAACAGTGAAAACTACTTCACTTAGAAACATCTCCTGTAATAAAGTCACTTACAAAGGCAATCAAAGTCAAGAACCCATTTTAGTTAGACAACACATTCACAGGAACATGGTACTGTCACCAGACCTTACCAGTTTTCGCTCTGAATTTGTGTGTCATTTCAGAGCAACGAAAGGTTAGAGATACTTTTAGAGGAGGAATCAGCTCATCTCTTTGTTAGTCTGTCCAAGGGTGGATGTACCTCTCCCTCCTGGAATGCTCCCTTGCCATTTCTCTCCGTTTCTGTCTTTCCCATTCACGTCGGGCCTTATCCTGCTCTTCTCTATGTCTCTTCCTACGCTCATGTTCCCGTTCTTTCTCTTTCACTCTGGCATGTTTCCCTAAACAAGCAAACATTAATTTTGGAGTGTTACTGTTCAAAACATTTAATGCTCCTGTTTTCAAAAAGTAAAAGTAGAAAAGATGAAACTCATGATAACCTATTTCTATGCTCTCTGTACTTTCCTTAATAGAAAAATCCTGATCTGAAAGGGTGTTAAAAAATTAAAAGATTGTAAGATCTTGCACAAATGCATTGAAAACAACCCAAAAAAAGGTTGTAACAGGAATACAAAGTGTACATTTCTAGACTCGTTAATACTGAAAGGATATTTGCCTCTTTACAGTCGGGTACAAATAGTTCATTGCCCTGACTCAGCGAAGCCAGAAAGAAGCACAAAAGACTTCAAAGAGCAAAAGCAGACTCTGGGTCCCTGACAAAAGTGGTTACTGTCCTCTCAAACGCAAACATGCACCTGTTGTTCTTTGAAGGGCATTAGACAAAATCAAAGAAAAAAAAAACGCAAATTTAACTTCCTTTGTCTTATCCGAGTGTTTTCTCTGGTCTGTTAATTGTTATTTACTGTCCATATAGTGCCTGTTCAGCTCGACCTCAGAAAGCTACAAGAAGCATCAGGCAAACACGTTAATTAACACTCACCTTCTGCTGAGTGACTACGATGTCTACGCTTCTCTTTCCTCTTTTCATCTTTTCTATGATGGGTTTTTTCTTTCCGTGACATTTGCTGGGGGGGTTTTATAGCCAAAGAATCATCTTCTTCTCCTCTACAACATGAGGCAAATTAATCAGCTCAGGAAGGTTACATGTACTGTCTAACAAATTGTGTTATTTCCTCTTAATTTTAAAAACAGCATTCTTTTCCTATTTTATTAATTTCTATAATACCCATGAATCAAAGCATTAACAGTAAATTACAGAAAATCATAGTCATATGGATGAAAAGTCAATCTATTGTTACACACCAACTTTTAATACACAAGCAAACTGAGGATGAATTAAGCATCGAAGAGAACTCAGCATGCCTTTAACGACATCTTGAGCAAAATATTTCAGGTAGCAACCAAAACTGGACCACACTATATTAAGCCTGAATCAGCCCTTCAAAGAGATATCTGGGCATCTCCTGGTAACAGGAGATAAGATAGAACACCAACATCCTCAAAAAGTTAATTTTTTTCCCATTAAGATACTTTTAAATGCTCTCCTCAGCACTTCCACCATTTCATTTCAGCAACACGTTCTAAGACGAGAACTCTGTTCTCTCATCGTTACCTATCTTCCATAGAGTCTTCCCTCCTGTAAGGTGAATTTCTGATCGTTATTTCCATGCGGTGATCTCTCAACTCCCCCTCTTCAAGAGAATCCCGCTTCGAATCCCTATCATCCGACTGCCAAACAAACACAAGAAAGGGGAAGAACAGAATGGAAGTAATTTGTATGTCACAAAGAACAATAAAATAGTACTCAACTCTTCCATTTTTGGAAGAAAAATCTCCAGCTGTACAGCACGCTGACTTACGAGAGATTTTTGTAGTGTAAGCAGCTAAACACAGCTAGATTACATTTATAACAGTTCAGCTGTAATCACAACGTAATTAGACAAGATCAAACAACTATTAAGCGGTTATATTAACTAGTGTTATTTTTTAACGCAAAGTTACTCCGTATAAAGTTGTAGAAAGTAATGTAAAAGTTATTTGAGAACATTTAACTCCATTTTTCTACAAAACCTCTTAAAAGGCTTTTAGGCGAAGTGCCACTGCCATTTAATTGTTGTTGTTTTTTTAATTTTTCTAACAAACAACCACGAAATGAAGAAATATAATAATTATTAATATATATTAGCGTTATACGTAATTATTGTATAAAATAACGATGTTAATGACACGTATAACGTAAGAGATGAAATGAAATCCTAGGAAAACGGTGTTTTCTGTCAAGCTTTGGCACGGGGGGGCAGAGATCACACACGAAGCGTGCGTACGAGCCCGGAGGATCCCCCCGGATCACCGAGACCCCCCCCGGATCACCAAGGATCCCCCTCCCCTGTCAGCTTACGTTCTTCATGCGCTTTATCTCTGCCTTCTCCTCCTGCTCCTTCCTCCGCTTCTTCTCCTGCAGAATCTCATCTAAAGTTTTCACTTTCCAAGAATCCTTTTCATCACCCATTGGGGTTTAAGAGCCCAAACCCCTGCGAATAAAGCACAAAAACCCCGCTCCGTTACCGAGCCCCTCAGGCCCCGGCCCCGGCCCCGGCCCCCCCCCAACCCCCTCAGCTCCCCCCCCTGCTCACCGCCGCCGCTGCCGGGCCCCGGGACGAGCAGCGCCACGCGAGCGCGTCACTTCCGCCCGCCGCGGCCGGCTGATGACGCACACGGGAGGGGGGAACACGGGAGCCGCGAGGGGCCGCGTGGGGAAGGGCTGGCGGCGCCATTTTGACGCCGGGCTGTGGGGCAGCGCGGGTCGCCAAGGAACAGGCGAAGCGCCGGCTTCCCGCAGCGCTTCAGCCCCCTCAACCTACTTAGTTTTTAAATAAATACCCAGCCCGCTTAACGCTTTTTAAAAAATACCTAGTAAATGGCTGCGCGTGTATCATTCTTGAGGACCGTCCTTAGAATTACATTTAAAAAAAAGCACACAAAACAATGAATTTTATTGTTCCTTCGAGTAAGGCATGATTCCAAAGATTACTTAAGTCACATAACGGCAACAGAACTAATACGAGGAGAATTTACAGCAATCCAGTGTGACAAGAGCAGTTCCTAACCAGTTCCCCACTTAAGACCGTACACAGCTAGAACTTGAAACACATTAACATGGTTAAGGAACTTAACCGTAAAGAGAGATTACAATACATCACATCTCAGGAAATACTATATACAACTTCTTTATTGTCCATCTTTTGAGCTAGGAAATAATGTCATTTAAGGACCATAAACCACTGCAGGTAGCATCTCACACTGTGTACGTTCTGCAACAAACACTTGCGTTAGCTCAACAGTGGAGGCCTGAAGAAACAGAATTTCACCTTGTTTCTTTGTTTTTGAAAAGTGACACATCCTCTTCCCCAGAACGTAATTGCTGAAATAATACAAGCCTAATGTTACTGTTTGTAAAACCTGCAGCAATCTTGCTCATTACCTACAGTCATATTGAATTAATTAGGTATGTATATGCTGAGAGTTGCATGGAATTCCAGAAACAGAGCTCTGTATCCAATCTGATGCACAGATGTTCTGCTGCAGTGGCTAAAAATGTTCTTCCACTACTTTGTGGATATGTTTTTGTTCTTGGAAACTTGAAGTTTTCCGTGGTTTCCAAGAGGAAGGCTAATTAGAGAACTGTTGTTGAAGGTTTATACATCTCAAAGGCCTGCCTTTTAACCCAGACAATGACCAGAATCCAAGAGCTTCTGTGCAAAGTAGTCAACTCCTCTTGTTTTATTAGATGACGTGTGAAATTGAAGACTGATATAACAAAATATCTCCTACCACTCGCACAACAGTTTAAAGCATCGTATTAAGGAAGGTGTGCTGTTGCTACAAGAACATACTTGGCAAACGTAAAACAAATAATCCATATAACTCTTGGTCATGGAGCTTGTCTTGATTAGTGCACAACTTTCAGGAATGTGGCTGTGCTAAATGCCAGTAGGATCGTAGAGTGTTACTGGAGAGGAATTTCCAAAAGAAATTGGGCAGTATGACTGCCATCAGAGAAAGCATTTAAAAGGCAGAGCTCAGGCATAACACTGTAACAGATTCTCAACATGGAAAAAAAAATGGTCCTTTTCACCAAACAGGAGGAACTGCTAAGAGTCACTAATGTGACTGGGGAAAGAAAAGGTCTGTCTTACAAGTGGACAGTAAATAAGACTGGTTTACGTAGTCCCAATAAAAATAAAGGTCAAGAACTCTGCATATAAAAGTACACAAGAGAAGCACTGGAAAACACCCCCCCCCAGTAAAACTGAATTATCATGCTGCCACCAAACAGGCAGGGCTAAACCAGCCACTAATAAACCCAGCTGTGTTAGAAATTACACGTTCTAAAGTCCTCCCAGCTGGGGTTTCACAAGTTTTCCACTACTATGAAATAATATAAGATGCAAAAGTCTGCTAGCTTCTAACACGAGGCTCAGTTGATGAAGGGCATTACCTGACAACTGAGTTAGACAACCAGAAAGCCATTTACATTTTTGTACTCCCACAAGAGTAAAAACATGATACAAAACAGACTGTTTTCTGCTAAATACAGAGATTCTTGAAAGCATAACAACAAAAACACCTGAAAAATAGGTCTCCACCTCACAGTCCACAGCTTTTTGCAAGTGATACAAGCAATGACAAAATAAAATCAGACATCATACAACGATGAAAAAATGGCATTTCCCTCCCACTCAAATCTTCAGGGTATGTACCTTAGGCACCCAGTCACGTACAGGAACATAACCTGAAGTAAGCAGAAGAAACACAAGCACACGCTATTCAAACAGATCCAAAAGACAGGCTTCTTTAGATTGCCTGCCTTGCAAACACATTTTTGGCCTCCACAGGAATGGTTCACTCAAACTAACAGAATACCTCACATTGGAAATGTAAGCACGAGCTTCAGTTTTGCAAGAACTCTACTTGTGACTTCCTATTAGAAATAATAATTATTTTTTTACCATAAAGACTACTATCTAAACTTTTAATGCCAAGCTATCTTTTAGAACAGAGGCAACTATTGAAAAATCAGCTCAATTTGTTAGTTTAGTTTTATTACCAAAAAGTCCACTTGAAGACTTTTGTAGGTACATGTGTTTTTTTCCAAAAAATAAAAATTACTGATATTTAAGATTATTTTAAAGGAAAGACAAAAGTTAGCTTTTAATTGTTGATCAACCGTGAAACCGAAATTCTCCAAAAAAGAACTCGTTATCAGCCTCAGTTTATGGTCCCCTTTAGTTATCTTTGTCACAGATACCTCCAAGATTCTTTACACAACCAGAAATGACAGAAATACCTTGCACATAGGGTAATAACCCCGAGTTTCTGAAAGGCAGCATTTTTGTCGCAGTCTGCAGTCTTAGAAGCGATGTTAAAAAAAATCCTCATAAAAATACATAAAACAAAAAAAAGTATATAAAAATGGTTTCTGATAGAAATATAGAGATCATGGCTCCTTTATAAAAAAAAAGAAATTTTGGCAATCCATAAGTAACTGCACATATTTATTCCAACACTGTTTATATAGTGTCAGTATGTACAGTTGCATTTCAGTATTTTAAATACGGAAATATTGCATCCTGGTTGCATGTTAAATTTTAGCAGAAAAATCCTGTTTCATTGCTAGCTTTGTAGTTGGAAATAGCTCCTCATCAGTTCTTTGGGGCATGGACTCATTTCTACAGTTTACTTCAACTAAAGGTATACCAAAATAAGTCATTTGCTGAGACAGGAACTGGGGGGGGAAGAGAGGGAGGTTCACCTTCCAGCTCTACAACACAAACAAATAATGGAGGATGCAGCACGCAGTAACCACCAACTTGAAATTTCAGTTATGCACCAATTTCATTTCACTGTGAGCCTAATATAGGGATGGGGCAATGTTTTCACATTATTTTGATGGGTAAGGAGAACGGAATCATTTTCTTACAAGATACAGAAGTTCCTTCTCTAATATAGGCTTGTGTGTTATTTGCAGTCAAAAAGATCAAAAAACCCACATTTACCACATTGCATGACACTAGTTCCTCTGGTATTTCAGTTTCTCAGTAAATCAAGGCTTACTGGGTTCTTCTCATTGTTTTCTCTCTGCTTCAAGTCCCGTGTCTGACCTGCTGTGAATTCAAAGGAACCACATCAGCATCAACAGCCGAAGAAAGAACTGCTTTCAGGAAGAGCTCCTTTGAGATGCACTAAGTTGTAAGAATAAGTGACCATATTAATCATACGGTTTCAAATCCTTGGAAATTAGTGGCTCAGTATCTTCAGTCGTACTTTGTGCGGGTTGCGGGGCTGCAGCTGCCAGGCTCTGTATGGTTTCTTGCTGATGCTGCTTTGCCTTGTTATAGAGCAGAACTCCAATTGTCACTAGAACAGTCCCAATGGCTGAAAGGCTTGTGATTTTGTTACCAAACACAATAATACTTAGCCAGATTGACAGTGCATGCTTCACAGTACTAGCAACACTGGAAAGGAATTACAGAAGTTAGGGCCAAAGAAAACTCTCTCATATCCCACACATGATCACACCTTAATGCAGTGGGATCTCTGTTTTGCTTGCTATTAAAACACCGAGTCAGATTCTATTTTTCCTACTTAACATAATACTGTAGCCAAACTGGTTGTATATTGGCACTAGAATCTTTAAACTCATCTTAATTTTAGAATTAATAAATCATCTCATATTTTTTGGTTTTAAGCATGCAGTATAACATTAGAAATTCAATTCTAGCTAAAACATATACCCAGACAAAACCAACACACCACAACTATCAATCACTACTGAGCTGTTACTATGCAGGTAATATAGTAGTATAAGCAGAAAAGAACCTGTATCTAAAGCATACCAATAGTATAACAACAGGAATTGTTGTATACACAAATATAAGCACATGCTCTTACAGCCTGTTAGGTAGAGAAAACTAACTTCAGAATACATGTAAACAGTGAACTGTCACAAGACTGTAGCAGGGACACCTGCATGTATAAAACAGCAGAGCCCTGCAGAGTTTAGGACCAGAGTTACCCCACATGCCTCAGGGCTATTCATACAAATTATGAATTATTGAATCCAAACTATGCAACAGCCTATACAGGCTTATACTCCATCCTGCATTTAGATGTATTTAAGTATTATTGCCTTATCAGTGAAGCAAACGTGAGCACCTCTTCCATAAACTCAACAGCATGTGTCAAATGCTGCTCTCCTCACATAACGAGGGAACAAACCAAGAAGTTTTGGTCATCTGGATGTGAAAAGATTTCTTTTTACATTTGGAACATTTCTGCATTTACATTACTTCTTTGCATGAAAGATTTATTACCTAGTTCCCAAACAGAAATACTAAGAAAAAATGCGTTCTTGACATGAAGAGACAGTTTTACCTGAAAGTCACAGGAGAAATTTTTCCCATCAAGGCATAGGCTGTAACACTTTGCAGGTGGAACAAGACTCCATCTATTAAGAGAAGTACAACAACATCTTGGTTGTAGCTGAAGCTCCTTCCACTTTTCCCAATCACTGGCACATCCTAAATGCAAAAAAAAAAGCATTTCATTTATAAACAAATCTAAAAGTGAATTTTCACCCTCCTCATTATTTTAATAAGATACTAGTTTTACATTTAAACGTCACCAAAACAAGATCTAAAACATAAAGGACATTCATGTTCTCCAAGTTTTCATTCCTAAAAGATTAAAAAGAGCTCTTATCTGACTGAATTTTCCACTGCGTTCAGCTTGCCAGTGAGGTATTTTTGAACACTGATGCATAGCAATAAAATGCCAATACAGTAAGGACACATTTATTGTGATACATTTTATTTACCTCACCTCAATTTTGCTTTTAGAGAGTTAATATTCCTGCACACCACATAAATATTGGCAAAAAGTCAATAATTACTTAAGATTTGTATTTCAAATCTTTATCTAAAACTTTAAATGTATTTATAAAGTCAGACAAAATCATGATTTTGTCTGACTTTAAAATCCTGAATAAACCCAGGCTTTTTGGGTCACCTGTCAACTCAGGCCTGTGACAAACCATTTCTTTTAATATTCTCCCCTCTCCACACAAAGCTCTTACAAATGCGAGACGAAGTGTATTTCAGGGTGATTAAAAAAAGGAGAGGAATTAAAAGCAAAATTAAGGTTAACCATATGCACAAGTAAAAAAAAAAAACAAACGAAAACCAACATAAATCAGTGTTAACAAATTCAAATTACCATGAAAAATATCCAAGCTGGAATAAGCATAACCACTGCAGCAGCACTTGTATAGAACTGCAGCTCTGGGGCCCTACAAAGGACAAAAAAATTTTTTTAATTTTCTTTTTCTTAGAGCTGAAGAAAATTGCATCAGATTTAAATACATGCCTCCTTGATGTCTGTAAATACAATAATAAGTAATACAGAGAAGTTGCGTACTAAGCTCTGGGGACAACACATTCAGCAATCTCTTGCAAAGGTAGCGTTTCGTGTTCTGTGTTGGCCAAGACAGACTGAAGATAAAAGGCAAGTATTTTCAAGACCAACATGAGCAGTAAAATTTTATGGTAAAGGTCATGTTTCAGAAGTTCATAAAGTTCATGGCAGCTTACTCCAACATAATTGTAAACACATGGATTCCTTAGGTCAATCTTGAATCAAATCTGAAAAATTTTAAATACTTACGAAAATCTGTATTTGTCTCCACTGAGTAATTTTTTGGAAAAGACATTCTGCAAACTAGAAAAGAAACAAAAAAACATTTACCTGTAAATATTAGTTATGACAAACAAATCAAACCATGAGAAAGACAACTGTTTCCCTTAGATAAGTAGATACACCTTCTACACATTCCACCCCCCTCACCCAATCTCCAACCAAAGCTAGGCTTAAATTTTACTTTCTTCTAAATACTACATAGAATTAAATGAAATATTTTAAAGTATGGTAAATTTGAAAGGATAGACAAAGATACTTATGGTGAAAAAAGCTCTAGCAGATAGCATTGCTACTCTAGTGCACCCCTCTTGAAAATAACAGTTCTGAAGCATATTTTGGAAGCTTTCATACTGTCTTAACATGCTGTCATGCCTTATTCTATATATAACTTCCTTATAAGAAGAGTGAGTCAATACATATTTCAAAGTGTTACTTTAAATAAGAACATGAGAATCATAACACCACCACTCTCAAGGTGAAATGTGACCATTTTTCAAAGTAGCTGTATTTCACATTCATCTCCTGCTCTTTTAGGATTATTATACAGAAAATTCCAACCTGCTCTGTGACTTAAGCTAAAATGTTGATATACTGCGTGTGAAAAATGCTTATTTTATGTCCTCATGGACCCTAAGTTTCAACTTTCAGAACTATTTAACCTTTGCTCTAAAGCAGAAACAATTAGAACCCTAAATTAAATTGAATAACCCTAAAATAAATTAAATAAAAATAAACCATTGCCAACTCTCCCCTTTATTCCACACATGTACCTGTCGTTAAGCCTTACCAGTCCATGATATTAGTAGATAACGCTGCTGAGAAACCTAGAATGTTGAAACTGATTTCAGTAGCTGTACACAGAGCTAGCCCACCCATAACAGGAATGAGAGAGAGATTAACCAGCAGTCCTGAAAATTAAAATAATAAATCCAGTTTCAGTTACATATATTTTCATATGCGTTAAGGAAAATATAAATTTTAAAAGGTTTAAATTTGGCCTTAACTTCTTTATTTGAAAGTAAAAGCAACTTATTTGATTGCATTTTAAAGTTCAGAGGTTCTAAAGTGAGATCTCAGGCAACAGCAATATGCTCTTGAGAACAATATGGACATGTACTGACTGATAAAAATATCTGTCTTGGAGAAGAAAAATGGACTGACTGTCTTTGTTTCATCTTTTTCACTAAACAACAGAAGAAAATTATACTCTCCCTGTTTACTCTGTGATTGGATTACTCTTCTTCCTCTGGCTCATTTCAGCCTTTTGCTGTTTGAGCTTTGCATCAGAAAGCAATCTATACATTGCTTCTGTATAATTCCTGTGATTTATAGCTGGCTAGAAGCAAAATCTCTTCCAAGCAAATAGTATGCAATTGCATGTCAAATTACAAAGAAATTATACTGGAGACTTGAACTGTGGTAAGCCAGCTATTAAGTTTTTAGCAAGAGAGTGAACACAGTAAATAAATTCAAGGTTTTTAAATTCTGAGAGGCAAGCTGTCCTCCTAAGAAGAAACACACAGAACTTCAATTATTTAATGCTCCAATTACAGTTTCTTAACAGAAAAATAACTTCAGAGCAACACTGCCCTTACACAGCTACATTAAATCTTTTTTCACTTATAAACACTCAACATACTGCGTTCAACAAGAACGATTCTTTCAGCAGTATGCAATGACCTACATTATTTCAGTGGTATCTCCCTGTCCATGGCCAAATAAATGACACTATTATACAGGATATAAATATGATTTTAAAATCATATTTAAAAAGAGAACAGTACTCACCAGTGTATTCCCCTAATATCATCCTAGACATGATAACAGTGAATATAGGTGCAGAGCTTTTAACTGTTTCTGCAAATGAAACAGCCACATTTTTCAAGCTGACAAGCCCCAAGACTACTGTTGCAAATCTGTAATCGAAAAACAAATGAAATTAAGTAGAAAATAAAATAACTCCTTAACAGCCGCTCTTACTTATCTAGCACAGAAAAGAATTGCATTATACTTTCCCTAAATTTTACCTGCAGTAACTAAGAATATGGGGAGGTATAACTAGCAATCAAGTTATCAGAATTGTGGTAGCTTGACTGAACTGCAGTAACTGTTCAGCTTTATTCCACGGCACCTGCTAAGGAAATTACATCATTTGCAGTTATCCATCTGTGCTGCAAGTTAGGTATGCTACATATTTACCTATACTTTAAACAATTACATTACAATGAAACTGCTCTGAGTTAATAGCTGCTGCCCTGATGGTTAATTTCAGCACTGCTACCCTATTACCATTTGTGCAGTGTTGAGAAAACCGAATTAACATGTCTTTTTTTCTCTCCTAGACCACAGACTGATGCTATCCCAGCACACAGCAAATAATTACTTTTAGAAGGTAAATGTCAAGTCCGTATCACTTGAGGCAAATTGCTGGAAAAGGTGACAGAACAAAGCAACATCATAATAAATACTACTATACTAAACAAATATCAGCCTCAAAAGAGAAGAGGAAGAAAGTAAATGGAAAGATAACATTATGAGAAGTATGTCATGAAAGAGGTTAAAGTGATGGTAGGCAAAGCTAGCCAAAAATTGACAGTTGGAAAAATGAACATCGCGTTTACCAATAGGAACTAAAAATAAAATTATCTTGTGATTTTGGGGAAGAAAGATGAACAGTCTTTTCCAAACACCTTCCAGTCTTTCTATGAAGGTAAGAAAGAAAATGAAGAGAGAATAAAAACATAGCTTCTGTTCAGAACACAATGAACAAATGGGATATATCTCTAATTTAACCTTTTACCTCATTAATCCAACAAACAGCATTATCATGATGAAATTGGGTGGATAAGAGATGCGTGTTTTGTGCTGGTACAAGCAGCATGGAACAAACATTTTTATACAGCCAATGAAGGTGGTTGAAAGCATTTGAACAGCACCTAAAGAGAGATGGGGAAAAAAATCAGAAGACAATGGGAACGTCACAGATCAAGCATCATGAGAAAATTTCTTACATAAACTTATCTGCAGTGTTTCTAGACTTTATGGATTCTCACAAAAGCCCTTTACTTCTACATCTACCAGCAAGGCAGCAGAATAAAACAAGATCACAGTTAAAATGCTTTTTGTTTGCCCTTAAAAAAAAAAACAAACAGAAAAATAAGCCCACATGAAGGCAACTCTTGCATTTTTACACACAAACAAGTTAATCTTGTTAATTATCTTGTTAATCAAACAAGTTAATCAGCTCTGTAGACTATCAACAGCTTACTCTGTTTTATTACATTTTTCAAGAACCCACACTACCCTCTTGCAGAGAAAACCAAAAATTTAATTACACTCCCCCCCCCCACCACCCCCAGCTGTTATTTCTCAAACACCATTTTACAGCTCCTCTATGAGCAAAATTTCATTGCGTCTTCCAGAAGGTGGAGGGACAAGAGAAGGAAAGGACACCATCAGAAAGTCCTTTAAAAGCTGAGATTACAATTTACAAGTTCTCAGCCCCAAAATCCACGCCCACATCTCCTAACTAGGTCCTTTTCACTTCAGCTGAACCATTTACTCCCTCAGCTCTATACAGAAGGAGCTGTTATTGTCAAATATGTTACTGGAATTGAAGTGTAAATGAAAGGTAGGATTACCTAGCATGCTGGGCTCTCCTTCCAGTAATGAAAGAATGTATTTGTTAAGAAAAAGAGTGCAAAAGCTGAAGAAAAACCACAAAGTGAGGTAGATGAGAGCATGAGAATTCCAGATGCCCAAGTCTGACTCAATGACTGTAGTCTCTGTGATAGTTATTTTCAGAACATTCTCCTCTGGTACGCTATCGCTCCTCGCAATTACAAATTTTTCACTCCTGTTAGCAAAGAGTGAACCCAAATGAAATAGTGGTTTTCCCTTTGGCTTTTCTTCAAGGAGGGGAGGGTTAGGTTCCTCCGGTGTCTCAGCACTTGTCGCAGTTGACATGATGACATTAACAAACTAGTATCCGTCCTTAATACGGAGCAACATTGACTTAGCACAGAACAGCACTTAGAGGGAAAAAAATATCATGTGATTAATCTTTCATCTCCAATGGCCTCTAAAAGCGTATTTGGTCCTCCAAATAACATCTTGCATAAACTTTGGATGCTTCTTCATGTGCTCTGTTCCACTTTTTCCACCTAAGAATGAAAAAAACAGAAGGAAAACAAAATTTAGCCATGCACATAACACTTTAAATCCCTAACACAACAAAAATACCACATTTTTGCTTGCTATTTATGAAAGATGAAAAGTATCTCATCTTCGGTACCTCATCTTTCCAACTGAATTTTGCACTTCTAATGTGACTATGACCTTTACTTTTCCCAAATTACGTAATGTTAGTTAGTATCATAATGCTAACAAAGTCCAAAGAAAGAAAGAGCACTTGAGCAGCTTATCTGCAACATTAAAATATGTGGTCGGATTTATAGCTTTCTAATTTGCACTCTACGTTTTAGGAGCAAAAGAAAAAAAATTTATCAGATGAGAATGAAAGGACAAAGTCTTTTGCTCCTCAACAAATAAGCAGTCGGGGAAATTAGAGTTTAAATGTTGTATTTTTTTAAATCTAAAAGTACATTTGCTGGACAGATAATATGGTGGGCCTTATGCAAATGAAGTGGTTCTTGTATGGATAGTTAATCATTGGACATCTTGGAAAAGATGTCTGAAATAAGATCATAACACTAGAGTGCATCAAACAGTGACAGCACAGGAAATAATCAATGCTAAGACAAAATACAAGGGTTCTAAACAAGAGCTACTGCACCTGCCCTGATTTTGTTAACAAGCGAACAGGATACACTATTTTCTTCATGCTTTTATAGTGTCCAGTGGGGTATCTCAACAACAAAAGGTAACTATCAAGAGGCACTAAAAATTAATTTTATGATGTCTGTTGACATATTCTACTTTACATAGAAATTTTCCATTCCTTGTGTGCTCTATTTCTGTTGTTACAGTCACGCACAGAACATTTCCACCCCATCACCTTATCCCTTTCCATTTATCAGGGAATCAGGTTAGCAGCACATTGAGGTACACCTGACACATTCATGTTAAACCATATACACACAAGTGTGTTATCCAGCTTAAAACAAAACTAGCATAACATGAAAAAAAATGCATTCTTTAAGATAATTTGCAATGAAAACCTGGTTCTTCCTTTTTCGTGTCTTTTAGAAAAAAAAGAAGCAAAAAAAACCACTATACCTTTAAAATCATTAAGCTACCAAAACTTTGTTAATACTTTTCCTATTCACACTACTCAATTAAAAACAAAAATAATTATGCACAACAAACTTCCACCTTCAGTAGCACTGCATTTTTGTATTTTATATCACCGATCCCAAATGTGGCAGGAAGCAGAACAGCAATAAGAAAAAACACATCCCTAAATTACTGACCTGCTGCCTTAAATCAACTGGAAAGTCTTAAATTGGCTGAAAGAGTTCTCCATCTGGAAGTAATTCAATCATCCTCCCTTAAGAGCAACCAGCAGCTGATGTTTACCAATAGATGAAAACGTGGCAGTAGTTGGTAGACTGTTTCTGTTGGATTACGTGCAAACATTGAGTCTTCCAGCTCACAAAAATGAGAAGCATGCTGCACATTTTACACTCTTCCTTGCATCTTCTCCCATTTTCAACTATATTAACAAAAAAAAAAGCATTAAAGGTTAAAACACAGGGAGCATAAACTTTGAAAGCCTCAAATTTTGACTTACAAGAAGTAACTACTCTTAGTAGTTCAAAGTTTACTTAGGGCTGTATTCGTTTCAAACTTAAAGGGGAGCAGGAAAAAACCTGTTCTAAGGGAACTTTTAAGAGTGAAGAAAATAAATAAATGCACCTGCAGCTAATGTCTTCAAGCACCTAATTTTAATAAAAAATACTACTCTCCCTCAGTTTTTAACAGAGCAGTCATACTTGGATGAGAAAAACAGCACTGACTCCTATAGTCGCATCAAATTGAACCCAGTCCATCATGGTTTGGTTACTACATCACTTACACTATTTTCTATTGTGTACAGGTGGCCTTTGTAAGAATGAATGTTATTTTGCTGCCAGCCATGGATATATATATATATATTCATGCCAGCATGAATATATAGAAATGACAGATATCTGTAAGGTGCCTTCTCTGGAAGTGGTGTCACAGTTCAGTAAGCACCAGCTCACAGCTTCTGTAATACATGGTAGCCCCTTCACTTGCTCCTGCTACAATAAATGAGTATTGAACCAAACCATGGAAACTGTTCTCCACTGAAACTTAAGGCTGAAGCAAAAACACTGCTCTTAATCCCTGCTAGGATTAGTGCACGTCATCTACTCCTAATCCACACCTGTGCAGTTTAACCACATTGTTGTAACAGCAGTATGAAGTCTACATGAATAGTTTTCTACAGAAAAAGAAGAAAAGACACCCCAAGTTTTGGGGACAATAAAATGCAGAGGCAACACAAATTAACAAGAATGTGCATGCTGCATTTTTGCATTAGTTTTCAAAAAAAATGTTTTAAAATGCAACTATAACACTCCACACTGAAGTAAGTAAGAGAACAAACAAGAAATAGACCTCATGTAAAGTTTTACAGCAGTAAAATTGTCTAACACAATTTACAAGCAAGCAAAATAAGTTTTCGTTTTCTGGTGAAGAGAAGGTTTGTGTCACATCACCCCACCAAAGAAGAACAACTGCAGAGCCACAAGTGCAAAGCAGCTGGTGAAAATCCCATTGCAAGTGCTGGGCAACATAACAGGACCCTGAAACATTCTGCAGCTGGCCTTCGCTGAGCTTTTACCGGAGCTGCAGATTAGGGAAGGGCAGTCAGCTGGGCTGCCTTCGCCCAACTCTAACAACCCCCACTCATCTTGTTTGAAAACATGTTCAGCCATGTTTTATAAAAAAGCAAAGGGTAAGAGGAAAAAAAAATAACTTGGATATTAATTGTTTCAATGGGATAATCAGGCGTGCCCAAAAATCCTCATAATAGTATTCACTTAGCTTTCTTTTTATGAGACAATGCAGTTTTAACCTTTAACAAACTGTCAAAAATAAAAAAAGGCAACAACACAATTGTTCCATATAGCCAGAGTCTTACCTTAGAACTGAAAGGCTAAAATTGTTTAAAGATTAACATATACAGTGATAAGAAATGAATTAGGCATGTGAAAGAGGAAATATGGTGTCTTTTAAAAGTTACATATACTGTGCCTAGACACCGCTGATTGTGAAAATAAAAAATAACATTTCCAGCACTACAGATTCTGTGCTTTTTAACTAATTCTTGCAACTCTAGCTTAGCACAGTTACAGATTTAATATAAAATTGTGCTGTCATAGAGCTGACCTTGAAGCAGATACCTTTTAGTCGGAAGCTCTCATTGTGTCTTATACAGCAAAGCACTTTCTGACCATCACCGTTGCACGTGACGCCGCTGGTTCCTTATCGCACTCATTCGTCCACGATTGGAAGAGCTCTGGACTTTGGAATGATCACCATCTGACAGGGGAGATAAAAAGTCATTGCTACGGTTCTTCTGGCCCCTTGTTAATGCACACAGACAGATACCTTTTGAGAATATCCACAAAGACCTCTGTAAGGTCAGTCCTATATCCCACACAGAAAACCTCAAACAAAGTTACAAGTATTTGAGAAAGCAGAGCTAGCCTGACAGCAAAAAAAAATGACCAGAGGTCGGTGTGCATGTCAGAGCCTACAGCCACAGCACACAAGGCACCCACACGCTGCCTGCAGCAATTGCCAGGCAATTCCTCCTTCCCAGTAAGCAATAAATATTAAGTGATTCGCTAAATGACAACGAGAGCACCCAAGACGTTTATAAAGGCAGACCACGAACACAATCTAGAAGCACTGATGCCTCCTGCACAAAGGGATGCCCGCACCAGCTGAGGTCGCCCAAGCCCTCCTTGTAGCCCAGCCTCACGCCCGGTGGCCCCATCCTGCCCACCTTGCACCTCGGGGCCGGTCCCGCGGCCCGGGGTAGGGTTGAATCAGTAAATCAAGGCGGTTTTAGGGTAAAAAGGCGAGAATAAATGAGTCGATCCAGTGCAAAGGGCCAGGGCTCCGCCGCCGGGAGCTGCCGGTAACGGGCGGGGAAGTGACGTCCCTGCCGCCCCCGGAAGAAAACAGAAAGTAAACAGAAAAAAGCACCTCAAATCCTTCGGAAAAAAGGCACGAATCCGTCGTACATTGCCCAGAAACGTGACCCTTTCTTTGCAGTTTTCTAAAAATCTCGGGAAGGGTTACTGGGAGAAAGCGACGTGCTGAGCACGTGTGCTGTGATAGAAAAGCAGGACGCGGGTCGTTGGGATAAAGCAGAAAAATCCAGGCTGAGATCACTTACCAACAGAGTTCTCCCTCCCTCAGCAGCTTCGAAGTTTCGACTCCGCTGTAAAACATTCCTCTCTCTTTTTTTCCCAGGAAAACCCTGCGCTTGTGTCAATTACCTACTTGCTTTAATGTGTTTCTTAGGAAGAGCAAACAGTTCATGCTGTGATACGAGATTGAAAATTTTCTTCCTTTGCAGATAAAGCCCTGTTCAGAGCTATCATTCCCTGGGAAGATCTGTTTCTGTGTCTGTTCTGTCTCTGCTAAGTGTAACAGGGCTAACCATAGAGACACTTGTTCCACAAACTGAGGAAGATTTCACCATTTCTCTTATACGGTTAGTTGGAGTTGGTAAGAAACAAATTCTTTGTATTTTAAAACATACATTTTTTTACCAAAGTAGTAATTAAGAAGCAATTGAAATTTCTTATTTCTCTCCATCTGGCGTGATATATTGCACATAGAATCTTCTACTAAGGAGTTAGATGCTTTTGCCATTGTTGTTTTTGCCAGTAGTATTTTAGGGAGGAGATCGGCAAGAGATATGCTGTCATCCAAAACACCTTGATGTGTGAACAGTGTGAAAAAAACATTCAGGTTGTAGAAAGTTTTGCTGCAGTTAGTTTTCCTCATGGTATTTCATTAGGCAGATGTAGCAATGACAGCCTTTCATTTCATTTTCAGAAAGATAACTGCATGTTCATCAGTGCCAGAAAAAAAATTCCCATTTCCCATTTCAGCCTGTGCTGTCGTCTGTTAGGGAATTCAGGGGTGTCCACACTCCGAGGCTTGCCACAGAATGCACATCTCCTGAGATACGCCGTGCTTATTTCTGAGTGGTAGCTCGTTTCAAGGAACCTTCTTACTTTGCAAGAAACCAAGTATATGCAATTTGATCCGAAACATAAGAAAATGCTAAGTTTTCTCTCTTTGTAAAGTTCCTGCAAGGATGTTGCTTCACCTGAAATATTTCAATGAAGAAAAATATAGACCTCATTTTTCTTAAATCCTTCTTTTTTTAATAATTTATGTCCTACTAGAAGCAAAATCCAGACTTCCTTGGATATGTCCTAATATAGATTCAGCAGACACTGTGTATTCATATTCCTGGGTCCATTCATATTAAATAGAAATGAAACTTAACATGAAAATCAGTGCAACCATAAGTATTCCAGGAAGTCCTCGTTAATGGTTTTAGCAAGTTTTGGCTTTTAGCTACCTGACCAGAACGCTCAGGGGTGTAACACCTTGTGTACCTGCAGGGCAGCTGGCCTTCACATTGATCATAAGCAGTCATTGCTGTCCAGCTTTATGTTTTCCACCCAAAGGGAACAAAGACAATAGCTTTGCTCCGGACTCTGTAATTAGGCACATACAAACAACACATTTATTCTAAAATGCCGGTTGGATTAGCAGCTTTTCACACAAGATCTGCATACCAACAAAAAATGCAATCTTAGAACACTGGTGCCTCCAATCTGTCACACTGGTTTTGTTAGCAATTGCTGTTTTGTGCTTCAGAGAGAAAAATGAAGAACCTTCATAAGAAACCAAATGAATCATGATATTGTATATCAGGAAGGAAAAAACGTGCTTTCTAATCTCTTTTTCCCTCCTACCTCCTGTTGATAATTAGCGTTCTGTACTGCAGCAAACATGGGAAGAAATTCACGCCTCTCACAAACCTCTGGTTTAGGTCAGGAGAAACAATATATTTTTAACACATTACTTCAGATCTCAAAGTTTTAATTAACAAACATAACAAAAATAACAAAAGTTATTGTTTTAACACATTAGTTGGTAACGATAACATTCACGGAACAGGTTCAAACTATAAGTGGCTTGCCTTGTGATTTAAAGATGTGTAAGCTAAACATAAACATGCCAAACCCACATTTTCTGTAGGCTAGACAAAGACTGACAAAAATTGATACTAGTTCTTTAAAGAAACATAGATGCCCCAGTTGTAACAATCATTTGGACTTACCACTAGAATGTTACTTCAAAGGCAGTTTTGAATTTAATTTGTTGTGGCCTTCACTTTCCAAAAACCAAGGGGATGTCTTTTATCTCAGAAACGTGCGTATGCCATCTCTGCAAACAGTCTGGGAAAAGTTTGTTTCCAAGTTATTTGTACGGACTTCTGCTTTAGCAGATGAATTTGCAAAACATGGAAATACCGTCCTGCATCTTTCAGGTCTTCCTGAGGTCATGACACGCAAAAAAATCACGATTCACTTCTAGTTTGCTAATCATTTTCAGTTTTCGTTATTACCTTAATGAAAGAGGAAGAGGAAGTTCATTCACCTTAAAACTTGTTTAGAGCAGCTGAAGTTACTATGTTACTTTGAAAACTTTTATGACCCTTTGTCACAGGCTAGAAAAACTAGATTACTTCATGTGCCCAATCCGGGAAGTAAAACTCCGGGGAAAAAAATATATAGTTACTTTGTCTATGGTAAGAATGAGCTAGTGTTTGCAGGAGCATCCTATATAGGAACAAAGCACTGATTCATGTTTTTATAAAAGGAAAGACTTTATTTAAACTTTGTAGAGTTCAACAGTGACAGCTAACTGTGGTACTGAGTGGTGTTTTTTTGATGTATTTCACAAAACATTACCTCAGAACTTTCCTGAATCAGTGTCTTTCTGGACTACAGTTTGGTGGGTGGTGTGTTTCAAAATTTCCACAACACAAATGAACCGTTATGAATCCAGTCTAAGTAAATTTCAACACATGTAGCTGTCAGAGCCACACAAACAATACCATATGTATATGAGTAGTATAGTCCTTGCTAGTCACTTGAATTACTCACTGGAAAGATTATGTAATTTCAATTCTTTAATAAAATAAAAATAATGTTGCTTCATTTAACCCAAATATATTGTTCAACAGTATAGTATTCATGTAATAAAATATACCACAGCTGTTAATTAGTTTGGATAGCTAATACGTTGTTATTAGCAAAGTGTTACTTCACAAGTAATTTAAAAGTCCAATGAAATAATTCATTCTTTGTATGCTAAACACAGGGAAGAGTACTCACAGCATCTGACTGGAAGTATCATATTCAGGTTCCTCGGTAAGAATGAAAATATGCTCTTGACTAAGGATTGCCCAGTTTTGATACTTCCATTTTGTCACCTAGATCAAGTATGTTGAAAAATAGCACTGTGTGCAATTTGTGTTCACCTGTAACTGACCTTTCCCTTCTCCTTCCCAGTATTCTGTGTATACTATGTGGCTAGAGGAATCCTGCAGGAGAATTGGCAGGAGCTCGTTGTCTTTGGTCTTATCTTCTTGCTAGTGATGTTTCAATCCATCATCAACTTCACAGTTTTCTCTGCTGAGCAAAAGCCAAAACTCCTGGTTAGTCTCCTGACTTTAACTAACTTTGCTTTCGTCCAAATCTTGGACGTGAAAATCTTAGAAAGACATCTCTGATATGGGCATTGATAACAGAAAGATCAGGCAGAATTATTCCTATCATCGAATAACAAAACGTGCATCTTCACAATGACAAGAGTGATCCTGTGATTCTGTGTGTTTCTTTATGACACTATCTGAAAGTAACATAAATATAGTTTTACTCACATAGGATTACTACAGAATTACTATTACTACCTTCACTTTACCTACTCTACATCAAATTTCCATACGTAAAATAACTGTTCCAAAGTCACATAAATCTAACCTATGAATGGAATCAGAATCTCAAGTCTGGATGCAATGACACAGCTGTTAGCCACTCTCATAATATCCATAAGTGCAGCATTGTGTTTTTAAGAGAGTTGTGGTGGCCTGCTGCAAGGAAACAAAAGGATACGGTGTGCTAAGGGAGGTATTGCCATTCCAGATTATCTTGTTTGTATTTCACAACAATACAATGTAACACAAAGATTGTATTCTGTGTGTTACTAAGCTTTGTAGTTGAACTTCCCCTTGCCGTGCTTCTTAGGAGTCTTTCTCTTTTATGGTTGTGTACTTATCACAAATGTGAGAAGGAGGTTCCTTGTTCCTTGAAGTCATCCAAACATTATTTTCAATAGAGAAGAGATGCCAGCCAAGCTAGGAAGATTACAGTAAAGCAGAATTTGCCTATTCAACTTACGTATTAATGGTACATTTAGTTAAATATCTACAGCGAAGTGGGTCAATAAGGAACAGGCATCAGAGATGCAGATTACTTTGATGTATGCATCCCAGCCTTCTGTTTAAATATTAAACAAGAAAAAAACAAACAAGTTAAACCTGGTCTAGAAGATGCAGTGGGGAAGATTCTTACCAGGTGGTTTATGCCATATAGGAATCTTAGAGACAGACAGGAAGGATGTCTGCCATTTTTTGAGGAATAATTTTATCCTTCAGAGCTCTGCCCAAGTTACAGTTGCTGGGAGTTTGTGTCAAGTATTTTGGTGGGCTGTATGGTCTCACACTAATAATTTTAGCAGATCTTCGCCTCTTCTCTTAACATAGGCATGAGTTTCTCCCGAGCATAAAGGTTGAGAACACCTCACGCTATCATTACTCCTTTTTGAGGGACATCGTTTTATTCTCAATCCTTGACTACCTACATTCATGAAACATACAGGATCACAATATTTTTAGTACTTATACCTCTCTGACAAGGTCAGGTGAAATTGGCAACAGCCCTCCAAATTATTGTGAAGATGGATATACAGACACAGTGAGATTACACCGGCCATATATCCTTAGGAAATCACACCAAAAAGATGAGTGGTCCTTTATCAGGGCAGCTTTAAAGGTGAGTGATAGCTTTCATGTTAATATAAGGATTTGTGGACTTGAAATTGTGGACTTGTGCTTCTTGTTAGTCAGATTGAACTCCCTCTGAAATCTCGAGAACTAAGAAGGACTGCAGAATCAGTGCCAAAGCACATCAGATATGAGTCTGCTGTTACCAGGAAAAAGCTAGGGGGATTTTTATTATTATTATTACTTTTATTTTAAGGTTCATTGGTTGTTTGCTTTAGCCAAATTCCTGACAGCTGAAATATAGCTTTCTGAACATTTGTTTGCTTTCCATGCTAAAAATGGAGCCAGCACCAAATACTGGGCTTTCAACACTAAAATAAGTTCAGGTGAAAAGTTGCAGATTCATCTTTTTCCTGGACTTTGGAGTCTTGTAGCCACTAGCATTGATCCTGTAGGGAGAAAAGGAGACAGGACAAAGAGTAGACGCTCAGCCATGCAGATAGGGATCTTATAGCTTAGTTTCCTTGTAAGAGCTCCTCACATACTTTTTCAAGGCACTGGATCTTTGTTTTCAGTTAAATTGTTTCAGGTGTGGAAAGAAGGGAGCGCTCAGAACTTTCTGTCTGCCGATGAGGATGAAACATATAAACCTTCCACTATTTCCCCCCACCATCAGAAACCAAGTTGATCTGACAAACTCTCTTTCACAGATCTGAGTTCTTTGCTTGTTCTTGACTTTTCCATAGGCATCAAAAGAGGCAGTGTTTCTTTCAGGTAAAGAAAGTGGCACTTCAGTTAGATGGCCTCATGTTGTAATACACCTGACGTTCCTCATGCTTTCAGCAATAGCAAACATGTTTCTTAACAGTTCAACTAGTAATAGCAAATGTCCTAGGGTAAGTACATATTATTGCTGTTTGTTCAAGACTGTCTGCATCAGAAGTACTTGAAAGCTACTTTTTATCCAGTCACAGTATGCTAACTTTACCTACATGTACTATAACATGTATCAGTCTTCTCAGAAACTGCACCTGCAATTAAAGTGTTGTGTAATAAAGGTATGTAGACATACAAAATCCACCAGAATGTATAGCATAAAAGGAAATGAGTGTAACAGAAGGGAAAGCTTGGGAGCCCTCATACACAGTCTTCTCCTATAGCTGCAGCACCTGGAAGCACAGCTTCACCTCAAGGTCCCTCATTTCTGGGTTGATGCCATATACCATTTCACAGAGCCACTTCACATGTCATTCACTATTTTTCTTTCATTCTTGTATATGCCTTCCCATTTCCTTCAATGGATTTATTTCTCCTATCTGCATTATTTATTTTAGGATTCATAGTATTTTCTATCTTTTCCCCTGTGAATTTCTAATTCTCCCTTTCACCCCTCCTCTTGTTTCCTAGGCTCCCTATACTCCATTATTTCTCGGCCTATGTTCTCCTTCTGGTCTTATCCTAAGAGGAGCACTAAGCAATATTGCAGAAAACACAGACAGTAGTACAGGTGGCAGAGAAAAGACAAGCTACCTTAGGGGAAGGACAGTTCTCTCAATGCTTTTGTAGAGGTTCATATACTGACCACTGCAGAAGGATCAGTCTTGGTTCTGGGGGAATCTGCGTTCAATCAGATGCATCACATCTTATCGTAGTATTGGCCCAGTCATTTCTTTCATTCATAGTGACTCAGCTGTTTTTCTTTGGTTTGCTCAGACCTGCCCTTCCAGTTAAGGATTGCTGAAAGCCGCTGCCTGCTGAAAAGCAGTCCATCATTTCTTCTTTCCCAAGCCCTGAGGTTCAGTGTGAAACAGTTTTTCTGATAGTTGTTTCTCCTACATTTTAGTTCTCACTGACTTTACTTCCCTGTAGAAGAAAGAAAGCTGGAGGAAGAAGTCACAGAGCATGTTTAATCTGTAAGCTATGAAAACATTAATTTGCTAGAGAAAAAAAGGAGTGTACCCAAAGAGAAAGTATATCAGCTTAGATGCAAATGTTCTAGAAGAGAGCTGCTTCTCCGTTTAAGCTAGCTGGGAGTTGTACTAGAAGCATTAGAAGGCAGGGCTCAAAAGGATGCCCAGATAGCTCAAACCACGCACAGCTATCATGATGTGCCCATAAAACAACCAGTTCTGATTCCACCACCATCACTCCTGGCCCAGCTTAGTGGAAAACACTAAGGCTGGAGGCCTCTACATTGCTACTGGATCCTTAGGCCCAAAACACGGTGCCTTGTTCCTGAGCATACACCTTCAGTGCAGCTCGTTTTAGAATCAATGAGAGCAGCAGGCACATCCTACATCTTTTGGGATCAACTTCCCACACAAGAACTATGTCAAATTGTTCTTGAACTGATTAGTTAGAGGGAACTTTCTGCAGCTGGCACAGTATCCAGAATGATTAGGAAAAGATAAAACAAAATCTTCCTGCGCAAGGTATTTATGCCTCCTCTCCTTCACAAGAAATCTCCAAGTGGTACCAGGCTTTTTGACCAGCTGCAGGGTCTTAAGTCATATTTTAAACAATTTTCCTAGGCAGCACTCCCAGCTGTTGATCTTGATGTAGGCAAAACAAGAGAGTGTGCAAGCCCAAAAAGCCCCGTGTTTAGCATTTTTTAGCACTGTAATAGTGATAAAGCATTTATCACTGGGGCACCCAAGCAGCTCCCACAACACATGTGAAAGGAGGTGAGGAAGAAGGGCAAAGATTATTCATCATGGGAAGGGCCCAACTGCTGATAGCAGCCAGTGTTTCTCATACTTCACATAGTCTCTGAAACTGATGAAAGTTCAGTGGCTACAGTCATCCAAGTCCTTGTGGTTTTATTTATGAAATTATGCAGCCAGATCAGGCTCTTCCAATTGTTCGCAGGTCTCTTTGATTTGGCAAATCACAAAAGGACCACACTGACTTTGGTGGCTATACTTTAACTGTATTGCAGTTAGAAAGAAAAATACAGGCAGGAGCAATGTAGCAACTTGAAAATAGCTAAATCTCCTTATGCTTTTGCACATCAATATAGAAAATATAGGAGTGCCTGGCAAACAAGGGCATTGGCATGCAAGGCAGTACTCCTCTCTACCAGAGAAATCTAATATAGTCATTTCTCCAAAGCAATCCTTTTTAGCACCTTTTATCTGACTACCTAAAAGATAAAAAAAAAAAAAAAGTACACTGCACTTACCATTAATTACTTCAGCTCTAAAAAAATGATAGATTAGGCCTACGTAGCAGCTGCTTAACAGCCCTCTGTAGTACAAACAGGAAAACTGATAGAAACGTACAGACAAATAAGTGTTGTTTATAATTATTATAATTATTTTTTTCGATCCGAACACTGATTTGTTTACATCTGAACACTGATTTCTTTACTTTAATGATGCAGAGATCAGAAAGTATAATGCAATTTTGCTAGAGTTGGTGTGCAGCCAGGGAATCATGTAAGCAGGAAAGAAACTTTAAAAGTGACCCATTTTTTTCCTCTCAGTTACTATCATGTGGCTTCATCCAGAAATTGAATGACTGATTGCTTTTTATGGCTTCCAGGTTTTGGGGCACTAGGTGTTGATCGTCATGTGTCTCCATTTCCCCACAGGTGATAAAAGAGTGGGGCAAAGGGAATTCTTACGCTGGAAGCTGCTTTCGTCATTGGCTCTTGCATTTCTGTTGCAAGACAATCTGTTTTGTTTTGGGTGTTGATTCACGTCTACTGCAGCTCTGGGCAGGGGCTGAGAGAAAGAATTAAGTACTCAAGAAAGTTAACTAAGAAGGTTGTAGCCTATTGTTTCATGATCACAATTAAGTAGAGAGCTTGCCAAGCCATGAAAACAGCTAGGAATGATCACAATAAAAGGCAGATGCCTAATGACATCAAGCAGTACTGCAGTCTTGGAATTTACTGGCCTGAGAAAGTTCAACAGCTTGGTTGGAACATGTGAGAGATCTTCCTGAAGAAAACTGGAATGTCAAACCCATACAGGAATTGCTGCTGTCCAGAAAAAGAGACCTGTGCAGGAAGTCTCCTCTATAAAAAATACACGTAATTCTTCTTTACCATTCTGTAAAAATATCTAATGTCTAGTAAATAAGAGACAGAATAAATAGACCTAGAGAGCCACTGATCTTAAACTACCCAAACCTTTTAAAAGGAGGATGCACACTGATAGGCATTGGTGCTGGCTGATCTGCCTCTTCCTTTCTTCCCAGTGTTTTCTTCCTATGGAAGGACTGACTCCTGAACATCCCCTTTGTATTCCAACTGCAGCTCTTACAGAGTGAAATCATAGCTGGAAAAGGTCTGATCAAGTACTTGCACTCAGAATGTAAGATAATGGGTCAGCTTCACAGCAGTAGAAGAAGTTGCTCAGAAAAGTGTCTTTATCTTTCTTAGTTTTGTGCTAGGGAACTAGAGCAGAACAGCTGGTAACAGTTTATAAAACAAAGTGTGCTCAGGAAATCAAGAGTAATCCTCTCATTCAGGGGGTTTTGCTGACAGGACAATGCAGCTTTCACTCCTTTTCCTGATTTTGCTTTGGAACTACAGAAGGTTCATGACATGCATGTGAGAGGGGCACATGGTTAATATAAACGCTGGCGTTATTGATACACCAGCATAACAAAGATAATTTGCTCGTCAGTCTTTTCTTACTGAGGCTAGAAGTGGATTGCCCTGCCTTCATTCTCATTGGTGTTGTTGACTGGAGGTCCCAAGAGCTCTGTAGTACCTGCTTTCTCACACTACCCTGGGTAGGAGTGGAACTGCAACTTACATATACTGTAAACATTGCCATCACATTCCTCTTCAGCTACATCTTTAAGAGACAGGTACTCACATACTGCAAAATGTAGTCAAAACAGTTTGTTGTAGCTTAGTAGGGAAATTTACAGGGAAGATCTCAAGACTTGTATAAGTATTTTTCTCACCCTAATCTTCTCAATCTGAAACAAATACATTTCATAGATAGCATGGAGGCATGAAGAGGTTAAATGTCTATGGTCAGGCCGCATACAGCTGGCAGTATCAAGAGAAAGCACGAGAGTACCAGCTGATGACTGTGACTTCATTTCACAAGTCAAAATGTGACTATGTATTGTTGTTGAAATGGAGGAAAACAATTAAGCATATTCAATGCTTTTCTAAAATAAGCAAACATGCTGCAGGTCTCGCCTAGAACAGAAACAATAAGGGAAGACTTCTATCTGGAGGAAGCCTATACTTGGCCAAAATTATCTGAAGAAAGCAGGCTTGTGCTATGCTCCTTTTGTCTTCATAGCTAGGGATGGCAGAAATAATTGTATCATTAGAAGGGGAAAAAAAGATGTTATCACATTCAAACATTTGTCTCCCCAAAAACAGCACTGTATTATCATGCCTTGGGGGATTAAGCTTCATACTTTCACAGAAAATGTTTTTATTCCTGACAAAGGTCTTGTTAAGTTCCTTTGGAAATCCGTGTGTTCTTTTTTCACAAGGTCTTTACAAATACTGAAGTAGTACTACACTTAGCTAGCATGCTAATCAGCAAGTTCTAAGTAGATACACACTGCACTGCCAAGAGGGCATTTGTTTTTGTTTGTTTGTTTTTCCAATGAAGTCCACAAAAGTATCAGAAGAGGACAAGTTCTCTTACATCCCAGTTTCGTCAGTGAAGTTAATGCTTCTGTAAGTACTTTCCTCAGCTGCAAAAGACCAGGGTGCTGGGAGGTGGAGAGTACTTTTCACTGATTAAACAAACCCTGGTGTTGCAGCCCCTTTGCTGGTTCATGTGAACAGTAAGAAGCACTCATTTTGGCCAATTGCATATAAATCATCTCAAAAGAATCATTTTACTTGTAAAAGTGAGGGTCCAGTCTTTGGCATCACTGTTTCCCCGCTTCTTGCATAGGCCATCAAGTGCCATTGTCACAGACATGCTGGGTTATTATTTTGGCTATGGACAGCAAGAGTTTTTAGCTAGGCAGGCAAGAGAAGATGGAAAACTCTTTCAAAATCACCTGAAGAAGCAAATGAACTCCATTTAAAAACAGCTATATTTGCACTTTTCTACCTTTAAAAAAACTAGTTAATGTAGCCCAGCTAGCTGAAGGGAAGATTTGTTTCAACTTGCACATTAAATCCAGAAGCTTTTATTTTGAAACTTTTAAGAAAAGACTTTTATCAGACATACACAATCACAATAGCCTTACATATATTTCTAAAAAACAGAAACTACCATCCTGTGAGATAATGCATCAGAAACCCACACTGGATATTCATCTTCCAAGTAAGCAATTGTGTATACCTAATTTTATAGTCTCAGTCAAATGCTGCTAAACAAATCCAACTTTACAAAAAAGATTTTATTGAAAGGATTGAAAAATATTCGATTTCAACAATATTTAAAACAAGTTTTCAAAGCATTAACAATATGTAACAAGATTTTTCCTCTTTCAAAAATTCAGTACACTCTGCTTTATACCATACCACACCAGTTTTTAATAACTTGAACTCTAGTAGAGACTTTTTTTTTTTTTTTTAACCAATTTCCAAGCTTCCATTTTGGCCCTATGTAGACTGGAAAATGTTTACAGGTACAGTGATATTTCCAACCCTCATATTAAAAAATAAAAATAAATCAGCAAAACTCTGTTTTACTAATACAGTTTAAACTAGTTTGATTAAGCTACATCAGCAAAATAAGCTTTTACCTCCAATATAACCCAGTCTGCGTTAGAGCTTTTATCATTCAGATGTAGTTTGAACATGTTACCCACACTTCAAGCAGTTAAATATGCAGAAAACTTGAGTGCTGATCAAACTTCACTAGCCTGCTTGCGAATTGCTGGTTTGCAGATTAAAGGCCTTGAAAAGAGACTTTGTACAATTCAATAAATTCGTAATGTATTAACGCAAGTAATTTGTGTTGCATTTTGATACAAAGCAGCTAGTACAATTATAATCAAAGGAGCTTTTCTGAAGAAAAAGCAAAGGACTTAAGCCATCATATGACTTACTTTCCTGTGGTCAGTGACTGTAGTTCTCTACTAGGCTGAGCAGTGATCCAAATAATATTGTTATCAAGCAGGAAAAGTTGTACAAGCAAAACTGCAGAAGCCTCAAAACCAGTAATCCAATTGCAGTACGTGATAAATTTAGACAACTCCAGCAGATCTAATTTAGAAGAAATAGGTAAATTTTGTTTACATTTCATGAACTATGCACTCTGCAAATTAAAGTTCTACAATTTATTAAATGATACTTTTACTATTATAAAAGCATAAATAAAAAGTGCTGAATATAGTTTTATCTTTACAAAAATACTAGATAGATAAGGCTCATTAATTTCACCTCACCTCCACAAAATGATTTCCACTTCCTAGTGTGCCTGGTATTCTGCTTATTTTTCACTAAACAATATATTTATTTAGCCACTATACCCTGTTCCTCTTCTCAATTATTGCATGTTTAAATAAAAGAATAGTTTCAAAGCAAAAAGTTTGATGCTTTTTTCATAGCTCAAAAAGTAAACAGCTATTTAATAACTGAATACCCCAGCTTAGAAAACCCGTAAGCAGCTTCAAAACAGTGATAAAACAATTAATGCAGATTCAAGTGAAAGATAAATCTCAAAAGCTATCTTGACATTCTCAAGATATCACAAAATTTTTCTGTTTAGACCAAAGTAAATCAATATTCTACTCTACAAAATTTACAAAATGAATATTCATTTATATTAACACTATTTCATTGGGATTTTTTTTTTAATCATTAACTATGAGTTTGCTCCTCTTTTATGGAAAAGTGCTCTCATCTCGATTTAATAAAATTAGACAGACTAGGGCAGCATCCAAAATGGAAGAGACATTATTTAAACCATTAGAGCACAGCACGTTAGGCAGAGTTCAGAAATTAATACATTTCCCATTACCACTTTGGACCACATAAACAACATAAGACAGTCATGAAAAGTTAACACAGCTTCTCACTCTACTTTCAAGGAAATCCCACCTTCTTCAGTAAGAAATTATCTCCTCCGCAATTTTATGACGCAGGCTTAAATTTAACGGATAATGTCCACTCCTTCAATGGCCAACACAGCAACACTGTGAAAATGCTGAAGTTTGGGTAGTATGACCATGAGACTGCACCACAGAGAACATAAATGTAAACATTATTCTTGGGTTTGTTTTTTTTCAGTTAAAGTACAGTACAAACCCTTTTCTTTTTCCCAAACTATTTTTTTTTTCATAAAAGCACATACAATAAAATATGTACAGAGAAGTTAGAAACATTTGAAAGCATCTTAAAAAAAGTACATATGAGACTTAGAATATCTTGAATGTGCTGAAGGCACCATTGCTACTCTACTGGGAATGTGTCCTCTCATTTATCAGCCTACCAATGCAGTATCCCTTTCTGTATTACTCAGCACCCGGAGTTGGAAGATATCTGTGGAAGTTAAGGGCATTCAAGACACTATTGTCTTCAAAAAAATAGTAGTGCTATGCAATATAGTAGTAAGTTAAGTCCAGATTCTTCTTGAATACCTCAAGATTTTATTTTTTACTATATTGTCCCTAACGCTACCATTTGTTCTAGAGAATCAACAAAAATAAAATCAACACATTGATGATTCCCACCAACAGGAACTGCAGAGCTACAAACTAGCTCAGCTGTAAAAATGAAGATCACTGAAATAACCAACCCAGCACGAGCAAATGCTCGTCCATGCTAGTGGAGGATATTTACACAGTGATGACAGCTAAGGGTCAAACACCGTTCAAACAAACGGGCACTCTGTGTGCACGTGTTTGTGCATGTGTTATTTAGTTTTCACTAATTCCATCTATTCAGAAAAAACATTCTTCATGAGAACTATATATCTTATGGAGATATATATGTATACTTTTTAAACACTATTTTCATCTATTCATAAAAACAGCTGTGTTCCTTCACAGGTTTTGTCACATTTGCAAGTAAGAAAAAAGTATTTTAAGCTGTCTTGATAGGGAGGTGTTCTGGGGGAGGTGTATTTAAGCTAAAAAAAGAAGTGCTGTATTTTTTTAAAGTAATTTTTAGAGCTTTTATATGCATAGAAGTCTTAACAAATGGAATTACATATATAACAAATTAAACAGACTATTTTCATGCCTCTTTTCTACTGCCACTTTTCTATTACGTATCTACATACAGCCTACCACATTATTGGTAAGTTGTGTTACAATCAAATCTACAGATGTGGTTGTCAATACCAATCTGAAATAACCCATTTTCAGACTGCTCATTTAAAGGAAATTCATCAAATTGCATTACAATAATCAGAGCCTCACTTCTTCCATTTCTCTTCCTGCTGGACAGGAAGTAGCACAATATTTCCAGCCATCAGCAGATCAGACGGATATAAAGTATACCGCTATATATGTGTCTGAGATGGTGACCACACACGTTAGCAAAAACTTTAAAAGCATATAAAAGGGATACTGCCACTTTCCATTCCCATGAGTCATTAGATGTAGACTCTCAAAATTCTTCTTCGACGAAGTTATTTTGCTTCTTCCGAACATTCCAGTGTAAACACTCAGCCAAGCTTTCAAACCAGTCGCTCACAGGATCTCGGAAACAGATCGAAGGAAGGGGATAGCAAGAGGTAGTGATGCTAATACTGCAACAACACAGGAATATCCCAGGTCAGTCAAGGGCAATAAACAGCAATTTATTTTTTATTTTTAAATCTTCTAATCACTAGGCAGCCTAGCACTGCATTCTTTTGCTGGTCATCACAAACTCAACACTAGAACAAAGGAAAATTTAAGCCACCACCTTGGCCTTGGAATTTCAAGTTTTAGCAATAAGCGACATCACTAAGAAGTCTAGCATATAACAAAGGACCAAATGCCAAATGTGATGCTTGAATCCCTACTAGCCTCCTGATCTGACCTATGTATTTTTCAACCTAAGAGGAAATAAAACAGTTCAAGACAGAGTGTCTGGAACAGACAGTTCATGACAGTGTCAAGACATGTCCATCTTCGTTGCCAAGCATGCAATGTTACATGCTTTTGTCTTAATACTTTGCTTTCATAGTAAGATCTAAAAGACTCATATGAGAAATAAAGCACAAACTGTGCTAAAAGTGCTTAGAGAGATGTTAGGCTTTATAAAAGCTGTTTTCTTCACTGCCAGCAACCTTTTGACAGTCCGAACAGAACAAGAAAATTGCATGGATCAGTATTTTCTACACTTCAAAGAGGTACTACGATCAAGAAAATATTTCACCTGTCTCCATGGCATATTTCCTGTCTCTTCCTTCCATCAAACGAAACCCATGCTGTATTCCTGGCATCCGGGGAGAGCATTATCTGAAAGAGAGAAAAACTAACCTTCAGGTCCCAAACCTAATTTTTCAAGGAGCAAGGAACACCTTCTCCATCCTCCCTGTGAGTAAAGAACATACACCTCAAATTTTACTGTTGCACCAAAATTTGTAAGCTGTCCACTACAGCACTGCAGTAGCATAACACACGAGTTCCAAATATTCGTTTCATGTTTGGGATATATACATATTTTTCTATGTGGAATAAACAAAACCCCCTCTTTATACCAAGATTATAAAAACAGAAAGACCTTCCAGCTACAGCCAGCGCATGCCTTAACCCAGTTACATGTGTTGACCCTAGAATCAATTTTGAGAAAAAATATTAAATTAATCCAGAAAAATAAATTTCTAATAAGTAATGAATCTAAATCTGTCAGAGTTAGGAAGTTTTGCTCATATTTAACATGCATTCCTGTTAAGAGGAAAGAAGTGAAATACAAATAAAATATTAAATTTATTTCGTAAAACAAGAACATAAACTCCAGTGTACACTTCTTAATCCTAATCTTTCAATATACTTAGAGAGCCCTTATAACCCTTAAGGATATTAGCTTATTATTACAAGAAGATTGAAAGCTGGAAGGGGTTTGTTCTTCCTTAACCGTGGGCATTTGTTAAAAATACCCATTAAGTCCATTTTGTATTCAGGTTTTACAGGCCACTTTTTTCTGCACAACACCATTAACAAAATTGATCAGGGAGTTACAGATAGTATTACCACTAATATACTCCAGATCTAGAATATTTGTTGTTTAGCCATGAAAGTAGAATTTTTCATTCCCTTAAACTCTACTGGTTTACATGGGCTTTAGCAGAAATGATTTAAAATTTTCTTTGCCCGAATGTAAGTGTATGTACTCCCATTTTGCAGACATTCATACAACTGCAATCCAGTAGAAAGCAGTGTAAAGTCTTCTCCTAGCGGGCGTATTATTTTAAACAAAGATACATTCTTCAAACAGACTTGATCTGGTCCTCCTACAAACAAAAGAATGCAGGGTACACACGGTAATTCCTGACCTCTTCTGTTTTGGTCAGGTTCACATGGTTATTGTGAAAGTTTTTAACTTGGAAAGAGAAATAATATAAGCTAACCTTGAGTTCCACTCCAGCAGGAACAACAATAGGTCTGAAAGACAATGAGTGAGGGCAGATTGGGGTGATCATTATTGCAGGAACATTCGGATGAATCATAGAAGCTCCTGCAGCAGCTGCATACGCAGTACTACCAGTTGGTGTGGAGACGATGACTCCTGGGGAAGCAGCAAAAATTTCACTTCCTTTAACATTAGAATCAGTGCTGTTATTTAGGAAGAAGACTGAGAAATAGGACTGCTAATGAAAATATAGCAGAGAGTATATCAACTTGTATTAGATTACAACTCTTCTGCGAAACACAAGAAGTCAGAAACTCTTCTGATCCTGGCATGGCATGTTTGTCCTATGGGCTCACATAAATGGTGTAAACTTAGAAATATGTGTAACCTAGGATTTATAACAGAGACATAAATTTGCCTATAAAGGTTAAGAATTACGGGTTAAGAGCTTCTGTATTTCATCAGTTAGATTTGAGCCCTTTAGCAAATTCCAGATATCCAAGCAAATTTCTATTGAGCTACTTCTTGACCTTTGCTCTAAAATATCATACCCAAAGAAGCTGCCACATGCCTCCACAAGCCCGTAAACAAACAAAAAACCCTTATATTTAAGGCTTCCTTGACAACTTACGCATTCCACAATGAAAAATCTGACCTATTCTTTACACCCTCATGTTTTCTGTCACCAGGAAACTGCAGCTTGAGATTTTGTTTCCATGTGAGAAAAAGCATTCTCCAGTACAACAGCAACAGTCTACACATGAACTGACAAGCGATTTAGCTCAAGAAAACGACTCACCATCTCCTTGCACTGTTGTTATCAGGTGTCCATCTAGAAAGACGTCTACATTGGAAAGGTAAGAAGAAGGACCACGATCCACAACAACTTCATTTAGGACCTGCCATGACATCAAATATCACCAGTCTGCTATTGCTGGTTTGGCAATTGATTAAATGACAAGCAGAAACATGTTTTCCAGATCTTTGAAAAATTCTACTGATTTGGTACCTGTGAAACTAGACTCTCTTTACTATTTCATTTCCTTAAGTGCCAGCTGAAGAGTTTTCATTTATTTATTTACAGAACGTTAAGAATTAAGAGTTATTTTCAGAAGATTGTTACTAGCAATGTGCAGGGCTTTTTTTTTTTCTCACTTATAAGGTCTTTGGGAGATCCCATTTTAAAACTACTCATTTTCAAAATAGACGGAAAATGTTAGTACGGGAAAGTACAATATTAGCACTTACGGTTGCAGAAAGAAATCAAGTGCAACATTTTCTCATTATTTAGTGTACATATTGCGCCCTATATCAATATGGATCTGTCCCACACTACTGGGACAATGTAGTAAATTAACAAAAATGGGAAACTGATAATAAAACATGTATAAAGCAAATTACAAGGCACATATTAATTCCTTTGCTTATTTTGCACTCCGACCTGATACTGCATAATTTGCTTGCCCACTTCTTTCTCTATATTCGTAGGCACCACTCCATTTTCTTCTATACCATTTTGTACTGTCATCTTCTCTCTGTGCTCTTTTACTACTTTCACTTTCAGCCTGCTTCGCAGAACAAGTGCTGCATTGCCTAGAAGTAAAATATAGGAGAAAGTACAAGAAAGTTATGCTAGTATATTAAAGAAAATTGCAATGACTAGCAGCCTGAATGAAATATCATTCATCTATTTCCCGTGCAATGTTCCCAGTTTCATTCACAAGAGAATTGTCTACATTTGGTTAAAGCTCAAAACTGAATTTTAGTAGTAATGAGCAAAAATGAAGTCAAATTTGAACCCCATCCTTCCTCCCTTTCTTTATAAAGTAAAAAGAATATTTAAGTTCTATATGGATATGATCAAGATTAGAAAACAATGTTAGGCTCAAGTGATCTACACTGAGACAAAAGCTTAGCTTGAAGAAAATGACTGCATTAGAAACACCTATTAAAAGAACTTTCTAGCAATTGAGAATTTTATACATCTTTTCAGAAATCTACTTTGGATGCAACTCAAATAACCTCCTACTGAAGGAACAAATTATTTCTTTCCTCAATTATTTCATATGCCTGACCTCTCATTATTTAATCACTGCACTTCTTAGAGGAACGGACTACCATAGACTTCATAGCTACACTCTATTCGTAAGTTTAGCTGTCCTTTAATGTACGTTTTGCATCTTCCTCTACTTGCTTGCTCCACACAGGACGAAGATATTTCTTAGCCATTTTCCTTTACACAACAGTATAGAAAGCAGCACTGAATGCGTCAATATAATGTAATACTTTAGTTTGGTATATGTTTCTTGTGACTCAATCTTATGGGACTACCTAAATGAGTTGGTTAATACGTTAACCAGTCTTGGAAAAAGCTACAGAAAATGTAACAAAAAAGAAACACCACACCTTGTCTCCTTAAATTTACCTTCTATAACCTGAGTGACTTGGGACTGAAAATTCTCAAAATTAAATGGAGTAAGAAATCCAAGGGATCCCAGATGAAAAGCCATAACTGGAGGTACACTACCCTATCAATAAAGAAAAGAATTTAAAAGCTACTGAATAAAAGCAATTCATACTTCAACTAATTTCCTGTAAATATTTTGACTATTGATGTAACTTCAACTGTTCATAATAAAAAACAAAGCTATAATTAAATTAAGCAGCTCATATATGCATTATTTTCAGAAGGTATCAGGTAAAACAGGCTTGACAAAAAAGAACAAACAAAGGACAAATGCAGCCCTTGGTAACAAAGAAGAAAATCTTCAAATACTTCAAAAAAAAAAAAAGAGGCCTTTAAGTCTATTTCCAATAAAGACCAACCTGGAAAAGTGAAGAAGCATAAAGTAAGGTCCCATCTCCTCCCAGGCATATGATAAAGTCTATCTGATTGGAGATATCATCGTAATCTAGAAGCAACATTGAAATAAAAATTTTGAATTAGTTTTTTTCAAAGGTCTTAAATTCCTAACATAAATTATGTGCAGCATGCCAACATTAACTCACGAACATAAAAAAAACACTAACTAGGATGTGTCAACAACTGTTTGCAAGAGACATCTTAACATCACAAATTTAATTCAATGACAAAGAAAATGTTAAGACAAATATGCACTATGCCCCAATTTTACTTTCGAGAAAGTCATTACCATACCTTCTCTGAAGGTACAAAATTTCTTCTTCACTGGTCCAAAATTATCATCATTAGCTATAGCAGGGTCTTCCAAAACTTTTTTTTCTACGTACACTATCATATTGTTCACCTAAAAAAGGTAAAATGAGCTAGTTAATAACCTCTTAAAGTACTTGCCTCTGCCTATAATCTGCATTAGTTTAAAATGTATGAATACCAGTTACAGAATCTGCATCTGCATTATACAAGTCTACACATTCCACATTTAACAAAATCAGTAGCTGAAAACAGGTTAGAAGTAAAGTTTCTTGTTACAGTTTAAAAAGAATGGACTTTACTTTTTTTTTTTTTTTTTTTTTTTTTTACCTCAGTAAGATACACACAGAGCTCTTTAAAAGGCTGCAGCAGACTGGCATCACGTATCTTTTTAATAACAAGGACACTCTTGGGAGGTTTGTTCCATGTCAACCGCTGGCTTGCTGGATCCTGAATGTGCCTAAAGAATAGAAAAAGCACAATGTAACATAAATATTTAGGATTGTTAGATTTAAAACATCATTTTATCAGAAAAGGTCATTATAAAAGAAACAAAAAGCATTGAGTAACTGAAAGAAATGGCAGAGGGACACTGCAATGCCCACAGATTTTCAAAAATGTTACTATGTTTCGCCTTGACAACATTCTGGCTAGTTAAGAATATATCTTATCACATGCCAAATTAGAATAGTTTGGAATTATAATGATGCTTTTTTCCCTGCATGAAACCAAGACAAGTCTTATTATCAAGACTATTCAAAGACTTGAGAATCGCAAGAACTAAATATACGTACACGACTGTTTTTGTGTTTTTCTAGGGGTAAAAATGAGTTCAGTAACAGAACTTCACGTTGTTCTGTAACACATTTAGTTGATGTAGGAATACCCAGATGTAACCTCTTTCTTCATTTGGATTCGCTTCTCAGCTCCATGATTTCACAGTTGTATTTTGTGCATTACAGACATCCCATCCTTTTCCATATGGTGCAGATATAATCCGTAAAGCAAAGCAGATTAGTATATGTGCTGAACAAGCCAAATTTACAGATTCGGATTTAGCATTTCAAGGGTTAAAATAAAACAGATGCTGATGCTGGAAATGGTATAACCAGCTCCTTTTACTTTCAAAAGGAAAGTAAAATGCTTATATTCTATATAAATACAGCCGGAACTATAGACTAATAGTCTAATACCAACAGCCTTTACTAACAAACACTGCCAACTCTCTCTCTAAATATTACATAACACAGAAGAGTACAAATATGCAGTTATATTCAGGATCACGTAGAGGCTTTCAACATCACATTTATACTTTAACTCATTGTATTTTACAATCAAAGGACCACAGAATAGAGGGAAGGTTAGAAGGGTCCCTCAATCAACTAATTGGAGTCTAGCCCAGTCCCCTGACACAGGGCTGGGGAGTTTTGAAAATGCTATACTTGGTCGAAATTATCACCCTGAATCTCAGATTACTATGAATTTGGAAGGCTTCTTCTGACTTGACAAGAGCTAAAAATAAAAAACTAAAATTGAACTGATTAACGCAACTTTGTTTAGCCCTTTCAAACAGCTGCAAACAAATCAAAGTTGAAGTTTTATATGCTATTTCCAATTCAAACCGTGACTAAAGAAATGAACTTGAGTACAGAAAAGAGTTACTTTAAATAATTCCTCAAATCTAAATACTGTTAAAAGGCAAAAGTCAGCTGTAGAGAAACCACCCCCAACAATATTTCAACATGACCAGGCTACCTTGTAAAGCTGGCAGAGAACTAAAGATTGCAGCATTGCTTTTCACTTAATAAACCTAGAACTAACACAATCTTTATTCAAACCAAAAAGACAGTCGGCCCACTTCAGTCGTACTCACCAATTCCACGTAGTTCTAAATGAAAAATTATTCATCACATGCTTTAAGATCTTCATTTTTTTTCCTGAAGTCAGGCAAATGCAACAGTTCCAAAAAAAGGCTGAGGCATTTATCGCTTCCTAAGAAACTGGTACTTCAAAAGAAAACATTTTTCCCTGAAGGTTTTTCTTTTCCCCTCAGCTAAATATTTCAACCAG